>NW_027362769.1:320349063-320949063 GCF_046119375.1 Phyllobates terribilis
TGGTGGAGGAGAAACTACCATCAGCCAAAGACCGGACGTCGTGATCATTTATTGGTGCAACACCTCATCAAACCTGCTAGGAAGGCACCATATAGGACAGCGGAGAACGGGGCCCACGTTTACCCGCACAAGTCCGCGGCAGCTGGACAAAAGTGGGTCACTGGTGAGGCAGGCCAGAGAAAGGAAAGAAGGGAGTCCTGAGCCATATTCCTGAACTGCCTGGGAGTTGACCGAGCCCCACACCTGGTGGACGCAGCACGGCTCGGGCGGTCACTACCTGTACAGAAGTGACCCAGAGTACCTGAACTGTGAGTAAAAGACATTGGACTGCAGTACGTTGTCTGTGTGCTCTTTCGTTCCTCCAGCTCTTACGGTACTGGGACTCTCACCACCATCACCCCCACCATCCACTACACTGCCCTGGGGCCGCACTCTTCCCGTGGGGAGTCACACCATTCCAGCTGCATATATCATCAGCCCCAGCGGACTGCCTTGCAGCGGCGGTTCCTAATAACTGCAATGCACGGGTGGCGTAGTCGGACATTATCAACAGCACATAGCAGACTACCATTGGTCTGACCACCCTGAGCCATGGAACCGGGTTGCCACTACTACCCCCCATCGTCTCCCTATTGCCCGGTTCCGAGTGCCCCATGGCCTGGGGGCGAGTCAGCTTTGGCGTAGTCGGCAGAATCGTTACCAACCCGCCACAAGCAGGTATTGCGCGCCTGAAAAGAGAATGTTCCATTGTACTAAAGATGGCGCCCGCCCCAGAAGAACGAGCGCCATAATGTGCATGCCAAAATACAACAGGAAGCCACCTCCCAACGTGGGCCAGGTCCCAGAATGGCGCCAAAGAAGGAGTCCACCCCCAACAGCCATGAGTGCGGCTGTGGAAATGTCCGTCAACGTGGGGGGGCTGCCCCTGAGAGTGATTGTCAGCAGAATGCCCCCGGACCACCCCCCCTGGGGGCGGAAAGAGAAGAAAACTGTGGGGCAGGGCGCGGTCTGGATCAGTCTGGCCAGGCCGCACCCAGAGATGGAGAAAGGAGCCAGCTCCAACACCTTGGCAAGGGGCCCGCTGCAGGCCGCACCACCATGCAGCTTCACAGAGCTGCTAGCACACCTCCCCAAGGAAGACCCCGAGTATGCGCAGGCTGTGCTGGAGGAGCTGGACCGGAGGATGGTCCGGGCGCAGCAGGACGTGATTGCCGGGTGGAAAGAAGAAATGGCCTGGCGGGCTGTGATCCTGCAGCGGGAGGCGCCATCGACGTCCAGCAGCACACCAGCCACCGAGGGCAGTGAAGGCAGAGCGGAGGCTGAAGACGACGCAGCGGAGGAGGCCGCGACAGCAGAGGCAGGTAACGGAGACGCCCCTACCCCGAACCCTGGGGCCGCTGATCTGCCCCTGCACCCCGTCGCGGAGCCCGACGTACCTGTACCCACCATCGACACCGTGCCTCCACCTCCACCAACCGGTTCCCAGGCCGTCGACGCCGCCAGTGAGCCCCGCTCCACGCCGTTCCCTCCGACCCCGGGCTTGCTCAGCAGACCACAATCGCAGGCCCGGTCGCAAGGCCTAGCGCCCCCGGGCGCCGCTGCCCCGTCAGAGCCCCCTGCTTCCGCTGTATCACCCCCGGGTGCAACCAGGAAACCAGCACCGCGGGCCTGGTCGCAAGGCCGCGTACCCCCGGGCGCTGCCAACCCGCTCGCGCCCCCTGCCTCTGCAGTACCATCTCTGGGCGCAGATCTTTTCACCCAACATACCAGTCCGGATGGGCTTCCTTTCATCTGGCCCCCCCGAGTATGTTAACCCCCGCCTTCGGAGGAGCCCGCCCGCGGAGGTTGGAGTATCATCTGAGCCCCTCATACCTGCTCCGGCGCCTCAGGAAACCCCCCAGCCACCACTGGAGGACGCCCAGTTCGAATGGGACCCCACCGGAGAGGACCTGATGGGGTTCACGCAGGAAACACGAGCGGACGCAGCCAATCAACGGGAGGCCTGCCGCCAACAGCTAGAGATGTTCGAGAGGGAGCAGCGAGAGCGGCGCGTGAAACAGGAGAAGTTGCAGGCCCGAAGTGCGGAGCAGAAAATGAAGGCCCGGCGAGATCTCCGAACTGCCCGGGGTCCCCGAGTCACCAGGACTGTCGTGAAATTTCACATGGAACATGGCTGGGGTTTCATTAAAGATCCTGAGACCATCAGCGACGTGTTCGTGACTAGGAGAGATGTAGAGAGCCACCTGCCAGAAGGTCATCGAGGGCGGAATCTATATACGGGGACGTGGTGTCTTACACCCGACACCAAGGCGTGAAGGGATGGTATGCCCTCCACGTCCACAGAGTGGTAGAAGAGGAGGAGCAGTGCCACTCGGACTCTGAGTACCAAGAGGGCCCGGACGGGCCTGAAGATTATGAGGAGCAAGGAGCAGCTGGAGGGTATCGCTACCAGTGAACAGTGGCATACCAGTGTACATAGTTACCCATCTGGGTACGGAGAGCTGTTTTGGGACTGTTTTCAGATCGAAGTGTGGTCCCCGTTGGGACTGTTATGGAACTGTTGACTGTGTGAAAGTTGCCCCTCATCCCCTACCTGGCCGAGGACTGGGAACGGCCAATCCCCTGTAGATAGTTGCGCTTCCTAGGGCGCCCCCTACTGGTTTTATAAAAAGACTGCAACGTCCACCTCAGGACAAATTTGCTGGACTATTGCACCTTTAAGAAGAAAGAACACCTGGTCGCAAGTTGCACCGCGGCCAGTACCCAAGAATATGTTTTACTTAAAAATGTTTTATATGAAATAATTTTATATGCTGCTAAATAGTAATGTGAAAGTTTTCTATAATGTTTATATGCCAAAAGAGTTCCGGTAGTATGAAAGTGTGCTATAATGTTTTGACAAGAGAAAAGTGAAGTGTTTTAAAAGTGAGGAAAGTGTTTCCCATAAAGGGAATTGAACAGTGTCGTCCATTTTCTAATGTAAAAAGTTATTGAAAAAGTTTTGCATGTCCTGTACTTAATTGTCTTTGCTCTGTTCCAGCCCGAGGACGTGCTGTGCTTTACCAGGGGGGAATGTAGCGCCCCAAGGGTTCGGCCGCTACAGGGGTATTGCACCTCTGCCAGAGGTGTGGTATTCCACTCCCAGGTAAGGATGGAGTATGGACCAGGGCTCAGTTAGCTGCATACAGCACACTCACCCCATTTCCGAGGGACAGCTCAACGGTACTCCCATTAGACAGAAATGCAGGTACGACAGACCATGTCCCTGTCTGGAGTGGGGAGGGGGGAGGAATACCCAGTGATGTAGGAGCAGAAGGGGATGGTTCCTGAGCGTAGGTAGGAGCCCATTGGTTGCTGGTCACCTGGGCTCATGTTTCTAGAGGGAAGTATAAAAGGAAGGAGCCATCTTAGATCTAGGTTCAGTCTGTGAGGAGAAGTTGAGAGGAGAGCTGACAGGGAGCAGCAGCTCAGGCTGAGTGCTGCTCCAGAGGCAGGCCTAGAGAAGAGGCCGGGGCCTGAGAGGAGAAGGAACAGAGGAGAAGAGAAGGAACAGGAGGAGAAGAAGGAACAGGAGAAGAAGGAACAGGAAAGGAGGAGGAAAGATAGAGAAACAGAAGGGCTCAGGAACAAGAAGGCGAAAGGGACCCTGAGAACCCACGAGAATACAGGGTGAAGGGTCAGGCAGATTAAGGGTACCGGATCCCAAGTTGGTGGAGGAGAAACTACCCTCAGCCAAAGACCAGACGTCGTGATCATTTATTGGTGCGACACCTCATCAAACCTGCTAGGAAGGCACCATATAGGACAGCGGAGAACGGGGCCCACGTTTACCCGCACAAGTCTGCGGCAGCTGGACAAAAGTGGGTCACTGGTGAGGCAGGCCAGAGAAAGGAAAGAAGGGGGTCCTGAGCCATATTCCTGAACTGCCTGGGAGTTGACCGAGCCCCACACCTGGTGGACGCAGCATGGCTCGGGCGGTCACTACCTGTACAGAAGTGACCCGGAGTACCTGAACTGTGAGTAAAAGACATTGGACTGCAGTTCGTTGTCTGTGTGCTCTTTCGCTCCTCCAGCACTAACGGTACTGGGACTCTCACCACCATCACCCCCACCATCCACTACACTGCCCTGGGGCCGCACTCTTCCCGTGGGGAGTCACACCATTCCAGCTGCATACATCATCTGCCCCAACGGACTGCCTTGCAGCGGCGGTTCCTAATAACCGCAATCCACGGGTGGCGTAGTCAGACATTATCTAAAACATCTAAAAGACTGCCACTGGTCTGACCACCCTGAGCCATGGAGCCGGGTGGCCACTGCTACCTCCCACCGTTCCCCTATTGCCCGGATCCGAGTGCCCCACGTCCCAGGGGGCGAGTCAGAGACTAAGAATAATTTTCAGTATATGATCACATGGAATTAGTGAAGGAAAATCATATTAAAGAAGTTAACTTGGGAAGAATGTCTGGCCCCTTTTCCTCATTACCAATAGATAATTTGAGGGTCTCGCCACTTGGTTTGGTCCCCAAAATGGAGGTTGGAAAATTGTATTTGATCCACTATTTTTCATATCCTAGAGGGGTATCGGTAAATAATGTTATTGATGAATCCTTGTCAAGTGTTTCTTACACATCACTTGATGAGGCAGTAAAACTGGTTCAGCAGGTCGGTCAGGGGGCTTTATTGGCAGAGGCAGATGTTGAATCACTAATCCGCCTACTGCCCTCACATCCCGGATTATGCTGACTCCATATACCCTGCTCCCCTTCATGTGCTTATTCTGAGGCTTTTATAACGCTTTTCCTTTGTGTGGATCCAGCTCATCGTTTCACATGTTGTAGTAACTTGAAATCTTTGTCTCTCATTGATGCTTGTTTTGGTTTTCCATTGGATGTAGAAAAAACTCTGGGCCCGATGAGTTCACATTTTTTGAGAAGTATTGAAATTGATTCTCAGAGTATAGAATGTCGCTTACCTGAGCCAAAGCAGTGATGAAGACAAAGATAACTTTGCAATGTCTTCAATATCTGCTTGGAAAACTGAACTTCGCCTGTAGAATATTGCCCATGGGGAGGATATTTTGCGGGCAGATGGCACAAACCACGGCGGGTATAAGACGACCGCAATATTTCATCCACTTAAAAAGCGAACATAAATGTGATTTGTAAGTTCGGGACACCTTTTTGTCAGAATATAATAGAACAACATTGTGGAGATCAGAGGCCATTTCTACTGTTGATCTACACTTGTTCACGGATGCGGCTCAGTTGGCTATGGGACATTTTTTCAAGGAAAATGGAGTGCGGGTCTGTGGCCGGAGGACTGACAAATGTTGGATATTACAGCTAATTCTTCCTGAAGTATTTGGATGAACAAGTAAATTACTACCATATGGACACTTTTTAATTGGTACTATTTATTGTGTTTCCATGACACACATTCTCTTTCAAGTATGTGTTTTTTTTATATGGATGTATATACATAATTGTTTTACATACTTTTTATTCATAAGTTTTTTTGCATATACATTTTCACTTATCTATATATATAATCGTCTTATCCCGTCTGTCTGTCTGTCTGTCTTTCTGTCTGTCTTTCTGTCTGTCTGTCTTTCTGTCTGTCCTGGAAATCCCGCGTCGCTCATTGGTCCGGCAGCAGCCAATCAGCGCCGCAGGATTTCTGAAAAAGATGGCGGCCGTTAGCGGCTCATCTGCGGGATGGAGATGCAGCCGGGAGATGACCTGCGCGAGGCGCGACCAATCAGCGATTTTGGCGCTAAATTTAAACAACGCTCTGCTGATTGGTCGCAGACGCCAGCCGTATGACGCCCTCACAGTCTCCAACACAGTATGACGCCCTCACAGTCCCCAACACAGTATGACGCCCTCACAGTCCCCAACACAGTATGATGGTTGCAACCACAGCCCTCTCACACAGTATGATAGTGGCCCCCACACAGTTGATGTTGGCCCTAACATTGCCTCCACACAGTATGATTGTAGTCCCTACAGCCCCACCCACGCAATATGATAGCCCTCCCAAAGCATGATAGTTGCCCCCCACACATTATGATATTTTTCCCCACAGCCCCCAACACAGTATGATGGACTCCATAGTCCCTTTACATTATAATGGTCGCACACGTACCACCCTCTACCCACACAAACAGTAGGAGATCACCACAATTTTTCTTTCCATTAACTTGGTTTTGCATCATTTCTCATAAAGCTTCTGAAGGGTGAGCTAATGTAATGACAGCAGTGTTGTATACTTTGAGAGTTGATATTTTTAAAATGACATTCCTTTAGGGGAATCTTCAATATATAAGCTTCTCAAAATCACTTCAAAACTGAATAGGTACCTAAAAAAATAAGTTTTGTACATTGCCCTAAAATAATGAAAAATTGCTGCTAAACTTTTAACCTGTCTAGCAAAATAAAAGGACGTTTGAAAACATATGCTGACATAGAAGACACAAGGTAAATGTTTAATTAATTTTTTTTTGTTGTTGTTTATATAAAGATATGGAGATTTTTATGACTAGACTACCTATGTAAGAGGGATTTTAAATGGGTGTGCCTTGATTTGCTAAACACGGCCTCCGCCCTAACTGATGGGTGGCTGCTTCCTATATAAAGCAGTCATGGCTTTTGTTCATTTAGATAAATATACCTGATGAAGACTATTTTATGTCGAAACGCGTTGTATGGTGAAATAAAAATTATACAGGAAATAATATTTGCCTATATTTACCTGTTTTATTGATTATTGGGAGCGCATTTAGCCTGGAGAGAAATCGATGTCCGTTACAATCCTATGAAGGGGTTCTCCGTAGCTACCAGGAACGTGCAGCCGACCAGCAGTGAAGGAAAACTCACTATTGTGATCCTTAAGGATCGATATGCAAGACTGCAAGATCCATAAATAGGTGAGTACGATATTGATTTGTATGCACCCATATTAGCGAAGCAGCTACATTTAGATCTGTGCGCTCTGTTTCTTTCTTCTTTTTCTACAGTGGACATATTTTTAGTAATAATAGAATGAAAGTGTTCTCTGATGCGGACAAACAAGGGGTGAATAGTTTTGCCAATATAATAAAAACCGCATGGGCAGAAGATTACATAGACAGTGAATTTGGACCTATATGTAATAAAATCTCTAACAAGATGCGTAATCGAGCCAATGCGTATTAATAAGATGCCTATGACAAAAGTAGCAAGATCCACACTTAAAATTTCCCGTGGGAATAGATTTTTGGAGCCAATTTGTGGATTTGACTGTAAGTCAATGTTTACTAATAATATCGCCGATATTGTGGCTTCTCTTATAGGAAATGTTAGGCTTGTGACTAGCAGTCTCAACAAGATCCTTGTCACTTTCTATAAGGTGCCAATTATTGAAGATAGCTCTTCTAATAAAAGCATCAACCGGACAATGCTTGGAACCGAAAACAAATCTATGAGGGAGGGTTAATTTTACGCCTTTTGTGATTAGTGATTAGTAGGTACACTTGCTACTTCATTGTAAGTTCCCTGAGCGAACTTGGTTCTCTCTGCCCTGTGTTTACCAGTCCTTGTATTGGTCTTGTGGGTAATTATCTTGTGTTCCAGTCGTGCCTGCCAGTGGATCCTGAAACTGTTCCTGTCTGAATTGGGTCCTACCCGTTCCTGTATGTCAGCTGGGCCCACCAACACTTGCCAGTCAGTATAACTCTCATGTCCGCCAGTATCTAAGCTGTTCCTGCCAGTATCTGTGGTTACAGCTCCCTGTTCCCTTGGGGGTCAGCTGCGACTGCCAGACGCTGCCCTGGAGTGGTACCTGGCAGCTACCTGTCACACAAGCCTACCCTCCTCACTAGAGGCTCCAGTGAACACCAATGTAACGCTTAGTTATGCCCCTCCGGGGTAAATCCGGTCTGTGGCACAGTGAGTTCACGATCCACGCTCCCGCTAAACAGTCCGGCCATAACACTATTTCTGTATGTGATCATAAGGAATTAGATTAGGAAAATCTTAGTAAAAGGTTAACCTGGGTAGTATGCTGGGCCCCTTTTCCTCCAATTACCAATTACCAATAGATAATTTTGGGTTTGGTTCTCAAAAAGGAGGTTGGAAAATTTTAATTTGATCCACTATTTGTCATATTATAAAGGGGTATCGGTAAATGACTATATTGAGGAATCCTTGTCAGGTGTTTCTTACACATCACTTGATGAGGCAGTAAAACTGGTTCAGCAGGTCGGTCAGGGGGCTTTATTTGCTAAATTGGATGTTGAATCAGCATTCCGCCTCCTACTGGTACATCCTGGATTATGTTGACTCCCTATAGGTTGCTCCCTTCATGTGCTTATTCTGAGGATTTTAGAAAATTTTTCCTTTGTGTGGGTCCAGGTCATTATTCCACATTTGATATTAACATTGAATCTTTGATTCTCATTTTTGCTTGTTTTGGTTTTCCATAGGAAGTAGAAAAAACTCTGGATCTCACATTTTTTGAGAGGTATAGAAAATGATTCCCAGAGTATAGAATGTCGCTTACCTGAGCCAAAGCAGTGATGAAGACAAAGATAACTTTACAATGTCTTCCATCTCGGCTTGGAAAACTGTAGAATATTGCCCATGAGGAGGATATTTTGCAGGCGGATGGCACAAGCGACGGCGGGTATAAGACGACTGCAACATTTCATCCACTTAAAGTGAACATAAAAGTGATTTGTAAGTTCGGGACACCTTTTTGTCAGAATATAATAGAACAACATTGTGGAGATCAGAGGCCGTTTCTACTGTTGATCTACACTTGTTCACAGATGTGGCTCAGTTGGCTGTGGGACATCTTTTTCAAGGAGCGTGGAGTGCGGGTCTGTGATCCTTTCCCACGGATTGCTTTGATGTGGTCTCCTCTCTAAGGATGACTTCTTCCTCTCCTTTTCCTATTTGTGGCTCCAGCTGTCAACTCCCCCCTCCAATCTTGGGACATCATATCTCACATTGTGATCTAAGAACTGTTCTGATCTACTGCCCTTTGCCTACAGCATGGTTACACAGAATAATTATATATATTATTATTGTATAACTCACACAGAGACTTGCTGGCTGGTTTTCACCCACTAATGCTTGTGATACAATGGGACATTCCTTGTGCTCCCAGAACCTTTGTACTGTAAGATATGTAAGCATTGGTATGATCATACTGATTACCATTGCTTAGACCTTTTTAGAAAATGTAGTAAAGTGCACCTGCACTGTCGCTAAGTGATTCCTCAACCTGCAGATGGATAACACACCCGTTTTTGGTGTTTCACTGGGATGTAAACCAATACATAATACAAATATATACCACCGAGCTAAAGAAGACCGCCCTACAGGATTATAACAATTGCTGTTAAGTGGCCACCTATGTGAGCGGGCAACCAGTATAAAATACTAAGTAGGGGTTGAAAAAGTTACTAATAAAAATATAGCTGGGTTGTGAGAGCTCACCCAGTTGATCACTGATGGCAGTGCATTGACATCGTTAACATGCAGGGTCTCTGCAAAGACCCTTCACACATCTGCATCTGCGGACACACATTCAGCTGCAGACACGGCGGGTGTCGGCCGGCCCCTGACTCCATGGGTCTTGGTCACAGTCACACCCTCTGAAACCGTGATCTTTACGCCCCTGCAGATGTTATATACAGGATAATAAGGGCTGGCATAACATTTGATGTCTGTACTCGTATAGTATATACCAGCCACATACCTTGTATATGACATCTGATATCTGTAGTCACAGCGTATCGTATACCAATACAGATAAGCAAGTCTGGTTCAGCAGCCACGTCAGTACTCCATGGCCACCAGACAGGAGCCCTGCGGACCTCCTCCCACCTTCCAGCATCTTCTCCTCCTCTCTTCATTCACAACCCTGGCACAATGTCAGTTTTGCAGAGTGACACATACAGTGTGGGCCAAAAGTATTGGCACCCCTGCAATTCTGTCAGATAATACTCAGTTTCTTCCTGAAAATGATTGCAATCACAAATTCTTTGGTATTATTATCTTCATTTAATTTGCTTGCAAGGAAAAAACACAAAAGAGAATGAAGCAAAAATCAAATCATTGATCATTTCACACAAAACTCCAAAAATGGGCCAGACAAAAGTATTGGCACCCTCAGATTAATACTTGGTTTCACAACCTTTAGCCAAAATAACTGCGAACCACCGCTTCCGGTAACCATCAATGAGTTTCTTACAATGCTCTGCTGGAATTGTAGACCATTCTTCTTTGGCAAACTGCTCCAGGTCCCTGATATTTGAAGGGTGCCTTCTCCAAACTGCCATTTTGAGATCTCTCCACAGGTGTTCTATGGGATTCAGGTCTGGACTCATTGCTGGCCACCTTAGAAGTCTCCAGTGCTTTCTCTCAAACCATTTTATAGTGCTTTTGGAAGTGTGTTTTGGGTCATTGTCCTGCTGGAAGACCCATGACCTCTGAGGGAGACCCAGCTTTCTCACACTGGGCCCTACATTATGCTGCAAAATTTGTTGGTAGTCTTCAGACTTCATAATGCCATGCACACGGTCAAGCAGTCCAGTGCCAGAGGCAGCAAAGCAACCCCAAAACATCAGGGAACCTCCGCCATGTTTGACTGTAGGGACCATGTTCTTTTCTTTGAATGCCTCTTTTTTTTCCTGTACACTCTATGTTGATGCTTTTTCCCAAAAAGCTCTACTTTTGTCTCATCTGACCAGAGAACATTCTTCCGAAACGTTTTAGGCTTTCTCAGGTATGATTTGGCAAACTCCAGCCTGGCTTTTTTATGTCTCGGGGTAAGAAGTGGGGTCTTCCTGGGTACCCTACCATACAGTCCCTTTTCATTCAGACGCCGACGGATAGTACGGGTTGACACTGTTGTACCCTCGGACTGCAGGGCAGCTTGAATTGTTTGGATGTTAGTCGAGGTTCTTTATCCACCATCCGCACAATCATTCGTTGAAATCTCTCGTCAATTTTTCTTTTCCGTCCACATCTAGGGAGGTTAGCCACAGTGCCATGGGCTTTAAACTTCTTGATGACACTGCGCACGGAAGACACAGGAACATTCAGGTCTTTGGAGGTGGACTTGTAGCCTTGAGATTTGGTTTCTCAAGTCCTCAGACAGTTCTTTGGTGTTCTTTCTTTTCTCCATGCTCAATGTGGTACACACAAGGACACAGGACAGAGGTTGTGTCAACTTTAATCCATGTTAACTGGCTGCAAGTGTGATTTAGTTATTGACAACACCTGTTAGGTGCCACAGGTAAGTTACAGGTGCTGTTAATTACACGAATTAGAGAAGCATCACATGATTTTTCAAAGGGTGCCAACACTTTCGTCCACCCCCTTTTTTAGGTTTGGTGTGGAATTATATCCAATTTGGCTTTAGGACAATTCTTTTTGTGTTTTTTCATTGAAGACAAATTAAATGAAGAGAATAATACCAAAGAATTTGTGATTGCAATCATTTTCAGGAAGAAACTGAGTATTATCTGACAGAATTGCAGGGGTGCCAATACTTTTGGCCACCACTATACATGACATCGTGCCAGGCTGCAAACTAAAGGAAGACGCAATTATTTCAGCAGGTAGTGGGAATGAGGCAGATCTCAAATCCAGCGGCTACAGAATACTGAGCTGGCCCCTAACCAGGCTCTTGAGAATTAATTTACCCTTCTCTATGTACAAGTCATGTATTCTCCTATATACTATACTATATGTACAGATATCCGATATTACATACAAGATAATATGTAGTTGGCATATCTGATGTCTGTAATCGCAGTATAGTATATACCATCATGTATAATTTAGTATTAGCAGTGTAAAAAACTAAAATGTAACTTTTATTGATCAATATTAAAACGCTAAAGTGAAAAATTCTAAAAACACATAAAGAGTGACCTGTTCACTCACAATCTTACTCTCCCAATAGAATATGTAATCATACTACTCATATGTATTGCATCCTGTTTTAGTGGTTTTATTTTGCAATAATTTCATGCACACGTATAGCTGAATGGTGTGACCTATTATTATCCACACTCACAGCACCCCTATTTTTTATGGGGCCGATAAAGGCTAGGGGTCTAGGTCAAGATAGAAATACGATGCTTTCAAAATGGAGAGAAAATTAAATAGGTATGAACATCATTACCACAGTGCAGCTACATAAGTGTTGTGATCCTCCTCTTACTTCCCCTCTCACGGTACACTTCATATATTTAGGGATAAAACCTGTGCACTATGTGAATAGGGGTGATATGCAAACACTTACAACATCCCTACACCAAATACCAGATTATGTAAGCATAGGGTATATAGTAGGGAATAGTACCACAGAAAAACAGATAGATCTCACCCCAGGATAGAGAGTATCTGCTGTTCAGCCTCCATTATGGTGACTATCACTGCATCAGAACCACCCGACGCGTTTCCTAGTTCAGATTCATCAGGGGGATATGGTTCCTTTCATTATATTCACCGGGGGGGCCGTGGAAACTTCCCAGATAGACTAAAGCTGCTAAGGCTGATGGACAGGCCCATCTTTTAAATATCGAATGCGCTCTGTATAGCCGTAGGGTGTCACGTGCTTCCGCCCCAGTGCGCACCACTTCCTCCTCTGTGAAATGCATCTGGGTCATGGACTGGGACGCAAACGTTATATCTGGGGGTGTGGCGGTGACGACACATCCCTCTCCATGGAGCGCATACACGCCACGCTCTGGAGCGCAATCGTCAAATCCAGGGGTGCGGCGGGGACAACATAGCCGGCCTGAAACTCCAGCTCTTAATACTGCGCCTCCTCTCCATTACAGAAGTAACGGACGGCTTATTACACAGTGTCCACACTTGTCTCCAACAAGGGAGGGATCATTTTGGTGCAGTATATATGTGGTTGTACATATATAATACAATTATTTATTACTTGACATTTGATTCAGAATACGTAATATATTTGTTACAATGTCCCTGTAATTTGTTATATGTAGGGGAAACAACCTGGGATCTAAAGACTATACTTAATTATAACAGGTACACCATCTGAAAGAAAAAAATGGACTTACAGGTCTCAAAACATTTCGTAGAATGTGGTCATAGTGAGAAAAATTAAAAATTTAGAATCATCGATCACGTTCCTCCTCTGAGAAGAGGTGAGGACTGTGAAAAAATGCTAAAAATCAAAGAATTGCAATGGTTCCATAGATTGGATACTCTGCGCCCCATGGGTCTAAATGTTGAATATAAAATAAATCTGGCGACTTAATCTTGTGGTTTCTGTTCGGTACTCCTGGGACTGTTCTTGTTTGAAACGGTATAGATAGGATTTGTTATCCTGTTGATTAATTTGTTCTCTTTTTTTCCAGATTGGGAATCTGAACTAATTTCTATGGCAAGACTCACTTCAACATTGCCAACCGATTGTTATAATACCAACCATTAAATGCACATGTCACTGTGATAACTAGAGATGAGCGTTGTTCGACTCGAACTGTTCGCCAATCTCAAATTCGAGCTGTTTTGGGCGGTGTTCGAGCCGTTCGGCGAACACGAACAATTTGAGAAAAATTCGGCTGTTCGAGGTTATGTTCGATAACTGTTCGTGCACCAAAATCATAACTGGATTTTTTCTCAGTAATGATGAAAATTAATGTTAATACGCAGTTTGAGTGTACAGCGGGGCGGGGGGAGGGGCAGGGAATGGATCTCTGCAGGAACAATGAAGATCTCCATTTTTTTTTTCTCTTTCCCGCATTTACAGTGGGGAGGTGCAATCTGTCAGCCTATCAGCAGCGCACACACGGAGCGAAGTGCTTTTTTTCACACAAGCAAGGGCATGTGTCATTAGCAGTGTATGTCACATGTCCTTGCCCTATAAGGCCCAGCCATTTTCCCCGTCGCCACCATTTTCTCACTGCTGCAGCTGCGTGTTAGACGGCACCGCTGTTGCTGTGTGCGCTATACCTTTTTAATTTCAAGCCAATTTTCGCACAAATCTACAGATAGCTTGGGAGTAGGGAAGAGTTGTGATTGCAGTCCTTTTAAGGACTAGGTTACAGCATTTCCTACGACTTTTATCAGGCAGGTCTGTGCTCTTAAATAGATAGGTTGTGGGAGTAAAGACTAATTGTAATTGCAGTCCTTTTCAGGACTAAGTTACATCAGTTCCTATCAGTTTTTGCCAGGCAGGTCTGTGCCAGTGCTGTGCAAGTTTTTTTCACAGCATTTGGCTAAATCTAGCAAAGCTAATCCTTTTTGGCCTATTGCAGAGTGTGTTAGTCAGTGGAGTAGCCTATCTGTGTTGCAAGATATACCACCTGTGTACAGAATACCAATTTTTTTACTGCACCTAGTGAAGTAAAATCTTTTGGGCATAGCATCATTCTATTAGTCAATCTATACTAACCTCCACCAGGTTGCAAATTGAATATATTTTTTTTCTGCATCTAGCTCTGAAAAAATATTTGGGCTTCTAGCAGTGTGTGGGACTTGTTCTATTAGTCCATCTATACTGACCTCCATCAGGTTGCAAATTGAATATAATTTTTTTCTGCATATTGCTCTGAAAAAATATTTGGGCTTCTAGCAGTGTGTGGGACTTGTTCTATTAGTCCATCTATACTGACCTCCATCAGGTTGCAAATTGAATATAATTTTTTTCTGCATCTAGCTCTGAAAAAATATTTGGGCTTCTAGCAGTGTGTGGGACTTGTTCTATTAGTCCATCTATACTGACCTCCATCAGGTTGCAAATTGAATATAATTTTTTTCTGCATCTAGCTCTGAAAAAATATTTGGCCTTCTAGCTGTGTGTGGGACTTGGTCTATTAGTCCATCTATACTGACCTCCATCAGGTTGCAAATTGAATATAATTTTTTTCTGCATCTAACCCAGCCAATAGTTTTGGCCTAATACCACAGTTTGGCCACTCAGCTCTGCTCGGTTCCCATCCATTGTTTTTTTGTGCAAACAACTCCAGAGTTGTGAATTAGTTAACCACCAAAATGAGTGGAAAAAGGCCTGCTGCTGTTGGAAAGGGGAATAGACGTGTTGGGAAGGGGAAAAAAGGTTGTGTCCGTGGGGTAGGTGTTAAAGCCACAGTAACATCTGCAGAAGAAAGACCATCTTCCAGCCAAACTAAAATGTCTACTTCTTTTAGCGGACAATGTGATAAGATCCCTTTCTTACGGCCACGCCAATCGCTACAAATTCCAGATGAGGCACAAAAACAGCAGGTGCTTCAACGGATATCCTTTAAGTGGGCTCTCCTCCACATCAACTTCAACATCACAAATACTCCAGTCCTCAGAGGTGTCACCCCAATCGCACTTGCTTCCTCACAGCTCCCAAATCTCCAGCTGCCCGTCTGAGTATGAGGTAGAACAGATGGTTGAGTCTGCAGAGCTGTTTACTCATACTATAGCCTGGGAATCAGAGGTCGGCTCCAGCGCTTCTGTGAATCCAGACGAGGAAATGATCTGCACTGATGCCCAGAATCTTTATGAGTCGGATCCAGGACCAGACGCAGAAGGTTCTGACCATAATGTAGACCCTCATTCCCAAACTGTAACTCCTGTTGGTGGAGGCAATGAGGAAGAAGATGATGAGACTCAAATACCTGATTGGAGCGACAACTTTAGTTTTTTGTCATGGCAGGAACAGGTTGGCTCTGAGGACAACGGATGTGATAACACACAGGGTGATGATGATGAGGTTGGAGATCCCACTTACTGTCAACCCACAGTCAGCCAAGAGATGAGGTCAGCAGAGGAGGTGGAGGAGGATGCTAGTGAGGACGAGGTCAGGTTGCGCCTTCCTAGACAGAGACGTAGTACTGGAAGCACGTCAACAACTGCATCCTGAAACACAACTCTGCCTCTGACCACAAGTCGTGGTGGATCTTCAGGTCGCATGGGTGCTAAGCCTTGCATAGCCTGGGCATTTTTTCAGATCGATAAAGATGATCTAACTCGTGTTATCTGTAACATTTGTCAGCAAAAGCTAAGTAGAGGCCAAAAAATACATAGTTTGAGTACTTCATGCATGAACCGGCACATGGACATGAAGCATAAGTTGCAGTGGGAAGCTCACTGTGCTACAATGTGGCCTAGCCGGCCGGGCCAACCGTCGTCTGCCCCATCTTGTGCATCTGCGGCCTCTTCATCCTCTGTGACTGGGTGACAGCAGTCACACCTGTTTTGGGACGCAGACCTGCCACCTCTTTACCCGCAACAGCCAGCGTGATTGGCAGGTCAACATTTTCTTTGGAGGTGGTAATACCAGCTGGTGTTGAGCGCTGTCCGACATCGATAGCACCACCTTTGGATCAAGGCAACCTAACATGTCCACCTGCATCTTCCTCACAGACCGCAGTTTGCCGGGGACACCCTTATCAACCCCGTCTAAGCACAACAGCCAGCCCTCGGTCCCTCAGATGTGGACAAGTAAAAGACCGTTTCCTCCTAGCCATGAGAAAGCTAAGAGGTTGAATTTCCCCATCTGCAAGCTCTTGGCTTCAGAAATGCTGCCTTTCCGCCTGGTGGACACAGAGGATTTTCGAGACCTTATGTCCGTCGCAGTGCCCCAGTACCAGATGCCAAGTCGGCATTACTTCTCAAAGAAAGGCGTGCCTGCGCTCCACCAGCATGTCGCACACAACATCACCGCTTCTTTGAGAAACTCTGTGTGTGACAGGGTGCATTTCACCACAGACACTTGGACGAGTAGGCATGGACAGGGGCATTACATGTCGCTGACTGGGCACTGGGTAACTATGGTGACATCAGGACAAGGGGCTGCTGTCCAAGTCTTGCCGTCCCCACGAGTTGTGCGTCAATCCTCTTCATGTCAAAGTTCCTCCACTGCTTCTGCCTCCTCAACCTCCTCTCGGTCCTCCACCTGCACCCAAAGCCTGTCTGGTCATGCCACAAGCTTTCTAACTGCGCAGAAGGGATCCTGCACACACTATGCTGGCAGTAGGGCTCAACGTCATCAGGCGGTTTTTACTTTGAAATGTCTGGGAAATGTGAGTCACACAGCTGAGGAGTTGTGGTCAGCTCTGGGGAACCAATTTCATGAATGGTTGTCTCCACTGGACATGAAACCAGGGAAGGCCGTGTGCGACAATGCTGCAAACCTGGGTGCGGCCCTTCGCCGGGGCAATGTCACACACGTGCCTTGTATGGCTCACGTGTTGAACCTGGTTGTCCAGCAATTTTTAGCCCACTATCCCGGACTAGATGGCCTTCTGCAGAGGGCACGGTCGCTGTGTGCTCACTTCCGCCGTTCGCATCCCGCAGCTCAGCGACTTACATCTCTACAGAAGTCGTTGGGCCTGCCACTTCACCGGCTAAAATGCGATGTGCCTACCCGGTGGAATTCAACTCTGCACATGTTGCAGCGACTGTGGCAGCACGGACAAGCCCTGGTGCAATACGTTCTGACGTATAGCCTGGGCCAATGAGATCCAGAGGTGGGGCAAATCACGCTGGAGGAGTGGTCTCAGATCAGGGACCTATGCACCCTTCTGCACAGTTTTGAAATTGCGACGAAGATGTTTAGTGCTGACGATGCCATTATCAGCATGACTATTCCGGTGATTTACATGCTGGAGCACATGTTAAACAGAATTCAGAGTCAGGTGGTGGCACAAGAGGAGGTGGAGGAAGTAGAGGAGGAGGAGTTTTATGCGGAAGGGCTAATATCTGCAAGGCCCAGACGGTCGGCAGCACCAAGGCGGCAGGCATGTGAGGGTGGGGGAGATGGATTTACCAGGGCGCATGGTAGCAGCCAAACTAGTGAGGAAGGTGCAGGAGCCCAGGAAGAAGTGGAGGACGAACTGATGGAAGACTCATCAGATGAGGGAGACCTTGATCACATTTCTGTTGTGCGAGGTTGGGGGGAGAGGACAGAGGAAGGAAGCATGATTGTTACCTCGCCACCAAGACAACAGGGACTTGGTGCTCCTGGATGCGCAAGACACATGAGTGCCGTCTTGCTGCACAACCTGCAACATGACCCTCGAATTGTGAGAATTAGAAATAATCCTGACTACTGGGTTGCCACACTGTTAGATCCCCGGTACAAAAGTAAATTTGCAGAAATTATTCCTGCCATAGAAAGGGATGCACGCATGCAGGAGTAGCAGCAGAGATTGTTGCAGAATCTTACATGTGCTTTTCCACAAAACACCAGTGGTGCACGTACTGAATCTCACAGTTCCAACTTGCCAACTGTGGGACCGTCGAGTGTTCAGCACTCAAACCGTAACAGAAACACAGTATCTGCTGGTAACATCAATTTTGCGGAATCATTTCACCACTTTTTTAGCCCATCCTTTGCAAGGCCACAGGAGACAAGAAGTCTGACACATAGTCAACGCCTAGAGACGATGGTACAGGAGTATCTCCAAGTAAACATTGAAGCCATGACTGTGTCACTGGACCCTTGTTCTTTTTGGGCTTCCAATCTGGATAAATGGCCGGAGCTCGCCACTTACGCCTTGGAGATCTTGTCATGCCCCGCAGCGAGCGATCTGTCTGAACGTGTGTTCAGCGCTGCTGGTGGTGTGGTGACAGATAAGTGCACGCGGCTCTCCACTGATAATGTAGACAGACTCACGTTCATAAAGATGAACAAATCATGGATCCGAAACGACTTTTCTACCCCTGTGTCATCCTGGGGAGAGTAAAAGCTTGATGATTGGTTAAAATCACCTCACCAACCGTTTTAAGCTTTCAAATTACTAATCATGTTTATCTGTATCTTGGCTGGAAAATAATTTGGGCTTTGTAGCAGTGTGCAGTACTGATTCTATAAGGCCATCTATACTATGCTCCACCAGATTTAAAATTACTAATCATGTTTATCTGTATCTTGGCTGGAAAATAATTTGGGCTTTGTAGCAGTGTGCAGTACTGATTCTATTAGGCCATCTATACTAAGCTCCACCAGATTTAAAATTAATAATAATTTTTAGCTGCATCTAGCCCAGAAAATAATTTTGGGGCTCCGAGATGTGCAAGACACATAAGTGCCTTCTTGCTGCACTACCTGCAACATGACCCTCAGATTGTCAGAATTCAAAGTAATCCTGACTACTGGGTTGCCACACTCTTAGATCCCCCCCACACTCTTCGATCAACCTTTTCATTTTAATAAAGAACAAAAAAATGTTCATTTTTGAAATTATAAGCATTAGCAGGTTATTGGAAACTGAAATCAAACAGTTTTCAACTCAAAACTTTATTCTAGGTGATGTTACATTTGCACATAGGACCCCTTGTTCGAAAGGAGCTTCTGAACTCTCTCGTCCATTGAATTTGTCAGGTTTTGGATCGTTTCTGCTTCAATTGTTTTGCATGAGGACAGAATACCCTCCCAGAGCTGTTGCTTAGATGTGAACTGCCTCCCGCCATCATAGACACTCCTTTTGATGATGCTCCAGAGGTTCTGAATGGGGTAGAGGTCAGGGGAGCATGGGGGTCACACCATAAGTTTGTCCCCTTTTATGCCCATATCAGCCAGAGATGCAGATGTGTTATGTGCAGCATGAGACGGTGCATTATCATGCATGAGAATGATCTTGCTGTGGAATACACGGTTCTTCTTCTTGAACCATGTCAGGAAGTGCTGTTTGAGAAACTCCACATACATTATGGAGTTCATCTTTACCCCTTCAGGGATCCTAAAGGGGCCGACAATCTCTCTCCCCATGATTCCAGCCCAAAACATTACTCCACCTCCTCCTTGTTGGCGCTGTAGCCGTGTTTGCGTGGGGTGTCCATCAACCAGCCATCCTCCACTCCATCCATCTGGACCATTGAGCGTTGCACGGCACTCATCCGTGAACAAAACAGTTTTGAAGTCAGTCTTCATGTATTGTTTGGCCCACTGGAGCCGTTTCTGCTTCTGTGCAGTGGATAGAGGAGGTCGACAGGATGGCGTACGCACAGCTGCAAACCTCTGAAAGACCCTGCATCTTGTTGTTCGGGGGACGTTGGAGGCACCAGCAGCTTCAAAAATTTGTCTGCTGCTATGACAAGGCTTTTTTGCCGCTGCTCTTTTAACCTGACGTAATTGCCTGTAGGAAAGAGTCCTCAATTTGCCCTTATCAGCACGCACACGTGTGTACTGTGAATCAGCTACATACTTCTTGATTGCCAAGACACTTCATCCTGATCATCGCACAATGTTGATTGTAGTCATGCCTTGACCTAAACACAATTTGTTGCTTCTCAGCAGCCGACACATCCTTTTTCTTTCCCATTTTGGCAGAAAATGTAGGCTGCTTAATAATGTGGGACAGCCTTCTTAAGTAGTCTTGAATTTCATTGGACACACCTGCCAAACTAATTAGCACAGGTATCTGCAATTGCTTACAGTGATATAAAGAGCCCTGACACACATCACCATCAATGAGTTTAACTGACAAACAAACAAATTCTTCCCTTATCACTCCTAAACACTTTTTGCATAATAATTTGGAACACAGTGTACATGTGCTTTTCCACAAAACACCAGTGGTTCACGTAGTGAATCTTACAGTTCTAACTTGCCAACCGTGGTCTGTATGGAGTTGTTCAATAAAGGGCCCAAAATTAAGATAACATAGACGGGAGAGGTCTCTATGAATAGGAATTACTAAGTATTTGATACCCTGTGAGGGCCAGGGAAAAGGAAAGTTGGACTGGATGGAATCCTGTATGAATTTGGGGAGGGAGACATCGAGGGCCTCAGATTTCACGGCATTGATTTTAAAATTTGACCATGTAACAAAGTGATCTATTTCAGCCATAACAGCAGGGATGGATATATGTGATTGAGTGATATATACTAGGACATCATCAGCAAATAGAGAGCACTCGTACTCGGTGCCTCCCACCTCAATCCACCTAATATTGGGGTTATGGCGAATTGATGAGAGCAGGTGCTCCGTCACTAGGATGTATAAGAGAGGGGACAGAGGACATCCCTGCCTTGTCCCATTGGTGATTATGAAAGGTGATGAAAATGGGCCTTGGGACACCCGGAGCCGGACCCTTTTTGGTGGATGCTGGTGGTTGTAGTCTCCGTGGCGGCGACCCGGTTCCGTGGCTCTGGGCGGTCAAACCATTGGCGGAACTATTTATGTGGTTTTGATGTTTAAATGTCCGACTACGCCACCCGTGGATTGCGGTCAGTGTGAACCGCCGCTGCAGGGCAGACCGCTGAGGCTGGTGTTGTGGGTGCAGCAGAGCGTAGCATAACTCCCCACGGGAGGAGTATAGCCTCAGGGCAGTGTATGCGGAGGATGGGGGTGATGGTGCAGGGCAGCAGCAGTAACGACATGGAGTCAGTGATGCAGTCCAGGGCCTTTACTCACAGTTCTTATTATCCAGACCTCTTCTGCAGGTAACGGCTGCCCACGTCGTACTGTGCTCACCAGGTGAGGGGCTCAGACAACTCCCAGATAACTTTGGAGTGCTTCACAGAACCCCCTTTGTATGTCCTTTGTCTAGCCTTTCTTACCAACCCTTCTGTCCGGCTGCCTCGGGCCTCCTCTTGGTAAACTTGGCGCCAGTTTCCCTGACCCTATGTGGTGCCTTCCTAGCGGGTGTAGCGAGGGGCTGCGCCACATAAAATGTCACAGCCTCCGGTTTCTAGCTGAGGGTCGTTTCCCGCCTCCACTAGTTTCGGGGACCGGTCTCCCCCTTTGTCCTGACCCCTCCACGCAGGTGGATTCGGGCGTGCGGTGGCGACTCACCCGTCCGCACCCCTGGGATCCCTTCATTCCTCGTTCCTGGAGCCTTCTCCGCTCCTCTTCCTTCCTTCTCCCTCTTCCAGGCCTGGGCCTCTGTTACTAGGCCCGCCTCCAGAGCAGAGCTCATGCAGAGCCCCTGCTCCCTGTCACTTCTGCTCAGACTTCTCTGCACTGAACTAAGATGGCGCCCACCTTTTATACTCCCTTCTCAATGCACCCAGGAACTGCTTCCTCCCTGCTCCTGCACTACAGGGTTCCCCTTCCTCAGTGTTCCCTCCCCCCACTCCAGCCAGGGACAGGGACTGTCGTGCCCATCTCAGAGGCATATTGGTCGCCCTGCCCCACGGCAATGTGGTGTAATGCATGCAGGTGTCGGGTCCTGATCCACACTCCATCCTTACCTGAGAGTGAGATATCACACCCCTGGGAGAGGTGCAATAACTCTGTAGCAACCGAGCCCTCAGGGTGCTACAGTTCCATTTATCTTCAGCCTAGGTGACTTATTGCGATACAGGGCCGTGATTTTGGCTATAAAAGGGTCCCCTAGACCCCTACCCCAAGCTTTTTAAGAGAATAATATATGGCGTGCCAGGAGACTCTATGGAATGCTTTCTCAGCATCCGAGAGTATCTAATTACAAATTTTTAACTGCATCTAGCCCAGGAAATACTTTGTGCCTAGTAGCAGTGTCTGCTAGTCAGCGGATTATCCCGGCTGTTAAGCAAGCTACACCACCTGTAGTTTGGACACTTAATTTTTTCAAAGGAAATGCTTCGGGACCACGGGATACTCAGTGAAGAGCATCAGGAGGCACCCCAAGGCATAGGGGCTGGGACTGGCGGTAGGACGCCTTGCGGTGGACAGCCGAGCTCGATCCTTATAAAAGCTTTTTAACTGCAGCAGCTTTAGTGGACGCTACTGGAGCTGGAATTACGCGGCTGCTGGCATGAGACTTGCCCTCCAATAGATCCTTGTAAAAGGATTTAAAGTGTATTCATTCAAATTAGAGAGACAATTTAAATTAAAAAGCTTAGAGCTGCCTCCACCACAGGGGGGCTCTCTCGACCCACCAGCGGACAGGCACCAGTATTGGGAGAGGGGGGCTGGCCGTCAGGGTCCACCGCGGCTCTGGCACAAACACGGCGACACGGAGGTGGCACGGGCAGGAACAGACTGACCGTGTCGGCTTCTCTCTTTTCTTTTCGCATCACTATATGTACTTGTCACTTTTCCATGTGTTAGTTATGTCTTCTGAGCAGTTTGTCAGCTTTTGGACACCTTTGAAGGTGTTTTCTATGTGTTTCTATGTGTTTTTGTTTGCCTGCCATTGGTTTTAACGGTGTTCGAAGGTGTTCGACGAACAGTTCGGCGAACACACGGGTGTCCGACGAACCGAACCGAACTCGAACACTACGGGGGTGGCTCAACGCTAGTGATAACTTAAATACCATGGATGTATAGTTATACATTCCCTATTGTTCTCTGCTGTAATGTGCACGCCACATTGATTTGTGTGTGGCACACTTGGGTCTTATGTTTTTGCAGGCTATATACTGCATTAAGGGAGAGGGTTGAGTAGCATTCTCTTAACGGGGTTTGCGACTTCCCCTGACCTTGGATTTACCAGCCCCAGCGAATGGGTGGGGTGTTACCTTATGCTATAATGGTTTACCTGCTTAAAGCACCCCTCAGTATGTGTTTCAATAGCAATCTATTTGTTTAAACAATAAAGTTGCCATTTAGATCTAAAATGGTACGGGCTCTTTAAATGACACAATGATGTGATTACATGGGAGACCATTTTTTTCCATAGCAACAAGTGTTGCATGTTATATCAACCATTCCTTGGATTATGTGCAACTAATAGTATGGCTTTGACCTTTTCCAAGATGGCGCTGAGTGACGGAGATTCATTATGAGTCTGTGAACTGAACAGATCAGGGAAGCCCTCTTTAAAGATGGCGCCGCAGGCGGAGATGTGTGTTGCACAGCTTCTGGATACCCACAGTTGCAGTAGAAACTTCACAAAGCAGATTAAATGGGATAACAAGCTTTTACTTCTCAGAACATGAGGTAAAGAAAAAAACACACAGTCACACAGTACTGCACCAGGAAGTAAGAACAAAAACAGAAAAAACAAGACTTTTTTCCTTTTACAACACAGTAAACAACGAAACTTTACACAACATCGCCATCTACTGTCAGATCAGCATAAAGTCCTCCTTCACACAAACAAAGAAGTCCACAACTGTTGCATATACCAACAATGTGCTCAGTGAGCATGCCCTTTTAACTTACTTCCTGGTTGTACACATTGACATGTGCTCCATACACAAGCTGCCGTTCAGGCATGTGTGATTAATTATATAATGCGGTAAGTCCTGCTTTTTATAGTCTGCAGACCGGTTGTGCATATTAATTTACTTGCACTTATGTCATTTTTATATGATTACACTGTATGTACATTATCATATGCACTTTATTCCATTGCAATGTATAGTATTAACTATGTATGTATATGTGAAATGCATGCATCTTGATGATTTGGCACAGCACTGTATGCACTTTGTTACTTAATGATATGTGATGAATTCATGATTATCTTTATGTATAAAAACCTGGTATTTACACTTTGTCACTGCTTGAGAAAGGCTCACATTTGGAGCCGAAATGTCGCTTCAGCCCTTATCAAATCACTTTTTTTTAGCTTTTTTCAGAGAAGTGCTGTCTTCATTTTTTTTTGCATCCACATACACTCATAGAAACGCACACAATGATATACACACAATATGATATACACTTACACACACACTCATATACTCACAATAATATGCACACGCATATACATACACACATTCATATACATACATACACACATACATATTCATTATATAATATACATATACAGTATGTATAGACACAATGCTATGCAGAGCCCCCATGTATAGACACTGTGCCATGCAGAGCCCACCATGTATAGACACAGTGCCATGCAGAGCCCCCCCATGTATTCACACACATACACATCCATATATATACAGTGGGCACGGAAAGTATTCAGACCCCTTTACATTTTTCACTCTTTGTTTCATTGCAGCCATTTGGTAAATTCTGAAAAAGTTCATTTTTTTTCTCATTATAATGCACTCTGCACCCCATCTTGACTGAAAAAAAACAGAAATGTAGAAAATTTTGCAAATTTATTAAAAAAAGAAAAACTGAAATATCACATGGTCATAAGTATTCAGACCCTTTGCTCAGCATTGAGTAGAAGCACCCTTTTGAGCTAGTACAGCCATGGATCTTCTTGGTAATGATGCAACAGGTTTTTCACACCTGGATTTGGGGATCCTCTGCCATTCTTCCTTGCAGATCCTCTCCAGTTTGTCAGGTTGGATGGTGAATGTTGGTGGACAGCCATTTTCAGGTCTCTCCAGAAATGCACAATTTGGTTTAGGTCAGGGGTCTGGCTGGGCCAGTCAAGAATAGTCACAGAGTTGTTCTGAAGCCACTCCTTAGTTATTTTGGCTGTGTGCTTAGGGTCATTGTCTTGTTGGAAGGTGAACCTTCGGCCAAGTCTGAAGTCCAGAGCACCCTGGAAGAGATTTTCATCCAAGATATCTCTGTACTTGGCCACATTCATGTTTCCTTCAATAGCAACCAGTCGTTCTGTCCCTGCAGCTGAAAAACACCCCCATAGCATGATGCTGCCACCACCATGTTTCTCTGTTGGGATTGTATTGGGCAGGTGATGAGCAGTGCCTGGTTTTCTCCACACACCATTTAGAATTATCACCAAAAACTTCTATCTTCGTCTCATCAGACTAGAGAATCTTATTTCTCATAGTCTGGGAGACCGTCATGTGTTTTTGAGCAAACTCTATGCAGGCTTTCATATGTCTTGCACTGAGGAGAGGCTTCCGTCGGGCCACTCTGTCATAAAGGCCCGACTGGTTGAGGGCTGCAGTGATAGTTGACTTTGTGGAACTTTCTCCCATCTCCCTACTGCATCTCTGGAGCTCAGCCACAGTGATCTTGGGGTTCTTCTTTACCTATCTTATCAAGGCTTTTCTCCCACGATTGCTCAGTTTGGCTGGATGGCCAGGTCTAGGAAGACTTCTGGTGGTCCCAAACTTATTCCATTTAAGGATTATAGAGGCCACTGTGCTCTTAGGAACCTTGAGTAATGCAGAAATTCTTTTGTAACCTTGGCCAGATCTGTGCCTTGCCACAATTCTGTCTCTGAGCTCCTTGGGCAGTTCCTTTGAGCTCATGATTCTCATTTGGTCTGACATGCACTGTGAGCTGTGAGGTCTTATATAGACAGGTGTGTGCCTTTCCAAATCAAGTCCTATCAGTTTAATTAAACACAGATGGACTCCAATGAAAGAGTAAAACTATCTCAAGGAGGATCACAAGGAAATGGACAGCATGTGACTTAAATATGAGTTTCTGAGCAAAGGGTCTGAATACTTATGACCATGTGATATTTCAGTTTTTCTTTTTTAATAAATTTGCAAAAATGTCTACATTTCTGGGGTTTTTTCAGTCAAGATGGGGTGCAGAGTGTACTTTAATGAGAAAAAAATGAACTTTTTAGAATTTACCTAATGGCTGCAATGAAACAAAGAGTGAAAACTTTAAAGGGTTCTGAATACTTTCCATACCCTCTATGTGATAAATATACAGCTCTGGCAAAAATTAAAAGACCACTGAACAGTTTTCTATTGGAAAGAATGGAAAGACTGGTGGAAAGCATGCCAAGACGAATGAAAGCTGTGATTAAAAATCATGGTTAGTCCACCAAATATTGCCAAATATTGATTTCACAGTTCAAAACATCAGTAATTTGAGGTCTGAAAGCACTGCTTCTTTTTAGTATTTTGATGCTTTATCATTTGCTGGAAATAAATACAACATTTTTAGCTTTAAATTTTGGATACATGTCAGTAGTTTATAGACTAAAACAACAATGTACATTTTACTCAAAAATATACTTATAAAGAGAAAAATCAGAGAAACTGAAAATTTTGCAGTGGTCTCTTAATTTTTGCCAGAACTGTGTATACATATATATATATATATATATATATATATATATATATATATATATATATACACACACATCACAGCCTTCTGCCTCACCCTGCTGCTTTCCTCCTGTGACTGCAGCCCCTCCCCCTCCTGAGCCGACACTAGAGGCTGCTCTGACCACTGAGCAAGGAGGATGCTGGGCTCATCTCCCCCACAGCGAGGTAGTCACAGGTAGGCATCACGGCAGTGTGGTGGCAGCAGTCAGTGCACAGACCGAGTGACTTACTTTCACCTGACTGGCTGTCACCCCCATGCAGTCTGGCAGGAGATTCGGGGCTCTGGACTAAACTTTCAGGGCTGGGATGCCGGATCTTTGATGCTAGCGATGCCCCTGCCTCACACAGCTCCATGGCTTGGAAAATGTAGACAATAGCCCCAAAGTTGCCTACATACAGTATCATGCCCTCACAGCCCCCAACATAGTATAATTGGGGCAACTAGAGCCTCTCACACAGTATAATAGTTAGTGGCCCAAACACAGTTGATGGTGACCCTCACATTCCTTCCACACAGTATGATTGTAGCCTCTACAGCCACACACCACACAATATGTTGGCCCCTCCCACAGTATGATGGTTGCCCCCCACACATGATAATATTCTTGACAGCCCCTCAATACAGTATGATGGACCCCCATAGTCCTCTCACATTATGATGGCTGCACACAGCTTCTCCCACTTCCAACACAAACAACATGAGATCATCACAATTTTTCATTCCATTAATTCGGTTTTGCATTGTTTCTTTTGAAGCTCCTGAAGGGTTAACAAACTTAATGACAGCAGTGTTGTATACCTTGACGGTTGCTATTTATAAAATGATATCCCTAAAATTGCTGCTAAGCTTTTAACCCTTCTACCAAATAAAAGGATGTTGGAAAAATTATGCTAACAGAAGACATAAGGTAAATGTTTTGTTAACTCTTTTATTCAGTATAACTACACGGATTACTGGTATAATATTCAAAGTTTAAATATTGCAAATGTTTATTTGATACATTTATTACTAAAATAAAGTAAAACATGTCAGGAAAAAAAATTTCTTAGAATAAATGGGATACGTGACACTCAATTGTTATTACCACATAAAGTGACGCATGTCATAGTTGAAAAATTGGGCTTGGTCACTAAAGAATTAAAATGCCTTCTACCCAATGTGAGTTCTCTGATGTCTAACAAGTTGAAATTTGGATAAAAAAAGTATCCCACATTCTGAACATGAAAATGGCTTCTCTCCTGTGTGAATTCTCTCATGTGCAACAAGATGAGATTGTATAGTAAAACATTTCCCACATTCTGAACATGAAAATGGCTTCTCTCCTGTGTGAATTCTCTCATGTATAACAAGATGAGATTTTATAGCAAAACATTTTCCACATTCTGAACATGAAAATGGCTTCTCTCCTGTGTGAATTCTCTCATGTGTAACAAGATGAGATTTTATAGTAAAACATTTTCCACATTCTGAACATGAAAATAGCTTCTCTCCTGTGTGCATTCTCTCATGTGCAACAAGATTAGATTTTATAGTAAAACATTTCCCACATTCTGAACATGAAAATGGCTTCTCTCCTGTGTGCATTCTCTCATGTGTAATAAGATGAGATTTCTTCATAAAACATTTTTCACATTCTGAACATGAAAATGGCTTCTCTCCTTTGTGAATTCTCTCATGTGCAACAAGAGTTGATTTGTCTTTAAAATATTTTCCACATTCTGAGCATGAAAATGGCTTCTCTCCTGTGTGAATTCTCTGGTGTGTAACAAGAGTTGATTTTAGAGTAAAACATTTCCCACATTCTGAACATGAAAATGGCTTCTCTCCTGTGTGAATTCTCTCATGTGTAACAAGATGAGATTTCTTCATAAAACATTTTTCACATTCTGAACATGAAAATGGCTTCTCTCCTTTGTGAATTCTCTCATGTGCAACAAGAGTTGATTTGTCTTTAAAATATTTTCCACATTCTAAGCATGAAAATGGCTTCTCTCCTGTGTGAATTCTCTGGTGTGTAACAAGAGTTGATTTTAGAGTAAAACATTTCCCACATTCTGAACATGCAAATGGCTTCTCTCCTATGTGACTTCTCTCATGTCTAACAAGATTAGATTTTATAGTAAAACATATCCCACATTCTGAACATGAAAATGGCTTCTCTCCTGTGTGAATTCTCTCATGTGCAACAAGATGAGATTTTCTAGTAAAACATTTCCCACATTCTGAGCATGAAAATGGCTTCTCTCCGGTGTGAATTCTCTCATGTTTAACAAGAATTGATTTCTCTCTATAACATTTTCCACATTCTGAACATGAAAATGGCTTCTCTCCTGTGTGATTTCTCTCATGTCTAACAAGATGAGGCTTTATAGTAAAACATTTCCCACATTCTGAACATGAAAATGGCTTCTCTCCTGTGTGATTTCTCTCATGTCTAACAAGAATTGATTTCTCTGTAAAACATTTCCCACATTCTGAACATGAAAATGGCTTCTCTCCTGTGTGAATTCTCTCATGTCTAACAAGATGACATTTTATAGTAAAACATTTCCCACATTCTGAACATGAAAATGGCTTCTCTCCTGTGTGAATTATCTCATGTCTAACAAGATGATATTTTTTAGTAAAACATTTCCCACATTCTGAACATGAAAATGGCATCTTCCTTCTGGGAGCTCTTTTATTTTCCACACATATTTTGTGACTTTTATTTTGCTTAAGAGTCTGTGATGAATTAAGACCTTGTACTTTATAGAGATCCATGTCTGAGTTGTTGGCATGCTCTTCATGTGGATCTTGTGCAATGCCACAATCATGTGCTTTAAAATTTGAAGATATGAGGTGTCTTTCGGATCTCCTGGTACAGCCATCTGCCAAGAATAAAACTGTTTTGATTTTTGAGCAAAATAACCTTCATACTTTTATTTATCTAAGTGTAAAAATATTAAGAAAAGTAAAACTGAAAAAATTACATACAAATTGCAAGGTGGGTAGCAAAGTTCTATTATTAACTGACTAAAGTGTAATTTAAATAATGTGATGATTCCACTAAGAATCAATTGTACTAATATTCATTCCCAATCATTGGCCAGTGCAAATATCAAATAAAAAAACATTTATCATTGGTCACACATTTTATATGTAAATAAAAATGATCGTTGTCAACAGCGCATCATCCCCTTTGTATAAATAGAAGATGTTCTGCATTAATAAAAAAAACATGAGATAAGGAAACTGAAAGCAAATAAGCCGCTATCAACTTCCAATATCATCAGTCAGCATTTATTAACAAAATTATGTCAATATGGCGGCGCCATAAGTGATAGATGCTACTGCGCACGCCTGGGTGCCATTTGGCTGGAGGAAAAAAAATTGGCTGCAGCAATATGGCGCCGTCACCCGCACTTGTGCAATAGCATCTCTCAGCAAGATGCTACTGCGTATGTGCAGGCGGCAGGGACATTTTTCTGCATGTAAATTTTTTCATTTCAACCAGAGAATTACATATGCATTATTTAAAATAGGAGGCAGGTCACTGAACGATCAATGACCTGTCCAAAATGCAGAAAGTGAATATAAAAGCAGAGCACCTGCTATAAAATATAAAGCCCCTCCCCACAGGCCTCTCCGAAGCAAGAGAATCTCATTATCTTAAAACAGAAAATAAAAATAAAAAAAGAACCTCATGACCGATTTCATCCAAGGTATCATTTTAATCATGTAATGGCGCCCACCTGACAGTGTAGGTAGTTTACTGAGCACAATTCTACTATGACAGGTGCGCTTTAAGGGTAAATTTACACAGACATATATTGGCCTGTAGCAAGCACTGATTCATGATATGGGAGCATCTTTCTTCTCTTTCCCTACGTTGTTAAATAATTAGAAATAATTGGATTCCATATTGCATCTGTAGTGCCCCGAGGGTTCGGCCGCTACAGGGGTATTGCACCTCAGTCCAGAGGTGTGAGGATGGAGTATGGACCAGGGCTCAGTTAGCTGCATCCAGCACACACACCCCATTTCCGAGGGACAGCTCAACGGTGCTCCCACTAGACAGAAGTGCAGGCACGACCGACTATGTCCCTGCCTGGAGTGGGGAGGTGGGTGGAACACCCAGTGCTGTAGGGGCAGATAGGGGTTGGTTCCTGAGCGTAGATAGGAGCTCATTGGTTGCTGGTCACCTGGGCTCATGGTCAGAGGGAGGTATGAAAGGTGGGCACCATCTTAGAACAGTGTTCAGTCTGTGAGGAGAGGAGAGCTGACAGGGAGCAGCAGCTCAGGCTGAGTGCTGCTCCAGAGGCAGGCCTAGAGAAGAGGCCGGAGCCTGAGAGGAGAAGGAGAAGTGGGCCTGGAGAAGAGGCCAAGGGAAGGAGGAGAAGAGACAGAACAGGAAAGAAGGAAGGAGAAGCGAGAGAGAAACAGAAGGGCTCAGGAACAAGAAGGTGGAAGGGACCCTAAGAACCCACGAGAATCCAGGGTGAAGGGTCAGGCAGATTAAGGGTACCGGATCCCAAGTTGGTGGAGGAGAAACTACCCTCAGCCAAAGACCGGTCGTCGTGATCATTTATTGGTGCGACACCTCATCAAACCTGCTAGGAAGGCACCATATAGGACAGCGGAGGACGGGGCCCACATTTACCCGCACAAGTCCGCGGCAGCTGGACAAAAGTGGGTCACTGGTGAGGCAGGCCAGAGAAAGGATTAAAGGGGGTCCTGTGCCATGCTCCTGAACTGCCTGGGAGTTGACCGAGCCCCTCACCTGGTGGACGCAGCACGACTCGGGCAGTCATTCCCTGCAGGAGTGACTTGGATATTAACCGTGAGTAAAGACCCTGGACTGCAGTACGTTGTCTGTGTGCTTTTTCGCTCCTCCGGCACTACCGGTACTGGGACTCTCACCACCATCACTCCCACCATCCACTACACTGCCCTGGGGCCGCACTCTTCCCGTGGGGAGTCACATCATCCCAGCTGCATACATCATCAGCCCCAGCGGTCTGCCCTGCAGCGGCGGACCCTAACAACCGCAATCCACGGGTGGCGTAGTCGGACATAATCAATAGCACATAACGGACTACCACTGGCCTGACCACCCTGAGCCATGGAACCGGGTTGCCACTACTACTCCCATCGTTCCCTATTGCCCGGATCCGAGTGCCCCACGGCCCAGGGGGCGAGTCACATCCTCTGGTGTGTGCTGTGGAATTTATGCCTATTCTTCAGTGAACACAAATTGATCACTGGCACCCCATCTTCCCTGTGACAGAGTGCAGGACTTGCCCATATTGTGTCACTTGTGTGTAGAGAAATGCTGAGGTGTCAGTGCTACTAGCTGGTGTCCAATTAACACAATCGCTGACCGCTACATGCAGAACATATGAGCCGTATGGTCGTGTATTAGGAAGTCATGGCCATGGAGCAAATATAAAGATGGATAAGCCCAGGCAATTCTCTGCTTTCTCTTATAATCTCCTCCTGGCTGTGACTATGAGACAATTGTCTTAAAACATTTTTTTTAAAATCCAGCTAGTTCAGTACATCAAATAGGTTACTTACGTTATATATTAATCCTGGAACCAGAGCCATGTTGGATATGATATAAAACAATAAACTAGATACTTTGCCCATGAGGTTTGTTACGTGTGTTTGATGATCTATCATCCCAGTCTATTCTTCAATCCATATTATAGATGCACAACCGGTCTTATCACCTTATCACACATTGTGCCATTACATTGTCAGCCATATATAATCTGTATTTTAGCTAAATGGGGGAATCTATGGCCAAAAAAGCTGAGAAAACACATAACAAAAAACTTCAAGCCTTAAAATGTCCGGTCTGGTGAATGAGGAGAATGTGACTCTTCTCTGCTTTATTTAGTGGTGACTCCTCACTGGGGCAGTTACCTGTAGGAACGTCCTCTTTGCTCCACTCATCATCCCGCACATTGCTTCCTCCTTTCTCCATTATGGCTTCAGAATTGATGTTATTCAGATTCACAGCCTGGATGTCAAAGCTGTGAAAGTAATAACAGAAAAGTTACATACAGAAGGAAAACTCACTTGGAATATTCTAGACATAGGTTTTACTACAAGATCACGTGGCACCTGAGCCGCCAAAAGATGCTGACATGATAATGTATTATGATTAGTGTTGAGCGAACATGTTCGACACTGCTCGGTACTCGCCCGAGCATCACGCTACTCGGGATGTTCGGCGAGCACCGAGCATTTCCGGGTTACTCGGGCGGGAGCTCGGGTCTCCGCCCTGCATGTTTGGCGCTCTTTACAGAGCCAATGAACATGCAAGGATTGCCAGCCAGTCACTGTAATGCCGCAGCCATGTTGGTTGTGGGCAATACAGTGATTGGCTGGCCGCACAGCGTCACCTCGAGTATTTAAAACCAGGCGCCGCCATCTTGGACACAGTCGCTCCGGATCAGACAGTGTAGGGACAGCGCTGCTGATTTAGGGAGAGATATAAACTGCGAAATAGTTAGTGTAGGGTCTGTAAAGGCTGCCAGATCAAATTAGTCCTTTTCAGGACTAATATCCATCCCAGATACCAGGCAGGCAGGCTGTATAGGAGACGCAGAGGTTATACCAGCAAATGCTGCATTACAGTCCTGTGTGCTCCTGTTGCTGAAATTGCTGGACTTAGCTCCAGGTCTCAGGGGACAGGAAAAATCCTTTTGTTTTTCATCTAAATCCTCTTTTTTTTTTCCTCCTTCACACTGTACAAATACCCGTCTTATTAATCTTTTGGTGTCCCCCCCCCCCAAAAAAAAAGCGTGTCTCTGATTTTTCAGACACAAATATATCTGTTGAAAATAGTCAGGTGTAGGCTAGAGAAACAGAAGTGTTGTTTTGCACTTCCACGGTTCAAACCTCTGTATTATCCACTTTTGGGCCATTTGTATCTAAAAAAAAAAAACAGTTTGAGCGTGTTGCTCACTGTTCAGCCGCAATTATATCTATTTAAAAAAGTCTGGTATACCCCAGTAAACAATAACTGTGGTTTTGCCATCTCACAGTAAAAAATCTCTATTATTCAGGTTTTGGTATATTTTCCGTAAAGAAAAACAGTAGTGTCTCCTGACTGTTGTGACACAAAAATATATCTGTTGAAAATAGTCTGGTGTAGGCCTGACAAATCCCAGTGTGGTTTTGCAGTTCCACGGGTCAAATCTCTGTACTATCCAGTTTTGGGCCTTTGGTATCTAAAAAAACACAGTTTGAGTGTGTCGCTCACTGTTCAGCCGCAATTATATCTATTTAAAAAAGTCTGGTATACCCCAGTAATTAATAACTGTGGTTTTGAAATCCCACGGTAGAAAATCTCTATTATTCAGGTTTTGGTATTTTTTACGTAAAGAAAAACAGTAATAGTTTCTCCCTGATTGTTCAGATTGTTTAAAAGAGTCAGGTGTAGGCCATAGAAATAGAACTGTGGTTTTCCTCTTCCACAGTTCTAATCTACTTTTTATTACCCTTTTTCCATTGATAGTGCAAGTGTAAGCTATTTTACTTCCTTTACAATGGGCAAGGCGCGTGGCAAGGGACGTGGAAGTGGACGTTCTGGTGATGGTTCATGCAGAGGACTGGGCCGTGGCCAAGGTGAAAATGTCCCACAACCAACAGCCACATCTTCTCGCTCCCACTTCTTGACCGAATTACTAGGGAAGCACAGAACAACACCAGTATTGAGAACTGATCAGTGTGAACAGGTTATTAATTGGATAGCAGATAATACTTACAGTTACCTGGGCACCACCACCTCCGGTCTGTCTTCCACACGGTCAACTCTTAGTAGCCATGAGTCTCGACCGCATACTCCTCCTCACCCTGATGCTCCTTCCTCCCACCATGCCGAGTGTCGTCAGACAGCAATTGATCCCACACTTGGACACTCTGAAGAGCTGTTCACTGGTCCATTTCCATATTTGTGCCCCTCGCCTGATACGCTTGAAGTGGTGGAAGAGGAGATCCCATGTAGCGATGCCCAAATATTTGAACAACCACGGCCACAGGAAGTAGACGCTGGCAATTTGTCACAAGAAGTGGACGATGACGAGACACAATTGCCAGGAAGTGAGGAGGAGCATTGTGGTGTGCAAGTGGAAGAGGAGTAGGTGGTGGATGATCTAGTAACTGACCCAACGTGGCAGGAGGACATGCAGAGTGAGGCCAGCAGCACACAGGGGGAGGGAGGCAGAGAACCCCAACAGGCAGGAAGAAGCAGTGTGGTGGCCGCAGACAGAAGGCGGGCAACCGTTCCCCGTAACACCAACACGAGGGACGTTGCCAGTACAAGCGGTAGGTCTTCCAGAGTCTGGAATTTTTTTAAAGACTCTGCTGATAACCCCAAAAAAGGCCATATGTTCCACCTGCCATGCCAGCATCAGCAGGGGTGACAAAACTACCAGCCTGACCACCACCAGCATGATCAGGCACATGGCAGCAAAGCACCCAACTTTGTGGGGTGAAACCCAGGGTCCACGACCAGTGTCAGCGGGTGTCACCACTGCTTCTTCCACTGTTGTGCGTGCAATAGAACCCCCTGTTGTGTGTGCAAGGCAATCCCCTGTCCATACTGCATGTAAAGATGCCCCCTCCTCTCAGTCTTCACTTGTTATGGCAGTTTCTCAAGAAAGAGCATCAACGTCCACGTCCCACCGCAGCGTTCAATTGTCCATATCCCAGACCTTTGAACGAAAGCGGAAATTCGCAGCTAATGCCCCACGGGCCACAGTCCTAAATTCGCACATTTCACGATTGCTTGCGTTGGTAAATGTAGCACCCTGAGGATTCGGCTGCTACAGGGGTATTACACCTCAAGCCAGAGGTGTGATATTCCACTCCCGGGTAAGGATGGAGTGTGGAACTGAGCTCAGTTAGCTGCATGCACTACACACATCCCATTTCCGGGGAACAGACCGATGGTACTCCCACTAGAGAAATGTGCAGGTACGACAGTGTCTGTTCCTGGCTGGAGTGGGAGGGGGGTGGAACATCCCAGTAGTGTAGGGGCAGATAGGGGGAGCAGCCTAGGTAAAGCTAGGAGCTCATTGGGTGCTGGTCACCTGAGCTCACACATAGAGGGAGTATATAAGGTGGGCACCATCTTAGATCAGGGTCTTTGTAGAGGAAGAGAGCAGAGGAGAAGAGCAGCTCCAAGGCCAAGAGAGAGAGAGGAGAAAGAAAGACCCAGAGGGGGAGAAAGAAGGAACTCCAAGAGCCCAAATTAGACCAGAGGGTGAAGAGTTGGCAACAGGGTACCGGATCCCAAGCTGGCAGAGGCCACAGCACACCTTAGCCAGGAACCGGAGGTCGTGGGCAGGATCGATCTGCCACGATCACCCACTAAATCCACCCGGAAGGCAGACCAGGAATAGGGTCAGGGAACCCAGAGACAAGGGTTTACCACCAAGAGGCCCGAGGGAGCCGGACATAGGTGGATCCCTGGTGGGGAAGGCCAGAGAAGAGGACAGGACAGAAAGGGAGCTCAGGACCACGCTCCAGAATCACCTGGGGGTTGGCCGAGTCCAGGACCTGGTGGACGCAGCACGGCTCGGGTGGTCACTTAAGGCCGGAGTGACCAGAACAACTGCAGTAAGTAAACAAACCCTGAACTGCACAGCCCGACTCTGAGTCTCATTTCCATCCCCGCTGCACCACCACAACCCCCATCCTCTGCAACTGACCCCCTGAGGCTATACCCCTCCCGTTGGGGGTTATACTACCTGAGCTGCACATACATCACCAGCCTCAGCGGACCCTGCTGCAGCGGCGGCCGTATTGACCGCAATTCAACGGGTGGCGTAGTCGACACAAAAGAACATCTAGTAACATCTATAAGGACTGCCACACACTGAGCTTGACACCCTGGGCACGGACCGGGTCACAGCCACTCGGAGACTACAACCCCCATCTGATCCGGCTCCGGGTATCCCTAACAGCACTGGCCCAGGGGGCGCGTCAACTTTGGCGTAGTCGGCAGGATAACGTGCCCGCAACCACCGGGTACTGCGTGCCTGAAGAAAAGTTCGCATTTACCTCAAAAAGAAGTCTCCTGCCGGTTCCGGAGGGTCCCCGCCAACGGACCCCATCACAGTTCGTTTCCCGCCGGTTGTCCGCCATTTGCAGCTTTTTCCCGCCATCCATGGAGTTTCCCGCCACTGGGAGACGATTCCCGCCATTTCCGAAGATTTCCCGCCTTGGGGGAGCGGACGCCATTATGGGCGTGCCAGAGGGTGGCAAAAGGCCACCTCCCATCGTGGGCCAGGTCGAAGAATGGCGCCAAAAGCGGAAACCGCGCCCACCAACAGAGACTGTGATGCTGGAAGTGTCCATCAGCGTGAGAGAACTGCCCCTGGAACTGACAATCACAAAGTTGCCCCGGGACCACCCTCAATGTGGGCGGAGACAGAACAAGAGAGCAAAGATGGGTGTCGCCTGGAGTAGTCTGGAGAGAGCGCACCCGGAGACAAGACGTCTGGAAGAGAGTCCAGAGAGAGCCTACCCGGAGATGGAGGGAGAGTCAGGCAGCACCGACCCAGTGGTCAGGAGCCTGTTGCAGGTCGCCACTCCAGAAGGCCTGCTGGAGATCCTAGCACAGCTCCCCGGAGACCGGGAGTGTGCACAGACCGCGCTGGAGGGCCTCGCACGGAGGATGGCCCGGGTGCAGCGGGAGACGTTGGCGGAGTGGAGCCGAGAGATGGCCCAGCGGACCGAAACCCGTCAGCGGAGCACGCCACCCGAGACGAGGAGACAGACCGCCTCTGAGGATGGTGCAGGAGGACTGAAGGCCGGAGACGGCGCCGAGAAGGGAGATGAACGGACGGAGGCAGGTAAAGGGGACGTCTCTACCCCGAGCCGGGAAACCGCGTGCCTGCCCCAGCTCCCCGTCGCAGAGCCCGAAGTTCCCCCTGCCGTGCCCGTCGCTGCATCGTCACCGCCGCCGACTAGGCCTCAACCGGAAACTGCGGCCGCGACCCCTGTGACGTCACACGCCTCGACCTCGAGCGTGGCCAAGCAGGAAATACCACCGGCCTGGTCGCAAGGCCTAGTACCCCCGGGCGCCGCAATACCAACAGCGCCCCCTACCTCCGCGGAGCCACCGGCCTGGTCGCAGGGCCGAATAACCCAGGGCGCCGCCGTTCTTACGGTGCCCTTTGCCTTTAAGGTGCCCCAGGCCTGGTCGCAAGGCCTGGTTAACCCGGGCGCCGCTACCATCAACGCGCCCTCAACATCTAGAGTGCCGCACCTGGGTGAAAATCTATTTGCCCAGCATACGTGCCCGGATGGGCAGCCCTTCATATGGCCCCAGGAGTACATTCAGCTGGAACTCCAGAGAGCAAGGCCCATGTGCGAGCCCCTGATTCCGGCTCCGAAGCCTGTAAAGAGGACCTCGCCCCCGCTGGAGGAGGCACAGTTCGAGTGGGACCCCACCGGAGAAGACCTCATGGGGTTCACTCAGGAGACTCGGGCGGCCGCAGCAGAGCGTGCAGAGTGCTGCCGGCAGCAGCTCGAGGTCTTCGAGAGGGAGCGGAGAGAGAGGCGGGTCCGGGAACAGCAAGCGCAGATAAGGAGCGCGGAGCAGAAGAGCCGGACCAGGAGGAAACCCCGTGCAGCTCATGGTCCCCGTGCCACCGGGACTGTGATAAAATTCAATATGCAGCACGGATGGGGCTTTATCAGAGACCATCATACCCCCGGCGACGTCTTTGTGACCCGCAGAGACGTAGAAAGCCATCTGCCGGAGGGACAGAGGTCGTGACCTGTATGTAGGGGACGAGGTCACCTTCACCCGGCACAAGTGTGCCAAAGGACCCTACGCCCTCCATGTGCATCGCCTGACGGAGGAGGAGCTGCGGTGTGAGGAGGAGCAAGAGGACCCGGACGGGTCTGAAGAATCTAAAGAAGGAGCAGGAGGACGCCGTCGTTGAAGTACGGTAGAGAGAGACTGTATAAAGTTGCCCGTCGGGGTACCAAGAACTGTTGCTGCTTAAAATATGTCCCCGTTGGGACAAGAGTGAACTGTTAACCCCGTGTGTCCCTATTCCCACTGACCGAGGACTGAGAGCGGTCAATCCTCCCTAATACCTGGCCGAGGACTGAGAGCGGCCATAAATCCCCTTGTATATAGTTGCGCTTCCTAAAGCGCCCCCTACCGGTTTTATAGGAAACCGTGTTTCTTCAAGAGACTGTCGCACTTTACCCGGTCACAAGTTGCACCGTGGCCGGAGGAACAAGAGTGTTATTTATGATAAGTTTTATATGAAAAGTTTATGCTGATAATATATGATGTTTTATATGTTTATGTTTTATGAAAAAAAAAAATGTATGTTTGTGGATGTTTATATCTTACAGCCCGAGGACGTGCTGTGATTTACCAGGGGGGAATGTAGCACCCTGAGGATTCGGCTGCTACAGGGGTATTACACCTCAAGCCAGAGGTGTGATATTCCACTCCCGGGTAAGGATGGAGTGTGGAACTGAGCTCAGTTAGCTGCATGCACTACACACATCCCATTTCCGGGGAACAGACCGATGGTACTCCCACTAGAGAAATGTGCAGGTACGACAGTGTCTGTTCCTGGCTGGAGTGGGAGGGGGGTGGAACATCCCAGTAGTGTAGGGGCAGATAGGGGGAGCAGCCTAGGTAAAGCTAGGAGCTCATTGGGTGCTGGTCACCTGAGCTCACACATAGAGGGAGTATATAAGGTGGGCACCATCTTAGATCAGGGTCTTTGTAGAGGAAGAGAGCAGAGGAGAAGAGCAGCTCCAAGGCCAAGAGAGAGAGAGGAGAAAGAAAGACCCAGAGGGGGAGAAAGAAGGAACTCCAAGAGCCCAAATTAGACCAGAGGGTGAAGAGTTGGCAACAGGGTACCGGATCCCAAGCTGGCAGAGGCCACAGCACACCTTAGCCAGGAACCGGAGGTCGTGGGCAGGATCGATCTGCCACGATCACCCACTAAATCCACCCGGAAGGCAAACCAGGAATAGGGTCAGGGAACCCAGAGACAAGGGTTTACCACCAAGAGGCCCGAGGGAGCCGGACATAGGTGGATCCCTGGTGGGGAAGGCCAGAGAAGAGGACAGGACAGAAAGGGAGCTCAGAACCACGCTCCAGAATCACCTGGGGGTTGGCCGAGTCCAGGACCTGGTGGACGCAGCACGGCTCGGGTGGTCACTTAAGGCCGGAGTGACCAGAACAACTGCAGTAAGTAAACAAACCCTGAACTGCACAGCCCGACTCTGAGTCTCATTTCCATCCCCGCTGCACCACCACAACCCCCATCCTCTGCAACTGACCCCCTGAGGCTATACCCCTCCCGTTGGGGGTTATACTACCTGAGCTGCACATACATCACCAGCCTCAGCGGACCCTGATGCAGCGGCGGCCGTATTGACCGCAATTCAACGGGTGGCGTAGTCGACACAAAAGAACATCTAGTAACATCTATAAGGACTGCCACACACTGAGCTTGACACCCTGGGCACGGACCGGGTCACAGCCACTCGGAGACTACAACCCCCATCTGATCCGGCTCCGGGTATCCCTAACAGCACTGGCCCAGGGGGCGCGTCATAATGCTGCCTTTTAGGCTGGTGGAGACGGAATCCTTCCGCAATCTTTTGGCGGTGTCCGTCCCTCGATACTCGGTCCCCAGCCGACACTATTTTGCCCGGTGTGCCATCCCCGCACTACACAAGCACGTGTCCCAAAGCATCTGCCGTGCCCTCAACAACGCAGTTACTGGGAGAGTCCACCTGACAACGGACACGTGGACAAGTGCTTGTGGCCAGGGACGGTACATCTCTCTGACGGCACACTGGGTAAACATAGTCAAAGCCGGGACCCAGTCGGACCTTGGGACGGAACACGTCCTCCCCACACCGAGGATTGCGGGCCCTATGTCAGTCATAGTCGCCCCCACAGTGTATAGCTCCTGCGCATCATCCTCCTCCTCCTCCTCATGTTCAGCCTCCATCTCAGATATCACCACATCAGTTACAAGCTGGAAGCACTGCAGTACTGCCTCCGCCAAGCGGCAACAGGCTGTGCTGAAACTCATAAGCTTAGGTGATAAACCTCACACTGCTTGTGAGTTGTGGACAGCTGTGAAAGAGCAGGCAGATCTGTGGCTGAGAACGCTGAACCTACATCCCGGCATGGTCGTGTGTGACAATGGCCGTAACCTGGTGGCGGCTCTGAGGCGAGGTGAGATCACACACGTACCATGCCTGGCTCATGTGCTTAACCTCGTGGATCAGCGGTTTCTTAAATCGTACCCCGAGTTGCCAGATCTGCTCGTGAAAGTACGCCGCCTGTCAGCTCATTTTCGCAAGTCGGCTACAGCTTCCGCCGCCCTTGCTGTGTTGCAGCAGCGTTTGCAGCTTCCGGCACACCAACTGGTGTGTGATGTTCAAACACGTTGGAAATCTACCCTCCACATGTTGCAAAGGATTTGTGAGCAGAAGAGAGCAGTTGTGGAGTACCAGATGCAACAAGGCCGTCGATATTCAGGTCAGACTCCACACATAAGACCTCAGGAGTGGACCTGGATGTCTGACATATGTACCATCCTGACAAACTTTGAGGAGGCTACCAAGATGGTGAGTGGCGATGACGCCATCATTAGTGTCAGCATCTCACCTGTCTGTCTTTTGCAACGCTCTCTGCAGAGAATTAAAGAGGAGGCATTGCAGCCAGAGTATGATGAGATGGATCAAGAAGCCGTAGTGGGCGATTACACACAGCCCAGCCTCATCTCATCCCAACGAGCACTGAGGGACAATGAGGGAGAGGAGGAGGAGGAGGAGGAAGAACATGAGCTGCTATCATGCGCTGTAGACGGTAGTACCTGTACAAGTGTCATACCGTCGGTTCAGCGTGGGTGGCCTGAGGACAGGGGGGAGGAGAAGGAGGAGGAGGAGAGCATGGTCAGTCGTCATCTTGGTGAGGACACGGAAATCTTGCCCATTACCAGTCTGGGACGCATGGCTGACTTTATGTTACTTTATGTTACGCTGCCTTAACCGTGACCCTCGCGTTGTCAAAATGTTGGGTGACAGTCATTACTGGTTGGTGACACTTTTAGACCCCCGCTACAAGGAGAACTTTCACTCTCTTATTACTGAGGTGGAGAGGTCTACAAAAATGGGGCAGTACCAGAAGGCCCTTGCTGCAGAACTCTTAAAAAAATTCCCATCTGAACACGCTAGCGGCAGAGGTCACAGTTCGTTGCCCAACCAAGGCGTACAGGCGAGAGAGATGCAACTCCAATCCAGCAGAGGCAGGGGAACACTGTCAACGTTCTGGGACAGATTTCTGACACCCGCCCAGCTTACAGGCCCTGAGGCGTGGGGTACTCTCACAAGGAGTGGAAAGTTTCAAGAGATGGTGAGGGAGTACCTTGCCGACCGTACCAGCATCCTCCGTGATTCTTCTGTGCCTTTTAATTATCGGGTATCCAAGCTGGACACTTGGAATGAAGTTGCTCTGTACGCCTTGGAGGTCCTGTCAACTGACAATGCTGACAAGCTGACCCTTATCAAAATGAACAAGGGCTGGATTGGGCCAGACTTCTCATCACCACCAAATGACAGCAGAGTAACATAAAGTCAAATCCACTGTTATTTCAGGAGGTGTATTCACATGCACCGCTTCACACCCACACATGGGTATACGCTTCCTCATTTCGGCTGTTTTATGTTCTTCTCCTTATCCTCAGAATCCACCACCACTATACCACCAGGGTGCCAGCATTGCAAGTTCCTCCGTCCTTATTTTTGTCAGCTTTTGCTTGGAAGACATAAGCAAATCCTATGGGAAACCCACTCCCCAATAATGGGACTTATGTTTGTAATATGCTGTACTGCATGGCTATTGTAAGGGGCATTGCAAGTTGCTCCGTCCTAATTTTTGGAAGCTTTTGCTTGGAAGGCATAAGCAAATCCTATGGGAGACCCACTCCCCAATAATGGGACTTATGATTGTAATATGCTGTACTGCATGGCTCTTGTAAGGGGTATTGCAAGTTGCTCCCTCCTAATTTTTGGAAACTTTTGCTTGAAGGCATAAGCAAATCCTATGGGAGACCCACTCCCCAATAATGAGACTTATGTTTGTAATATGCTGTACTGCATGGTTCTTGTAAGGGGAATTGCAAGTTGCTCCGTCCTAATTTTTGGAAGCTTTTGCTTGGAAGGCATAAGCAATTCCTATGGGAGACCCACTCCCCAATAATGGGACTTATGTTTGTAATATGCTGTACTGCATGGTTCTTGTAAGGGGCATTGCAAGTTGCTCCGTCCTAATTTTTGGAAGATTTTGCTTGGAAGGCATAAGCAAATCCTATGAGAGACCCACTCCCCAATAATGGGACTTATGTTTGTAATATGCTGTACTGCATGGCTCTTGTAAGGGGCATTGCAGTTTCTCATAATTTTTGGAAAGCCTTCCATTCACTCTTAGTGCACAGGAGACCCAGTTGCTTTAAATGGAAAAAAAGGTTTAGTTAAGGCCCTCTGATCTCCATGTCATTTCCAAGGGGCATTGGAGTGCCTCGAAATTTTTGGTAGGCATTGCACTCACTGTATGCCCTATAACTGTGTAGCCGAACCGCTCCTTTTGTTACAGAAACATATCCTACAAGACATATCTGGTTGACTGGCCTGATATTGATGTGAATGGTCCCTGTTCCTCCTGCTCTTTCTCCTTTGCCACTACCTCATCCAACATTTATCACCTGAAGCTTTGTTTTAACGGGAGTCATAGAACTTGGATAGTAGCAGAAAAACATCCAGCAATCCTCGGAGGAGGTAGGATATGCGCCAAAACGCTGACCACCTCAGGCCTAGCCGCTACTACATACATGCGCTTGCATTCCAACAAAACAAAGCAGATGCTAACTTCTATCATCCTCATCATGCTCCTCACCTAGACACTCTCAACTCCCCTGATGGAGAAGCCAGGGCCCACCGGAGGTGTCTGGTTGTCTGGTGGGCTCGGCCAATGCTGCCCTAAAGCAGGCCAGTCTAAGAAAAGTGTGGGAAAGGTTATTGGGACAAATAGGGGTGGCTGGGGACTGAGTATGGACACCCGGCCGCCCCCTGGAGGCTGGGGAGCAAGCGGGGACATCCGGCCACCGGGCGGCTGGGGACTGAGTATGGATACCAGGCCGCCGACGCAGCCATGGCGTGGTGGCCAGATTCCGACTCCACATGCCTAAAAGGACCAATTTAAAGTGCAAGCAAGCAAGCAGTATGGTATTGCAGCCTGGGGCTGGGTGGGTGGCAGGCTGCATACTTGTAAGGAATGGGAGAGGTACAATTGAACACTGCCCTGGGACAAGGACTTGAACGGGGATAGTTGCAAGTCTGCAATGACAGGTGCAGGGTGGGAGGCATCTTCGCATGTACCATGAACAGGGGTTTGGCATGCACACACTACAGCGGAATAGGCTCTCCTTCCCACTAAATGCACTGGGAAGGGCACAGGTAATGTTTTGGTATACGCGCTTAATCTTATGTATAAGGCACACCAGGACAAATAGGGGCGGCTGGGAACTGATTATGGATACCTTGCTGCCGAAGCAGCCATGAGGTAGTGACCAGCCTCGACCTCCTCCAAACTAAAAGGCCCCATTTCAAGTGCAAGCTAGCAGTATGGCATTGCAGTTTGGGGGTGGGTGGGTGGCAGGCTGCACACTTACACTTGCATTAAAAGAAAACAAAGCAGATGCTAACTTCTGTCATCATCATCATGCTCCTCACCTTGGCACTCTCAACTCCCCTGATGGAGAAGCCAGGGCCCACCGGAGGAGTCTGGTTCTCTGGTGGGCTCGTCCAATGCTGCCCTAAGAAAAGTGTGTGGGGGGATGTTCCAAGGAGAAATAGGGGCGGCTGGGGACCGTTTATGGACACCCGGCTGCCCCCAGGCGGCTGGGAACCGTGTGTGGACACCCGGCCGCGGGGCGGCTGGGGACCAAGCATGGACACCCGGCCACCGGGCGGCTGGGGACTGAGTATGGATTCCAGGCCGCCAACGCAGCCATGACGCGGTGGCCAGATTCCGCCTCCACATGCCTAAAAGGCCCAATTTCAAGTGCAAGCAAGCAAGCAGTATAGTATTGCAGCCTGGGGGTGGGTGGGTGGCAGGCTGCATTCTTGCGCTTGTATTGCAAGGAATGGGGGAGGTACAATTGAACACTGCCCTGGGACTAGAACTTGTACGGTGATAGTTGCAAGTCTGCATCTTCTGATGCGGCAAGGATCACTTATGATGGGCACACTTTTAGACAGTGACCAGGGTGTCAGAGATGCTTCCAGGGGTCTTCCCCATGCTGTTCCCATGTCTTTTCAGCATTTTATGCATGTGTCACACAACACATGGCCAGATAAGGTTGTAAAATGTTAAAATTACATTTCCCGGTGAATGCATTTGTCACAGTTGAAAGCAATACAAAAGTGCAAAAACGCATAAAAAATGCTACTTGTGAACATAGCCCACGGTGTGGAGGAGTATTTTTGTTTTTGGTTATTTATTTTACCTTATACACAAGTCTTTACCCTGGAAAAGAAATTCCTTAACATATTTCACAGGAAAAAAGTTTCAGTTTCGTTTTTGAACGTTTTATTGTGAGCCCGTAAAAGCCCGTAAAAGTGGCTTAATACCTCTGACCACGTTGTTGCCAGCAGTGACCTGGGGGTCAGAAATGCTTCCTGGGGCGATCCCCATGCTGTCCCCATGTCATTTGAGCACTGTCACTATCGTTTTGGGCACTTGTTAGGCTTTTAAATGACTGCCGGGGGTGCCACCGGAAAAATGCTCGGGTCTCCCACAGACTAACATTGGGCTCGTTGCTCGAGCACCGAAGTATCACGGCGAGCTCGGCCCGAGCTTCGAGCACCCGAGCATTTTAGTGCTCGATCAACACTAATTATGATCTGTATCTCACAGAAGGCAAGTGAAAAGGATTCAAGGAGTGAAGTTAAGCCCAGGTCAGGTAAAGTTCCTGAGCTAGCAGTGCAGAGTATGGTCAGGCAGAAAGATAAGGACTGGAAGAAATGGTGTCACAGGGCTCATCTCCCTCAGGAAACCCTCCCCCCTCCTCTATCTCACTGTGCTGTAAGGAATGCTGTGTTCATTAATGTGCATTTGCATTAGAACTGTGCTATCCTGTACTACTGGGAAGACTGTGAACTGCTGTGCTGCTAAGGAAACTGTACTGTTTGTCACTGGAGCCTGTTGCTTATGAGGACTCTTGTCAAGTGTGTCTGGTCAGCAAGTAAAACAACCAACGTGTCTGTGCCTGGGGGTCAATACCCCTGTGTGCCTGAGAGAAGCTGCAGCATATGTTCTATGGTCGCCCTGAGTAACGGTTCCCCCAGGATTCCAAAGAATTCATGTAACCTGTCTCGCCCCTATCTGAACCTAGGGGCATGTGTGTAACATTGGTGGCCCGTACGGGAAGTCCTGAGTGGTCATTAACATGTATAGGGAGAAGAGGAAAAGTGTCTGGAAAAACACAGCAGCACAGAACCTCAACTCAACTCTGCTACACCAGTTAAAGGGGACCAACCCTAAAAAAAACAACTCAGTAGCAGCAATGGATGTGGAAATATATGTGGACAGAGTTAGTGAGCTGCTTCTTCAGTTAACCTGTGAAGAATTGAGAACAGTAGCAGAACATATAAAGATGTCAGTGGAACAGATTTCCAAAGCGCACAACCGTAGGCAACTGTTAGCTACCAATAATGCAAAAATGGATGAGCTGGGGGAGAAAGAAGCTGAAGACATCATGGGGACATTCCTCCAGGAACTAACACAGTTTCTAACCAGGTTGAAGTTGGAGGATGGAGGGGCGGCACCAATTACCAAAAGCGGGAATCTCCGCCCACAGACTGAACTACAGGAATTGAAAGAACACTTCAAAGCCCTAACAACAGCCCTGCAGGTATCGACCAAAACCTCTGAACGGGTGATAGACTCAGACAGGACCTTTAACCTGCTCTGGTTAGATAAATCAGGAAGACAATCCTCTCTAACACCACAAATCACCATAAGGAAAGAATTCAAGATCCTGGGACAGATTGGAGAGTGTGAACAGAAAGAGAGACTGTCTTATAGGAACTTGTTGCACCAGATCAATGCAGGATTACAGAAAGGCTACCAGTCAGATGAGATCATTGAGGGGGTGGTGAAAGTGATCAGCCCAGGATTGAACCTCCGTAGTATGCTAGAAATGAAAAGTCAATTGACCTTGCAACAGCTGAAGATGATTTTAAAATGGCACTATAAAGAAGAGAGTACTTCAGAATTGTTCCACCGACTTATTAACCTCTCACAGAAATATAATGAATCACCCCAAAATTTCTTGTTCAGAGCAATTGAACTGAAGGATAGACTGTTGTTTGCATCCAGAGATGTAAAAGTGGAAGAGAAGTTTGATGCTGGACTAGTGCAGAAGAAGTTCTTGAGATCATTGGGAACGGGATTAATCAGCAAAGATATCAAGTTGCAGCTGAAACAGTACCTAGAAGATCCTGGCATTTTGGACGAAGTCCTAATTGAAAAAATGAATGAGGAAGCTAGTTTGGAGTTTGGAGTCAGCGAGCGAACAGAAGTTAAAGAAAGGCTTTGCTCCTAAAATCACCAAATTGAGTCAGCTGAAGTTGGTGACCCTCAGTGGCCAGTCTGAAAATCATCTTAGAGACCCTTCAGTGCCACCTCCAAGAGGGAACATTAAATCACCTACAAAAGAGAGGACCGCCAGTGCTGACTGGGAGGAAGTAATAGGAGAACTGCGAGCCGAGTTGATTGAGGTGAAAATTTGATTCGTTCCAGGCCACAACCGGTACCCTTCAGATCCAGGAGTGGGTTCCAAAACAGAAGATACCCGGCTTGTGAAGTGTGCCATTCATCAAATCAGAGTACGGTGTATGTCCACTGTCTAAGATGTGGTGAGGAAGGACATTATGCCAAGGAATGCCAATGGTCACAGTCGTTTGGGTTAAAAGACAGAAGCTTACCAGTTTGAGGTGACTGGTAACCATGACGCGGAGGAGGCCCCAGAAGTAAATCCATATCTCACCAAACCCCAGAACAGCGCATGAGGTAAAACGGCTGCGTCAGTACTATCCCCAAGTGTGTTTCCATCTACAACCGCTGCAAGGGAGACAGAAGCATCAGTTACTTAATGTCCAATGCGGAGGTCAAACGATGTACTCCTGGGAGGAGAATTCCTCAGTCAGTACAGATAGCCTCATCAGCCTAATCGGTGAAAGGTGCTTTATACAGTTCTAGCTAGATGGAAAGTAAAAGCACTGTGGGACACAGGAGCCCAAGAGAGCCGTTTAAAAGAAGAATGGAGAAGGCGCTACCTGCCACACACTTGCCTTCGATCACTAAAAGAACTCTTGGGACCAGTGAAACTCCACAGCAAATCCGTCAACCAGACTGAAATCCCTTTCATAGGCTGGGTGGAAGTGACTTTCCAACTCAGGGCCACGAAGAACAGCAACACCATTGAGCTTTTGGTACCTTTTCTCATGACCAGTGATCAGAACGTGGCAGAGGATCCTATTCCTAGTTATAATGTAATCAGTGAGGTCATCACGAAACACAAGGCAGGGGCGCTGGTGGTGGACGCAATCGCCACATCGCTCGCTATATCCAACGCCGTGGCGGAAAACGTGATTCATAGAGTAAAGAAAGCACAGAATACAATGGATCTAAAAGAAGTCAAGGTAGGCTTGCGCCCAACCATCATCCCTGCACACCAAATGGTGGGGGTGAAGTGTGGAGTCCGGGTAGAACCGAAAAGAAAAGTCCAGAAAAGACTGTTCATGCCAAAAGACTCCTCAGAACTTCCGGAAGGCCTAGTTCAAGGTGAGAATGTGCTTATGATTCCTACTGGTGGGTTTGCCCGAGTGACAGTACCAGTGATGAATACTACAAAACTCACATCGAAACAGTTAAAATGGTATATCCAGCCAGTGTGAGATCCGTCCAGGGGTCTACAGTGAATTCCCCACTAAGGAACAGGAGTTGCCAAGGGGAGGAAAGTGCGCAACCCACCTCAGCGTCCTGAGATCCTCCAGTACCCCTGGAACACTTGTGTGCTGAAGATCTAGCGGTAGCAAAACATATGCTGAGAGAAGAGTGTCATGCTTTCTCCTAAGATGACTCTGATAAAGGCTGTATCCCGTTGTTGCATTTGAAAATCAATTTGAAAGACACGACCCCAGTAACCAGAAGTAATATGTCTGTGCCAAAATGTTAAATATTAATTATCGATATTCATTTTTATTCTGAATTCTGAATTCTGTACATTGCATAAGATTGCATCAGCCTCAAGCTAGACATTCAGGCTATTTTTAGCTAAGTGTAAGTTAATGCCATATATAGTTAACAGATGCTATGAGGGGGTTATATAACCCCTGTAAGACATAAGGAGGGACTGGCAGGCCATTTCACAGTACACTGGACGAGGATCTACGCTGGCTGAAATAACAGCTGCCAATGTAGGCCCAAGGAGACGCATGTTTTACCCAGACATGTGCTTGACATGGATGGACGAGAGATATCCTTCAGGATTCAAGGACAAATGGACAATCACTTTGTAACTATTTCACCTATTTTATGTAACTACTGCAATTATTCTTCTTAATGGACAATCCAAGAATAAATCAATAAATTTTTTAATAAGAATGTCGTGATATATATATTCTTTAATCAATCACATCTGATAAGAAGTCCTCTAGAAAAATATACATAAATAAGTATTTGTTTACATTTGGCGAGCATCCAGTCCTGATTTTTCATGTTTTCAAGTGAATTTCCTTCTTGAACAAAGAGGGGAGAGACAAGCTAAACAGCTGTTGTTCAAGTGTCAGGAAATCCACTAACTTTGTCACAAGAATCAGAAAGAACCTACAGATTGAGGACTGATATATTCTCCAGATGGATTGACAGGCACAAGAATCAGACAAACTGAGGATAAGACGTGCTGATCACCAGAAGCTAAGAAATCTGAAGGTAAGCAAAATATGGATATAATTTCTTCTTTTGCTAAGCAAAGTAAACTTAAATTTACGGCTACTGACGAAACTGACTTGTTTTATAGCTCAGCTTATATAGAGAATATGAATTGCAAAATTTACAGTTAGGAAAATCTAAGTTGGTATCTTTTCATAAAGGCAAAGAAAAATTTAAAAATATTGTACAGTTGGTTGACATATTTCATAGTCTTGTCAGAAAAGTCTAAGAAGGCCAATTGTGTAGAAATAGTGTCAAATGGTGATACTGATTCTGACTAATGTGGAAATTGAGCAAGATTTGAGACACGTGTCTGTAACAGGTACTGAAGGTGACCTTGTGTCTGATGACAAAGAGATGGACATACAAAAAACTGACATGGGAGGAGACATGATTGACGTATGAGAAACTGACATATTAGGTGATTTGAGAGGAGATATGAGTGACGTAGGAGGAGCTGAAGTACAAGGTCCACTATAAATAGCAGAGTTTTAGAAGCTACAGAGGCCCAACAACAAAATTAAAGTTAGGAAAAATTTGCTAAAATTATACAAAATCATGCCAAAATAGGATGTCAAAATCCATGTCTGTAGAAATTCAGAGATATTTGAGAGCTTTGCTGATAAGTTTGTTTTATCCAATGAGGAGAGGAATCAACTATTTAAAATGTGGATTCCTGTGACATTTTCAAGACATCTAATTTTAATGCCCTGTGAAAATGACTCTCCTAATGAATGGAAAAATAATTTGAACAGATTAACCCCTTAAAAGCCCAAGACGTATTAATACGTACCTGCGCCCTGGGACTTAAGAGTTAGGTACGAAATAGTACGTCATGGCGATCGCGTCCGCACACAGGTTGTGCGGGCGCAATCACCGCTGGGTGTCAGCTGATTGTCACAGCTCACACCCGGTGCTATGTGCAGGGAGCGGTCCCGCACTGCTCCCGGCACATAAACCCCCGCAATGCTGCGATCGATGGTGCTCCATCCCTATGCTATACAGGCGATCAGAATAAAAAAAGGGAAAGTCCCATAGTGGGACAAAGAATAAAAGTTAAAAAAGTGTTAAAAAATGAAAAAATATATAAAAAAAAATTGTAAAAATATTAAAAAAAAATAAATAATCCGCCAAAAAAAAAATAATGTACCCATTAATAAATATCATTATGAAAAAAAACAAAACAAAACAATAAAAGTACACATATTTGGTATCGAAGCGTCCAGAACAACCTGACCTATAAAACTGTCCAACTAATTAACCCTTTTAGTGAACACGGTAAAAAAAAAAAATGAAGCAAAAAACAATGCTTTATCATCATACCGCCAAGCAAGAAATGGAATAACACGCAATCAAAAAGACGAATATAAATAAAATCGTACCGCTGAAAACGTCATCTTGTCCCACAAAAAACAAGCTGCCATACAGCTCCATCAGCCGAAAAATAAAAAAGTTATAGGTCTCAGAATAAAGCGATGGAAAAAAATTATTTTTTCTATAAAATAGCTTTTATTGTGTAAAAGCGCCAAGACATAGAAAAACTATATAAATGTGGTACTGCTGTAACCGTACTGACCCGAAGAATAACGCTGCCTTCTCACTTTTGCCACAGGCGGAACAGCAAAAAAAAAAAAAAATTCCTGAATTGTTGGTTTTTGTTTATCCTGCCTCCCAAAAATCGGAATAGAAAGCGAACAGAAAATGTCACGCGCCTGAAAATGGCACCAATAAAACGTCAACTCATCCCGCAAAAAACAAGCCATCACATGAGTCTGTCGGCCAAAATATGGAAAAATTATAGTTCTCAAAATATGGCGATGTAAAAACTAGATTTTACAAAAAAATGCGTCTTTTAGTGTGTGACAGCTGTCAATCATACACTACTTGAGTTTGCATCGGGTGCTTGTGTATGCAATGAGTATCGCGGGTGCTCAAGTGACATACTCGAGTCTCCGCCCCATATGCTTCGCAGCCAAAAAACCTTGTGGGGATTGCCTGCCGTGCACGAGCGATCCCCGCATTTTTTTTTTGGGTGTCTAATAACTGAGAAACATGTGGGCAGGGACTCGAGCATGTCACTCGAGCATGCACGATACATGGTGCATACCTGAGTACCCGATGCAAACTCAATTAGCGAGCACTTGCCCTCAAGACTAATGACAACTTATTCAATATGATGACCTAATGTTATCAAATTCTGTGTCGTACCTCTGTGTTCAAAATGTTCACTATACCCCTTGATAAAATCTTTGAGGGCTGTAGTTTCCAAAATGGGATCACTTGTGGGGGGTTTCCACTATTTAGGCACATCAGGGTATCTCCAAACGCGACATGGCGTCCGCTCTCGATTCCAGACAATTTTGCGTTCAAAAAGTCACACAGTGCTCCTTCCCTTTTGAACTCTGCCGTGCGCCCAAACACTGTATTTTCCCCACATATGGGGTATTGGCGTACTCAGAAGAAATTGCACAAAAGTTTTTGGGGTCCATTTTCTCCTCTTACCCTTGTGAAAATAAAAAATTGGGGCTAAAACATCATCTTTGTGGAAAAAGTTAGATTTTTTTATTTTCACGGCTCAATGTTATAAACTTCTGTAAAGTACTTGGGGGTTCAGGGTGCTCATCAAATATCTAGATAAGTTCCCTGAGGGGTCTAGTATCCAAAATGGTGTCACTTGTGGGGGGTTTCCACTGTTTAGGCACATCAGGGGCTCCCCAAATGCAACATGGCGTCTGCTAATTATTCAAGCAAATTTTACAATCAAAAATTCAAATGGCGCTCCTTCCCTTCCGAACCCTGCCGTGCGCCCAAACAGTGCTTTTCCCCCACATATGGGGTATCTGCTTACTCAAGAGAAATTGTACAACAATTTTCATGTTGCAATTTCTCCTGTTACCCTTATGAAAATACAAAATTGGGGGCTGAAAAACATTTTTGTGGGAAAAATGTGAAAATTGTATTTTTACTGCTCAATGTTATAAACTTCTGTGAAGCACCTGGGGGTTCAAGGTGCTCACCACACATCTAGATAAGTTCCCTAAGGGGTCTAGTTTCCAAAATGGTGTCACTTGTGGGGGGCTTCCACTGTTTAGGCACATCAGGGGCTCCCCAAATGCAACATGGTGTCCGCTAATTATTCAAGCAAATTGTACATTCAAAAAGTCAAATGGCGCTCCTTCCCTTCCGTGCGCCTAAACAGTGTTTTTTCCCCACATATGGGGTATCTGCGTGCTCAAGGGAAATTGCACAACAAATTTTGGGTCCATTTTTTCCTGTTACCCCTGCGAAAATAAAAAAAAATTGAGTCTAAAGTAACATTATTGTGAAAAAAGTTAAATGTTCATTTTTTTCTTCCACATTCCAAAAATTCCTGTGAAACACCTCAACGGTTAATAAAGTTCTTGAATGTGGTTTTGAGCATCTTGAGGGGTGCAGTATTTAGAATGGTGTCACTTTGGGGTATTTGCTGTCATAAAGACCCCTCAAAGTAACTTCAAATGTGATGTGGTCCCTAAAAAAATGGTTTTGTAAATTTTGCTGGAAAAATGAGAAATCGTTGGTCAACTTTTAACCCTTATAGCTCCCTAATAACAAAAAATTTTGGTTCTAAAATTGTGCTGATGTAAAGTAGACATGCGGGAAATGTTAGTTATTAACTATTTTGTGTGACATATTTCTCTGATTTAAGGGCATAAAAATTCAAATTTCTAAATTTTCGCCAAATTTCCATTTTTTTCACAAATAAATGCAAGTCATATCAAAGAAAGTTTACCACAATCATGAAGTACAATATGTCATGAAAAAACATTCTCAGAATCAGGGGGATCCGTTGAAGCGTTCCAGAGTACCTCATAAAGTGACAGTGGTCAGAATTGTAAAAATTGGCCTGTTCATTAACGTGCAAACCACCTTGCTGGGTAAAGGTGTTAAAATATTTGATTTACTGTGCCACTAAGGATTTCCCAGACATAGAGATTCTTAAAAATTTAAGGATTGGTAAAAAAGAATGTATGTTTACATTAATGTCCATGTTTAAACGGTTGTACAAAACTCTCATCAAAAATGGAAAATTACAACAAATGATAACAACTTTTGTACAAAAATTCAAATTCTTAAATTCGGTATCTCAAGTTATTGCGTCACAAAAAGTTTCTTTATTTGAATGTGCGCAGTTGCTTGATTTTGCTAGAAAACATGAGAATCATGAAAAGAAAATAAATCAAGCTAATTTGTAAAACCAGAAAAGGAAAAATTTCAAAAGCCAGTATCAAACTTTCCTAGACTAAATAATCCTCATAATGAAATCTATGAAATACACAGATTTCTTATATATTATAATCCATATGAGATGATTCAAAAGTTAAAAACTCAAAGCAGCCTCCCCTAAAAATAAAAATGGCCGAAATTGACAGGCAGGGGAAGGTGAGACCAGCTCACAGTGATATCATGGACTGTAGACTGAAGAACAGTCAATTATCTGAGATTCTGAAGGATAGAAAAATGTATTTTCTAAATAGAGCTTTTCTGGAGATTTTTGACAGAGACATAAGATTTGGTTTAGGGAGTGGCTAAGGAAAAAACTGTAATTTTATCTGTTGTATAAAAGTTATACAATGTATTATTAGTTATTTATAATCTTATACAATAAAATTGTGTAATTGTATAGTTTCTGTATGTATGTATGTATATATATATATATATATATATATATATATATATATATATATATATATACACTGTGTTCCAAATTATTATGCAAATAATATTTTCTCAGATTTTCCCAAATTACCTATATGAATTGCAGTCATTGTAATTTTCCAGTCAAATAACTATTAGAGTACAATTGAAAGGTTTTTGTACAAACTGCCTATGATAACAGTATATTTTAAAAAAAATAAAAAATTCAAACTGCACTCAAAATGCATGTTCCAAATTATTATGCACAGCAGAGTTTTCAACCTTTTCATTTTAATAAAAAACAAAAAAATGGTCATTTTTGAAATTTTAAGCATTAGCAGGTTATTACAAACTGAAATCAAACAGTTTTCAACTCAAAACTTTATTCTAGGTGATGTTACATTTGCACATAGGACCGTTTGTTCGAAAGGAGCTTCTGAACTCTCTCATCCATTGAATTTGTCAGGTTTTGGATGGTTTCTGCTTTAATTGTTTTGCATGAGGACAGAATACCCTCCCAGAGCTGTTGCTTAGATGTGAACTGCCTCCCGCCATCATAGACACTACTTTTGATGATGCTCCAGAGGTTTTCAATGGGGTTGAGGTCAGGGGAGCATGGGGGTCACACCATAAGTTTGTCCCCTTTTATGCCCATAGCAGCCAGAGATGCAGATGTGTACGGCTCTGGTAAAAATTAAGAGACCACTGCAAAATTTTCACTTTCTCAGATTTTTCTTTTTATAGGTATATTTTTGAGTAAAATGTACATTGTTGTTTTATTCTATAAACTACTGACGACATGTTTCAGAAATTCAAAGCTAAAAATTTCGGATTTATTTGTAGCATATGAGAAATCTTCAAAATAATAAAAAAGAAACAGTGCTTTGAGAGCTCAAATAATGCAAATAAAACAAGTTCTTATTCATTTAGAAACAACAATACTCGTGTTTTAACCCAGGAAGAGTTCAGAAATCAATATTTGGTGGAATAACCATGATTTTTAATCACAGGTTTCATGCGTCTTGGCATGCTTTCCACCAGTCTTTCACACTGCTTTTGGGTGACCTTATGCCACTCCTGGCACAAAAATTTAAGCAGTTCTTCTTTGTTAACTATATTAGAGACACATATCCATCTCAACAAACAGTCTTTCTGAGGACTAATCCATCTGCAGAGATATAAGGCAGGCAGTATATACAGGTAGGCAGGGTATATAGCAGACTGCAGTGCACATAGCACAAGAGGCTCCATCCCAGTTGTATTGTCTGCTACTGCTGCTGCGGTTAGATATTTCTAGAAATAGGCCCAGGTCTCAGGGGCCAGAAATAATTTTTTTGGGATCTTAATCCTCATTATTTGCTTAAAAAGTAATTCAGAGAACACCGTTTTCCTGCGCCCTTTGCTTGTTGGCACTGCAGAATACAGCCAGGTCCTTTTCATATTACAAATCCAGCTATTTAAAACTGTTGTTTGTCCATCACACGAATGACATACTGCCATTTCTGGCCTCCATTAAAAAAATCTTACAGTGTGTCAGTGAAGCTTTTGACACCAGTTTGCTGTTCAAAATAGTTACCTACAGGCCAGGTATTTAAAACTGTGTTTTCTCTGTTACACGGATCACATATACGTTTTCAGAAAAACTACCATTTCTGACCTCCATTAAAAAAACAATTTCAGTATGTCAGTGAAGCTATTGACACCAGTTTGTTGTTCAAAATAGTTACCTACAGGCCAGGTATTTAAAACCGTGTTTTCTCCATCACATGGATCACATATACGTTTTCAGAAAATACTACCATTTCTGGCCTCCATTAAAAATTTGTTTCAGTGTGTCAGTGAAGCTAATGATACCAGTTTGTTGTTCAAAATAGTTACCTACAGGCCACGTATTTAAAACTGTGGTTTGTCCGTCACACAGATCACATATATGTTTTCAGAAAATACTACCATTTCTGACCTCCATTAAAAATTTGTTTCAGTGTGTCAGTGAAGCTATTGACACCAGTTTGCTGTTCAAAATAGTTACCTACAGGCCAGGTATTTAAAACTGTGGTTTGTCCGTCACGCCACGTGAGCGTGGAAGATATTGTCCTCCATTTAAAATAGGCAAGGCACGTGGCAAGGGACGGGAAACTGCATGTGATTGTGATGGAGCATGCAGAGGCCGAGGCCATGGGCAAGCTGAAAATGTGCCACAACAAACACCCACATCTTCTCGCTCGACCTTCCTGTCCCAATTAATAGGAGACCGCAGACCACCACTATTGAACACAGAGCCGTGTGAAAAGGTTATTGGTTGGATAGCAGATAATGTTTCCAGTCCCTTAACTACCACCACCACCACCTTGTCTTCCATACGGTCAAGTCTCAGTAGCTGTGAGTTTGGTCCGCATATTCCTCACCCTGAACTCCTTCCTCCCACCATGCCGAGTACCCAGAAACAACTGATCCCACACTTGGACACTCCAAAGAGCTGTTCACTTTTCCATTTATAGATTCGGGCCTCTCGCCCTGTCCACTTGAAGCGGGGCAAGAGGAGATCACATGTAGCGATTCCCAAATATTTGAGCAGCCACGGTCACACAAAGGCGACGGTGGGAAAGTGTCACAAGAGGTGGACGATGATGAAACACAATTGCCAGAAAGTCAGGAGGAGGACCAGAGTGCGGAAGTGGAAAACGAGCTGGTGGATGATACAGTAACTAACCTAGCCTGGCAGGAAGACATGCAGAGCAAGCAGAGCAGCAAACAGGGGGAGGGAGGCAGAGCACCCCAATAGGCAGGTAGAAGCAGTGTGGTGGCCACAGACAGAAGGCAGGCAACCGTTCCCTGTAACACCAACACGAAGGAAGTTGCCAGTACAACTGTTAGGTCTTCCCAAGTCTGGTTGTTTTTTAAAGACTCTGCCGAAAACCCCAAAAAGGCCATTTGAACCACCTGCCAGGCCAGCATCAGCATGGGTGGCAAAACGACCAGCCTGACCACCACCAGCATGATCAGGCACATGGCAGCAAAGCACCCGACTTTGTGGGCCAAACCCCAGGGTCTAGGAACAGTGTCTGCGGGTGGCACCGCTGCTTCTTCCGCTGTTGTGCATGCAAGCCAATCCCCTGTCCATGGTGCACGCGAAGATGCCTCCTGCCCTGCATCTGTCGTTGCACACTCTTAAGTAGCAGCATCAGGAAGCACATCCACGTCCTTGTCCCAACGCAGCATTCAGTTGTCTTTAAATTGTTAGTGGAGTGTTATGCACACGCCCGGACTGACTGGCGTGTGCGTGTTTATGTAGTGATTCCACTGTGCCAATGACCGGAGAGTGCCTGGAGGGGTGTAACTAAGTATCTGCCCGATCTGACCAAGGTGGCACGACGGCATACGACGCCAGTGCACCAAGGAGGAACCGAGCAGAGGGACCAGGTGCTACTCCAGGACAGACCCCGGACACGGCTGTTGACCCACACAGGGGAATACAGGAACAGACTGGTAGGCTGGCACACAGACTGGTGGGTATAGGCAGGCACGACTGGTATGCAGGCAGGCGGGTATGCAGGCAGGGGGGTACAGGAAAGCACAGCTAGAGTGCAGACAGGGAGGCACTAGCAGGTAGGAACACAGGCGGGATAGGACCCAGTACACACTGGGACTCAGGAACAACACAGGCAGAGGGGTACAGGCAAGCACAGCTAGAGTGCAGACAGGGAGGCACTAGCAGGTAGGGACACTGGCGGGATAGGACCCAGTACACACTGGGACTCAGGAACAGAACCACAGATGTGGCGGACAAACAGCAGAGTGAGGCCGCCCAGAGAGGTGAGCGAGAACAGGGCAGGACAAGGCCGCCTGGAGCGGTGAGCAAGAGTAGAGCAGGACAAGGCCGCCAGGAGCGGTGAACAAAGGGTCAGAGCTGAGCGAGACTGCCGGAGCAGTGAGCAAGAGTAAAGCAGGACGAGGCCGCCTGGAGCGGTGAGCAAGACTGCCGGAGCAGTGAGCAAAAGGATAAGAGCGGAGCGAGACTGCCGGAGCAGCGAGCAAAAGGGTCCGAGCGGAGCAAGGCTGCCGGAGCAGCGAGCAAAGGAGTCAGAGCAGGCTGGAACCGCCGGAGCGGTGAGCAAAGGAGTCAGAGCAGGCTAGAACCGCCGGAGCGGTGAAAAAAGGAGAAGGAGCAGGCTAGAACCGCCGGAGCGGTGAGCAAAGGAGTCAGAGCAGGTTAGAACCGCCGGAGCGGTGAGCAAAGGAGTCAGAGCAGGGGGGACAGGGCTCTGTTCACACGGAACAGACAGGAAGAGAAAGGCAGAGCCAGATACCCACAGGATACTTGCAGTGAAGTAGCGAGTGGACCAAAAACTCACAAACGGGAGTACAGAGACAACAAGCAGGAGTTAGGTACGAGTTCAGACTCTGCAGAAAAAGGAAGGGAACGGACATAGAGGCAAAACAGGTAAAGGATAGGAAAGAGTTCAGACTGGAACTGAGTGTACGGAGGAGACCGACACTGCAGCGGGAGACAGGAGCGGGTCTGGGAATACGGCCCCCAGAGAGGCGGGATAAACAGGCAAGGAGCGTGTTCAGACAGGACAGACAAGATACAGGAACAAGTCTAGGTAATCAGCCCCTAGAAGGCGGGAGGAACAGGCTAGGAGCGTGTTCAGACAGGCCTGGAAATACAGCCTCCAGGATAGGCAGACAAGAGAACACAGACAGGACTCAGTTCAGACACGGGAACTGATACCGTAAGGCAGGAGATATAGACAGGACTCAGTTCAGACACGGGAACTGATACCGCAAGGCAGGAGACATAGACAGGACTCAGTTCAGACACGGGAACTGATACCGCAAATCAGGAGACAAAGAACGGGACCTGGCACCTTCAGAGTGCAAGCACACACTGAAAGAAACACTATGCTCAGGCAGGGATAGATGGGAGCAGCTGAGCTATATACCAGGTGACAGACAGCAATAGGCTGAGGACGCACAAGGGGTGTGACCCACAGCAGGTACAAAAAGCAGGAAGTGATCGGGCGCCGCCCTTAAGCAGCAGAAACAGACAAACAGACAGCAAGGAGGGAAGCCAGAGAGACATTCTGGACTGGAGATCAAGTGCGCGCTCTTGCACAGTGGGAGATGGACCACCATGCAAGGACGCCGCCAGGTATGTTACATGGAGTTTTTCCTAAATTTTGTCAGCTGTTGAACTCACTGCTTACCTTATAACTGTATAGAAGACCCTCTCCTTTCTAATGGGAACATGTCGTACTCGTTACTGTGGCCCTGCTCTTTGTGTCTTTAAATTGTTAGTTGGGTTTTTCCTTAATTTTGTCAGCCGTTGGACTCACTGCGTACCCTATAACTGTATAACAAACCCTCTCCTTTCTAATGGGAACATGTCGTACTCGTTACTGTGGCCATGCTCTATGTGTTTTTAAATTGTTAGTGGGGTTTTTCCCAAATTTTGGCAGCCTTTGCAGTCACAGCATGGGCATTACCACTATAAGAGACTCTCTCCTTTATAATGGGAACATTTTTTTTACTGAGACCATCCTCTATGTCTCTTCAAATGGGTATTGGGTTGCGTCCAATTTTTTGGCAGCACTTGCAGTCACTGCATACGCAATAACAGTAAAGGAGACCCACTAGTTAATAATGAGAACAACAAAGCATAGCTGGCTGATGGCTCTCTAACAATAGCGAGGGCCGATTGCTGGCCTTTTAAGAATAGTAAGGGACACCTGATGGCCCTACAAAAATAGGCTTTGTGATTTTCAAAGGCCCTCCATCATAAATGAAACAGGATGTGTCTGATGAGGTGTCACACACCACATGGCCAGATAAGGCCATGTTAAAATGACATTTCCGGGTGAATGCATTTGTCTTAAAAAATAACGTAAAAAAAACCTGTAGGATCTTTCTTTAGTATAAATAACAGAGTCGCCAATGTAACCTCAATGTAATCACATTGTTCAGCTCCTGCACCTCCTCCTCCGTCTCCGAAATGACCACATCAGTCACAAGCTGAAAGCACTGCAGCACTGCCTTGGCCAAGCGGCAACAGGCTGTGCTGAAGATAACATGCTTAATACTTAGGTGACAAACCGCCCAGCGCCGCAGAGTTGTTGAAAGCTGTAACACAGCAGCCTGATCCGTGGCTCTCACCGCTGAACATACAGTCAGGCATGGTCTTGTATGACAATGGGCGGAACCTGGTGATGGAGAAATTACAGCCGAAGTAGATATGGTTTCCCTCTATGCCAGTCCTTTCACCGAGCTAAAGAATATGGCTGTTGTGAAATACTACTCCTACTGAGAAGCTGTTTCAGATTGAAAAACATTGGGTCCACCAGAGGATTTGATTCTGAGGGCTCACCTTTCTCCCCCGCTCAAGATACCCATAGTAGCTGCAAAGTTAGCGCTATCATGAACTCTCCTGATGTAGAAGCCAGGGCACACCAGAGGATTCTCTGGTGGGACTGTCCAACCCTGCCGAGAAGCAGTCCTGGCTAAGAAAAGTGTGTGGGAAGGTTCCCAGACACTCTATGGCTGCTTTTTTTACTGAGGTGGAAACCCATGCAAACACGGGGAGAACATACAAAATCCTTGCAGATGTCGTCCTTGCTGGGATTTGAACCCAGGATCCCAGTGCTGCAAGACTTCAGTGCCAACTACTGATCCAATGTGCTGCCGTTCACTTTCTGATATCTAACAGGCTGGAGAAACTTGCACCTACTGCCACTATATCTTCAGCTCCTGTGTGAGAAACTAATGTACTTGGGCAGCCATTCAGTCTACCGAATAAAATTCCTATGAAGGAAATTGGGGACTGCTTAGCTACTGGTACTGGGGGCAGTGCTAATACCATGGCATCGTACCATAGTTTATTGGAAATATTCCAGGCTGGTAGGAGGCAAGCAGATTCCCACAGAAAAGTACCAGCAGTAATGTTCAGGGACCCGCGCTTGTAGAAGGTGGAGACAATACCGGGAGAAATACTGGCGGTGGGAACCGAGTATGGACACCCAGCCGCCGCCATGAGGTTTTGGACAGCTTCCACCTCCACAAGCCTAAACGGCCACATTTCAAGTGCAAGCAGGTGACCAGAAATCTGGCAGTTTAGTTTTGCGGTCGGGGGCTGGCTGCATACTTGCGCTTGCATTCCAAGTAACAGAAAACTAAGCAGATGGTGGCCTCTATCATCATCATGGCCTCACCTCGGCACTATGAACTCTCCTGAAGGAGAAGCCAGGGCCCACTGGAGGAGTCTCCGGTTCTCAGGTGGGCCCGTCCAAAACTGTCGAGAAGCAGCCCTGTGTGTGGGAAGGCTCCCGGACACTCTATAACTGCTTTTTTAATGTGGATAGGACGTGCTTATGTATGTTATTTCTCAAACCGCATTGCAGATCAGGCCATTGCCCAACTCTGTAGTCATGAAATTAAAGGCACAAACAAAAGAGGTTTGTGTGTTGAAGCACCACCGCCAAGTGCGAGCTGATTTTGGACGGCCTGCTATTGCTTCTGCAACAAGCTACATTAGAGGACTTCCTGGGAGAAATGACACCCAGGGTAGATACAGTTTCCCTCTATTCCAGTCCTTTCACCGAGCTAAAGAATATGGCTGTGGTGAAAAACAGCTTTCACTGAGAAGCAGTGTCAGACTGAAAAACATTGGGCCCACCAGAGGATTTGATTCTAAGGGCCCACCTTTCTACCCCGCTGAACAGCCCCATAGCAGCTGCAAAGTTTGCGCCTATCATGAACTCTCCTGATGGAGAAGCCAGGGTCCACCTGAGGATTCTCTGGTTGCCCGTCCAACCCTGCTAAGAAGCAACCCTGGCTAAGAAAAGTGTTTGGGAAAGTTCACGGACACTCTATGGCTGCATTCTTAATGTGGACTGGCTCTGTACCATCCCTGGCCACATTCACTTGACCTTGAGTTTGTGGTTAGGCGGTCCTTCCCAGTAGGTGAACTGGGGAGGGCACGGGTGATGTTGTGGGCCCCGTGCTTGTGGAAGGCGGAGATGATACCGGGAGAAATAGTGGCGGCTGGGGACCGAGTATGGACACGCGGGCGCCGCCGGCATGAAGTTGTGAAAAGCTTCCGCCTCCACGAGCCTAAAAGGCCACATTTCAAGTGAAAGCAGCTTTAGAGGACTTCCTGGGAGAAATAACAGCTGTAGTAGATATCGTTTTCCAAGTCCTTTCACCAAGCTAAAGAATATGGCTGTGGTTAAATACAACTCTCAGCAAAAAAAAGCTGTGGACTGGCTCCGTACCGTCCCTGGCCACATTCACTTGACCACGTGTTTGTGGTTAGGTGGTCCTTCCCAGTAGGTGCACTGGGGAGGGCACGGGTAATGTTGTGTGACACCTGGCCGCTGCCGGCATGAGGTTGTGAAAAACTTCCGCCTCCACGATCCTAATAGGCCACATTTCAAGTGTAAGCTGCTGTCAAAAATTTGGCAATATAGTATTGTAGCCTGTGGGTGGGTGGCTGGATGGCTGCATACTTGCACTTGCATTCCAAGGATTGCGGTAGGGACAACTGAACACTGCACTGGGACAAGGAAGTGGACGGTGATTGTTGCAAGTCTGCAACAACAGGTGCATGGCGGGAGGTATCTTCGCATGCGCCAAGGATCACTTATGATGGGCACACTTTTAGGAAGTGACCTGGGAGTCAGAGATGCTTCCAGGGGTCTTCCCCATGCTGTTCCCATGTCTTTTCTGCACTGTATGCATGTGTCTGATGATGTGTCACACACTACATGGCCAGATAAGGTTGTAAAATGTTAAAATTACATTTCCCAGTGAAAGTTTTTTCCCAGCAATATGCGCTCCTGAAGGATGATGATGGAACTTGATATTCGGATTCAAAGAATTTTTATTTCAAACTAAAATACAACCGGTTTCGACTTGTTTGAGTCTTCCTCAGGTATAACATCATGCATGATGTTATACCTGAGGAAGACTCAAAGAAGTCGAAACCGGTTGTATTTTAGTTTGAAATAAAAATTCTTTGAATCCGAATATCAAGTTCCATCATCATCCTTCAGGAGCGCATATTGCTGGGAAAAAAACATTTACAAAGTGGTATTGCCTATGAAAGCTCTGTCCAGTGCTCTCATCAGCTCCCAGATTTCTGCAGCAAACTGAATGGAAAGAGGAATGGAGTGATCCACTGATTGGATTTACATGCTTTACCTCAAGATACCAAATAGGTGAGTGGATTTATACTGAGTATATACCCTTGGAATCTAACTACTACACTTAGAAGCCTGCGCTTCCTATTTTCTCTCCCTACAATCCCCTCTTGTTTCATTTCCCAGTGAATGCATTTGTCTTGGTTGAAAGCATTGCAAAAGTGCAAAAACGCATCAAAAATGCTACGTGTGAACATAGCCCAATGTGTGGAGGAGTATTTTTACCCTGGAAAGGATGTCCCCTAACATATTTCCCAGGAAAATCCATTTTGGTTTTGTTTTCGTATGTTTTATTGTGAGTCCGTAAAAGTGGCATAATACCTCTGTAACGTTGTTGACAGCAGTGACCTGGGAGTCAGAAATGCTTCCAGGGGTCTTCCCCATACTGTTCCCATGTCATTTGAGCACTGTTCCCATCGATTTTGGCAATTTTTAGGCCCTCTGCAGACCGCCGGGGGGAGCCGCCTGAAAAATGCTCGAGTTTCCCATAGACTTACATTGGGCTCGTTGCTCGGGTCGAGCATCCGAGCATTCCAATTTGCTCAACCCGAGCATCGATCACCCGAGCATTTTAGTGCTCACCCATCACTAGTTATAAGCTGACATCAACCCCAACCCCATAAACCCACTGCCACCACTACAGGGCAGTGGGTAGATCGAGCTTAAGTGCCAGTATTGGAACGTCCTATGGAAGCGCCATTTCTGCGGGCGGCTGAGGGCTCCTGTTTCTAACTTAGGGGGCCAATATTTATGGCCCCTTCCTAGGCTATTAATATCAGCCCCCAGCTGTCTGCATAGCTTTTGCTACCTGTTAAAATAGGGGTACCCCACGTCATTATTTTTGGGTCTCCATTTTAATAGCCAGTAAAGGCTAAGTATACAGCTGGGGGTTGATATTAGTAGCCTGGCAAGCTCCATGGGTATTACCCCCTTCCAAGGCTAAAAACATTCGCCCCAGCTGTCCGCTTCCCCTCTGCTGGTTAAAAAAATTACGGAAGACCGCACGGCATTTTTTTTCCAGAAATGTACCCATTTATTAATAAATTACATGAACATTAAGGTAAGAATGCAAAGCACGGATTATATACAATATATCACAAATTTATATCCATCTATATATCTATCTATTGTCTATATATTATCTATATATCTAGCTATCCATATACAGTTGTACTCAAAAGTTTACTTACCCCGGCAGAATGTTTGCTTTCTTGGCCTTGTTTCAGAGAATATGAATGATAACAAAAAAACTTTTTCGCCACTCATTTTTGTCAAACTACTGTTTTCTCTTTTTAAATCATAATGACAACCAAAAACATCCAAGTGACCCTGATCAAAAGTTCACATACCCTGGTGATTTTGGCCTGATAACATGCACAGAATTTGACACAAATGGGTTTGAATGGCTACTAAAGGTAACATCCTCACCTGTGATCTGTTTGCTTGTAATCAGTTGAGTGAGTTTCTGGGATCCAGACAGACTCTTGCATCTTTCATCCAGTCACTGACATTTCTGGATTGTGAGTCATGGGGAAAGCCATAGAATTGTCAACGGGTCTACGGGAAAAGGTAGTTGAACTGTATAACACAGTAAAGGGATACAAAAAGATAACCAAGGAATTGATAATGCCAGTCAGCAGCATTCAAACTGTGATTAACAAATGGAAAATCAGGGGCTCTGTAAAAACCAAACCACGGTCAGGTAGACCAACAAAAATTTCGGCCACAACTGCCAGAAAAATTGTTCAGGATGCAAAGAAAAACCGACAAATAACATCAGCTGAAATTCATGATTTTCTGAAAACTAGCTGTGTGGCTGTTACAAGATGCACAATAAGGAGACACTTGAAGAAAAATGGGCTGCATGGTCGAGTCGTCAGAAGAAAGCCATTACTGCACAAATGCCACAAAGTATCTCGTCTACAATACGCCAAACAGACCAGCGACAAGCATCAAAACTTTTGGAACAAGGTAATTTGGAGTGATGAGACCAACATTTAACTTTTTGGACCACCACCATAAACGCTACATTTGGAGAGAGATCAACAAGGCCTATGATGAAAGGAACACCGTTCCTACAGTAAAGCACGGAGATGGATCGCTGATGTTTTGGGGTTGTGTGAGCTACAAATGCACAGGATCCTTGGTTAAAGTTGAAGGAAAGATGAATGCAGCACATTATCAGCAAATACTGGAGGCAAATTTGTACTCATCAGCCCGTAAGCTACGCATGGCGCGTACTTAGACGTTCCAATATGACAACGATCCAAAACACAAGGCCAAGTTGACCTGTCATTGGCTACAGCAGAATAAAGTGAATTTTCTGGAGTGGCCATGCCAGTCTCCTGACCTCAATATCATTGAGCCACTCTGGGGAGACCTCAAGTGCACAGTTCATGCTAGACAGCCCAGGAATTTACAGGAACTGGAGGCATTTTGCAAAGAAGATGGGCAGCTTTACCAACTGGGGTATGTGAACTTTTGATCAGGGTCATTTGGATGTTTTTGGTTGTCATTATGATTTAAAAAGAGAAAACACAGTAGTTTGACAATAAATGGCTTCACCCAACCAATAACCATGAGTGGACAAATAGTTTTTTTGTTATCATTCATATTCTCTGAAACAAAGCCAAGAAAACAAAAATTCTGCTGGGGTATCTAAACTTTTGAGCACAGCTGTATCTATGTATCTATCTATCTGTAGCATCGGCGTCTCTGCCTCCTGCCCGGCAGAGACGCCGTCCCCGTTACCGCCGCGGTCCTGCTCTGGCGTCTTCCAGCCTCCCTGCAGCTGCTGCTGGTGCACGCAGCTTCCCCGGCTCTGTGCTTAGGGCGCGCACGCACGCGCTCCCTCCCTCTTAAAGGGGCCACACGCGCCGTCCTAAAAAAGTCCCCGGGCAATGGCCGGAGGACTTCACCTATAAAAGGCACCTCCTCCAATATGGAGGTGCCCATGCAAGGTTGTAGCTTTGTGTGTTAAACTCTGCTTCACTCCTCAGGTCCCGCTGCTAAGCCTGACTACAATTCCTGCCTGCCTGCCAGCCTGACTACCAGTCCTGCCCACCATCCTGACTACCAGTCCTGCCCGCCAGCCTGACTACCAGTCCTGTCCACCAGCTTGTCTACTCTCCAGCCCGACAGTCTGCCTATGGTCCAGTCCGCCAGTCTGTCTATGGGCCCAACCCGCCTGCTTACCTGGATGCACCTGCCCGTTACCTGCCGTTCCTACTAGCCAGCCTACCTGCAGGCTCCTGCCTGTTACCTGCCGCGCCTACTAGCCAGCCTACCTGGAGGCTTCTGCTTGGTAACTGCCGTGCCTGCCTGTCCGTCTACCTGGATCACCCGTCAGCCTGCCTGCCGTGCTCATCAGCTACACCAGTCAGTCCCTGCCTTCTGACCCGTGGGAGTCACCTACTCTCATACAAGGTCGGTCCCCAGAGTAGCACCTGACCCCTCTGCTCTGTCCCTCCCTGGTCACGGAGTCGATTGAGCCGCCGTACGACCTTGGTCAGTCCGAGTTGATACCTAGTTACGCCCCTCTCGTCCCTCCTTGCACCGCAGCACAGAGGTTCCACCACCCGGATCCGTAATACTATCTATCTATTATTTATTTATCTATCTATCTATCAATATATTATCTATTTATCTATTATCTATCTATCCATATATCTATCCATCTATCTATCTATCCATATATCTATTTATCTATCTTAATTTTAAAGTGCTGCGGAATATGTTGGCGCTATATAGATAAAAATTAATATTATCAATCTATCTATCTATCTATCTAGCAATATATCCATATATCCAACTTATCGATCTATAAATCTATTTATCCATATATCTATTATCTATCTATATACCTATATATCCATATATCTAACTATTATTAGCTATCTATAAATCTATTTATCTATCCATATATCTATCAATATATCTATCTATCGATCTACTATCTATTTATCTATCTATTATCAATCCATATATCTATCCATATATCCATTATCTATCGATCTATCTATCTATCTATATATCCATATATCTATTAACTATCCATATATTTATTTATCTATCTATCTATCCATATGTCTATCTACCTATCAATATATCTATATATCCATATATCTAACTATTATCTATCTATAAACCACCACATCTGCACTAAAATACTAGTGCAGAGAAACAAAGATATCCATTAGTATATACTAGTCAATTTTATTTCATTAATCAATTAATAGGAGGTTGTAACTGCCTCCTGTCTGACCTTGCACTCCCCCCATTTAACCAGCAGGTGATGTATATTCTATTCTACCAGCCCATTTAAATTGTAGGTGTTTTAGCCGGAAGTGACATGTTGTGTCCAAAGTTGTAGGCTTGTAGCCCAAGAGAGGCATGTAGACAGAGTACTACCCATCAGACGGGAGGTCACCTTGTAGCGGTTGATGGGCACACATGAATTGGCCAATTTATGCGCTAACAACCTCCATTTTTTTGTAAGTAAAGCTTACTGAGTAATAACACAGTTTAGATCAAATGTTTTTATTGTATTTATGTATCTTAGCCATAATGGAGTGCTGCTGCGCTTTCTTTTTATATATATTGTGCAGTTTCTGCAGCTAGCACCTGTTCACACTTAGGATGTGCTGGTCAGTTTTTTTATTACATATCTATCTATCAATATATCTATCTATTTCCATATCTCTATCCAAATATCTATTAACTATCTATCTATCCATATATCTATCCATATATCTGTCTATCAATCTATTATTTATCTATCTATTTGATATATGGATAGATAATAGATAGATAATAGATATATGGATAGATAGATATATGGATATATAAATAGATTTATAGATAGATAATAATAATATATATGGATATAAAGATATATTGATAGATAGATAATAGATATATGGATAGATAGATAGATAATAGATATATGGATAGATAATACACTACCGTTCAAAAGTTTGGGGTCATTTAGAAATTTCATTATTTTTGAAAGAAAAGCACATTTTTTTTCAATGAAGCTAACATTAAATGAATCAGAAATACACTCTATACATTGTTAATGTGGTAAATGACTATTCTAGCTGCAAACGTCTTGTTTTTATTGCAATATCTACATAGGTGTATAGAGGCCCATTTCCAACAACCACCACTCCAGTGTTTTGATGGTACATTGTGTTTGCTAACTGTGTAAGAAGGCTAATGGATGTTTAGAAAACCCTAGAAAACCCTTGCACAAGTATGTTAGCCCAGCTGAAAACAGTTTGGCTAATTTGAGAAGCTATAAAATTGACCTTCCTTTGAGCTAGTTGAGAATCCGGAGCATTACATTAGTTTGTTCTATGAAACTCTCAAAATGGCCAGAAAAAGAGAACTTTCATGTGAAACTCGACAGACTATTCTTGTTCTTGGAAATTAAGGCTATTTCATGCAAGAAATTGCCAAGAAACTGAAGATTTCCTACAATGGTGTGTACTACTCCCTTCAGACAAGAGCACAAACAGGCTCTAACCAGAGTAGAAAGAGAAGTGGAAGGCCCCACTGCACAACTGAGCAACAAGACAAGTACATTAGAGTCTCTAGTTTGAGAAATCTACGCCTCACAGCTCCTCAACTGGCAGCTTCATTAAATAGTAGACGCAAAATGCCAGTGTCATCGTCTACAGTGAAGAGGCGACTCCGGGATGCTAGCCATCAGGGCAAAGTGGCAAAGAAAAAGTCATATCTGAGACTGGCTAATAAAAGGAAAAGATCAATATGGGCAAAAGAACACAGACATTGGACAGAGGAAGATTGGAAAAAACTTTTATGGACAGACGAATCAAAGTTTGAGGGGTTTGGATCGCACAGAAGAACATTTGTGAGACGCAGAACAACTGAAAAGATGCTGGAAGAGTGCCTGACGCCATCTGTCAAGCATGGTGGAGGTAATGTGATGGTCTGGGGTTGCTTTGGTGCTGGTAAAGTGGGAAATTTGTACAAGGTAAATGGGATTTTGAATAAGGAAGGCTATCACTCCATTTTGCAACGCCATGCCATACCCTGTGGACAGCACTTGATTGGAGCCAATTTCATCCTACAACAGGACAATGACCCAAAGCACACCTCCAAATTCTGCATGAACTATTTAGGGAAGAAGCAGGCAGCTGGTATTCTATATGTAATGGAGTGGCCAGCACAGTCACCAGATCTCAACCCCATTGAGCTGTTGTGGGAGCAGCTTGACCATATGGTACGCAAAAAGTGCCCATCAAGCCAATCCAACTTGTGGGAGGGGCTTCAGGAAGCATGGGGTTAAATTTCTCAAGATTACCTCAGCAAATTAACAGCTAGAAGCCAAAGGTCTGCAATGCTGGAATTGCTGCAAAGAGAGCATTCTTTGACGAAAGCAAAGTTTGAAGGAGAAAATTATTCTTTCTTATAAAAATCATTATTTTTAACCTAGTCAATGTCTGGACTATATTTTCTAATTATTTTGCAACTCATTTGATAAATAAAAGTATGAGTTTTCATGGAAAACACAAAATTGTCTGGGTGACCCCAAACTTTTGAACGGTAGTGTATATAGATAGATTTATAAATAATAGATCTATAGATATATAGATAGATATATGGATAAATAGATTTATAGATAGATAATAGTTAGATATATGGATATATAGATATATTGATATATAGATAATAGATATATGGATGGATAGATAGATATATGGATAGATAATATATAGATATATAGATAGATATATGGATTGATAATATATAGATATATAGATAATAGATCGATGGATAAATATATGGATAGATATATGATAGATATATGGATAGATAAATACAGTGGGGGAAATAAGTATTTGACCCCTTGCTGTTTTTGTAAGTTTGCCCACTGAGAAACACTTGAACAGTCTATAATTTTAAGGGTGGGTTAATTTTAACATTGAGAGATAGAATATCCAAAAAAAATCAAGAAAATCACATTGTATAAATTAGATAAATTTATTTGCATTTTGCAGTGAGAAATAATTATTTGATCCCCTACAAACCATTATGAGTTCTGTCTCCTACAGACCAGTTAGACGCTCCTAATCAACTCGTTACCTACATTAAAGACTTAAAGACTCCAACAGGAGTCTTTTATACAGTCACCTGTATAAGAGACTCCTATCCACAGACTCAATTAATCAGTCAGACTCTAACCTCTACAACATGGGCAAGACCAAAGAGCTTTCTAATGATGTCAGGGACAAGATCATAAACCTGCACAAAGCTGCAATGGGCTACAAAACCATAAGTAAGACGCTGGGTGAGAAGGAGACAACTGCTGGTGCAATAGTAAGAAAATGGAAGAAATACAAAATGACTGTCAATGGACATTGATCTGGGGCACGATGCAACATCTCACCTTGTGGGGTATCTTTGATCATGAGGAAAGTGAGAGATCAGCCTAAATCTACACGGGGGGATCTTGTTAATGATCTCAAGGCAGCTGGGACCACAGTCACCAAGAAAACCATTGGTAACACATTACGCCTTAAAGGTTTTAAATCCTGCAGTGCCCGCAAGGTCCCCCTGCTCAAGAAGGCACATGTGCAGGCCTTTCTGAAGTTTGCCAATGAACACCTGGATGATCCTGTGAGTTATTAGGAGAAGGTGCTGTTGTCAGATGAGACAAAAATTGAGCTCTTTGGCATTAACTCAACTTGCGAGGAAGAGAAATGCTGCCTATGACCCAAAGAACACCATCCCCACTGTCAAGCATTATGTTTTTGGGGTGTTTCTCTGCTAAGGGCACAGGACTACTTCACCGCATCAATGGGAGAATGAATGGAGCCGTGTACCATAAAATCCTGAGTGACAACCTCCTTCCCTCCGCCAGGACATTAAAAATGGGTCGTGGTTGAATCTTCCAGCAAGACAATGACCCAAAACATGCAGCCAAGGCAGTAAAGGAGTGGCTCAAAAAGAAGCATATTAAGTTCATGGAGTGGTCTAGACAGTCTCCAGACCTTAATCCCATAGAAAACTTATGGCGGGAGTTGAAGCCCGGAGTTTCCAAGTGACAGCCTCAAAATCGTAATGATTTAGAGATGATCTGCAAAGAGAAGTGGACCAAAATTCCTCCTGACAAGTGCGCAAACCTCATCATCAACTACAAAAACGTCTGACAGCTGTGCTTGCCAACAAGGGTTTTGTCACCAAGTATTAAATGTTGTTTGCCAGAGGAATCAAATATTTATTTCTCACTGCAAAATGAAAATAAATGTATCTAATTTATACAATGTGATTTTTTTTATTTTTTTGGGGGGGATATTCTATCTCTCAATGTTAAAATTAACCTACCCTTAAAATGATAGACTGTTCATGTCTTTGTCAGTGGGCAAACTTACAAAAACAGCAAGGGATCAAATACTTATTTCCCCCACTGTAGATAGATAGCTAATAAATATATAGATAAATAGATAGATAATAACTATCTTGATAGATAGGTATATGGATATATAAATAGATTTATAGATAGATAGATAATACTGTAGTTAGATACATGGATATACAGATATATTGATAGATAATAGATGATAGATAAATAGATTAATAGATAGATGCATAGATAGATAAATAGATAATCGATCTATAGATAGATAGTGTAATGCAGCGGTTGCTTGGCATTACTGTAATGATCCAGTGTGTGTGTTTTGGCTGAACATGTAGCTCCCCCTCAGGTGACTGGTCACATGACTGTGACATCACACAAGTCCTTTTGCACACAGAAGGTCTGAACACATGACTGTGACATCAGCTCAGGTCCTGTGGGTGTTCTCTAGAGGATATAAAAACCCTGGTAGTTTTAAGACAGGTGTGCGTAAGGTGTGAGGCCTGTTCCTGTGTGGGACACCGCTAGAGAGTGAGGCCTATTGAGGCCTGAAAGGCAGAGGCTGGATGTTGGCTGTGTAAACATACCAGTAGCCTTGGACGGGACGACGGTTAGAGACCCCCATCTGGGAAGCCGCAAAGCCACAGAGGTGGCAAACCATATGGACTGAAGCAGCTGTAACCCGTCAAAGGTAAAGACAATGCTTATTGTGGACATTTATGTTAGTACCTTGCTGAAGGCTGTACCTGGAGCCAAGTGGGCGTAGCTGCCACTGGAAAGGCTCGTGGACATTATATGTGTGATATGCGGTTTATGATAAAATAATAAACTGCTGCATTGTGCAATACCGGAAAGACATGGCATGTGTGCTTTAATTAACCCGGTGCAGCGAGTGTCCCCCAGTATGATGACTAGCGCTGCCTTACATATGGTTGGAGAATGCGGGCAACGGCAGCCCGGTTGCTAGGGGCAACGGCAGCCCGGTTGCTAGGGGCAATGGCACAGGACGACGAGTATGGATACAAGCATCTTGCTGTGGCTCGGCGGGGTCACGAAGATTAAAGCATCTGGCTGCAACTCGGTGGGGTTGCGAAGATTGTCGTCGCACTTAACCCCGGTTTTGATGTGGCTCGGCAGGGTCACGATGATTAAAGTATCTTGCGGTAACTCGGCAGGGGTTACGAAAATTGTCGTCGCACTCAAACCTGGTTTGCTGTGGCTTGACGAAAATTTTCTGGTGAGAGCAGTGTCTAGTGTGAATGGTGCAGTATCTCCAGACGGAATGGAGAAGGGGTTAGATGACCGGCTGCAAGCGTCCTGCAGGAAAATGGAGTGTCCTGAAGAAATGCAGGAGCAGATAAAGATGGCTGTGAAGGGAGCAGCAAATGAGTCTGAAGCTATTGAGCGATTAAAGTGGCTGTTAAAATCGCAGCAGCAGGCATTTGAGAAACAACAGCAGGTGTGGAAGAAACGACAAGAAGTTGTGGTGCAGGAAGGGCAGGAGCTGTTGGCCCGTTACAGAGAGGCGGCAGCGGACCATTCCTTGAACTCTCCGGGGGCGCCCTTGTTGTCTCAGAGTTCCCGGGGAGGTGGTAAGAGCTGTTGTGAACTGAGTCCTAAGACTATTGTTGATTTTTCTTGTAAAAATTCCCCTACCGGTGTGGTTGTTAAAAAGGGGGAGGGGTCTAAAAAAGGGGCGGATTTTAACAAGAGCGTAGAGTATAGAAAACCAAAATTTGTTACTGGTTGTGGGTTGGTACCGCCTAAAAATGACGATTTGACAGTTGATAACGGGGTAGCTCCAGTAGAAGGGGTTGATGTCAAAGTGGGAGGTGACCTGTTAGTCCACAAATCCATGGGGAATGACACAGACTCCGTAGCTGACGGTGACACTATGAAAGTAGAAAGAGAGGTCAGTCAGGAGGGGCTAGACGAGGGGAGAGAGTTCCCCTCTCGTCGTCGACGGCGCAAGGGCCACAAAAAGGTTGCTCCTGTAGTCTTGGCTGAAAGCGGAAATAAAGAAAATACATTGTTATGTGCCTTTATTCCAAGTGTGGATCCTCCTTTAGAAGCAGAAGAGGAGGTGACGTTGCCAATAGCAACCTCTGGTACAGTACTGAATCAGAAGGATCTGACCGCCCGAGACGAGGAGGTTAACCAATGGAAGGAAGCGTTCTACGAAATAGAGGGCCGCCGCAAAATCAAGGAGGTTTTTCAATTAGAGATTGACAAAGAGAACACACAAAAAATCCTTGTCGAGGAAGCCGAGAAGATGAAACAGGTAGCAGAGGAGGCTGCCCGACTGAGCATAGAGGCCCAGGAGGCTGCCCGACTACGCAAGTTCGCCGAGGACAACCTAAATGAGCAGCGAGCCTTAGCTGAAAAGATGCTCAAAGAGAAGATGCAAGCTGTTCAAGAAGCCACCCGTCTGAAAGCCGAAGCGGAGATGCTGCAGAAACAGAAGGAACTGGCCATGGAGTAAGCTAAGAAACTCCAAGAAGACAAGAAGCAGATGCAGCAGCAACTAGCTGATGAGACCGAAGGCTTCCAAAAAACCTTAGAAGCCGAACGTCGACGACAGCTTGACATAAGTGCTGAAGCCGAACGCCTTAAAATACAAGTGGTGGAAATGGGTCAAGCCAAAGCTGAAGAAGATGCCAAGAAGTTCAGGAAACAGGCGGAAGAAATCGGTGAGAGGTCACACCAGACAGAACTGACGACCAAAGAGAAGATGACTGTGGTGCAAACCCTGGAGATACAGAGACAGCACAGTGAGAAGAAGGCGCTGCAGAATGAAGTTTCTGGGCGTGACCAAAACCTAAAACGACTGCACGAACAGTTCAACCAGGAGCTGGGTGACTCCAAGAAGGAATATGGTGAACTCATGAGGGAGCTGCAGCAATGCCAGGACCAAGTAAAGCCTCTAAGGCAGGAGAAGGAGCGGCTGGTGGACTCTCTGTACCAGCGAGACTGGGAGCTATCCGCCTGGAAAGAGGCAATAAAAGATGAAGGGTCTGGTCACGACCGTGAGGCAGAAAAGAGGCATGAAAAGTTCAATAGGGAACTGCAACAAATCAAGAGAGACTATGAGGATCTCCTCAAGGTTAAGGAAAAACTAGAGGATGATAAGGTGGATGCAGAGCACCTGCGCCAAGTGGTTGAGACCACTCTGCAGGACACCCGTGATGAAAATTGTGATCTGCGCAGAAAGACCCTAGGTCTGGAAGCTCAGGTGAAGGAGCTGCAGACATTCTGTGATAATCTCCAGACGGCAGAGTCGTGCCTTAAGGAAAGAATCAGCAAGAAGCTGAGCGGAAACAGATGGAGGAGTCTATCGGAGAACTCACAGACCAGGGCCAGGAGTTGGCCACTGGAGATGGGAGGTATGAAACAGATACCTCCTTGAATAATACGAGCTCGGATGATTCGGTGGATGTAGGAGCTGAGATCAAGGAGCTCAAGGAGTCGCTACAAGCCCATATGATGCAAGAGAAGCTTGAGAGACTGGCTGTTGAGAGCCGAGTGGGCGCATTGGAGACAGAGAGGTCTGAGAGAACTCTACTGTTAAAAGAGCAGCTGAAGCAGGAAGAGCTTCAGAGATGGGCTGCTGAGAGGCGAGTAGCTGAGCTAGAGGAAGAAGTTTTCAAGCTCAAAGGTCGCCTAGCTAAGTATCACTCAGTGAAGGAGGCCTCCTTGGAGAAGGAAAAGGGCAAACAAGTTGCACTCACTCCCTTATACCATGAGAAGGTGGACCTGAGGAGAGCTAAGAGAGTGTTAACAGAAGATAAATATGAGATGGAAGTGGTCAAGACGAAAATTCTTGAAGTTGTAGCTGTGAGTCAGCTCAGGGGAAGCATACAGGGTGAAGAAGCTGAAAGTCAGTTGTCCCTGAAACATGAGCTGGTTGTTCGTTTGGAGACCACTGGTGAGACAGAAACCTCTCAGTACAAGTGCCTCATAGATGTACCCGAGGATTTGAGAGAATGCACCAGTGAGTCCGTGCATGAAGAGTTTAAGAAGGCCGTGGGAGCCTGTAGGTGTACTCAACCTCAGAAGCTAAACAGCTGATGGTCCTGTCCACGACCGAAGTCACAGTGAAGAGGGTGGCGATCCTAAGTGACATGCACTGGCGATGTATTCGCACGAAGCGGTTTCTCCGGTTGAAGACGGAACAAGCCGTTAGACAACTGGAGCTTATGAGAAAAGCTCACAGTCTACGGGAAGAGGTCATCCGGGTGCCTCATGTTCTGGTGAGAAAGCTCATTGGGAGAAATGGCCAAGCCATGCAGATGATGGTAAAAAAGTTTGGTGTGATGAAAGTAAGCAGTCCACGTGATCGTCAGGGCTGGATACCAGATGAAGACGGCATGGTGTCATTCTCCGCTGTAGGAAAGGAAGAAAGCAGGGAATATATGCGCATGCTGATGGAGTACCGAGTGACCTAACTACGAGAGGTAGAACAGTTGAATCTTGCTAGACTGCGAGTGGATAGACAGCATCATCTGAGCAGCAGAAGATGGCAGCCCTCTAGAAATTGTGAGACCAGACAGAGAAAGGGCCCCCTAAATAACAGAACAGCTACAGCTGAAGTTAGGGACCTTTCAAGATGTCCTGAGAGTAGTGGGCATGGGTTTAGAGGTAGTGAGACCTCCAGTAACTCAGGTTTGAGTGGCCCATACAAACGACCCAATAGAGGACGGGACAGTACGGAGTCTGACCGGACCTTAGATACAAGGGCAAGTGAGTCACGCTATATTGACCGCTGGGAGCGGGGGAGGTCTGACAAGACTAAGACTGACTGCTGGGAGCGGGGGAGGTCTGACAAGGTGACGACTGACCGCTGGGAGCGGGGGAGGTCTGACAAAGTTACGACCCGGAAATGTGACTTGACGAGGTCAGTGACAATGACGAATGGTAGGTCCATAAGGAATGGGCTAATGTCGATGACTAATGTTCCAGGCGCTGAACAGCGCATTTGTCAAGTACATGGTCTCGGTGTGAACTGTGGGTTATGAGGTAATTGTGTATACTATGTGTTCAACCCCACAAGTTTGAACAGAGGGGGGATATGTAATGCAGCGATTGCTTGGCATTACTGTAATGATCCAGTGTGTGTGTTTTGGCTGAACATGTACCTCCCCCTCAGGTGACTGGTCACATGACTGTGACATCACACAGGTCCTTTTGCACACAGAAGGTCTGAACACATGACTGTGACATCAGCTCAGGTCCTGTGGATGTTCTCTAGAGGATATAAAAACCCTGGTAGTTTTAAGACAGGTGTGTGTAAGGTGTGAGGCCTGTTCCTGTGTGGGACACCGCTAGAGAGTGAGGCCTATTGAGGCCTGAAAGGCAGAGGCTGGATGTTGGCTGTGTAAACATACCAGTAGCCTTGGACGGGACGACGGCTAGAGACCCCAATCTGGGAAGCCGCAAAGCCACAGAGGTGGCAAACCAAATGGACTGAAGCAGCTGTAACCCGTCAAAGGTAAAGACAATGCTTATTGTGGACATTTATGTTAGTACCTTGCTGAAGGCTGTACCTGGAGCCAAGTGGGCGTAGCTGCCACTGGAAAGGCTAATGGACACTATATGTGTGATATGCGGTTTATGATAAATTAATAAACTGCTGAATTGTGCAATACCGGAAAGACATGGCATGTGTGCTTTAATTAACCCGGTGCAGCGAGTGTCCCCCTGTATGATGACTAGCGCTCACTGCCCTGTAGTGGTGGCAGTGGGGTTATAGGGTTGGGGTTGATATAAGCTTATAAGGCCACCTAACATCAAGCCCAGGTTAGTAATGGAGAGGCGTCTATAAGACGCACCCATTACTAACCCCATAGTGGTGGTGAAATGTAAAATGGACACCCGCACCAAGAATAAAATATTTTAATTAAAATAATGACAGACACCTTTAATGTTCTAACTTAAACCATACTTACCATCACGCCCATTCCAGCTGAAGCCAATGTCCTCTGTAATGAAAGTAAAATAATAAAGCAACCTCATCCTTACATTTCCTTGGTTTCCACGACGTGTCCAGCTCTGCTACATGTAGATGGCAGGCTGGATGGTGGAATGCTTGCGCTCCTCAGTGACTCGCAGTGCCGACAATGAGTTGAGCTGATTTCATGTTACATGAACTTATTGACGTCAGCGCCAGCGTGGGAAAATACTCACCACGCATGCGCTGGCCTCATTTGCCAGCACTGAGCGTCAGTGTATTGCCGGCAAATGAACAGAGCGGTCACATTTTACAGTGTGGCCGTTCTGTTTATGGGACCATCGTGGGACTGTGGTGGACAGGTGAGGATGAGGTTGCTTTATTATTTTAGCTGGATTAAAGGTGATCATGGACTTCGGGGATTAGCTGTAAGGTGAGTATATGGTGTTTTTTTATTTTTTTGCAGGGGTGGAGAACATCGGGGACAAGGCGTAGGTGAGTCTAATGTGCTTTTATTTTTATTTGAATATTTTTTCTTAATTTTAACATTTTTTTTTTACTTTCAGGACAGGCGCCAGCGGATGGGAGACTACTTCTCCCATCCAGCGGTGCCTGCGCTCGCTATTTAATATGGCAGTAGACGCTGGCAAATGGTGGTAGCAATATCATCAGCCGGCGCCTATGACAAGCGGCAAGTTATTTATCGCGGGTCACTGTCACAGCTGTGGGATCATGCTGACACCTGTCAGCATGATGCCACAGCGCTCTGACCACAGTAATAATAATAATAATTTTTATTTATATAGCTCCAACATATTCCGCAACACTTTACAATTAAGCGGGGACATGTACAGACAATAAATTCTATACAATTTAAGACAGTTTAAACAGTTACATCAGGAGTGAGGTCCCTGTTCGCAAGCTTACAATCTACAAGGAAATGGGGGGACACAATAGGTGAAAAGTGCTTGCTATTTCAGGTCTGGCAATTATAATAAATAGGGATTTTCATATAAAGTTGCATGATCCGATCATCAACCAGTATGTTTAAGTGGAATAATCAAGCATTGAGTGCAGTTATCATGTGCGTGGAGGGTGTGGAGACAGATGAATAGTAGGGAGCACATTCTGAATAATATTTAGAAGCAGGGGAGAGGGGAAAGTTCGTTTACTGAGAAGTTGAGGTGGTAGGCTTGTTTAAAGAGATAGGTTTTTAAACCGCGCTTGAAGACATGGGGCTAGGCATCAGTCGGGATCGTCTGGGGTAGTGCACTCCAGAGAGCTGGCGCAGCACGAGAGACGTCTTGGAGACGGAGGTGCGGATTATGGGGGATTTTAGTCTTAGGTAATTTGTAGAACGGAGGGCACGTGTAGGGCGATAGACACAGATGTGAGAGAAGATATAAGGTGGTGCAGAATTGTGGAGAGCTTTGTGGGTGAGAGCAATGAGTTTATATTGGGCCCTGTAGCGAATGGGCCACCAGTGTAATGACTGGCACAAGGTGGAGGCATCGGTGAAGCGGCTGGACAGAAGTACGACCCTGGCTGCTGCATTCAGGATGGATTGGAGAGGAGAAAGTTTGGTAAGAGGGAGACCAATCAGAAGAGAGTTGCAATAGTCCAGACGAGAGTGAATAAGAGCGACATTAAGAGTTTTAGCAGTTTCAAAGGTGAGAAAAGGTCAGATTCTGGAGATGTTTTTAAGATGTCGGTGACAAGAGCGGGTGAGTGATCGGATATAGGGAGAAAAGGAAAGGTTAGTGTCGAATATGACCCCATGGCAGCGGGCATGCTGCTTGGGAGTTATGGTTGAACCCTCCAAGGCAATTTCGATGTTAGATAGAGTTAGGTTAATAGAGGGGAGAAACACAAGAAGTTCAGTTTTGGAGAGATTCAGTTTAAGATAGGGGGAGGACATGATGTTAGAGACAACAGACCGACAATCCTTGGTATTTTGTATTAGGGTGGGGGTGATGTGAGGGGAAGAAGTGTATAATTGGGTGTCGTCAGCATAGAGATGATACTGTTTCAGTGGAGTGTAAAGAGCGGAACCACATTGTAGAGGGTCGAGAAGAGAGTTATCTTAGAGATAGCAGATTAGACGGGAGTGGACTTAAGCCCCCATCACACTAAGCGAGATCACTAGAGGGATCGCTGCTGAGTCACAAGTTTTGTGACGCAACAACGACCTCAGTAGCGATCTCGCTACGTTTGACACGTAGCAGCGATCAGGCCCCTACTGTGAGATCACTGGTCGTGTCAGAATGGCCTGGACCTTTTTTTGATCGTTGAGGTCCCGCTGGGTAGCATGCATCGGTGTGTTTGACACCTTTTCCAACGACCTTGTTGGCGACTCAGACACAGAGACACATAGTCGTGCATCGTTATACAGGTCGCTACGGGTTGCCGCATCGTTGCTGCGTCGTTGGGAAGATCTGACTGTTTGACATCTCACCAGCGACTACATAGCGGTGCAGCAACAATCCCTGCCAGGTCGTATCGTTGGAATCGCTGTAGCGTCGCTAAGTGTGACGGTACCTTAAGCGTTCCAGGAGTTTAGAGATGAAGGGAAGATTAGAGACCTTTCTGTAGAAAGCAGTGCAGTTCTTGTCCAGGGATAGCTTTTTTAAGTAAATGGGTTATTATGCCATGTTTAAATGAGGAGGGTAAGATGCCTGAAGAAAGAGAGGTTAAATATTTTGGTCAGGTGAGTGGTGACCACCGGTGAGAGAGACTGCAGGAGATGTGAAGTAACATTGTCACTGTTGCAGGTTGTAGGTCGAGAAGAAATGAGGAGCTGGGTAACTTCTTCTGCAACAGGCTCAAAGATAGCTAGTGAGCTTGAAGTGCGGCAGGGAAGGGGATTCAGGCACTGAGAAGATTGGGCTGAGATGTCCTGATGGATGTGGTTGAGTTTTTCTAGGAAATAAGAAGCCAGATCCTCCCCGCTGAGGTTGGTGGTGGGGGCCTGTGCTTTAGGGCTCAGGAGGGAGTTTAAGGTTTCAAAAAGTTGTTTTGGATTGTTGGATAGTGAAGTGATGAAGGTGGTGAAGTAGGATTGTTTGGCCAGATGAAGGGCAGAGTTATAGGTTTTGAGCATGAATTTATAGTGGATGTAATCCTCTGCTAAGGCTATGTGCCCACGATGCAGAAATGAAGCAGAAAATTTCTGCAGGATTTCTGCATCTCCATGGCAGAAAAAACGCATGCAGATTGTGCATGCGTTTTTCCTGCAGAATACATGCGGAATACATGCGGATTCACATGCGTTTCCGCATGCAGATTGACATGCGCTTTCCAGGCGATAGCATCACTTGGAAAGTGCTTGACAACTAGGTCACACTATATATATCTATGCAAACAGCATGGATTTATATAGTGTGACCGTAAAAATAAAAAAAATAAAGCTATACTCAACCCCGATGCCCCGGCGTGTGCTGCAGCGCTCGTTCCTGTCTGGTTCCCGGCTGCCGGCATATCGCGAGACACAGCGGTGAAGGGCCTGCGGTCACATGACTGTGACGTCACCGAAGGTCCTTCAGCGCTGCCGGCATGCAGAGAGAGCCGTCGGAAAGGTGAATATAAACTTTATTTGTTATTTTATTCTTTTTTTAACAGGTACAATGGTACCCAGGTCTGGATGAGAGTCTTCTCTCCTCCAGAACTGGGTACCATACGCACATTGAAACGCATATTATCCGCGTGTACAAATGTACAGACACGGATTATATGCGTCTCAATGCAAGTCAATGGCGGCAATTCCGCTGCGCTTCCGCAAAATTAATGAACATGCTGCGGATTTATGAGCGCTGCAGAAATGCTGCGGAAAAATCCACAGCATGTGCATTGACATTGCAGAATGCCATTGGGGACCATGGGGTGCGGATTACCAAGCGTTTTTGATGCGTTTCCGCTGCGGAAATTCCGCAGCATAAATGCATGAAAAACGCATCGTGTGCACGCAGCCTAAAAGAGATTCTCTCCACTGACGCTCAGCACACCTTGAGCAACGCTGTAAAAAATATGTTTGCATTGTGTGCCAGGGCTGCCGTTGTCTGTGTCGGGTCTTTCTGCCTGTAGAAGGTGCTGCTTCATCTAGGGCACTCTTCAGTGTATTATTGTAGTGTGACAATGCAAAGTCTGGACAGGAGAGGGAGGAGATGGGGGCTAAAGATGTGTGGGGATTGTCCATAAGCTGCTGGGTATTAATGTTACTATTATGGTATTAATGGTATTAAGGGTATTAATAACAGTAATGCTATTACCGCCGATCAGAGCCTTTGTTTGCTGCGCTGTCATGCAAGTGACAGTGCGGGAAATCCCCCATCCCGAGCAGTAACACTGACTTCCTGAGGAAGTCCATGTTCGGGGTCCATGCCCAAACAGTAGGTGTTCGGTAAGGACCTCGAACTTTAGTGTTTGGGTTCGCCCATCACTACTTGTTATGAAACCTATAATAGATCACATTCCGAGCATCTGATAATGTAGACTACATGATCGCAGTTACAATTCATGTGATCTTAAATATCGAATGATTGAGAGCCATTAGCATTTGAAAAGGTCTTGGAGGAAACCATATATTTTCACATTTTCAAAGGATTATGTGCATATCTAAAAACCCCTCTATTGTATAGCCATGTTTTTTGAGGAGGATTAAAGGGAAAGTGCCACAACTTTTATTTTGGATTAAAAATTATTGGTTATAAAATCGATTATTTTTAATACAAAATTAAATCCACTTCTTTAACATTTTTACTTTTTTATTTCAGCCTCTGAGGACTGCCATTTGCAATTGCTGGTGTATAAGTTTCCGAGCATGACACTTACAATACACAGCTCAAATACTGCAGCCCCTCTACAAAGGAGTCTGTGGTCGCTCTCCGTGGCTGCCTCCAGCTGTGACCTGGGCACGGCCTCTGGGCTGTCCAGGCCACAGCTGTGGGAGGAGATCAATGCCATTTTCTGGGTGTGCTGCGAGGGTAGAGGCTAGAATGGGGTTGCTCCTGTGAGAGTTGATGTCACAGGAAGGGGCAGGGCCTCCTCCATCCAGTGCAGACCTGATAACAGGAAGCAACATGGTGCTGTGGCTGCCAGTGATCACATCAGGCTTGTGTGTGCAGGAATCTCTAAGAAGACTGAGGGGTTGCACAATGGAGCTGTGTGGAGATGAGAATGAGGTTGTGACACCCCAGGGGTCTGGTTGCCACAGTAATAGAGATATTACGTCTGAGAGCAGGTGGGAGGTCTCTTGGTCAGGAATCCTATGCATGCCACACCTCCTGCCCAGTCCTGGGAGGGGAAGAACTTCCCCTATATAAAGCTGGGGCTGAGGCAGGGTTAGTGAGTAGAGTAGAGAGAAGAAGAGGAGCAGCATAGGAAAGAGAGATCAGGAGCTCTGGGGAAGTCGTGCTAAAAGGAATCAGGGGCTGGCAGCTGTAGAGCTCGCCCTGATTGAAGAGTTACCACCGGACCCGGAGTCCGAGGCTGTGGGGATTAACCCAGACCCAGCAGCAGAAACCGCCCGGCAGGGGATTTCAGGTCCTCTGGCCAAGAAACCCGAAGACACGGTCACACGCGTGGGACCAGCACCGCCGTCGTGGAGCGGAAGCCACTAGAAGGCCCCGAGTCACCGGCCATACGGGTGAGCACCACACGGTACACTCAGGGACGTGGGCTACCTTTACCCGCCTCTAGCAAGGAAGCCAGAAGAGTACAATTAGTTGGGGAGGCCTACAACTCCGCCTGGCCAAGGGGGATCCCATCTGCTCAAGGACTGACCAGGCCCCGACCGCTAGCCAGTACTCCGGGAGGGTCTATCTTTGTCACCAGTAAAGACCCTGAACTACACCGCATCGTCTCTGAGTGGTTCCTGCTACCCCCATCATCCACGTCGGCTGCCCTGAGGCCATACCCCTCCCGTTGGGGGTTATACCATCTACGCTGCACAATCGTACCACCGGCCTCAGCGGTCTGCCCTGCAGCGGCAGCTCCATAGCTGCATTCAACGGGTGGCGTAGTCGTCCAACATCTACTGCTAATACTCAGCCACACAGTTTGACTCCCTGGGCACGGACCGGGTCACCGCCACGAAACTACTACCCCCAACAGGCCCGGCTCCGGGTAGTCCCCGTGTGCGCAACGCTACACTAAGTAGGCCCAGGGGCGCGTCAAGGTCATACGACTAAGTGTGAGGAGTATGAGGGGGAAAGAAACATGGATGATGTTACTATATGGGGCTGCATGTTGGACGGTTGCACAGGGAAATGGGTGCTGCTACTTGTATGTGGTTGCGATGATGATGATGATGAGGGGCTGTGTGAAGAAGTGGTTGATGATGAGGGGACAATTGTAGGTTCAAGTCCTCTATGGGGGCTAACAAATACAATGAAAATTAGAAAAAAGTTTTGAAACAAGTATATAAAAGTTCACATCACCCCTTCTCCCCCAATAAATACTAAAAATATAGATATGTGGTATCTACATTCATAGAAGTTTGATCTAGCAAAATCTAAAATAAATTAACCTGATTAGTAAATGCAGCAATGAGGAAAAAAATAAAAATGTTATAATTGTGTTTCTTCGGACACTGCAACAAATGTAATAAGTGATGATCAAAACATCATATCTACTCTAAACTGTTATATATAAAAAGATTGGCTCAGGGCACAAAAAGCAAAGTCTCATACAGCTATGTAGTGGGGAAAATAGAAAAGTTATGGTTCTTGGAAATTGAGAGGAAAAAAAAAGGTGTAAACAATGGTAAATCCCCCAGTCAGGAAGGTGTTAATGAATACAAGATGAAGATAATAAATGACATACAGTGTAAAGTTACATACAAATTTCTTAAAATAAAAGGAAATAAACCAGAATCCTATCACTTACATTTTGTGTTTAGGATCCAGGAGAGGCAGAAACCAGGACAAGTCTTCAATACTGTTGACTCCAAGAAATGACCAAGATCCAAAAGTCTTACACACATTTTTAAGACCTGGTCTGTTGGTGCCCATCCCCCATCCTGGAATGTCACCTCCAGGCAGAGGAGGGGGGCTCTGTATGCTGCTGTTATCCCCCCACCAGTGGGTTGAGATGTGTAACTTCAAAGAAAAGCAATTCCCAGACTCAATGTGAAAATAACAACCAGTCCACACAGGAATCCTCCACAATAAACCCTATTCCTATAATTAGATGACATTTTCCATGAAACTTCATGGCATATTAAATGTGACAGGCCAATGTTAAATGAGAGAGCAGAGGTCCAGTACTGTATATTGCACTTACAATAGCGACAGTTACACATTAACTCTTTGGTGCTCATCCCATTAACATATCAAAACCCCATAGAATATCCCCCAGACCTGTCCCACAGGTATAAGTACTATTGTCAGGTCTGTGATGGACACCCTGGTGAGTCTATGGCTTTGTGCGGCAGGAGGCCTAGAACCAGAGTCTTCTCATCACTTACAATCAGGACTGCTACACATTAACTCTTTGGTGTTCGTCTCATTAACATGTCAAAAGCCCATGGAATATCCCCCAGACAGGTTCCACCAGTTTCTTCTCCCCACTTACTGGAAAAAGGTGTGAATGGTTTAAGTATTACAGTTTAAGGATTCAGTGTAGGACTACTGCACCCAGCCGCTAACATCTCATGCCCATGCCAATCACTAAGGAATGTATCAGACAATGGTTTCATGGAGGCATCGGGCACATTAGATTTTCCATCAACCGTTTGCACATCCTCTTTTGTGATTTCATTCAGCCATTCTATAATAATAATTTTTTATTTATATAGCGCCAACATATTAAATTACAATTAAGCAGAGGCATGCACAGACAATAAAAAAATGCAATGTATCACATTTCAACAGTTAGGCTGTGTGCCCACGTAGCATTTTTCAAGCGTATATGCTGCGGAATTTCCGCAGCGTAAACGCTTGAAAAACGCATGTATATCCGCACCCCATGGTCCCCAATGGGATTCCGCAAGTTCTATGCACATGCTGCGGATTTTTCCGCAGCGTTTATGCCGCGTTCAAAAATCCGCAGCATGTCATTTAATTTTGCGTTTCCGCAAGCGGAATTGCCTTTGTCCAATGCATAAAAAACGCAAGGCAATTCCGCATGTGGAAAACGCGTGATAAACGCGCGAAAAATGCGCGATAAACGCGTGCGGAATTCCGCATGCGTTTTTCCGGGAGAGGACTTGCATTTATGCAGCAGAAATTTTCTGCTTCATAAATGCAACGTGGGCACATAGCCTTACAAGAGGAGTGAGGGCCCTGCTCACAAGCTTACTATCTACATGGAAATGGGGGGACACAATAGGTAGAACATGGTCATCAACCAGTATCTGTCTAAGAGCAGTTACCACATGCTATTGGGTGCATGAAGGATGTGGAGGCAGATGAATAGGCAGAAGCAGATTAAGATTAACATTTAGGAGAGAACAAGGAGAGTTAGCTTGGTGAGTTGAGGTGATAGGTAGTGGCGTACCGCAATGACGGCATGCCACTCGACTACTATGGGGCTGTGAGCCGGGGGGGCCCTATAGCAGTCTAGGGGAGGACATACCGGTGCCGCTGCGCCGGGGGGCATGCCGGTGCAGCTTCTCCCTGCTCACGGTGAACAGGGAGCGATCCCTGCAGCTCCACTGCTGACAGGAGAGAATGGCAGTGGAGCTGCAGAGATCTGTCCTCTGCTTCCTGGCTGCCCGCCGATACCTCCTCCCTCACACAGGCATGCGCTGCTTGATGATGTCATCATGCTGCGTGGGCCTATGCGAGGGAGGAAGTTGCAGACAACAAGGAAGTTGCTTCCTGCGGGGGAATGGGTAGTTCCCCCGGTAAGTGTTTTTTTTTTTATTGAAATGTTGGGGAGGTGAGGTGGGTGAGAGCAATGATGGGGATGGTGGGGCTGGGGAGAGCAATAATGGGGCTGAATGTGCTGGGGAGAGCAATGATGGCGCTGGGGAGAGCAATAATAGGGCTGGGGAGAGCAATGATGGGGCTGGGAAGAACAATGATGGGGCTGGGGAGAGCAATAATGGGTCTGATGGGTCTGGGAAGAGCAATGATGGGGCTGGGGAGAGCAATGGTGGGGCTGGGGAAAGCAATGATGAGGATGGTGGGGCTGGGGAGAGCAATGATGGGGATGGGGAGACACTGATGGGGCTGGGGAGAGCAATGATGAGGATGGTGGAGCTGGGGAGAGCAATGATGGGTCTGGGGAGAGCAATGATGGGGATGGTGGGGCTGGGTAGAGCAATGATGGGGATGGTGGGACTGGGGAGAGCAATGATGGGGTTGATGGGGTTGGGGAGATCCCTAATGGGGCTGGGGAGAGCAATGATTGGGCTAATGGGGCTGGGGAGATCAGTGATTGGGCTGATGGGGCTGGGGAGAGCAATGATGGGGATGATGAGGCTGGTTAGAGCAATAATGGGGATGGTGGAGCTGGGGAGAGTCAATATTAGGGCTAGGTAGAGCAATGATGGGGATGATGGGACTGGGAAGAGCAATAATAGGGCTGGGGAGAGCAATCGTGGGGCTAATGAGGCTGGGAAGAACAATGATGGAGCTAGGGAGAGCAATAATGGGGCTGGGGAGAGCAATGGTGGGGCTGGGGAGAACATTGATGGAGATGGTGGGGCTGGGGAGAGCAATAATGGAGCTGGAGAGATGCTGATGGGGCTGGGGAGAGCAATGATGGGGATCGTGGGGCTGGGAAGAGCAATGTTGGGGCTGAGGAGAGCAATTATGGGGATGGTGGGACTGGGGAGAGCATTGATGGGTTTGATGGGGCTGGGGAGAGCCATGATTGGGCTGGGGAGAGCAATGATGGGACTGATGGGGCTGGGGAGAGTAATGATGGAGTTGGAGAGACACTGATGGGGCTGGGGAGAGCAATGATGGGGATAATGGGGCTGGGGAGAGCAATGATGGCATTGATGGGGCTGGGGAGAGCCATGATGGGGCTGGGGAGAGCAATGATGGGGCTGATGGGACTGGGGAGAGCAATGATTGGGATGGTGGGGCTGCGGAGAGCAATGATGGGGCTGGAAAGAGCAATGATGGGGATGGTGGAGCTGGGGAGAGAATTATGGGGATGGTGTGGCTGAGGAGGGCAATGATGGAGCTGGGGAGAGCAATTATGGGGATGGTGGGGATTGGGAGAGCCAGTGATGGGGCTGGGGAGAGCAATGATGGGGCTGGGGAGAGCAATGATGGAGATGGTGAGGCTGGGGAGAGCAATGATGGGGATGGTGGTGCTGGGGAAATCAGTGATGGGGCTGGGAAGAGCAATGATGGGGATGGTGGGGCTGGGGAGAGCAATGATGAGGATGGGGAGAGCAATGACGGGTTACTTGGAGAGAGCAATGATGGGGGTGCTGGGAGAGAGAAATGATGGAGGTGCTGGAAGAGAGCAATGATGGGGGTGCTGAGAGAGCAATGACACAGGTTGCTTGGAGAGAGCAATGATGGGGGTGCTGGGAGAGAGCAATGACGGCGTGCTGGGAGAGAGCAATGACGGGGGTGCTGGGAGAGAGCAATGATGGGAGTGCTGAGAGACAGCAATGATGGAGGTGCTGGGAGAGAGCAATGATGGGGTTGCTGGGACAGAGCAATGATGGGGGTGCTGGTATATTTTCCATGTGCACATAGCCTTACAGTTAATTGGGGAGAGTCACAGAGACTGAATAATTTAAATTATTGGCCGGTGGAGATTATAGTTAATGGGGGGTACAGTGCTGCTTATCACTTTATATTTTGATTACTAAGTGGCTAATAGTATATTGATGGAGGGTACATATCTGTATTCAGGGGCGCAGTGTGGGGGAGACACATGTATATATACAATATATGTGACCTTGTTATTTTCTAGGCTGGAGATCATCGTGACAAGACGAGTCGTGGCTGGGAGATGTCGACAGAGATGTCTCTGATCATATGAGACGTCAGCGGTAAGTGCCTGGATGTAAGTATTATTCTGAATCTGCACTGTTTGACTTGGAGTGATAATGTTATCTGTAAAATCCCTTAGGCTGTATTCTCACATTTGTGTCAAATGTCCGTGTGCTGCCAGATTTTTTTATCGGAAGGTCCACGGACTCGTAGAGTTTTATAGATCCATTCACACATCTGTAAAAGCGGGCAGCACACTAACACTGCACACAGATGCAGGAATGTAGCCTTATTATGTATAGCACAGTCCTTGTAAAGGGAAGTGTCCCAGGTTGTACATATCTATATATATAATCGTCTTATCCTGTCTGTCTGTCTGTCTGTCTGTCTGTCTGTCTGTCTGTGTGTCTGTCTGTCCAGGAAATCCCGCGTCGCTCATTGGTCTGGCAGCAGCCAATCAGCGCCGCGGGATTTCTGAAAAAAGATGGCGGCCGTTAGCGGCTCATCTGCGGGACGGAGCTGAGCGGCGAAGCAGCCGGGAGATGACCGGCGCAAGGCGCTCATCTCCCGGCCGGTACCAGCAGAAGGAACCCGACCGCCGGACCCATCTGCGGGACGGAGATGCAGCCGGGAGATGAGCGGCGCGAGGCGCTCATCTCCCGGCCGGTAGCAGCGGAAGGACCGCCGGCGTCGCTGACCTCCATGCGGAAGGGAGGACCGGGGAGCGCCGCTGCCTGTGCTGATACTAATGCTGCGAGAACCAGGGACAGGAGCGGGCAGAAGTATCCTGACCCGCAGCGCCGTCCCCCGGTCTTCCCTTCACACCCTAGCCGCTGATGTCCCCACAGTATCCGCATGGTATTACAAAGGTCCGGACCACGACCAATCAGCAGAGCGGTGTTTAACTTTAGCGCCAAGATCACTGATTGGTCGCGTGCGGAGAGCGCGACCAATCAGCGAATCGTATTGGTGAGGAGCGGGGAGCGGAATCGTATTAGTGAGGACCGGGGAGCGCCACTGCCTGTGCGGATACTTCCACTGCGAGAAGCCTGGAAATGAGCGACTGCTCGCAGCAGAAGTATCCCGACCCGCAGCGCCGCTCCCCGGTCCTCCCTTCGCATCCTAGCCGCTGATGTCCCCACAGTATCCGCATGGTGTTACAAAGATCCGGACATTTGTGTTAAAAATCGCTGCTTGGTCGCTGGCGCTGCCCGCGACCAATCACCGATTTGGGCGCCAAATTTAAATATCAGCCGCGACCAATCACCGATCTTGGCTCCACATTTAAACACCGCTGTGCTGATTGGTCGCCGACGCTGGGCGCGACCAATCACCGATTTTGGCGCCATATTTAAATAGCGTCCGCGACCAATCAGTACAGCGGTGTTTAAATGTGGAGCCAAGATCGGTGATTGGTCGTGGCCGATATTTAAATTTGGCGCCCAAATCGGGGATTGGTCGTGGGCAGCGCCAGCGACCAATCAGCGATTTTTAACACAAATGTCCGGACCTTTGTAACACCATGCGGATACTGTGGGGACATCAGCGGCTAGGGTGTGAAGGGACGACCGGGGAGCGGCGCAGCCTGTGCGGATACTTCCGCTGCGAGAACCAGGGACATGAGCGGGCGCTCGCAGCAGAAGTATCCCGACCCGCAGCGCCACTCCCCGCCAAATTTAAATATCGGCCGCGACCAATCACCGATCTTGGCTCCACATTTAAACACCGCTCTACTGATTGGTCGCGGACGCTATTTAAATGTGGCGCCAAAATCGGTGATTGGTCGCGCCCAGTGTCGGCGACCAATCAGCACAGCGGTGTTTAAATGTGGAGCCAAGAACGGTGATTGGTCGCGGCCGATATTTAAATTTGGCGCCCAAATCGGTGATTGGTCGCGGGCAGCGCCTGCGACCAATCAGCGATTTTTAACACAAATCTCCGGACCTTTGTAACACCATGCGGATACTGTGGGGAGATGAGCGGCTAGGGTGTGAAGGGAAGACCGGGGAGCGGCGCTGCGGGTCGGGATACTTCTGCTGCGAGCAGTCGCTCATGTCCCGGGTTCTCGCAGCGGAAGTAGCCGCACAGGCAGCGGCGCTCCCCGGTCCTCACCAATACGATTCCGCTCCCCGCTCCTCACCGCTCTCCGCACGCGAACAATCAGTGATTTTGGCGCTAAAGTTAAACACCGCTCTGCTGATTGGTCGCGGCCGCTGCCCGCGACCAATCACCGATTTGGGCGCCACATTTAAATAGCGGCCGCGACCAATCACCGATCTTGCCGCCACATTTAAACACTGCTGTGCTAATTGGTCGCGGACGCCAGCCGCGACCAATCAGCGAGCTTGGCGCCAAATTTAAACAACACTCTGCTGATTGATCGCGGTCGCTGGCCGAGATCAATCAGCAGTATTGGCGCAAAATTTAAACAACGCTCTGCTGATTGGTCGCGGCCGTCAGCCACGACTAATCAGTGATTTTGGCGCCAAATTTAAACACCGCTCTGCTGATTGGTCGCGGCCGGCGACCAATCAGCGAATTTGGCGCCAAATTTAAACCCCGCTCTGCATCGCTCTGCTGATTGGTCGCGGTCACCGGCCGCGACCAATCAGCAGTATTGTCGCCAAATTTAAACACCTCTTTGCTGATTGGTCGCGGTCGCGACTAATCAGCGATTTTGGTGCCAAATTTAAACACTCTCTCCTCACTAACACGGTCCGCTGATTGGTTGCGGCCTCCGCCCGCGACCAATCAGCGATTTTGGCGCCAAATTTAAACACCGCTCTGCTGATTGGTCGCGGCCGCCATCCGTGACCAGTCAGCGAGATTGGCGCCAAATTTAAACAACTCTCTGCTGATTGGTCGAGGCAGGCGACCGCGACCAATCAGCAGAGCGATGCAGAGCGGGGTTTAAATTTGGTCCCAAAGTCGCTGATTAGTCGCGTCTGATGGCCGCGACCAATCAGCAGAGTGTTGTTTAAATTTTGCGCCAAAATCGCTGATTGGTCGCGGCCGGCAGTCTCGACCAATCAGCGATTTTGCCGCCAAATTTAAGCACCGCTCTGCTGATTGGTTGCGGCTAATCAGCGATTTTGGTGCCAAATTTAAACACGCTCTCCAGTCCTCACTAACACGGATCGCAGATTGGTCGCGGCCGCCGCCTGCGACCAGTCACCGATATTGCCGCCAAATTTAAACACCGCTTTGCTGATTGGTCGCGTTAGGCAACCGCGACCAATCAGCGATTTGGGCGGCAAATTTAAACGCCGCTCTGCTAATTGCGCCCCGTCGGCCGCATACCTATTCTAGAATACCCGATGCGTTCGAATAGGTCCACCATCTAGTATACTGTATATACATGTATTTGCATGCTAACCATGCATGTAAATACATATACAGTATATGTATATATTATGTCCTATGTTCTCTCCCCTCACATATGCTGTATTCCCACATGAAACAATGTCCCCTCCAGTGTTGAGATATGCCCAGGACAAGTAAAGTCTGGGCATATCAAAAGAAGATGGACAGATGTCCACTTATTGTCTGTGGCTATATGCGGACAGGATTAATTACCATGTCAGTAGATGGCCACCACACTGCTAGGACAAAGGGATCAAGGTGATCCTAGTTATGGCTACAGCCACTGCCTGCATGGGTCTGAGCACCAGCACTGATATAATCATACTAGCTATTGAACCACCCGTTCTACGCCCGGGTGGTGAGCATTTATGTTGGTATATGGCCTCCATCTTGTCATGTGGTTCTCCCATCCTGTCATGTGCTGCTCCCATCCTGCGCCCCCATTCTGGTATGTGCTGCTCCCATCCTGGTATGTGCTGCTCCCATCCTGGTATGTGCTGCTCCCATCCTGCACCCCCATTTTGTAATGTGCTGCTTCCATCCTGCGCCCCCATTCTGTAATGTGCTGCTCCCATCCTGCACCCCCATCCTGGTATGTGCTGCTCCCATCCTGCACCCCCATTTTGTAATGTGCTGCTCCCATCCTGCGCCCCCATTCTGTAATGTGCTGTTCCCATCCTGCGACCCCATTCTGTAATGTGCTGTTCCCATCCTGCGCCCCCATCCTGGTATGTGCTGCTCCCATCCTGCGCCCCCATCCTGGCATATGCTGCTCCCATCCTGGTATGTGCTGCTCCCATCCTGCGCCCCCATCCTGTCATGTGCTGCTGCCATCCTTCGCCCCCATCCTGTCATGTGCTGCTCCCATCCTGCACCCCCATTCTGGTATGTGCTGCTCCCATCCTGTGCCCCCATTTTGTAATGTGCTGCTCCCATCCTGTGCCCCCATTCTGTAATGTGCTGCTCCCATCCTGCGCCCCATTCTCTAATGTGCTGCTCCCATCCTGTGCCCCCATTCTGGTATGTGCTGCTCCCATCCTGCGCCCCTATCCTGTCATGTGCTGCTCCCATCCTGCGCCCCCATTCTGGTATGTGCTGCTCCCATCCTGCTCCCCTATCCTGTCATGTGCTGCTCCCATCCAGCGCCCCCATTCTGGTATGTGCTGCTCCCATCCTGTGTCCCCATCCTGTCATGTGCTGCTCCCATCCTGCGCCCCCATTCTGGTATGTGCTGCTCCCATCCTGCGCCCCTATCCTGTCATGTGCTGCTCCCATCCAGCGCCCCCATTCTGGTATGTGCTGCTTCCATCCTGCGTCCCCATTCTGGTATGTGCTGCTTCCATCCTGCGCCCCCATTCTGGTATGTGCTGCTCCCATCCTGTGTCCCCATTCTGGTATGTGCTGCTCCTATCCTGCGCCCCCATTCTGGTATGTGCTGCTCCCATCCTGCGCCCCCATTCTGTAATGTGCTGCTCCCATCCTGCGCCCCCATCCTGTCATGTGCTGCTGCCATCCTGCGCCCCCATTCTGGTATGTGCTGCTTCCATCCTGCGCCCCCATCGTGGTATGTGCTGATCCCATCCTGCGCCCCCATCCTGGTATGTGCTGCTCCAATCCTATGCCCCAATCCGGTCATGTGCTGCTCCCATCCTGTGCCCTAATCCGGTCATGTGCTGCTCCCATTCTGTGCCCCAATCCGGTCATGTGCTGTTCCCATAAAATAGTGCCCGAGTCAACGTGTGCGCATCTCACAATATCTGGCGCCAGTTTCTTGAAGACACTGTGTCTGGGAATTTGCACACACAGTGTCTTCACTAAAATGGCATCGTAGTGCAGTATGCACACGCTCTGACTCAGGCACCACACTGCACAGGTGCCACCCATTTAGGCTTTGAACAGAAAGACACATTCACTGTTATATATAACATTTTAAATTTTATTAAACTATTAGCTGTAAAAAAAAATATTGTGCAAAAACTTCTCTGTAAAGAACATTTTTGGTGTAAACTCTGTGGTCTTTCTTTAAGTTGCCTTGTTGATCAGTAGTAAAAACTTTGACTTTGACTTGTTGGAAGGATTTTGTCCTTGAAAAGGCGACATAAAGTTGGCCATGGCTGAAGGCTGGAGGTGGCAAATATATGCCAACTGAATCCAGTGTTTGCCCTTGACTTTTGTTGATGGTCATAGCATAAGCAAGTCTTAAGGGAAACTGTTTTGTTTTAAAGTAAAAGGAAGATCAGGATCGCTTGGTGCCAGAATAACTCTGGGAATGAATACCCTTGTACCTTTAAATGATCCGGTGAGGATTTCACAGTCAATGACTTTTGACATCATTTGCTTCACAACCATTCTGGTGCCATTGCAAAGACCTCTTGTTGAGTTAAGGTTTCTTAATAGCATGACTACTGCTCCAACTTTCAAATGTAATCTATGAGGAGGCATACCACCAGGCGTTAAGCTGTTTAAGAACTCCATTGGATAGTTTGCTGCTTCACCAGCATTTGCAGTATCTTGCTGAATGGAATCAATACTGTTGTAGCATTTCAATTCAGACTGAATTCGTCTAAGAACATTTTCATTCAGTTCATGTGAATGTTGGTTTTTTGGAGTTAGGATTGCATGGTTTGCAATGCTTTCATCTTCTGGTTGTATGACTTGAGGAAAGACAGCATCAACAATACATCCATTTTCAATGCAGACAGAAGGAATTTCAAAGAAACCTTCCTCTAGTCCTGGTTCTTGAAGTTTTCCATCTCCAAGGTTTAAAAGCCATTGGGAAAAGCCTTGATGTTCTTGGGGGACATTGTTCTCATTGGTACGCATGTTTTGGTCCAATTTGAGGACTTCAATATTCCTCCAACAATTGCTGTTCTTCATGCATGCTGAAATTATTTCGGTTCTGCTGCCATGTGGTACAACAGGAAGGATTTGTCGAAAATCTCCACCAAAAACAAACACCGCACCTCCGAACGTTTTTTTGGAGGGAACTTTTGGATCTTCAGTCATGAGTTCTTTGTAGAAGGTGTCAACTGCATTTACAGCGTGAGCTGGAGCCATAGAAGCTTTGTCCCAGATTATGAGTTTGGCGTTTTTCAACTCATTGTCAGTATTGCTGTCATGACGAATATTGCACGTCGACGTTTCATTAATTGGTATAGGCAGTTTGAACAGATTATGGGAAGCCTCCTTCCAGCAAAGTAGCAGCAATGCCTGTAAATGTACATGGCAAGACTAATTCATTTTTCTCCGAATGTAATGCATGATTGTAGTATACACGAATGTTTTACCACTTCCACCAGGTCCGTCAATAAAAAATAGACGTTTTTCCAAGTTGGGATTCTCAAAAGCTTCTCTGATTTTTTCGAAAGCCTTTCGTTGTCCTGGGTTTAACATTTGAAATTTCTCCTCAAACAAAGCCTTTTCCGCAAAACAGGGTCGTAATATTTGCCAGAATTGATTGGATCATCGTACTTGCCAACAGGAAGTTGTAGGCCAAAATCTTGTAATGACTTTCCATGTGTCCGTAACACAGACTCAATTTCATGTAATGTCATATAGAGGGCCTTTTCTACATGAGGGAAACGTCTGGTATAGTCTTCCATGAGATTTTTATTGTGCCTTTGAAACAATGCTGCAGCGTTAGACGGCTCACACATGATGCAAATAAATGCAAACAATTGTCTAAGTTGTATTGGTATTTGATAAGTGGCAGCTTCTCTTAAGCCCCCGTCTCACATAGCGATATCGCTAGATTTTTTGGTCGTTGGCCTCCCGCTGGCCAGCACACATCGCTGTGTGTGACCAGCGGGACCAACGATCTGGCTGGTAACTATGGTAAACATCGGGTTACTAGGGGCACGCGCGCACTTAGTAACCCGCTGTTTACCATGGATACCACTCTGCTACGGTGCGCGGAGGCTCCCGCGCACCGTAGCAGAGTGGTATCCATGGTAAACAGTGGGTTACTAGGGGCACACACGCACTTAGTAACCCGATGTTTACCATAGTTACCAGCCTGCTCCTGCTTGCAGCAGGCTGGTAACGGGAGCAGGACATCGTGGAACGATTCTTTCCACGATATCGCTGCTCCCCTGATCGCTGGTGAGCCTGCCTGTTTGACAGCTCACCAGCGATGTATTAGCGATGCAGCAACGATCCCTGACAGGTCGTATCGTTGTCGGGATCGCTGCTGCATCGCTTAGTGTGACGGGGCCCTTAGGCAAGTATCCCATTCAGAGTCATCATCAGTTAACCCTCTTGCAATACAGGCTTCTTGGAAAGTAGCAAAACGGTTTCCTTCAGTTGTTCTGAGATCCTCAAAAGATGTTGCGCCTCGAATATTGAGAAGGAGAATTCGGAGAAAGTATTTTTCTCTGTCTAATGGACTAACGTTAAACATTCTGCCAATTGTGTTTTTATGACATTTGCAACGTGGTTTCCATTTAACATTTTTTTCATCCCAAGTCTAATGTTCAGGGATTTCAATGTATAAATATTGTTGGGCATTAGGATCTTCCCGATTCAGTTTAAACCAAGCAAGAAGTTTAGACTTGGTGTTTTTCTGCAGCACAGCTTCAGCTTCTTTACCTGGTATAAAGCATATTGTATGCTTGTCCTCAAGGTGGACATTTAATCTTTCCACATGATCAGTTTGATGGTGCATTTTATATTCCCTGAGTCTCCAGCATGCTTCAGGTGCACTTACATATCGAGTTTCTAAGCAATTTTTTACTTCATCCCATTCAACCGTGGCTTCTTGTTCTGTGGCAGCAGTAACAAACTGGTTATTTGCACAATCATGCCCTTTGTAAACGTATTTGAACAAATATTTTACACTTTGTATAGAACTGCAAATCTCAATGTTTATGTGGGCATTGTGACTCGCCCCCTGGGCCGTAGGGTACCCGGAACCGGGCCTTCTGGTGTACGGTGCTGATGGAGGTAGTAGTGGCAACCCGATCCCGTGGCTCAGGGTGGTCAGACCAAATTGTGGCAGTCTATTTATCAGTGTTTTGAATGTCCGACTACGCCACCCGTGGATTGCGGTCAGAGATAACCGCCGCTGCAAGGCAGACCGCTGAGGCTGGTGTTGGTGTGCAGCACAGGGGTAGGATAACTCCCAACGGGAAGAGTGTAGTCTCAGGGCAGTGTAGGTGGATACTGGGGGTGATGGTGCAGGCGCAGCAAAGATCATACTGAGTCCAATGGTGCAGTCCAGGGTTTTTACTCACAGTTGTTATCCAAGTCACTTCTGTCAGCAATGACTGCCCAAGCCGTGCTGCGTCCACGAGGTGAGGAGCTCGGTCAACCCCCAGGCAATTCAGGAGTATGGCACAGGACCCCCTTCTGTCCTTTACTCTGGCCTCTCGTGCCCCACCAGTAACCAAACTTCTGTCCAGCTACCGAGGACCGTGTTGGGTAAGCGTTGGCCTCCGCTTCCCGCTATCCTATATGGTGCCTTCCTAGCAGGTTTGGCGAGGGGTTGCACCAATAAATGATCACGACCTCTGGTTCTTGGCTGAGGGATGATTTACCTCCACCAACTTGGGAATCCGGTACCCTTCCACAGCCTGACCCTTCACCCGATATAACGCGGGTTTGCAACGGTTGCTGTCCGTTCTGCTCTCTTAGGGTCCCTTCTGCCGTCTTGTTTCTGGAGCCTTTCTACTCCTCTGTCTCTTCTCCTTCCTTCCTTCTCCTTCTCCTCTTCTCCTCTCTGGCCCCGGCCTTCTCTCTAGGCCTGCCTCGTGGAGCTGAGCTCAGGCTGAGCCTCGTCTCCCTGTCAGCTCTCTCTCCCTTCTGAACCCACTGACTCGACTTCCCCCTTGACTAAGATGGCTCCCACCTTTCATCTGCTTCTCTGTGTCTGAGCTCAGGTGACCTGCACCCAATGAGCTCCTTACTATGCTTCAGAAACCGTCCCCTTCTGCTCCTACATCACTGGGTTCTCTCCCCCCTCCCCACTCCAGCCAGGGACATGGTCAGTTGTGCCTGCATAAATGGGAGCACCGTTGAGCTGTCCCCCGGAAATGGGGTGAGTGTGTGTATGCAGCTAACTGAGCCCTGTTCCACACTCCATCCTTACCTGGGAGTGGAATATCACACCTCTGGTTGAGGTGCAATACACCTGTAGCACCCGAACCCTCGGTGGCTACAATTGTATTTTAAGGAAAGATAAGGATTGTAAGGTACAACCCATCTATTATCAGCCCTGTTTCCACCAAGTTCAACAAAGTTGTTATCATCCCGGCATTGATATTTAGGGTATCCATTTACATTGCTATTAGTTTCGGAACAGAAATCCTTGGGAAAACCTTTAGTACAGTTCCCATTGTCCATGCATGGTGCATTTGGATTAAGTGGACCACATGGACCATGTATCATGCAAGATTTTACAGTTTCATAAAGCTTCGGATGAGTGTCTTTGTGCGGGAGCTCTGCACAAACAATTTTGTCAATTCTTTCTTTTTCCCAGGCTTTGTATTCCGGGCCATAAATGCCAATATGTGTCCATGAGGGAGCCCTCTTTTTTGGAACTCAATTACATACACCATACCATTAACACGTCCAAATCTGTGGTATGTGGTTAGGTCTCCAAGTAGCAATTTTAGTTTCATGTTAAATACTCGAGCTACTAAATTGGGCCTGTCGCATGGTTGCTGACTGGGAAGTAAGTTTTCCCTGATTTCCCTCCATTTTGGATTGCACGTTACTGTTACAAATAGGTCTGGTTTGCCATATTTCCTGACCATTGCCATGGCATCTTGGTAGTTTTGTGCCATATTTCTTGGACTTCCTTGGAAAGTCGATGGCAATATGACTTTTTTTCCAGGTAGGATATTTATGTTCATGAAACTGTGGTTGGTCACGAATTGGTGAAGGACGTCATATTCTTCAGCTCTTACAGTACTTTGATTTTTGCGCACCCAATTCAAATGGTTTGCCTCAGTTTTGCAATAGGCATCAACCATAAATTGGTGTGTCAGCTTTCCTGCTTTAAGGAACTGGTTAAAAGTACCATCACGAATGGCAAAGTGGTATGAATACCATTGAAGTTGAGTCACATTTCCTTGACCAACTGTTTTTTTTTAGTTCTGTAGTCCACCCAGAGTCCCAATAAGGGAAAAGCAAAGGGTAGCACATTGGGTCACAGATTCTACTCAGAATAGATATATTTTGTAAAATTCAACTTTTTGGATGAATGGTAATGTCACGGTTTTCTGGGGGTGCACCATCTGGCAGTTGGAGCACTGATTCTGCCGGGGTGCATAGTATTTACTTTTTCTCTCACGAAAGTCATGCTATATTCAATTGGCATTCGGTTTTCTTGATTTGCTTTTAGCATTTCTTCTTGTTCAAATTGCAACATATTTTTGTATTCTCTGGAGAAAGGATTGATATCTTCGAGAATTCTTTGTAGATTTTCCATAAGATTACGAATGCATCCACTGTTGGCTGGATTGTGCATTCTTTCATTCAAGGCTTGAGCCGAATCCAGAATATATAACTGGGCGTATGTTGGTGATTCACCTTGGTTAGGGTGCAACGCAGATGTTGCATGGTAAATTTGCCCATGGATTCTGTAACAGAAAGGACCTGATCACCTGTTAATTGATTGGTCAATTTGTGCGCCCATTGATGCAAAAGCGTTTGCACTATTGTATGATCTTATGTTTTCCATAAAATTCTTGGAGTTTGGATCCGATCTCTTCATGCAATTAGTAATACAGGGATGCATTCGCACTTCTTCCAGTTTGATGGTTCCACTATGACAACAGTTTGTTGTAATTTCATTTTGGAAATGGTTGGCATTACAAAATGAGCATTTGTTGTTCATTGGGCCAAGATAGCATGCCTCAATGTCGTCTTCATTGAAGTTTTCAGTAAGCAAAGCAGTGTTGCGAAATCTTACGTTCTTCCCCCAGCGGGCACGTTGTTTAGTACGGGCTACTCTTTGTCTGTCAGCATTGGCTCTGCGATGCTGCTGAAGCTCACCGTCTGTCATAATCTCTTGGGCAGACCTATGCCTCTCAGCGTCAGCTTTGCGCATCTGTTGACGCTTTTTTTTGGGTGAGATTATGACGGGCAGCCCTTCTTCTCACAGTATTTTTTTCACGCTGCAATTTTAGGTGCTGTTTTTTACCCCTACTTCTACGAACCTTTTGAGCTTCAGCGCTTTTTTGATTTTTTTGTCTGAGTTTCCTCCTCAGAAAGGACTTGCTGGCGTTTGGGGGCCATTATAATGGAATTACGGAACGAATAAGGTTGTAAACTTTAATTAAAATATTTAGCTCTGCTGACGTTTGATATAGTCAAAAAAGTGTCTGAATTGCTCCACTGACGTATTTTATATATATATATATATTCAGTAGAAAGTGGCTGGATTGCTCCACTGACGTATTATATATATATATATATATATATATATATATATATATATATATATATATATATATTCAGTATAAAGTGGCTGGATTGCTCTGCTGACGTATTATATATATTCAGTATAAAGTGGCTGGATTGCTCTGCTGACGTATTATATATATATATTCAGTATAAAGTAGCTGGATTGCTCTGCTGACGTATTATATATATTCAGTATAAAGTGGCTGGATTGCTCCACTGACGTATTATATATTTATATTCAGTATAAAGTAGCTGGATTGCTCCGCTGACGTATTATATATATATTCAGTAGAAAGTGTCTGGATTGCTCCGCTGACGTATTATATATATATATTCAGTAGAAAGTGGCTGGATTGCTCCGCTGACGTATTATATATTTATATTCAGCATAAAGTAGCTGGATTGCTCCGCTGACGTATTATATATTTGTATTCAGCAGAAAGTGGCTGGATTGCTCCGCTGATGTATTTTATATATATATTCATAAGAAAGTGGCTGGATTGCTCCGCTGACGTATTTTATGCGGGATTGCTCCGCTGACATATTTTGTGCGGGATTGCTCCCCTGACGTATTTTGTGCGGGATTGCTCCGCTGACGTATTTTGTGCGGGATTGCTCCGCTGACTGTGTTGGAGTACTCTGATAACTATTCTATATAGTATATATATATATATATATATATATATATATATATATATATATATATTTGTATATAGTATCTTCTTTAGATATATATAGATATATGTGTAATATACTGTATATATCTATATATACTACAAAATGTTTTTTTTTAAGCTAGAGACTAGAGGCACTGTGTGACGCAGAAATCTTCTGTCTTTAAAATGGTGGCGAAGTGTAGGGGTACGTTACATATTTAAATTATTAATGATGTCAGGAGAGGGCAGGGGAGAACACTGACGCCGTATCAGCGCCTGTGCAGACCGCGTTTTCCGGCGCCATCTTGTTGAAGACACACTGCAAGTGTGTCTTCAATGTGTCTGTTGAAGACACACTTGCAATGTGTCTTCAATAAAAAGGCGCCGGAAGCGCGCTATGCGCATGCGCCGGTACCGACGGTCAAGTCATGTCATGAGAGGGCGGGGGAGAACTGTGACGCCAGATCAGCGCCTGCTCAGTCCGTGCTTTCCGGCGCCCTCTTGTTGAAGACACACTGCAAGCGTGTCTTTAATGTGACTGTTGAAGACACACTTGCAATGTGTCTTCAATAAAACGGCGCCGGAAGTGCGCTATGCGCATGCGCCGGTACTGACGTTGGATCCCAGTCTTCTGCCTGAAGAGACGCCGTGGCAACTGACATCCTGGATAGGTAAGTTGTTATGGTGCCGGAGATCGCGGTATGCGTTCAGTGCTTACGCGTACCGCGATCTCCGGCGCCACAATCCACATCCTCGTTTAGGATGGGGATGCGTGCCTCTGTGGGAGGTCCAGACTATGCAGGCGCGTCACGCATGCGCAGTCTATCGAGGCTTCAGACAGAGACCCGCATCCCCGGTTATATTATAGATCAGTGCAGGAGCTCTGGACTTCAAAGTGCCCTGCTTACAGGGTGCTTGCAGGGATGCCTGTGCCCAGTGTGACTTGCTGGCCACTCGCACCCTGCCTGTACATCATGTGGGAGACGCGGGGGGGGGGTGGCAAAACAGGATTTAAAAGATCTAGCAGCGGCAGCACTCACTCTCCTCTTCTTCCTGCCTCCGTGTGCTCTCCCCTTTCCAGCCCCACATGTGTCCATCACCCCTCTGTCTCCTTCCAACCCCATGGCCCCTTCCTTCTCTCTCAGCCCTGTCTGCTTACTGCAGCCCCCTGTATCTCCTGCTCTCTCCCTGGTCCCTCAGCCTGCAGTAGCTCTTTTGCTGCTGCTCCAGACCTAGCCCCACCTGACCTCTCAGCTCCCAGCCTTATCTGTCCCATCCTCCTCTGCTCCCTTGTGCTCCATAAGCACTACAGCAGCCCCACTGTTAACCCTTTGAGTCCCCTTTTCTGCCTCTCCTGATTCAGCAGCACATCGGCAGCCAAGGCATCCTTAAGTGACTAAGTATTGCTGCTTGTAACCTCTTTTCCTCCATAGGGATAGTATAGTGATTGGCGGGTGGGCTGTAATTAATGTATGTATGTTTTTAGATAAGTGGGCAGTATAAATAGGTTATTGTGTGGTTAATTGTATATCCGTATTATTATTGTTATATTCAGTATTATTGTGGTAATAAATAGTAGAATTAACTTTTAGACTTGTGTAATAAATACCTTTTATTGATAACCCAGTTTCATCTCAGTTAGTCGCCGTTTGTATAGCATATAGCAAAGGATTCGAAGTAGTAACAGGCACGATATTAGCCGGATATTGATTATCCAAAAGTCAAGCCTGACATTAATAATTAATATACGGAATACCGCCCTGTAACACTCCCTTAGTATATAGTGTACTCGCTTATTATGTATAGTGCCATCCTTAGTTATATAGTTTCATTTTTTACTATGTATAACACCCTCTTTTATTAACTACCATCCTCTCTAGCTCTAGGGGGTCACAGTTGGGGGATCATACTGTACTGGGGTCACCATACTTTGCCTTGGGAGTTGAGCTGGGGTACAGTAGGGTCATTACACTGTGCATGTGGAGGAATTCACCATGGGGGTATCAAACTGTGTTTGGGGGACACTTTTGTTGGCATCATACTTTATGGGGGCAATGAAGGAGGAATCTAGGACTTCAGTGGGAGGAAAATTACTATGTAAAAGCTGGAAAGTTGTGAGATCTGCTTTTCTGTGACCCCGACAATTGTTTACATTTTTTGGGGGGTTGGTGGGGGGCCCAATTAGAACTGCTGCTATGGGGCCCCATTATTCCTATGTACTCCCCTGGTGATATGCGTGTCTAAACAGATGTGTTTTTAAAGCACGTTTGAAGACATGGTGGCTAGATATCAGTTGGATCGTTTGGGGCATTGCATTCCAGAAAACTGGCGCGGCACGAGAGAAGTCTTGGAGACGGAGGTGTGAGATTCAGATTAAGGAGGATGTTAGTCTTAGATCAGTTGCAGAACGGAGGGCACGGGAGGGGTGATAGACAGAAATGAGGGCTGAGATATAGGGCGGTGCAGAACTGTGGAGAGCTTTGTGGGTGAGAGAGATGAGTTTGTATTGTATTCTGTGGTGAATGGGTAACCAGTGCAATGACTGGCACAGGGTAGAGGCGTCGGTGAAGCGGCCTGATACGACCCTGGCTGCTGCATTCAGAATGGATTGGAGAGGAGAGAGTTTGTTTAAAAGGAAAACCGATTAGAAGAGCGTTGCAGTAGTCCAGACAAGAGTGAATAAGCGCGATAGTAAGAGTTTTAGAGTTATGCGGTATCTACATTTCGACCTAGTAGGCTTATATGCCCCAAAAATTATGCCCATCAGAGTCCTCATTGACTCTGTCAGCACCATTATAGTCTATGGCCCCATCTGCACTTACGTCCGTTTTATGGGGAATTCGGACTGAAGCACCAATGGGACCCCTGAAAGTGGTCAGAAATGCAATGTGAAAGGGACCTAGGAATCTTTTTCAGTTTATGATCATATGGAATTAGTTTAGGAAATTTTTTTTAAAGATGTTAAAGGGTAGAATGTTGAGCCCCTTTTCCTCATTAACAATAGATAATTTGAGGGTCCCGCCACTAGGTTTGGTCCCCAAAAAGGAGGTTGAAAATTTTTATTTGATCCACTATTCGTCATATTATAAAGGGCTATCGCAAATGATGATATTGATGAATCCTTGTCAAGTGTTTCTTACACATCACTTGATGAGGTAGTAAAACTGGTTCAGCAGGCGGGTCAGGGGGCTTTATTTGCAAAAGAGGATGGTGAATCAGCACATCCAGGATTATGTTAACTCCTTATAGGCTTCTCCCCTTCATGTACTTATTCTCAGGCATTTAGAACATTTTTCCTTTGTGTGGATCCAGCTCACATGTGATATTATCTTGGAATCTTTGACTTTCATTTTTAGTCGTTTTGGTGTTCAATTGGAAGTAGAAGAAAACTCTGGGCTCATTGACCTCACATTTTTTGAGAGGTATTGAAATTGATTCTCAGAGTATAGAATTCGCTTACCTGAGTCAAAGCAGTAGTGAAGACAAAGATAACTTTGCGATGTCTTCAGTCTCTGCTTGGAAAACTGTAGAATATTGCCCATGGGGAGGATATTTTGCAGGAAGATGGCACAAACAACGGCGGGTATAAGACGAATATTCACTTATCCACTTAAAAAACGAACATACATGTGAATTGCAAGTTTGCAGAGGCGTATCCAGGGGGTACAGGCAGGGCATCTGCCCCAGGCGCAGCCGGCAGGGGGCCACAGTTGGGCCACCTAATGCTGCGGTCCGAAGTGTACTCCCTGGCGGCTGAATTCTGTTGCCCTCCAGACTAGGAGTTGGACATTCTCTGAGCTGGTTGTCAAGCTGACAGCCGGCTAAGAGAAGCTGCTGTGTGCCGCCCGTCTGTAAGACGCGAGTACATTTAAATCTCTGACCACTGGGTCAGAGAGACGTCAGCAGCGTGATCAGGTCATGTGATCACGCTGCTAACGGCACTCGCCGGCGCTGCAGAGTCACGAGCGATGGTGCTCCAGTGGAGCTGAAGACACCGAAGATTTGTTTGGGGGCAGAATTAATAGAATGTAAGGACACAGTTTGGGGGGCGGTGAAACAGGATTTAAGGACACAGTTTGGGCCCTAAACTGTGTCCTTAAATCCTATTACATCTGCCCCCACGCCCAATTTAAGGACACAGTTTGGGTGGGGTTAGATGTAATAGGATTTAAGGACACAGTTTGGGGGTGGGGGCAGATGTAATAGGATATTTAGGGGTGGGGGCAGATATAATAGGATTAAAGGACACAGTTTGAGAGTGGGGGCAGATGTAATAGCATATTTAAGGTGGGGGTAGATGTAATATGATTTAAGGACACAGTTTAGGGGTGGGGGTAGATGTAATAGGATTTAAGGACACAGTTTAGGGGTGGGGCAGTTGTAATAATATATTTGTGGATGGGGCAGATGTAATAGGATTTAAGGGCTCAGTTTGGGTGTGGGGCAGATGTAATAGGATATTTGGGGGTGGGGGCAGATGAAATGGGGTTCAAGGGCACAGTTTGGGTTGGGAGCAGATCCAATAGAATATTTGGGGGTGTGGTAAGATGTAATAGGATTTATGGGCACAGTTTGGGGGTGGGGCAGTTCTAATAGGATATAAAGACACAGTTTGGGGGGGCAGATCTAATAGGATTAAAGGACACAGTTTAGGGGTGGGGGCAGATATAATAGGATATTTGGGGGTGGGGCAAATGTAATAGGATTTAAGGGCACAGTTTGGGGTGGGGCAGTTGTAATAACATATTTGGGGTGGGGACAAATGTAATAGGATTTTAGAGCACAGTTTGGGGGTGGGGAAGATGTAATAGGATTTAAGGACACAGTTTGGGGGTGGAAGCAGTTGTAAAAGGATATTTGGGGGTGGAGGCAGTTGTAATAGGATATTTGGGGGAAATATGTAATAGGATTTAAGGGTACAGTTTGGGGTTGGGGCAGATGTAAAAGGATTTAAGGGTGCAGTTTGGGAGTGGGTGCAGATGTAATAGGATATTTGGGGGTGGGGCAGATCTGATAGAATTTAAGGCCACAGTTTGGGGTAGGGGAAGATGTAATAGGATTTAAGGGCACAGTTTGGGGGAGATGTAACAAAATTTAAGGACACAATTTGGGGGTGGAGGCAGATGTAATAGGATTTGAGGACACAGTTTGGGGAACGAGGAAGGGATGACACACAATATGGGGAAGCGGGAGAAACTTGAGGAGTGCATGGATGCAGACACAGTATGGTGAGTGGAGGGGAATGGGTGAGGACACAGTATAGGGAGCGAGGATGATGGGATGGGTGCAGACACAGTATGAGGAGTTGGGGGGCTGTGTGAGGAAGCATTTTGGAGATATATTTTGTGCAGGGAATATTATGAGGTGCAAATATTTATTCAGGTGCTCAGCGTAGGGCAGATATTTTTATTTAGTAGCATTATATTGACACTGCTATCTTTAAGGGCATCGTGTCGGGATGTGCTGAACAATAATGGAGGAAATGGAAGTCTGCTGAGAAGAGCTGTGGATGTGAAAAATCATCATGGAGTCTGGACAGATGAAGAAGAAAAGAAAAAGAACGACTCCAATCAGAGACAACATCATCTATAAGGTACCTGGATGTAAATGTTTTATTGTGATTCTGACTAATTGTCATATTTTATTTAAGTTATGAGCATTAAAGCGGTTGTGCAAGTTTGTGATGAGTCTGCAGTATCGAGGAGTGAGCGTGCTCGCTACTGCTCTGTGCTCGCTCAGGCACCTTACTGCTAGAGATGCTCGGCGAGTACTTCCGGGATGTTAGGACAGGAGCTCGAGTCCCCGTCCCGCATGTTTGGTGCTGTTTTAACAGCGCATAAACATGCATGGATTGCCTGCCACTCACTATAATACTGCAGCCATGTTGGTTGTGGCATTACAGTGATTGGCTGGTCGCATAGCGTCATCGGGTCTATATAAGACCTGGTGACCCTATGCTCATCACAGTCTACCCTTTAGACAGGTAGAGTAGGGAGAGGTGCTGCTGAGCTAGGGAGAAAATTGGCGGCTTATTAGTTAAGTATAGGTATTCCACAGCAAGATATGTATCCATCTGAACTAACAGTCCTTCTAAGGACTAATCCAGCTCCATATATTATTCCTGGTGATATCAGGAGTTAGGCAGTAGTGATGAGCGAACATGTTCAAAAAACGATCGCTAGTTTCAAATTCTGCACTAATATGGCACATTTGGATTCGTGATCGGAAACCCAAGCATTTACCTAAAAATTGGCAAAAATCGGTAATTCAGTGTAAAAGTAAGGGAAATTATTGCGTTGGAACTAAAGTATTTTTAACACTTTGACTAGCATAGTGGTGATATATGATGAGCGGGGGGATGTGTTTGATGAGGGGAAGGGTTGGGGAGAGCTGACCAGAGCTGAGAGCAGCACTGTGCTTGTAATGTTTTTTTTTCCCTAACTTTATGTGTTCAAATCTCGGCTAGCCAATCAGGGTGCAGGCAGCATCCCCACTGTCCAGACACAAGGGCTTGTGCCATTGGATCCTGAAATCACAAGTTCTCTCTATATAAAGAGCGGACATGTTGTTATTGGCATTTTCTGATTAAAGCAGGTCACAGAGGCTGCTGCTGACACTGCTCTTGTATACTGAGAGATTTTAGCTAGTTAGATAGGTGGTTGCTTCTAAGTCAAATAGTTTAGATAGCTAGAGTCCTGTGTGGCTGTGAAATCAACCTTCCAGTAGTTTTTTATTTTTCTTGTGCCATTACTGAGGTCCACACAAAAACAGCAGGGCACATGTCATAGAAGTCTGTTGTGCACTGCTTCTATTGTGCACCATGCACGAGTGCACATTTAAAAATCTATTTTTTTTTTCACTTGCTAATATAGTAAAGCAAGCCATAGTAGCCCACCTTGTCATTTTGTGGGGTTGAAATTCAGCTGTATGCAGAGCTCCTGCAGAGTACAAAAATGTTTTTTTTTTCACTTGCTAATGTGATACAGCAAGCCATAGTAGCCCACCTTTTCATTTTGTGGGGGTGAAATTCAGCTATATGCTGACTGAGTAAAAAAATAAATTTTCTTCAGTTGCTAACAAGAGTAAAAAAAAATATTTTTTTTGTGAGAAATGTGATGTAGTATGCCATAAGCCACTTTGTCATTTTATGGTGTTGAAATTCAGCTGTGTTGAGACTGAGTAAAAACACAATTTTTTTAAGTTGACGTGCCTCACACATGTGCCTTGCATGGCTCACATCCTCAACCTGGTGGTGGTACAGCAATTTCTCCACCACTATCCTGGCCAAGATGAGCTGCTGTAGAAAGAACGGAAGCTGTGTGCCCACTTCCACCATTCACACCCCTCAGGTCATCAACTTGCATTGATACAGAGGTCTTTGTCCAAGCCAGTTAACAGGTTGATATGCGATGTGCCGACACAGTGAAATTCCACTCTGCACATGTTGCAGCAACTGTGGCAGCAGCAACAAGCCCTGACGCAGTATGTCATGTCGTATAGCCTGGGCCAACTCAGTACGGATGTGTGGCATTATCACATTTGCAGAGTGGGCACAGATTAAGAACCTCTGCATCCTTCTGCACAATTTTGAAATGGCTACTAAGATGGTTAGCGCTGATGATGCCGTCATCAGCATCACTATTACGGTCATCTACATGCTGGAGCAGATTTTGAATAGCCTGCGGCAGGAGGTGGTGGTCCCAGAAGAAGAGGAGGATGCAAAAGGGATAATCATCTCCTCTCTGTTGTTTATGGTTGGCGGGAGGGTCGGAGGAAACAAGTATCAGTGTTACCAAGCCACCAACACAGCATGAGCTTGGACCTCATGGAAGAGCCCGACATATGAGTGCCTTCTTGATGCACTATCTGCAACATGATCCTCATATACAGTAGTTATGATTCAAAGTAATGCTGACTACTGGGTTGCCACTCTGTTAGATCCATGTTATAAGAGTAAATTTTGCCAGATGCTTCCCGCCCTGGAAAGGGTCCCCCACATACTGGAGTATTGGAACATGCTTTTACACAACCTTAAGAGAGGTTTTCCCTAAGACAGCAATGAGGCACAGAGTGTGCATCGCAGCTGTAGACTTTCAACCTCCGGCACGTCAATTCATCAACCCCAAAACATTATTAGCAGCAATGTAAGTGGCAAAAGCAATTTCTGTGAGTCATTTCACACATTTTTTACACCAGCTCGTGCAACAGCACAACAGAGTACACGTCTGACACATGGTGACCAACTGGAGAGGATGGTGCAGGAGTATCTAGAGCTCAATATCAATACCATCAGGGAGGGTTTGTACCCTTTTACATTTTGGTCTTCAAAAATGGATGAGTGGCCTGAGCTCGCTTGTCATGCCTTGGAGGTTCTATCATGCCCGGCAGCCAGCGTTTTCTCAGAACATGTCTTCAGCGCTACTGGTGGTGTCCCGATTAATAAGCCCAGCCGGTTGTCCTCTGAAAGTGTAGACTGCCTAACTTTCATCAAGATGAACAAGTCATGGATCTCCATGGACTTTTGCATCCCAATAACAGACTAGAGACTAGGTGATGTTGTAGTTTTTAGTGTGCTGCATTGATCCCGCGTAATTGCAGTCTGTGATATCCTTAGCGTGGCTTCTGTGCCTGCTGTTGCTGCTGCTGCAGATGTTAACACTAATTTTTGGAAATGTGAACACTATTGATTGGGTCGCCATCTGCTGTAATGAAAGAGGTGTCAGTTCTCATTATACTACTTCTACTGAAGTGAAATTGATACCACTTTGGTGGTGTTTGCCACTAATTTTTGGAAATTTGGAGACTCCTGATTGGGTCTCCATTAGTGATGAGTGAGCGTGCTCACCACAGCTCAGTACTCACCCGAGCATCTCACTGCTCAACATGCTTGGCGCTCGGCGAGTATTTCCAGGATGCTCGGGCGGGAGCTCAGATCCCCGCTCGGGAGGGAGCTCGGATCCCCGCCCCGCATGTTTGCCACTCTTTAGACAGCCAGTGAACATGCAGGGATTTCCTGCCACGCAGTCTAATGCCGTAGCCATGTTGTTTTTGGCATTACAGTGGCTGGCCGCATAGCGTCAATGGGTCTATATGAGACCCGGTGACCTTATGCTCGTCACAGTCTACCCCGGTAACAGGCAGAGTAGGGAGAGGTGCTGCTGAGTGAGGGATAGAATTGGTGGTTTAATAGTTAGGCATAGGTATTCCACAGCAAGATATACATCCATCTGAACTAATAGTCCTTCTGAGGACTAATCCAGATGCATATATTCCTGGTGATAGCAGGAGTTAGGCAGGCAGTATTTGTGGACAGTGTATACAGCACAATAGGGTCCATTGCACGTTCTGTCTGCTGCTGCTGTTTCAGATATCAATAGCACCTACATATCAGGTCTATTTTTTTTTTTTGCTCTTAATCTTGATTATTTTCTTAAAAAGAATACAGTACACCATTTTACTGCTCCATTCACTTGTTAACAGAACACAGCCAGATTTTTTTGATTTTCTTTGCATTGATGTATTGTGTAAGCAGAGAAACTTGTACATCATCAGACATGATCTCATATTACAGTGGTAATAATACAGCCATTTTTTGGACATTTGGCCATTTTTTGGAATGTGCCAAATATTACACTCCATTTAAAGTCAGCCAGCTGTGTTTTGTTGAACCTATTCATACTTGTTTGCTGACCAATACTACATCTATAAGGCCACTTTCTAAAACTGGTCATCATATGTGATCCCCTATTACTGCACTAATAATACAGACATTTTTGGGAGAATGTCAGATATTATACTCCATTTAAAGTCTGGCAATTGTGTATTGTTCCAAACTATTCACACTTGGTCACTGAGAAATACCATACTACAAGGCCAGTGCCTAAAACCGTGGTCATCAGATGTGATCCCATATTACAGCAGTAATAATCCTGACATTTCTGAGAGCGTATCAAATATTATACTTCATTTAAAGTCTGGCAGTTGTTCCAAACTATTCACACTTGGTCGCTGACAAATACCATACTACAAGGCCAGTGCATAAAACAATGGTCATCAAATGTGATCCCATATTACTGCCGTAATAATCGTGACTTTTTTTGTAGTGTGACTGTGCAAAATTATAAATTAAGACAAGAGACTTTCTGATCAAGGTAGCGGACTGCTTAATGGTGACGACGGTCAGTTCAGTAGCAAGAGGGACCTGCTCTAAACCCTCTACGTGGGCCCTGGGGTGGCTGCAGGGCATGAAGATCCGGAGTTGGACCTCCACAAAAGCCACTCCAGACAGGTTTTGCTTCTGAGGTCTGAGGTAGAAGGAAGGCACGGTTTTTGTATAAAACCAATAGGAAACACCTAAATAGATGCATAACTATTTACAATGCAGTCCGCCGCCTGCCATAGTCCGCAGGGACCAAAGTCTCTGTATAGAGGAAAAAGAACACAAAAATAGCAGCAATTATCTAAACCTTAAACAACAACAACAGCAGCAGCCGGGGGCTGCTTTAGACTTGGGGCTGTCGTGGAGGGAAGGGCTCATTCCTACCGACAGAGGCTAGCCGGTCACCTGAGGCTGAGGGCGGGGTGGCGTCACTCCCAGACACCTTGCGGACGTCCAGGGCGTACCACCCACGCTCCCCCTGGTGGCGAGTGAAAGTCACTGTGTCGCCCGGGAGGAGGTTCCGGCCGGGGTGTCCCTTCTTAAGGCGCGGCTCGACGTCCCGCCGGCTGACGAACACATAGTCATGGAACATGGGACTTCGGATGAACCCCCAGCCCTCTCCATGGTGAAAACGTACAATCTGGCCTATATATCGGGGACTGGGATGGGTGGCCTCCTCCTGACGCGCCCGAGTCTTCGCAGCCTTGGTCCTGACCTCGAGGCGCTCGCAGCGTTGCTCCCGCTGACGTTGCTCCCGTGCTAGCTGGAAGATTTGGTCGCTGCACCATTGGCACCTCCTTCGCGCTTCCGCTCAGGTCTTCCGCGGGAAGCCCATTAGGTCACCCCCCCCTGGTTTTCCCAGGCCCACTCCACGGCCTCGGGCCAGGTCACCGCTGGTGCAGGTAGCGGGGTGAGGATGGGTGGCTGCAAGTCCTCGGAAGATGCGGACCAGTCCGGGTTGGAGCCGGTAGCCTCCTCCGCAGCTTCAGGCGCCTCCGTATCTGAGCTTGGGCGACATCGCAGGTCCCCACCGATGGCTGCCGATTGCAGCTCAGGAGCTAGCGCTTACTCCCAGGTGACCGCGTGCGGAACTATGTACTCCGCCATGAGGTCCAGGATAGTCTCTGTTGGCTCTGCACCCGGGGCAGGGGTTGCACACTCACCCGCCGCGAGGTCACCCTCGACCTCTGTCTCCGAGTCGACTGGTCCTGGAACCTCCACTCCTCGGCGGCGGTCTCGGATACGCTGCAGCATCTCTTCTTTCCACGCTGCTGTTGCCGCCTCCTGGTGTCACGGGTGTGTCGCCACGAAGATCGTCACGATTACACAGCCTGACTTCTCGCAGCTGACTTTTTGGTGCTTTGTGTTTTCGGCAGTGAGGGAGTTAATTCTCTCTCTCTCTGTGCTAGACGAGGTCCAGCCTCGCCCAGCTGCAATCTATGCTGCTGTAGTGAGTCTCCTTCAAATGCCTGCTGGTCTGTTTGGGAAGTGTCGGTGAAAGCATTTCATACAGACTTACAGAGCGGATCGTGGTATTTGGAGTTTCTGAGATAAGTGTATTTGGAGTGTTTTTTCCCTTCCTCGCTTTATCATTTATCTCCTTTCCCGTTGGTGTTCCCTCTGTTGTAGTTGTGTAGTTTTTGTATGCAAGGTGGTTTTGGTTTTTCCCTTGTACTGTCTCGTTCGTCTAAGTACTGTGTGTGGGCATATTATTACTTGTCCTCTTTTGTTGTGATCGGGGTCCTTCTCAGGACTAGATTACTTAGGTGCAGGGATCCTCAGGAGGTAGGGGTTACGCTGGCGGCCTGGACCTCTGTACCTTTAACAGTACCTCCAGGTTGAGGGATTAGTCAGGGCCCCAGCTTAGGGTCAGCTTAGGCCCCCTACCTCCAGTATACAGAGACAGCGTGACATTTTCACCGACCCACTTAGTTTTTCTCCAGCTACCATGGATCCAGTAGCCGGTCTAGCTCGGCAGTTGCAGAGTTTGTCCATGGAGCTGGCGGACGTTAGGTCCACGGTTTTGCATCCTCAGGAGCAAGCCGGACCAGAACCTAAAGTAGCTCTCCCTGACAGGTTCACTGGGGGGCGGGACAAGTTTTTTGTTTTCCGGGAGGCATGCAAATTGTACTTTCGGCTGCGGCCTCGGTCATCGGGGAGTGAAGAACAAAGGGTGGGAATTGTCATCTCGCTCCTACAAGGGGACCCACAATCTTGGGCGTTCTCTCTTCCCCCGGGCTCCCCGGCTCTCCAGTCAGTGGATAGGTTTTTGGCTGCTCTGGGACTCGTATATGATGACCCAGATCGGATCTCCCTTGCTGAGTCTAAGTTACGTAGGATCCAGCAGGGAGATCGTCCGGCGGAGGAATTCTGTTCGGAGTTCCGTAGGTGGGCCACGGACACCCAGTGGAATGACCCGGCTCTTAGGAGCCAGTTTTGTCAAGGTTTATCCGACAAATTACAGGATGTGTTGGCACAGTATGACTCTCCCGCGTCACTGGAAGCCGCTATGGCCCTGGCTATTCGCGTTGACAGACGGCTTCGGGAGAGGTGCGGGATAACTCGACCCCCTGTGATGACTCCACCTCCTACAAGGTCCCCTCATATGGTGGTTCCCCTGGTCAGTCCAGAGGAGCCTATGCAATTAGGAGGGACATCATTTTGGGGGAGGGGACCGGTGGTGCGCCATAAGACAGGAAGGTGTTTCTTCTGCGGGAGAAAGGGACATTTTATTGGGGGGTGTCCATCCCGTCCCTTGCAGAGTGAAGAGTCGTCGGAAAACTGTTGATCCCAGGTTGTGTGGTGGACGGCAATCTGGGAGTAGGTATTTCGTCCCTAGGTTCGTCTCAGTTTCTCGTACCGGCGGAGGTGGTGGTGGGTACGAGAACTGAGAGGATATCTGTTCTTCTGGATAGTGGGGCCGGGGCTAATCTGGTTGATGCTCGGTTTGCCCGGGTTCAAGGTATGCGATTGAGTGAGTTGGCTAAACCCATCCCCATATTCTCGATCGATGCCAGGCCTCTCAGTCAGGGAAGTTTTTTGCAAGCTGTGCATGACGTAAAACTTCAAGTGGGGGCGATACATAAAGAACTGTTGTCTTGCTACGTGTTGGAGGGTCTTCCCACTCCTATAGTGTTGGGCCTTCCTTGGTTAACTAAGCATAACCCGGTTATTAATTGGCAAACCAGAGAGATAAGCCAATGGAGTAAATTCTGTAATAAAAACTGCATGAACACGGTCATCGGTGCGGTTACTCCTTGGGTCTTACCTCCATTTCTGGCGGACTTTGAGGATGTATTCTCGGAGAAAGGGTGTCAGGAACTACCTCCTCATCGCGAGTATGACTGTTCTGTAAAACTGCTCCCTGAGGCCAAGTTACCTAAAGCTAGGTTGTATAACCTTTCTGGTCCTGAGAGGCAGGCCATGAAGGATTATATTTCAGAAAGTCTGGCTAAGGGGCATATTAGACCTTCATCTTCACCGGTGGCTGCGGGGTTCTTCTTTGTTAAGAAGAAAGATGGAGGCCTACGCCCTTGCCTGGATTTCCGTGAACTTAATCGGATTACGGTCCGAGATCCGTATCCACTCCCACTTATTCCCGATCTCTTTAATCAGATCGTGGGCGCCAAATGGTTCTCTAAGTTGGATCTCAGGGGGGCGTACAATCTGATTAGGATGAAGGAGGGGGATGAGTGGAAGACGGCGTTTAACACTCCGGAGGGGCATTATGAGAACCTTGTCATGCCATTCGGTCTGACTAATGCCCCGGCGGTGTTCCAACACTTTGTTAATGACATTTTTCGCCGCCTGGTGGGACAGTTTGTTGTCATATATCTGGATGATATCTTAATTTACTCGCCGGATCTGGTGTCTCATCAGGAGCACGTTAGGCAGGTGTTACAGATCTTGCGGGATAATAAACTGTATGCCAAATGGGAAAAGTGTGTGTTCGCCGTACAGGAACTCCAGTTTTTAGGCTTCCTGGTTTCAGCGTCCGGTTTTCTTATGGACCCTGGGAAAGTGCGGGCAGTTCTTGAGTGGGATCGGCCAGAGAATCTTAAGGCACTACAACGTTTCCTGGGGTTTGCTAATTATTACCGGAAGTTCATTCGTAATTTCTCGTCCATGGTTAAGCCTCTCACAGACATGACTAAAAAGGGGACGGATTTTTCTAGGTGGTCTGACAAGGCTTGTCAAGCATTCTCCTGCTTGAAAAAATGTTTTGCCTCGGCACCCATACTCATTCAACCTGATGCGTCACAGCCATTCATTGTAGAGGTAGACGCTTCCGAGGTAGGGGTGGGAGCAGTATTGTCACAAGGTTCGTCCCCTGGTAAGTGGCATCCGTGCGCCTTTTTCTCTAAAAAATTGTCGTCCGCTGAGAGGAATTACGATGTCGGCAATAGGGAACTCTTGGCCATTAAGTTAGCTTTTGAGGAGTGGCGCCATTTTTTGGAGGGGGCAGTCCATCCGGTCACCGTCATCACCGATCACAAGAACCTGCTATATCTGGAGTCCGCGAAACGTCTGAATCCCAAACAAGCTAGGTGGTCATTGCTTTTTACCAGGTTTAATTTTGTCGTTACATATCGTCCTGGGTCAAAAAATGTAAAGGCGGATGCCTTATCTCGCAGTTTCCCTGGGGCCGGGAATACGGACGACCCGATTCCTATCCTTCAGGAGGGGGTGGTGGTTTCGGCAGTATGCTCTGAGCTGGAGGAGGAGGTATTGGAGGCTCAGGGGGACGCCCCTGTTGGACCTCCGGGGAGACTGTTTGTTCCAGATCAGTTGCGACAAAAGGTGATCGAGGCACACCATAACTCAGTTTTGGCAGGACACCCGGGGAGTAAAGCAACTGTGGATCTCCTCTCGCGTCGGTTTTGGTGGCCTAACTTACATAAGGAGGTGGTAACTTTTGTCGCGTCCTGTGGGGTTTGTGCGCGCTCTAAGACCTCACATACCCGTCCGTCTGGGGCCCTCTTACCTTTGAAGATCCCGGAGCGTCCTTGGACTCATCTGTTTATGGACTTTATTACGGACCTCCCTCCGTCTTCGGGTAAAACGGTCATACTCGTTGTAGTGGACAGGTTCAGCAAGATGGCACATTTTATCGCTCTTCCGGCTCTCCCTAATGCTAAAACTCTTGCGCAGGTGTTCATTGGGGAGATTGTGAGGCTTCACGGGGTACCCTCCGATGTGGTGTCTGATCGGGGGTCTCAGTTTGTGTCCAAGTTCTGGAAGGCGTTTTGTGCACGGCGGGGGATGCATTTGTCATTCTCATCGGCTTTTCACCCTCAGACCAATGGTCAGACGGAACGTATGAACCAGAGCTTGGAGACATATCTCCGGTGTTTTGTGTCAGAGAACCAGGAGGACTGGGCTTCTTTCTTACCTCTGGCAGAGTTTGCTCTTAATAATAGGCGGAGCGAGTCCACTGGTAAGTCCCCGTTTTTTGGGGCATATGGTTTTCACCCCCAGTTTTGTACTTTCAGTAGGGGGGGCTCTTCGGGGGTTCCTGAGGAGGAACGATTTTCCTCATCACTCGCTTCAGTATGGAGAGGGGTGCTGAAGAATCTGAATACTATGGGGAACCGATACAAACGTATGGCTGATAGGAGGAGAGTGTCTGGTCCGGACCTAAGTGTGAACGATCAGGTATGGTTGTCTACCAGGAATATTAAACTTAAGGTTCCCTCCTGGAAACTGGGTCCCAGGTTCATCGGGCCGTACAGAATCAGTTCTATTATTAATCTGGTGGCATTCCGTCTTGACCTCCCCCCTACGTTTAAAATTCACAACGTGTTCCACAGATCGTTGCTTAAGAGGTATGTGGCGCCGGTGGTACCGTCACCTTTACCTCCCCCTCCAGTGGTGGTCAATGGTAACTTGGAGTTCCAGGTATCAAGGGTCATCGATTCACGTTTTAATCGCCGGTCCCTTCAGTACCTGGTTCATTGGAAAGGGTATGGTCCTGAGGAGAGGATGTGGGTTCCTGCGTCGGATATTAACGCAGACCGATTAGTTCGGGCCTTCCACACGACTCACCCGGATAAACCTGGCCCTGAGGGTCCGGAGGCCCCTCGTAAAAGGGGGGGTACTGTCACGGGTGTGTCGCCACGAAGATCGTCAAGATTACACAGCCTGACTTCTCGCAGCTGACTTTTTGGTGCTTTGTGTTTTCGGCAGTGAGGGAGTTAATTCTCTCTCTCTCTGTGCTAGACGAGGTCCAGCCTCGCCCAGCTGCAATCTATGCTGCTGTAGTGAGTCTCCTTCAAATGCCTGCTGGTCTGTTTGGGAAGTGTCGGTGAAAGCATTTCATACAGACTTACAGAGCGGATCGTGGTATTTGGAGTTTCTGAGATAAGTGTATTTGGAGTGTTTTTTCCCTTCCTCGCTTTATCATTTATCTCCTTTCCCGTTGGTGTTCCCTCTGTTGTAGTTGTGTAGTTTTTGTATGCAAGGTGGTTTTGGTTTTTCCCTTGTACTGTCTCGTTCGTCTAAGTACTGTGTGTGGGCATATTATTACTTGTCCTCTTTTGTTGTGATTGGGGTCCTTCTCAGGACTAGATTACTTAGGTGCAGGGATCCTCAGGAGGTAGGGGTTACGCTGGCGGCCTGGACCTCTGTACCTTTAACAGTACCTCCAGGTTGAGGGATTAGTCAGGGCCCCAGCTTAGGGTCAGCTTAGGCCCCCTACCTCCAGTATACAGAGACAGCGTGACACCTGGGCCTCTTTCTGCCTCCTGGCGAGTCCTGGAACTTCTTTATGGAGAAACTCTATATCTCCCGGGGTTAACACGCTACCGCCTTGCTCTCTACGTGTGAAGGGTCTGAAACGGGTTCAGTAGACGCATGGTCTTGTTCCCCAGAGGCATCCATGTCTGCCTCCGTTGACTGCCAAGCTCCGACTGACATGGCCGCAACTTGTTGCTTTCCTTCTTCTTCCTCCTCTTTTGGGGTGGTTCCTGGGCGGAATGCTGACAGGCCCACCCTCGTTCAGCCCATCCAGTTTGACGGGTATTACCCCGCGGACAGTCTCTGATGGAAGGGGCAGTCCACATTTTTGGCGCCAAGCGGGAGCCCAGCCCACGGTGGGAGATGTACAAAGACAGTCTTTTCACAGCATCATGGCGCCTGTTTTTCTTGGGCGGCCGCCATTTTAAGTGTAAAACAACAGTTCAAGGTGTAAGGCACACAGTACCCGATAGCAATGGGCACTTTTCTCTGTTGCTGCCAGCACGATATCCTGCCGACTACGCCAGTGATGTGACGCTCTCAGCCCTGCCCTGGGAAGATGGGGGAAACTCGGAGCCGGGTCAGATGTTGAGGGGATGCAGCCGTGGCCTGGACCCGTTCCGTGCCCAGGGCCGTCACATAAAAAATGATGTTAGGGCTTTCCGGGTCGAGTGGTAGTTGTCGACTACGCCACCTGTGGTGTCTGGTGATGAGCCACCAGCGCCGCTACAGTCCGCTGAGGCCCGGTGTCATGGCGGCTAAAGTTCTTGCTGCTCCCCACAGGCGGAGCGTGGCCTCAGGGCAGGCAAGACAGGATGGAGGACTAGGGTAGTAGTGGCGCCGGAGTACGGGCACCGCGTCGCTTGGTATGGCGCGTAATGAACAGTCCGGAGGCCATAGGGATGAATTTCCAAGGCTTTACTCACAGTTCTCTTTAAGCAGCGCAAGGCTTCTCCCTGCTCCTCGCGGAGTCCTGCGGCCACCAGGGACGCGGGTCCGACTACCTCCGAGGAAGTCCAGCGTGAGGTAGCATCCCTACACCAGAGTGTTCCTGCACTACAGACTTTACCCTTTCCCGTCTGTGCGTGTGTAGATAGGCCAGGTCTCCATCTGAGCTCCTCTCAGGAGTAGGGCTTGGGTGGCAATTCCTCTCCATCCGATGCCCGGCGGGATCCTCAGGGCCTAACCGGGCTTTCCGTCCTGGACATGGAGTACAAGGTCGGGTGTCGGGGGCCGGTACCCCACTTGCAGCCGGAATCCCTCTGAATAGATCAGGTAGGCGAGGACAGGTAGCGTGCTCCGCTCCGTCTGCATCCTCCCCGGGACCCATTTGCTAGAGAGCCCCACTCTAAAGCTCCCGGGCCTTCTTGATCCTGGTCCTTGGCCGGGTTGAGACATTCCTTGTCTGCAACCTCCCTCTCGTCCCATGGATCGGCGTACGAGGGCTGTGTCCCATGCCGGTGCAGGCCCACACAGGATCTGCGCTCCCGGAGGGAAGTCACTTAACACACAGTATTTTGACAGCACAGTTCGACCACTTGACCGTCAGACCGCCAGAGACCACACAGGTCAGAACGACAGAACAGGACCGGACTAACAAGGACCAACGAAAGACCAAGATCAAAGATGGCATTCTATTAAATATGAAATTAGAAGTGTCACTAACTAACTGTTCCTCCACCCACACCCACTAACTGGTTCCCACCACTTTGTGTTCCCCAGTCTCCCTGTAACCAGGGGAGCAGCACTAGTGCATACTAGCTCCCTCTGGTGGAAATGTGGTGTTGGATGCAAGAGGCTGGATCGCTACCATCACACCGGCCTTACCTCAGAGGAGGAACACCACACTCCATCAGAGAAGTGCAGCATTCCTGTGGCGGTCGAACCCTCAGGGGCGCCACATTCCCCCCTGGTAAAACACAGCACGTCCGCGGGCTGCAAAGGAAGTAACACCCAAGAAAATTTATTTTTATATCAACAAGTAAAACTATCATCCCTTTATGGGAGGCACATTTCTTGTAACGTTGCATAACGGTTATTAGAATACAAAAGTGCAAAAGTATAAAATTATAAAAGTACAAATATATAAAAGTGCAAAATTATAAATTAAGACAAGAGACTTTCTGATCAAGGTAGCGGACTGCTTAATGGTGACGACGGTCAGTTCAGTAGCAAGAGGGACCTGCTCTAAACCCTCTACGTGGGCCCTGGGGTGGCTGCAGGGCATGAAGATCCGGAGTTGGACCTCCACAAAAGCCACTCCTGACAGGTTTTGCTTCTGAGGTCTGAGGTAGAAGGAAGGCACGGTTTTTGTATAAAACCAATAGGAAACACCTAAATAGATGCATAACTATTTACAATGCAGTCCGCCGCCTGCCATAGTCCGCAGGGACCAAAGTCTCTGTATAGAGGAAAAAGAACACAAAAATAGCAGCAATTATCTAAACCTTAAACAACAACAACAGCAGCAGCCGGGGGCTGCTTTAGACTTGGGGCTGTCGTGGAGGGAAGGGCTCATTCCTACCGACAGAGGCTAGCCGGTCACCTGAGGCTGAGGGCGGGGTGGCGTCACTCCCAGACACCTTGCGGACGTCCAGGGCGTACCACCCACGCTCCCCCTGGTGGCGAGTGAAAGTCACTGTGTCGCCCGGGAGGAGGTTCCGGCCGGGGTGTCCCTTCTTAAGGCGCGGCTCGACGTCCCGCCGGCTGACGAACACATCGTCCTGGAACATGGGACTTCGGATGAACCCCCAGCCCTCTCCATGGTGAAAACGTACAATCTGGCCTATATATCGGGGACTGGGATGGGTGGCCTCCTCCTGACGCGCCCGAGTCTTCGCAGCCTTGGTCCTGACCTCGAGGCGCTCGCAGCGTTGCTCCCGCTGACGTTGCTCCCGTGCTAGCTGGAAGATTTGGTCGCTGCACCATTGGCACCTCCTTCGCGCTTCCGCTCAGGTCTTCCGCGGGAAGCCCATTAGGTCACTCCCCCTGGTTTTCCCAGGCCCACTCCTCGGCCTCGGGCCAGGTCACCGCTGGTGCAGGTAGCGGGGTGAGGATGGGTGGCTGAAAGTCCTCGGAAGATGCGGACCAGTCCGGGTTGGAGCCGGTAGCCTCCTCCGCAGCTTCAGGCGCCTCCGTATCTGAGCTTGGGCGACATCGCAGGTCCCCACCGATGGCTGCCGATTGCAGCTCAGGAGCTAGCGCTTACTCCCAGGTGACCGCGTGCGGAACTATGTACTCTGCCATGAGGTCCAGGATAGTCTCTGTTGGCTCTGCACCCGGGGCAGGGGTTGCACACTCACCCGCCGCGAGGTCACCCTCGACCTCTGTCTCCGAGTCGACTGGTCCTGGAACCTCCACTCCTCGGCGGCGGTCTCGGATACGCTGCAGCATCTCTTCTTTCCACGCTGCCGTTGCCGCCTCCTGGGCCTCTTTCTGCCTCCTGGCTAGTCCTGGAACTTCTTTATGGAGAAACTCTATATCTCCCGGGGTTAACACGCTACCGCCTTGCTCTCTGACGTGTGAAGGGTCTGAAACGGGTTCAGTAGACGCATGGTCTTGTTCCCCAGAGGCATCCATGTCTGCCTCCGTTGACTGCCAAGCTCCGACTGACATGGCCGCAACTTGTTGCTTTCCTTCTTCTTCCTCCTCTTTTGGGGTGGTTCCTGGGCGGAATGCTGACAGGCCCACCCTCGTTCAGCCCATCCAGTTTGACGGGTATTACCCCGCGGACAGTCTCTGATGGAAGGGGCATTCCACATTTTTGGCGCCAAGCGGGAGCCCAGCCCACGGTGGGAGATGTACAAAGACAGTCTTTTCACAGCATCATGGCGCCTGTTTTTCTTGGGCGGCCGCCATTTTAAGTGTAAAACAACAGTTCAAGGTGTAAGGCACACAGTACCCGATAGCAATGGGCACTTTTCTCCGTTGCTGCCAGCACGATATCCTGCCGACTACGCCAGTGATGTGACGCTCTCAGCCCTGCCCTGGGAAGATGGGGGAAACTCGGAGCCGGGTCAGATGTTGAGAGGATGCAGCCGTGGCCTGGACCCGTTCCGTGCCCAGGGCCGTCACATTAAAAATGATGTTAGGGCTTTCCGGGTCGAGTGGTAGTTGTCGACTACGCCACCTGTGGTGTCTGGTGATGAGCCACCAGCGCCGCTACAGTCCGCTGAGGCCCGGTGTCATGGCGGCTAAAGTTCTTGCTGCTCCCCACAGGCGGAGCGTGGCCTCAGGGCAGGCAAGACAGGATGGAGGACTAGGGTAGTAGTGGCGCCGGAGTACGGGCACCGCGTCGCGTGGTATGGCGCGTAATGAACAGTCCGGAGGCCATAGGGATGAATTTCCAAGGCTTTACTCACAGTTCTCTTTAAGCAGCGCAAGGCTTCTCCCTGCTCCTCGCGGAGTCCTGCGGCCACCAGGGACGCGGGTCCGACTACCTCCGAGGAAGTCCAGCGTGAGGTAGTATCCCTACACCAGAGTGTTCCTGCACTACAGACTTTACCCTTTCCCGTCTGTGCGTGTGTAGATAGGCCAGGTCTCCATCTGAGCTCCTCTCAGGAGTAGGGCTTGGGTGGCAATTCCTCTCCATCCGATGCCCGGCGGGATCCTCAGGGCCTAACCGGGCTTTCCGTCCTGGACATGGAGTACAAGGTCGGGTGTCGGGGGCCGGTACCCCACTTGCAGCCGGAATCCCTCTGAATAGATCAGGTAGGCGAGGACAGGTAGCGTGCTCCGCTCCGTCTGCATCCTCCCCGGGACCCATTTGCTAGAGAGCCCCACTCTAAAGCTCCCGGGCCTTCTTGATCCTGGTCCTTGGCCGGGTTGAGACATTCCTTGTCTGCAACCTCCCTCTCGTCCCATGGATCGGCGTACGAGGGCTGTGTCCCATGCCGGTGCAGGCCCACACAGGATCTGCGCTCCCGGAGGGAAGTCACTTAACACACAGCATTTTGACAGCACAGTTCGACCACTTGACAGTCAGACCGCCAGAGACCACACAGGTCAGATGGACCGTAGGTCAGAACGACAGAACAGGACCGGACTAACAAGGACCAACGAAAGACCAAGATCAAAGATGGTATTCTATTAAATATGAAATTAGAAGTGTCACTAACTAACTGTTCCTCCACCCACACCCACTAACTGGTTCCTACCACTTTGTGTTCCTCAGTCTCCCTGTAACCAGGGGAGCAGCACTAGTGCATACTAGCTCCCTCTGGTGGAAATGTGGTGTTGGATGTAAGAGGCTGGATCGCTACCATCACACTGGCCTTACCTCAGAGGAGGAACACCACACTCCATCAGAGAAGTGCAGCATTCCTGTGGCGGTCGAACCCTCAGGGGTGCCACATGACAAATATTACACTCCAGTTAGTCTGCCAGTTGTGTGTTGTTTAATCTATACACACTTGGTCGCTGATCTATATCATACTAATAGGCCAGTGCCTAAAACTGTGGTCATCAGACGTGATCAGATATTACTGCGCTAATACAGAATTTTTGTGAGTGTGCCAGATATTACACTTCATTTAAGGTCTGCCAGTTGTGTGTTGTTCAAACCTATTTACACTTGGTCGCTGACCAATAGCATATCTGTGAACAATGTTGTCAGAGTATTACACCACTTTTACGGACTGACAATAAAACATACAAAAGCAAAGCTAAAATGGATTTTCCTGGAAGAAATGTTAAGAAAGATTCATTGTAGGGTCATGACTTGTATATAAAGTCAAATAAATAATAAAAAAAAAAGTTATGGACTGTGGAAGAGATTTATGTGAGCAGAATGAATACTCATCTCGAGCTGATGATACCACACCTAGCAGCACCTGTCCCTATTGTAAATGCTTCTAACAGCGGTATTGATAGGGAATAGAATAGATTTTTATTTTTTTTCTGCAGCACCAGCAGCACGCAGTATAAGGCAATAATGCCTGGCTGGATCGGGTAATACACTATCCATACCACGATAGCTCACCCATAGTGATGAGCGAGCACTAAAATGCTCGGGTACTCATTGTTCGAGCCGAGCAAATTGGAATGCTCGAGTGCTCGGTCCGATCAACGAGCCCAATGTAAGTCTATGGGGAAAGCCGCCGCCCCCCCCGGTCATCTGCAGAGGGCCTAAAAATTTCCCAAATCAATAGGAACAGTGCTCAAATGACATGGGAACAGCATGGGGAAAAGCCATGGAAGCATCTCGGACTCCCAGGTTACTGCTGTCAACAATGTTGTCAGACTATTACACCACTTTAACGGACTTAATCTTAATGAACATCCTTTCCAGGGTAATGACTTGTATGTAAGGTAAAATAAATAACCAAAAACAAAAGTGCTCCTCAACACCTTGGGCTATTTTCACATGTAACGTTTCAGATGTGTTTTTTCACTTTTGCATTGCTTTCAAAGTTGAAAAATACATTTACCGGTAAATGTCATTTTAACATTTTACTACCTTATCTGGCCATGTGGTGTGTGAGACATGATTAGACACATGCATACAGTGCTGAAAAGACATGGTAACTGCATGGGGAAGACCCATGGAAGCATCTCTGACTCCTAGGTTCTTTCAACAACTCTACAGCGGTGTGCAGTTTGTCACCTTGGTATTAAGCATATCAGCTTCAGCACAGCCTGTTGCTGCTTGGCCAAGGCAGTCTGCAGTGCTGCTAGCTTGTGACGACTGTGATCATTTCGGAGATGGAGGCCAAACAGGAGGAGGAGGGGCAGGAGCTCAACAATGTAATTACATTGAGGTTACATTGGCGAGTCTGGTTGTTATACTAAAGATCCTGCTGTGTTTTTATTACTTTTTTTTTTTTATGTCTCTTCGAATGTGTATTGGAGTACGTCCTAATTTTTGGCAGCCCATGAAATTGTTGCATATGCAATAACAGTATAGGACACCCACTCCTTAATAATGAGAAGGACAATTCAAATAGATTCTATATTCTAAAATATTAACTGTATTATCTAAAATTCATTTACCGGTAAGGTATCGCAGTATGGATAGCGTATTACACCGATCCATCCAAGTATTATTGCTTTATACTGCGTGCTGCTGGTGCTGCCCAAAACAAATTTAAATCTATTCTATTCCCTATCGATAATGCTGCTTGATGCAATTACAATAGGGCAGGTGCTGCTAGGTGGTATAATCAGCTCCAGATGAATGTTGTTCTGTTCATGCTCATTCTGGTTGCATAAATGTCTTCCACAGGTCATAACTTTTTTTGGTTAGTTTTTCTTTGGCCTTATTTACAAATCATTACCCTTGGAAACAATGTTTCGTACCATTTTCTCCATTTTACCTATTTTTTTTTCTGGTCAGTAAAAGTGGCGTAATACTCTGACAACATTGTTCACAGATATGCTATTTGTCAGCGACTAACTGTGAATAGGTTTGAAACCACAACTGCAATACTTTAAGTGGAGTAATATTTGACACGCTCACAAAAATTGCTGGATTATTACAACAGTCATATGGGATCATGTCTGATCATTGAAAAAAGTTTCTCTGCTTCCATAATACAGTAATAACTGCATGGTGTTATGCTCACGCCCGGACTGTTTGGCGTGAGCGTGGTTAATGGTCCCACTGGGCCACAAACCGAGGAGTGCCTGGAGGGGCGTGACTAGGGACCTTTCCAAATCCGACCACGGACGCACGGCGGCTTAATCGACTCCATGGTCCGAGGAGGGACGTGGAAGGTGGTCCAGGTGCTTCTCCAGGTCAGACCCCGGTCACACAGCTGTTGACCCACACCGGGGAATGCAGGAACGGGCAGGTTTGGCTGGTATGCAGACAGGCGGATACTGACAGGCAAAGCTGGTATGCAGACTGGCGGGTACTGGCAAGCAAGGCTGGTATACAGACAGGTGGGTACTAGCAAGCACGACTGGTATACAGACAGGCGGGTACTGGCAGGCACGGCTGGTATGCAGACAGGCGGGTACTGGCAAGCACGGCTGGTATACAGACAGGAGGGTACTGGCAAGCACGGCTGGTATACAGACAGGCAGGTACTGACAGGTAGGTAAACAGGCTGGATAGCGACCAGTACAGACTGGGATACAGGAACAGAGCCGCAGGTGCGGAGGGGAAGCGGAGCAGAGCAGAGCCGCAGGTGCAGAGGGGAAGCGGAGCAGGGCAGAGCAGCACCGCAGGTGCAGAGGGGAAGCGGAGCAGGTCAGAGCAGAGCCGCAGGTGTGGAGGGAAAGTGGAGCAGGGCAGAGCAGAGCCACAGGTGCGGAGGGGAAGCGGAGCAGAGCAGAGCCGTAGGTGTGGAGGGGAAGCGGAGCAGTGCAAAGCCTCAGGTGCGGAGGGAAAGCGGAGCAGGGCAGAGCAGAGCAGAACCGCAGGTTCAGAGGGGAAGCGGAGCAGGGCAGAGCAGAGCCGCAGGTGCAGAGGGGAAGTGGAGCAGGGCAGAGCAGAGCCGTAGGTGCGGAGGGCAAGTGGAGCAGAGCAGAGCCACAGGTGCAGAGGGGAAGCGGAGCAGAGCCGCAGGTGCGGAGGGGAAGCGGAGCAGGGCAGAGCCGCAGGACCTTTTGGGCATTCCTGCCCTCTTTCAAGATGGCGTCCTTGGTCTCATGTGCCCTTTGTCTTCTGCTTTATAACTCCACCCCACCCTCCAGCCAGTGCGTGAGTATTCTGCCTGTGACCAGTTCATGGTGGCTTCCTGGCTTTCTGCACTCTCCTGCAATTCTGTGTGATTCTCCAGTCTCCTGCTCACAAGACATCCTGCTGAATATCCTGGTTTCCAGCATTCCTTCTGCCTCTGCTGCTCGTGCTGCTTCTTTGTGCCTCTGCTCCCACCTGCATTTGCTGAGCACGTAAGCTGGTTTCTGCTCTGTGCCTACCTACTATTAATAGAATCAGAGCACATGTCTGTTCTGGACTTTCTGAGACTTTCTATCCAGGCCTTCCTGGACAATTATACATATACAGTACAGACCAAAAGTTTTAACACACCTTCTCATTTTAAAGATTTTTCTGTATTTTCATGACTATGAAAATTGTACATTCACAATGAAGGCATCAAAACTATGAATGAACACATGTGGAATCATATACTTAATAAAAAAGTATGAACAACTGAAAACATGTCTTATATTCTAGGTTCTTCAAAGTAGCCACCTTTTGCTTTGATGACTGCTTTGCACACTCTTGGCATTCTCTTGATGAGCTTCAAGAGGTAGTCACCGGAAATGGTTTTCACTTCACAGGTGTGCCCTGTCAGGTTTAATAAGTGGGATTTCTTGCCTTATAAATGGGGTTGGGACCATCAGTTGTGTTGTGCAGAAGTCTGGTGAATACACAGCTGATAGTCCTACTGAATAGACTGTTAGAATTTGTATTATGGCAAGAAAAAAGCAGCTAAGTAAAGAAAAATGAGTGGCCATCATTACTTTAAGAAATGAAGGTCAATCAGTGCGAAAAATTGGGAAAACTTTGAAAGTGTCCCCAAGTGCAGTTGCAAAAACATCAAGCGCTACAAAGAAACTGTCTCACATGAGGACCGCCCCAATAAAGGAAGACCAAAAGTCACCTCTGCTTCTGAGGATAAGTTTATCCGAGTCACCAGCCTCAGAAATCGCAGGTTAACAGCAGCTCAGATTAGAGACCAGGTCAATGCCACACAGAGTTCTAGCAGCAGACACATCTCTACAACAACTGTTAAGAGGAGACTTTGTGCAGCAGGCCTTCATGGTAAAATAGCTGCTAGGAAACCACTGCTAAGGACAGGCAACAAGCAGAAGAGACTTGTTTGGGCTAAAGAACACAAGGAATGGACATTAGACCAGTGGAAATCTGTGCTTTGGTCTGATGAGTCCAAATTTGAGATCTTTGGTTCCAACCACCGTGTCTTTGTGAGACGCAGAAAAGGTGAACGGATGTACTCTACATGCCTGGTACCCACCGTGGAACATGGAGGATGAGGAGGTGTGATGGTGTGGGGGTGCTTTGCTGGTGACACTGTTGGCGATTTATTCAAAATTGAAGGCATACTGAACCAGCATGGCTACCACAGCATCTTGCAGCGGCATGCTATTATTGTGTTTAGTTGGACCATCATTTATTTTTCAACAGGACAATGACCCTAAACACATCTCCAGGCTGTGTAAGGGCTATTTGACCAAGGAGGAGAGTGATGGGGTACTACGCCAGATGACCTGGCCTCCACAGTCACCAGACCTGAACGCAATCGAGATGGTTTGGGGTGAGCTGGACCGCAGAGTGAAGGCAAAAGGGCCAACAAGTGCTAAGCATCTCTGGGAACTCCTTCAACATTGTTGGAAGACCATTTCCGGTGACTACCTCTTGAAGCTCATCAAGAGAATGCCAAGAGTGTGCAAAGCAGTCATCAAAGCAAAAGGTGGCTACTTTGAAGAACCTAGAATATAAGACATATTTTCAGTTGTTTCACACTTGTTTGTTAAGTATATAATTCCACATGTGTTAATTCATAGTTTTGATGCCTTCAGTGTGAATGTACAATTTTCATAGTCATGAAAATACAGAAAAATCTTTAAATGAGAAGGTGTGTCCAAACTATTGGTCTGTACTGTATATATATATATATATACATATATATATATATATATATATATATATATATATGGACTTGATTAAATATATATGTACCTAACTGTGTTTGGACTAAACAAAGACTTTCTTGTGTCAAGCATTATCAAGTGTTTATGGACTTTGAGTTTTTCTCTGCACTAGTGTTTATTCACTGTGTGTTAATAATATAGACTTTCCACTTATAAACTGTGTTCTGTCTTCTCTCCACGCAAGAGGACTCCTGAGCTATCCATTATAATTGTTCACATGGAACAGACAGGGAGGCAGAAATAGGCAAGATTCAGGACAGGACCTGGCAACTCACAGTTGCACAGAACACACTGAAAGAAAGTGTTGCTCAGGCACCTCCCACTGGGTGGAGGAAGTTTAAGTATCCAGAGACTCAAAGCAATAGGCTGGGGACGCATTAGAACTGCACACACTGTAACTTTAAGAATCAGGAAGTTCCAGCGCCGTCGCCCTAAGCCAGCAGACAAGAGACAAGCACACAGCAAGTGGAGGAGCATAGTGCACAGCCTGGACTGGTAGTTAAGTTGGTGGTCTTGCATGGTGGGAGATGGTAAGCCATGCCAGCACACCACCAGGGATGTTACAGTACCCCCCCCCCCCTTTACGCCCCCTCTTCTTCAAGCCTGCAAGGATTTTCTGCAGAGAAGTTGGAGGCCGATCCTTCTCAATGGACTCCCAAGACTTCTCTACAAGAAGACTACCTCCTCTGTCCACTAGAGGGAATGAGACTGGTCTCACCATCTTGGTGACTAGGATGCTTCCTCCCATCGAGCCATCCTCAGCATCAGTTGAAATGGACAAAGTACCAGAAACAGGACACAGGAAAGTCTCTCTCCATTTGTTAATATCAGGTAGCACCCCAAAGGATTCAAGGAACAACTGGAGATCCTCCACCGGGTTGGAGGGGTGCAGATACTTGGGGGTAACCACCGCCTTGACATACACTTTGCCAAGCTTACTGAATGAAGTGGGCGAAGTACCAGGTACAGGGTGTAGGAAAGTCTCTCTCCATTTTTTAACATCAGGTAGCAAGCACCCTGGAGGATTCAAGAGACAACTGGAGGTCCTCCGCCTGGTTGGAGGGATGCAGAGACTTGGGAGTAGCCACCGCCTTGATGGACTTATTGCCAGACTTATTAGAGATGAAAGATCCTTGCTTCGGGACCATCTTCAGTCTGGTCTCTGAGATGACACGTCTAGGAGGCGGGGCGATACCTGAAGCCAGATCTTTGGTAAAATCGTCGAGACTTTGTGGGGACATCACCCCCACTTCCCTTCCTTCGGAGACTTCAATGCACAGCGAGTCAGCGACTAGCAGATCTGGTGAAGAAGAAGAAGACGACATTGCTGACTGTCCTGAAGGTATGGGGACTGGACACCCCTTGTACCTCAGCAGTCCCCCAGGAAACACCATGCAGGATTTCCAGACCTGAGCGGGCACTAGAGCTCTCGGCTCTGGACGACCTGTGGGTAAACCAGACAGCACCTGGAATATGATCTTCTTCATGTGTAATGATCCAATCTCTCCTATCTAGAGCTTAATTTGTACAGACATATTTAGACTGTTTCTGAGTAGGGCTTGTCCTTTCCCTGACAATGCCCAAACCGGATTCTGGAGTTGTCGAATGGGGATCAGACACCGACTCTTCACTGTTATGATCTGCTACAGGGACTAAGGAAAGACAGGAGAACTGTCCCTACAATAGAACTAAACTAGATCCCTACGATGTAACGGGGAACCTGATCCTGCGATCAGACCCGCTAAAGTCCTCGGCTAGTCTGCACGAAGACCTATAGATGTGAGGGAGGGATCCCTACAAGAACTAGGGACTGGGATAAGTTGGACACCTCCTAGCAGAAATAGTAGCAGTCAAAGACAAACACACAACAAAAAGCATAGAGGTCAGAAGACCTAGCAAAACTAACAGAGAACGGCAACAGAGCACCAAGCTAGCTCAAGAGTAGTAAATACAATGAAGTCCAGCAAGACCAGGAGGGCGGAGCCGGATTAAATAGGCAAAAATGGTCATGTGACCAGCAAACTAAAAAAAACCTAACAGGAGAGTTCTAACAGTACCCCCTCTTCTAAGAGGATTCTCCGGATCCCCTAGGCCCAGGCTTAACAGGAAACCTCCTTTGAAACGCTCTGACAAGTCTGGAAGCAGAAACATCATCCGCCCTCACCCATGAGTTATCCTCAGGTCCGAAACCCTTCCAAGCGACGAGATACTGCAAACTCCCTCTATACCGTCTAGAATTTAGGATGCGGGAAATTTCATATTCCCCGTCCTCCACCACCGGAGGAACAGTGGCAGAGGCGTCACCATCCGACACATCAGCTTTTTTCAACAGAGAAACATGAAACACCGGGTTAATCTTCCAGGACGTAGGAACCTCCAACCTAACAGCAGATTGGTTAACTATCTGAAGCACCTTAAAGGGCCCTACGAACTTGGGACCCAATTTTTTAGAAGGAATCCTCAATCGCAGATTCTTAGAGGATAACCAAACCATGTCACCAACAGCAAACAAAACCTCTTGCCGTTTCCTATCAAAGTACCTCTTAGATTTTTTGTTAGCCTCCTGAAGATTACCACGCACATCCGTCCAAACTCTCTCCAAATCACCGGAAAACTCTCCTCCTCAGGCACAGCCGAAACCAATTTGGAGAATGACCCAAAAGACAGATGTCTCCCAGAACAACAAAAAAAAGGCGAACACCCAGCAGAAGAGGATGTATGGTTGTTAAGAGCAAATTCAGCAAGTGGCAGAAACTCAGACCACCCCTCTTGATTGTCTGCCACAAAACAACGCAAGAACTGCTCAACATCCTGTTTCTTCCTTTCTGTCTGGCCATTAGACTCAGGATGATATCCAGATGAAAACGACAAATGAACTCCCAACCTGTCACAAAAGGCACGCCAAAAATGAGCCACGAACTGAGGTCCCCTATCAGAAACAATGTCAGTAGGAACACCATGTAGTCTGACAATTTCCTTGACAAAGGCCTTAGCGAGTGTCTTAGCGCAAGGCAGTTTGATGAAGGGAACCAAGTGACACATCTTGCTAAAACGGTCCACGACCACCCAGATGACCGTGAAACCTTCAGAGGGGGGAAGGTCAGTAATAAAGTCCATAGCCAGATGTGTCCAAGGTGCACTAGGAACCTCCAGAGGGCAAAGCAACCCCGCAGCAGGAGCATGCGAAGACTTGGATCTAGCACACACAGTACATTGGCGCACCCACTTAATGACTTCCTTCTGCCATCCAGGCCACCTAAAACTGCGACCCACAAGTCTCTTGGTCTCAGAAATTCCTGGATGACCTGCCAACCGAGACTCATGACACTCAACAAACAAATCTCTCCTAAAGGTCCTAGGCACAAACAACCTCCCATGGGGAGTGTTAGATGGGGCACTCTCCTGAGCTTTAAGAATCTCATCCTCCAAAACGGAGTCCAAAGCAGCAATCACAACACCTTCTTGTAAAATGCTCTCCTCTTCCTCCACAACACCGACCATGGGAGAAAAGCTGCGAGACAAAGCATCCGCTTTAACATTCTTGGTACCCGGGATGTAAGTAACGGAAAAATTAAACCGCGAGAAAAAAAGTGCCCACCTAGCCTGACGGGCATTCAAGCGCTTGGCAGCATCAAGATAGATCAGATTTTTATGATCAGTGAAAACCTGAATGGAAAATGCAGCACCTTCCAAGAGGTGACGCCAGTGTTCAAATGCGAGTTTAATCGCCAGCAATTCCCGATTACCAATATCGTAATTAAGTTCAGTCTCAGAAAATTTTTTTGAAAAAAAGGCACAGGGATGTACTCCATCCTTGTTTTCCTGAGACAACACCGCACCGACCCCCACCGAAGAAGCATCAACCTCAACCAAAAACGGCTTAGTCACATCAGGCTGCATAAGGATGGGAGCAGAGGTGAACCTCTCCTTTAGAAACACAAAAGCTTCAATGGCCTCAGAAGTCCACTGAACCGCATTAGCACCTTTCCTGGTGAGATCGGTCAGCGGTTTGACAATAATAGAAAAATTTTTTATGAATTTTCTGTAATAATTGGCGAAACCCAAAAAACTCTGTATCGATTTCAAACCAATAGGCCTAGGCCATTCCTGCACAGCTTGAACTTTAACCGGGTCCATCTCAAAACCTTCACTGGAGATAATGTAACCCAAAAAACTAATTCTCTGTACAGCGAACTCACATTTCTCCAGCTTAGCAAAAAGCGAATTGTCCATTAATAACTGTAATACCTCACGCACGCTCCGCCAATGAGACTCCAGATCAGGCGAATAAATCAGAATGTCATCCAAATACACAACCACATTTTTGCCGATTAAAGGTCTAAGGATGTCATTAATAAGATTCTGAAAAAATGCTGGAGCATTGGTAAGACCAAAAGGCATAACCAGATTCGCAAAATGACCCACAGGAGTGTTAAAAGCAGTCTTCCATTCATCACCCTCCTTCATGCGCAACAAATTGTATGCCCCCCGGAGATCAATTTTAGAGAACCACTTGGCCCCCACTAACTGGTTAAACAAGTCTGGAATCAATAGCAGTGGGTAAGGATTGCGTACAGTAATTTTATTAATCTCACGAAAGTCCAGACAAGGACGTAAACCGCCATCTTTTTTTTTTACAAAAAAAAATCCAACAGCCACAGGAGACTTGGAAGGCCTAATGTGACCGGCGGCCAAGCTTGTCTGTATGTATTCCTCCAAAGCCTTTCTCTCAGGAATAGTAAGATTAAATAAACGACTTTTAGGAAGAGTCGCTCCAGGGACAAATTCAATGGTACAATCATAGTCTCTATGGGGAGGCAAAATTTGTGACTCCTCCTCAGAAAAAACTCTCCAAAAATCCTGAATAGGTACAGGTAATTCCCCTTTATCCACAGCAGCAATACGTCCGTTACAACACTTGTCATAACACTTAGGGCTCCAGGACTTAATTTCATTAGTAGACCAATCCAGTACAGGATTGTGCAATTTTAACCAGGGTAACCCCAATATTACTGAAGAAGGCAAATTATCCAATACCACCAAATCCAAATTTTCTTGGTGAATACCATTAATAGTGAGGGGAAATTCACAGACCTTATGAGTAACACTCTTCAAGGGAGAGCCATCAACAGAAACCACAGCAATAGGGGATGACAAAGTTTTAGGTTCTAATCTAAGTTTTTCCAAGAATCCCCCATCAATCACATTCAGAGTAGAACCACAATCCACAAATACCCGAAATTCAATTAATTCATCCTGAGCAGCAGTAGTGGCAGATAGGAATACTCCCTTAGAATTTAAACAGGCAATACGGGCATAACTGACCTTTTTTTTTTTCTTTCTTCATACGAAGCACACAGTTCTTAATAAGATGACCAGAATTTCCGCAATAGAAGCACAAGCCTTCAGAAAGCCTGCGGTCTTTTTCCTGAGAGCGGGGTGTCATCGCCCCAATCTCCATCGGCTCTCCATTGTCAGCACAGACCCTCTCAGGACTCGGAGCTGACATAGCAGAGGATTTGCTCTCATTAACCCTTGCACGCAGTCTCCTGTCCACCCGTATAGCTAATTGCATTGCCTCCTGCAAGTTTCCAGGTGTGGGATAAGCAATCAGTAAATCCTTAACCCTTTCACCTAGTCCTGCAAGAAACAAGCTTTTCAAAGCTGAATCGTTCCACCCCACCTGGGCAGACCACCGACGGAAGTGAGAACAATATTTTTCCACATTACCTGATCCCTGCCTCAAACGTCTCAATTCAGACTCAGCAGATCAGGATCATCATACAACAAACCCAAAGCAGAAAAAAAAACTATCCACTGATCTAAAGCACGGATCACTAGGTTGGAGAGAGAAGGCCCATCCCTGAGGATCTTTGCGCAAAAGTGACATTATGAACCCTATGCGCTGTGATTCATCACCAGAGGATCCGGGTCTCAAACGAAAATACAATAAACAAGCATTTTTAAAAGAAAAAAATCTTGTTGTTCGCCAAAAAATAGATCAGGCAGACGTACCTTAGGTTCCACAAAATGTGCTCCAGAACAGCTACTCACGTGTTGTTGGAGCTCGGCCACCTCTAGAGAGAGTCCCTGCAAGCGTTGAGCCAAATCTTGAACCGAGACCATGATGGAAAACTGGAGGTCTTTCCTTAGAGAAAATTTTTTTTTTTCTTTTAGGGCTGGACTTACTGTTATGATCTGCTACAGGGACTAAGGAAAGACAGGAGAACTGTCCCTACAATAGAACTAAACTAGATCCCTATGATGTAACGGGGAACCTGATCCTGCGATCAGACCCGCTAAAGTCCTCGGCTAGTCTGCACGAAGACCTATAGATGTGAGGGAGGGATCCCTACAAGAACTAGGGACTGGGATAAGTTGGACACCTCCTAGCAGAAATAGTAGCAGTCAAAGACAAACACACAACAAAAAGCATAGAGGTCAGAAGACCTAGCAAAACTAACAGAGAATGGCAACAGAGCACCAAGCTAGCTCAAGAGTAGTAAATACAATGAAGTCCAGCAAGACCAGGAGGGCAGAGCCGGATTAAATAGGCAAAAATGGTCATGTGACCAGCAAACTAAAAAAAACCTAACAGGAGAGTTCTAACATTCACAGCTTTCAGCCCGAAACTCCCGGTTAAACCGAAGCCTCCACTAGCCACGGAGACAGTCACAGTCATCTGTGGAGAGGGAACACTAACGCCAAGGGCTGCCTCTCCTACAGGCCTAATGTCTTAGGACTCTCCAACCTTCGCTGGACAAAGACCGTCAGGGTGTTCCAAACAACCGCAGCGGGTCCGCAATCCGATTTTATGACTGAGTTCCGGCCCCTGCTTTGCCTGATGAACATGGTCAACCTTCATGGATTCTGCGCGGGTAGATGCCTCTACAGGCTGGGGAACAGGAGGTCTTTGGGAGGATAGGACCTGACGTGACTGTTTACCTCTGCGCCTTGCTCATCTGGACTGCCTCTTGAGGTTGGGAAGGGAAGTATTCTGAGGAGCATTGTCATCCTCTGTGGATTCTGCATGGGCAGCAGCCTCTTCAGGCTGGGGAACTGGTGGGCTACTTACACTCATCACCCATCTGGACTTCTCCAGGATATTTGGAAGGGAAGCTTTAGCAGAAGATTCAGAGTTAGTGTTAGAACCTTGCTGTTAGGTTTTTTTTCCTTTGCTGGTCACATGACCTTGTTGGCCTATTTAATCCTGCTCCGCCCTTCTGGCTTTGCTGGACTTCATTGTATATCTACTTTCTAGCTAGCCTGTGCTCTGTATCTATCTCTGTTAGTTTGCTTGGTCTACGGACCTCTATGTTCTATTGAATTTGTCCCTGGAGCGACTCTTCCTAAAAGTCGTTTATTTAACCTTACTATTCCTGAGAGGAAGGCTTTGGAGGAATACATACAGACAAGTTTGGCCGCCGGTCACATTAGGCCCTCTAAGTCTCCTGTGGCGGTTGGATTTTTTTTTGTAAAAAAAAAGGACGGCGGTTTACGTCCTTGTCTGGATTTTCGTGAGATTAACAAAATTACGGTACGCAATCCTTACCCACTGCCATTGATTCCTGATCTGTTTAACCAGTTATTGGGGGCCAAGTGGTTCTCTAAAATTGACCTTAAGGGGGAATACAATCTGTTGCGCATGAAGGAGGGTGATGAATGGAAGACTGCTTTTAACACTCCTGTGGGTCATTTTGAGAATCTGGTTATGCCTTTTGGTCTTACTAATGCTCCTGCATTTTTTCAGAATCTGATTAATGACATCCTTAGACCTTTGATCGGTAAAAATGTGGTTGTGTATTTGGATGACATTTTGATTTATTCGCCAGATCTGGAGTCTCATTGGCGGAGCGTGCGTGAGGTATTACAGTTATTAATGGACAATTCGCTTTTTGCTAAGCTGGAGAAATGTGAGTTCGCTGTACAGAGAATTAGTTTTTTGGGCTACATTATCTCCAGCAAAGGTTTTGAGATGGATCCGGTTAAGGTTCAGTCTGTGCAGGAATGGCCTAGGCCTATTGGTTTGAAATCGATACAGAGGTTTTTGGGTTTCGCCAATTACTATAGAAAATTCATAAAAAATTTTTCTAGTATTGTCAAACCTCTGACTGATCTCACCAGGAAAGGTGCTGATGCGGTTCAGTGGTCTTCTGAGGCCATTGAAGCTTTTGTGTATCTCAAGGAGAGGTTCACCTCTGCTCCCATCCTTATGCAGCCTGATGTTACTAGGCCGTTTTTGGTTGAGGTTGATGCTTCCTCTGTGGGGGTTGGCGCAGTATTGTCTCAGGATAACGGGGATGGATTACATCCCTGTGCCTTTTTTTCAAAAAAATTTTCGGAGACTGAATTGAATTACGATGTTGGTAATCGGGAATTATTGGCTATTAAACTCGCATTTGAACACTGGCGCCACTTCTTGGAAGGTGCGGAATTTCCCGTTCAGGTTCTTACGGATCATAAAAATCTGATATATCTTGATGCTGCCAAGCGCCTGAATGCCCGTCAGGCTAGGTGGGCACTGTTTTTCTCGCGGTTTAATTTCTCCGTTACTTACATCCCTGGTACTAAGAATGTTAAGGCGGATGCCTTGTCTCGCAGTTTTTCTCCCATAGTCGGTGCTGAGAAAGAGGAAAACATTTTACAAGAAGGTGTTGTGATAGCTGCTTTAGACTCCGTTTTGGAAGATGAGATTCTTAAAGCTCAGGAGAATGCCCCATCTAACACTCCTCATGGGAGGTTGTTTGTGCCTGGGACCTTTAGGAGAGATTTGTTTGCGGAGTGTCACGAATCTCGGTTGGCAGGTCATCCCGGAATCTCTGAGACCAAGAGACTGGTGGGTCGCAGTTTTTGGTGGCCTGGATGGCAGAAGGAAGTCATTAAGTGGGTGCGCCAATGTACTATATGTGCTAGATCTAAGTCCTCACATACTCCTGCTGCGGGGTTGCTTTGTCCTTTGGAGGTCCCCAGTGCTCCTTGGACACATTTGGCTATGGACTTTATAACTGACCTTCCCCCCTCTGAGGGTTTTACTGTCATCTGGGTGGTCGTGGACCGTTTTAGCAAGATGTGTCACTTGGTTCCCTTCGTCAAACTGCCCTGCGCTAAAACTCTCGCTAAGACCTTTGTCAAAGAAATTGTCAGACTTCATGGCGTTCCTACTGACATTGTTTCTGATAGGGGTCCTCAGTTCGTGGCTCGTTTTTGGCGTGCCTTTTGTGACAGGTTGGGAATTCATTTGTCGTTTTCGTCCGGATATCATCCTGAATCTAATGGCCAGACAGAAAGGAAAAACCAGGATGTTGAGCAGTTCTTGCGTTGTTTTGTGGCAGACAATCAAGAGGGGTGGTCTGAGTTTCTGCCACTTGCCGAATTTGCTCTGAACAATCATACATCTTCTTCTGCTGGTTGTTCGCCTTTTTTTTGTTGTTCTGGGAGACATCCGTCGTTTGGGTCGTTCTCCAAGTTGGGATCTGCCGTGCCTGAGGAGGAGAATTTTTCCGGTGATTTGGAAAGAGTTTGGACGGATGTGCGTGGTAATCTTCAGGAGGCCAACAGAAAATCTAAAGACTACTTTGATAGGAAACGACAGGAGGTTTTGTTCGCTGTTGGTGACATGGTTTGGTTGTCCTCTAGGAATCTGCGGTTGAGGATTCCTTCTAAGAAATTGGGTCCCAAGTTTGTAGGGCCCTTTAAGGTGCTTCAGGTTGTCAACCAATCTGCTGTTAGGTTGGAGGTTCCTACCTCCTGGAGAATTAATCCGGTCTTTCATGTCTCTCTGTTAAAAAAAGCTGTTATGTCGGATGGTGACGCCTCTGCCTCTGTTCCTCCGGTTGTGGAGGACGGGGAATATGAAATTTCTCGCATCCTTGACTCTAGACGGTATAGAGGTAGTTTGCAGTATCTTGTGGCCTGGAAAGGTTTCGGACCCGAGGATAACTCTTGGGTGAGGTCAGATGATGTTTCCGCGTCCAGACTTATCAGAGCGTTTCACAGGAGATTTCCTGATAAGCCTGGTCCTAGGGGATCCGGAGGATCCTCTTAGAAGGGGGGGTACTGTTAGAACCTTGCTGTTAGGTTTTTTTTCCTTTGCTGGTCACATGACCTTGTTGGCCTATTTAATCCTGCTCCGCCCTTCTGGCTTTGCTGGACTTCATTGTATATCTACTTTCTAGCTAGCCTGTGCTCTGTATCTATCTCTGTTAGTTTGCTTGGTCTACGGACCTCTATGTTCTATCTATTTTGTTTGTTCGTCTGTCTGCTACTATTTCTGTTAGGAGGTGTCCCATATTCCTTCCAGTCCTTAGTACTTGTAGGGATTCCCTCCCCACATCTATAGGTCTTCGTACAGACTAGATTAGGACTTTAGCAGGTCTGATCGCAGGATCAGGTTCCCTGTTACATCGTAGGGATTCAGCTGAGTCCTATAGTAGGGACAGATCTCCTCTCTTTCCTTAGCTTTTGTAGCAGAACATAACAGTTAGGGTCATCGAAGATCATTAGAAAGGCCACCTGGAAGGCCTGCAGGTCAGAGACGATTGGATCCCTTGCTTCCCATAGGGAGGTGACCCAATTTAAGGCATCATCTGCTAGATAGGACATCAGAAATGACACTTTAACCCAATTGGTGGGAAAATAGTTGGCATAGAATTTGAAATGCACTCCAATACGGTCCAAAATTATTGCTTCCCAATCAACATATAACTACAATGAGAAACCCGCGTGCTGTCGCATCAGTTTCAAGAGTAGGAAGATACACAATAATTAACATAATTTTAAAATGAATACTTTTTATTTGAAAATAATTTTAAATACAAAAAAATAAAATACAGGTACTTTAAAATTACATACACCACCAGCCCCAGGCTGATCAATTATAATTTTAGCATATATATTTATTTATATTCCATCAGTTGCTATTCTAATATTATATTACACCCGTACTCACATCAAAAGGTGCAAGTAGGCTTCAAAGTGCAAAATGCAAAATTTTCCAGTGCAAATATGCTACAAAGTGCAAATGCAGTTTTTAGAATAGCAACTGATGGAATATAAAAAAATATATATACTAAAATTATAATTGATCAGCCTGGGGCTGGTGGTGTATGTAATTTGAAAGTACCTGTATTTTATTTTTTTGTATTTTAAATTATTTTCAAATAAAAAATATTCATTTTAAAATTATGTTAATTATTGTGTATCTTCCTACTCTTGAAACTGGTGCGATAGCATGCGGGTTTCTCATTGTAGTTATAGAATTTGAAATGTAGCATGCATTGCTCCACAAATGCACGGCTTTGTTTTGGATCCCCATAGTACAGTAGTGGATCCGCAGGAATGAGTGCTGATACCTCCATTTGGGCTGGTGCATAAACCGCCTGGACCTCAGCTTGGGAAAAAAAAAATTCTTGGTGCATGTATTCGCCAGACAAGGATTCAAATGTCACCGAAAGCGAAGGGCCGTGGGACTCAATGGGGACCATGGCCTGAGCAAACTGTTATGCTCACGCCCGGACTGTTTGGCGTGAGAATGGTTAGTGGTCCCACTGCGCCACGAACCGAGGAGTGCCTGGAGGGGCTGACTAGGGACTTCGCCAGATCCGAACACGGACGCAGGCGGCTTAATCAACTCCGTGGTCTGAGGAGGGACATGGGAGGTGGCCCAGGTGCTACTCCAGGTCAGACCCCGGTCACACAGCTGTTGACCCACACCGGGGAATGCAGGAACGGGCTGGTTTGGCTGGTATGTAGACAGGTGGGTACTGGCAAGCACAGCGCACAGCTGGTATACAGACAGGCGGGTACTGGCAGGCACGGCTGGTATACAGACAGGCAGGTACTGGCAAGCACGGCTGGTATACAGACAGTCGGGTACTGGCAGTTAGGTAAACAGGCTGGATAGGGACCAGTACAGACTGGGATACAGGAACAGAGCCGCAGGTGCGGCGGGGAAGCGGAGAAGGGCAAAGCAGAGCCGCAGGGGCGAAGGGGAAGCGGAGCAGGGCAGAGCAGAGCCGCAGGTGCGGAGGGGAAACAGAGCAGGGCAGAGCTGAGCAGGGCAGAGCCGCAAGTGCAAAGGGGAAGCGGAGCAGGGCAGAGCCGCAGGAGCGGACAGACAGGACAGGGCTCTGTTCACATGGAACAGACAGGGACAAGAAAACACAGGAAGATAGCTAGAACACAGGAGGTAGATACGGAGGCAGGGAAACAGGACAAGCAAAATCAGATACACACAAGGTACTTGCTATGAAGTAGCGAGTGGACACAAAACTCACAAACAGAAGTACAGAGACAATGAGTAGGAGTTAGGTACTGGTTCAGACACTGCAGGAAAAGGGAAAGATCGGACATGGAGACAAACAGGTAACGGGCTAGCACACAGTTCAGACAGGAATTGGCACAGGAACGAGATACAGGAACAAGCCTGGGCATTCAGCCCCCAGGGTGGCGGAAATAGACTAGAAGTCACAGGCACAGATAACGCGCCAGGGTACTCAGCCCCCAGGGTGGCGGAAACAAACTAGAAGTCACAGATACAAATAACAGGCCTGGGTACTCAGCCCCCAGGGTGGCAGAAATAGGCAAGATTCAGAACAGGACCTGGCAACTCACAGTTGCACAGAACACACTGAAAGAAAGTGTTGCTCAGGCACCTCCCACTGGGTAGAGGTTTAAGAATCCAGTGACTCACAGCAATAGGCTGGGGACGCATTAGGACTGCGCACACTGTAACTAACTTTAAGAATCAGGAAGTTCCAGCACCGTCACCCTAAGCCAGCAGACAAGAGACAAGCACACAGCAAGTAGAGGAGCATAGTGCGCAGCCTGGACTGGTAGGTAAGTTGGCGGTCTTGCATGGTGGGAGATGGTAAGCCATGCCAGCACGCCGCCAGGGATGTTACACATGGTTTACAAGTATAAACATTCAAAATTTGAATATTGCAAATTTTTATTTATTACATTTATTACTAAAATAAAGTTCAACATATTATATAAAATAAAGTCAGGGAAAAAGTATTGTTACAATAACTGCGATATGGGAGATACTTTTGCTATTACCACATTAAGTGACACAGCAGAATTGAAATTTGGGTTTGGTCCCTAAAGGGTTAAAATGCCTTCTTCCCAATATGAGTTCTCTGATGTCTAACAAGTTGAGATTTAGATAAAAAATATTTCCTACATTCTGAACATGAAAATGGCTTCTCTCCTGTGTGATTTCTCTCATGTGAAACAAGATTTGATTTGTCTGTAAAGCATTTTCCACATTCTGAACATGAAAATGGCTTCTCTCCTGTGTGAATTCTCGCATGTGTAACAAGACGAGATTTCAAAGTAAAACATTTCCCACATTCTGAACATGAAAATGGCTTCTCTCCTGTGTGAATTCTCGCATGTATAACAAGATGAGATTTCAAAGTAAAACATTTCCCACATTCTGAACATGAAAATGGCTTCTCTCCTGTGTGCATTCTCTCATGTATAACGAGATGAGATTTCTTAGTAAAACATCTCACATTCTGAACATGAAAATGGCTTCTCTCCTGTGTGAATTATCTCATGTGAAACAAGATTTGATTTTACAGTAAAACATTTTCCACATTCTGAACACGAAAATGGCTTCTCTCCTGTGTGAATTCTCTCATGTATAACAAGAGATGATTTCTCTGTAAAACATTTTCCACATTCTGAACATGAAAATGGCTTCTCTCCTGTGTGAATTTTCTCATGTTTAACAAGATATGATTTCTTAGTAAAACATTTTCCACATTCTGAACATGAAAATGGCTTCTCTCCTGTGTGAATTCTCTCATGTATAACAAGAGATGATTTCTCTGTAAAACATTTTCCACATTCTGAACATGAAAATGGCTTCTCTCCTGTGTGAATTCTCTCATGTGAAACAAGATTTGATTTTAGAGTAAAACATTTTCCACATTCTGAACACGAAAATGGCTTCTCTCCTGTGTGAATTCTCTCATGTATAACAAGAGATGATTTCTCTGTAAAACATTTTCCACATTCTGAACATGAAAATGGCTTCTCTCCTGTGTGAATTTTCTCATGTTTAACAAGATATGATTTCTTAGTAAAACATTTTCCACATTCTGAACATGAAAATGGCTTCTCTCCTGTGTGAATTCTCTCATGACTAACAAGATAAGATTTATGAGTAAAATTTTTCTCACATTCTGAACATGAAAATGGCTTCTCTCCTGTGTGTATTCTCTCATGTTTAACAAGATGATGTTTCTCTCTAAAACATTTTCCACATTCTGAACAAGAATATGGCTTCTCTCCTGTGTGAATTCTCTCATGACTAACAAGATAAGATTTATGAGTAAAACTTTTCTCACATTCTGAACATGAAAATGGCTTCTCTCCTGTGTGTATTCTCTCATGTTTAACAAGATGAAATTTCTCTGCAAAACATTTCCCACATTCTGAACATGAAAATGGCTTCTCTCCTGTGTGAATTCTCTCATGTATAACAAGATGTGATTTCTTAGTAAAACATTTCCCACATTCTGAACATGAAAATGGCTTCTCTCCTGTGTGAATTCTCTCATGTGTAACAAGAATTGATTTCTCTCTAAAACATTTTCCACATTCTGAACATGAAAATGGCTTTTCTCCTGTGTGAATTCTCTCATGTGTAACAAGATGATGTTTCTCTCTAAAACTTTTTCCACATTCTGAACATGAATATGGCTTCTCTCCTGTGTGAAATCTCTCATGTATAACAAGATGTGATTTCTTAGTAAAACATTTCCCACATTCTGAACATGAAAATGGCTTCTTCCTTGTGGGAGCTCTTTTATTTTCCACACTTATTTTGTGACTTTTATTTTGCTTAGCAGTCTGTGATGAATTAGGACATAGTACTTTAAAAGGATCCATGTCTGAGATGTTGGCATGCTCTTCATATGAGTCTTGTGCAATGCTACAATCGTCTGCTTTAAAATCTGAAGATATAAGATGTTTTTCCGAGCTCTTTGTATGGCCATCTGATAAGAATAAAACAGATTTGTTTTTTGAGCAAAAAAACCATAGTATATTTAGCTACATATAAAAATATCAAGAAAAGTGAAAATAAAAAAAATTACATACAAATTGCAAGGTGTATAGCAAAGTTCTATTATTAACTGACTAAAGCGTAATTTACATGATGTGATGATTCCACAAAGAATCAATTATACTAATTATTTGATATGAGAATAAAAATGATCATTGTCGACAGCGCATTATCACTTCAGTGACTGGAAGCGAGCGGCTGCAGGGAAAATATAACTTCAATTTCTCCCAGTAGCCACCTTCCCAGTAAAACTGCCTAACATGCTTTAAATATTTTTTACCTGCAGATTACCATTATATTTGCAGATAAATAGCGTTTTTGTAGCTGACAGGTTATCTTTCAGGGTTCATTTACACAGGCAGATATTGGCTTGTAATAAGCACTGATTCATGATATGGGAACAGCTTTCTTCTCTCCCCCCATAGAGAACAGATGAATGCCTGACTGAAACTTCATGTCTTTGGAGAGTTTCAGCGAGACAGCAGTCAGCAGACTCTATATACAGTACAGACCAAAAGTTTGGACACACCTTCTCATTTAAAGATTTTTCTGTATTTTCTTGACTATGAAAATTGTACATTCACACTGAAGGCATTAAAACTATGAATTAACACATGTGGAATTATATACTTAACAAAAAAGTGTGAAACAACTGAAAATATATTTCTTATATTCTAAGTTCTTCAAAGTAGCCACCTTTTGCTTTGATGACTGCTTTGCACACCCTTGGCATTCTCTTGATGAGCTTCAAGAGGTAGTCACTGGAAATGGTCTTCCAACAATCTTGAAGGAGTTCCCAGAGATGCTTAGCACTTGTTGGCCCTTTTGCCTTCACTCTGCGGTCCAGCTCACCCCAAACCATCTTGATTGGGTTCAGGTCTGGTGACTGTGGAGGCCAGGTCATCTGGCATAGCCCCCCATCACTCCCCCCTCTTGGTCAAATAGCCCTTACACAGCCTGGAGGTGTGTTTGGGTTCATTGTCCTGTTGAAAAATAAATGATGGTCCAACTAAACACAAACCGGATGGAATGGCATGCCACTGCAAGATGCTGTGGTAGCCATGTTGGTTCAGTATGCCTTCAATTTTGGATAAATCCCCAACAATGTCACCAGCAAAGCATCCCCACACCATCACACCTCCTCCTCTATGCTTCACGGTGGGAACCAGGCATGTAGAGTCCATCCGTTCACCTTTTCTGCGTCGCACAAAGACACGGTGGTTGGAACCAAAGATCTCAAATTTGGACTCATCAGACCAAAGCACAGATTTCCACTGGTCTAATGTCCATTCCTTGTGTTCTTTAGCCCAAACATGTCTCTTCTGCTTGTTGCCTGTCCTTAGCAGTGGTTTCCTAGCAGCTATTTTACAATGAAGGCCTGTTGCACAAGGTCTCCTCTTAACAGTTGTTGAAGAGATGTGTCTGCTGCTAGAACTCTGTGTGGCATTGACCTGGTCTCTAATCTGAGCTGCTGTTAACCTGCGATTTCTGAGGCTGGTGACTCGGATAAACTTATCCTCAGAAGCTGAGGTGACTCTTGGTCTTCCTTTCCTGGGGCGGTCCTCATGTGATCCAGTTTCTTTGTATCACTTGATGGTTTTTGCAACTGCACTTGGGGACACTTTCAAAGTTTTCCCAATTTTTTAGACTGACTGACCTTCATTTCTTAAAGTAATGATGGCCACTCGTTTTTCTTTACTTAGCTGCTTTTTTCTTGCCATAATACAAATTCTAACAGTCTATTCAGTAGGACTATCAGCTGTTAATCCACCAGACTTCTGCACAACACAACTGATGGTCCCAACCCCATTTATAAGGCAAGAAATCCCACTTATTAAACCTGGCAGAGCACACCTGTGAAGTGAAAACCATTTCCGGTGACTACCTCTTGAAGCTCATCAAGAGAATGCCAAGAGTGTGCAAAGCAGTCATCAAAGCAAAAGGTGGCTACTTTGAAGAACCTAGAATATAAGACATATTTTCAGTTGTTTCACACTTTTTTGTTAAGTATATAATTCCACATGTGTTAATTAATAGTTTTGATGCCTTCAGTGTGAATGTACAATTTTCATAGTCATGAAAATACAGAAAAATCTTTAAATGAGGTGTGTCCAAACTTTTGGTCTGTACTGTATATTTATACTAACATCTCTAATTACATGTCTGTGTCTGAGCTATTGTTGAATAATAAGGGTATGTGCACACGATCCGTATGGGCAGTGCTTTGAACGCAGCATATTCTATGCTGCGCCCAAAGCGCTGAATGCAGGCGAGTCTGCATGTGTTCATTGAACCATGCAGATTCACCGCATTCGATACATTGTAGTAATCTAATTTCTCTTGCGGAGACTAGCGACTCCGCAAGAGGAATTGATATGCTGCGTTCTGGAAAAAAGACGCGCCGCATGTCCGTGGGTGATCCGCAGGTGCACGGAGATGGATAGTGGACATGGGATTTCTACAAATCCCATCCACTATGCTGTAACAGCCTACAGCTGTGGGTTTGACGCTGCATAACATGCAGTGTCAAACCCGCAGCGGCTCCTGACCGTGGGAACATAATAAGGAATAATTGGATTTCATATTTCATCCTTTACTGCGTGCTGTGGAAATTATGTTTGTTCTTCAGTGAACACTTCAAATCAACCACTGTCACTCCATCTTCCATGTGACAAAGTTCAGGACTTGCTCATATTGTGTCATTCGTGTCTAGAGAAATGCTCAGGCGTCAGTACTACTAGGTGGTGTCCGTCTCACACAATCGCTGACTGCTACTTGCAGAATAGAGGAGCCGTGTGGTTGTGTATTAGGAAGTCAAGGCCATGGAGCAAATATAAAGCTAGATAAGCCCAGGCAATTCTCTGCTTTCATTATAATCTACTCCTGGCTGTGACTATGAGACAATTGTTTTAAAAGGTTTTTTTTAAAGTTCTAGCTAGTTCAGTATATCAAATAGGTTATATATACAAACTGTCTCTGCAGAGAGGAAGAGGACTTGAACTCTGGTGTCACCTATTGGAAGTAGCAAATCAGGTCAATATCGACCCTTTACCAAGCCTTGCAATATGATTTAGGATTAAACCCAAATCAGAATCTCAATTTGCAGACAAGGTGTTTTGGGGTATTGCCCCTCATCAGTGCAAAGTATGAGATCTGATTTAGCTGAGTGAGAGGCTAAAACTGGGATCTAAGGGGTTAGTTTTCTTCTTATGGAGGGTGACATGTCAGGTCTTGCATGCCAGTATGAGGAGACTTAAATGCCTTACATGCTCCTCTGGGAAATGAAATATGCAAATTGTCTCTTCAGAGAGGAAGAAGACTTGGCTTTTATCCTGAGTCATATTGCAAGTGTTGATATTGACTTGTAGGTTGCTACTTCCTATAGATGGCACTAGAGTTCAAGTCTTCTTTTTCTCTGAAGACACAATTTGCATATTTAATTTTCCAGAGGAGCATGCCAGTTGTTTAAGTCTCCTCATAATTTCGTGCCAGACCTGGCATGTCACTTTCCATAAGGAGAAAACTTACCCCTTAGATCTTAGGTATATATTAATTCTGGAACCAGAGCCATGACGAGTATGATATAAAACAAGATACTTTGCCCATGAGGTTTGTCACGTGTCTCAGTCCATTCTTCAATCCATATTATAGATGCACACGGTCTTATTACATATTGCGCTATTACACTATCAGCCATATATAATCTGTATTTTAGCTGAATGGGGGAATCTATGGCCAAAAAAGTTGAGAAAACACATAACATAAAACTTCAAGCCTAAAATTGTCCGGTCTGGTGAATGAGGAGAATGTGACTGTTCTCTGCTTTATTTAGTGGTGACTCCTCACTGGGGCAGTTACCTGTAGGAACGTCCTCTTTGCTCCACTCATCATCCCGCACATTGCTTCTTCCTTTCTCCATTATGGCTTCAGAATTTATATTCTTCAGGTATTTGCCTGGATGTCAAAGCTGTGAAAGTAATAATGTAAAAGTCATAGACAGAAGGAAAACTCATGTGGAATATTCTAGATGGAGGCTTTTCCTACAAGCTCAAGTGGCACCTGAGCCGCCAAAAGATGCCGACATCTCCCCCTCCTATATAACTAGGGCTGCCCTCAGTCAGTACGGCGGCGTGTAGTGATAGCAGCAGAAAGTGATTTCCTTCATTATTTTGTCTTCGCACTTCGGACGCACTTAAGAAATGTTTTGTCTGGAAATGTTGTATTTGTGGGATACATGCTAATTTTTGTGAGTTTGGAAGCAATTTAGCAGTTTTTTCTTTTTACGGCATTTACTTCTGTTACACAGTAAATGTCATGATAGAGGAGTTGTTCACCCCTTTTTTAAATACTTACATGCAGCCCAGTATGGCCTAAGCAACATGTTGAACTCTGGGCCGTGGGCCAAATGTGGCCCTAAGGATGATTACATTTGGGCCACGACGTCAGCACCGCCCCCTCCCTGACCGGCACCAGTCCTTCCAACTGTATTGGCATCCTGGATGCCCATACAGTTGAAAGCAATGATGGAGGAGGGAGCGTCAGCCATCATTCTCCCTCTGCATTTGACGTCTCAGCACACGATAATGCGTTTGACGTCTCAGCGCACGATAACATCACTATTTGGCGCTGTGCCGAGAAGTGAAGAGCTTCAGAGCGCTCGCTGCTGAGACCAGAACAGCAGGACATCGGGGAGAGTTTTTTTTTTTTAATGTGGGACCCATTATGCTGTACGGAGGACTACGTAGAGCCATTATACTATATGGAGGACTATGTGGGGCCCACTATACTGTATGTAGGACTATGTGGGGCCATTATTGTGTATGGAAGACTGTGTGTGGCCCATTATACTGTATGCAGGACTTTGTGGGTCTCATTATACTGTGTAGAGGGCTGTGTGGGGATCACAGTTGTAGAATCCTACTGTGTTGGGGTCACCACCATACTTTGCTGGGGGGGGACTGTTCAGTCATCATAACGTGCATGTGTGGGGTGCTGTCATACTGTCATATCATACTGTGTTTGGGGGGCACTTTTATTGACATTATATGTTTATTATCTATATTATTTATTAATTCAAGGTTTTTTATAGTTTGTTTTATCTATTTAAAGTAGGCTATTGGGCTATATGCTTTTTACTGCTCTTACATTTTATAGTATTCCAATATGCCCCATTTGTGATTATGTGTTTTATTTTGCGATCCATTCATCAAAATGTACTTTTTTTCATGTGACAACCCCTTTAAAGTGAACCTGTCACCAGTTTTGACAGATATGAGATGCAGCCACTACCTTTGAGGCCTGATATACAGCATTTTATAATGCTGTATATAAGCCCCCAACCCAACCTGTAAGATAAGAAAAAGTCTGCATCTTTTCCTGCACATGACAGCTGACCTAATCAGCTGTCATGTGCCTCTAACAGCTGTAGGAAGATCTGCAATCCATCCATGGCTGTTAACAAGTTAAATGCCGCTGTCAATCTCTGACAGCGGCATTTAACATGCGCTGACCAGAAGCGTGTCACAAGTCATGTCCATCTCTGCACGACATTTACACACCTCAAATACAGTAGCCCCTGTACATAGGAGTCTGCAGTCACTTTCCATGGCTGCCTCCAGCTATGACCTGGGAACGGCCCCTGGGCTGTAGAGGTCACAGCTGTGGGAGGAGATCAATGCCATTTTCTTGGTGTGCTGAGAGGGTAGAAGCTAGAATGTAGTTGTTCCTGTGAGGGATGATGTCACATGAAGAGGCAGAGTCTCCTCCATCTAGTTCAGACCTGGTAATAGGAAGCAACATGGTGCTGTGGCTGCCGGTGATCACATGAGGCTTGTGTGTGCAGGAATCTCTGAGAGGACTGAGTGGCTGCACAATGGAGCTGTGTGGAGATGAGAATGAGGACATAGGATTAAGTGTGAGGAGTCTGAGGATGTATTTTGTGGGCCAAGAAACATGAATGATGCTACTTTTTGAGCCTGTATGTTGTACAGGGAAATTGGTGCTGCTACCAGTATGGGGTTGCTTATTGGGAAGCGGATGACGATGATGAAGGGCTGTGCAAAGAAGAGGGTGATGATAATGAGGAGGGGTGGTTTGGAGAAAGCGGTGATGATGATGGGACAATCGTAGGTTCAAGTCTATGTGACGCCTCCTCGCTCGCTAGCCCACCCTGAAAGATGGGGTACTCGGAGCCGGGCCTCTGTGTAAGGTGGATGCAGTCGTGGCCTAGACCCGGTGCGTGCCCAGGGTTGTCACATAAAAATATAGGCTAGGAGGGATGATGGTGGTTCAAGTGGACAATTGACTACACCACCTGTGGCGTCTGGTGATTGCCACCAGCACTGCAGCAGTCCTCTGAGGCGGGAAGTCGTGGCAGCTTAGCTGGTACTACTCCCCACAGGCAGAGCAGAGCCTCAGGGCAGAGGAGAGGATAGGGGGGGGAGTAGTCGTAGGTGTTGTGCCGCGCTGAAATAAGTAGCCGGAGGCGGTAGATGAAGTCATCCGAGCTTTACTCACGTTGTTTAGCATCAGCTGCAAGGCTTCTCCTTGCTCCTCACGGAGCGCTGCGGCCACCAGGCAGGGATTCAGCACACTCTGGGTAGTTTGGGTGCACCTGCCAGGACCCCACCAGAGTGTTCCTAGTTGCTCCCACCAAGTCCTCTCCTGTCTGTATGTGGTGCGTGTTGCAAGGCTGGGTCTCCCTCTGGATATACACAGAATAAGGGTACGGGTGGCGACTCCGCTCTGTCCGTAACCCGGTGGGTTCCACTAAGCCTCCGGGCTTTTCTGACTGAGATGTGAAGTAACAAAGTCCCCTCTTGCGGCAGGAGTCCCTCTGACTAGGTCAGAACAAGGGTAGCAGGTGGCGACTCTGCTCCGTCTTCTTGTGTGGACTTTAACTGAGGACAGAGCTGGCTGTAACTCAACTCTGCCCCAATCCCCGTTTGAGGCCTGAAACCGGGAATCACAGCCTCCTAAAGCAGCCGCAGCTTGTACTGTCTAACCACTCCAGGGAACTGCCACCAAAGACCTGGTTATAAAGATGGCCTCCGTATATATATGTTTCTAATAAGTGCAAATGCAAAGTGCTTCCTCCACCCACACCCACTACATGGTTCCCCCTATCTTTGGTTCCCCCCATCTCCTCTATTCTGGGCCGGGGCTGCACCCTGGTGCATGTAGGCCCCCTGCAGGTGGGAGTGGTGTAGTGTTGGGTGTAAAAGCAGGGTCCTGTGTGATGCTCCATCCTTACCTCGGAGAGGAGATACCACACCTCTTTTATGAGGTGCAGTACCCCTGTGGCGACTGAACCCTCAGGGGCGCTACATCTATAGGTACTAACAAATACAATGAAAATTTTAAAAAAAGTTTTGAGAAATAAAAAGTTCACATCACCATCCTTTTTCCCCAATTAAAAATTAAAAAATAAAATACAGATATGTGGTATCGCTAAAATCGTAAAAGTCCAATCTACCAAAATATAAAATTAACTAACCAGATTAGTAAATGGTGTAACGGGAGAAAAAAATCAAAACGCCATAATTGTGTTTCTTCGGCCACCGCAAATAAATAATAATGTAATAAATGATCAAACTATTGTATCTATTCTAAAATAGTATATAGATAGATAGATAGAGATGTATAGATAAAAAAAGATTGACTTAGGGCACAAAAAGCAAGCCCTCACATAGCTATGATAAAATAAAAAAAGTTATGGTTCTTGGAAAATAGGAGGAAAAAACAAAGTTGAGGAAATGTTAATAAATACAAGAGGATGATAATAAATGACATACAGTGTAAAGTTACATACACATTTCTTAAAATAAAAGGAAATAAACCAGAATCCTATCACTTACATTTTGTGTTTAGGATCCAGGAGAGGCAGAAACCAGGACAAGTCTTCAATACTGTTGACTCCAAGAAATGACCAAGATCCAAAAGTCTTACACACATTTTCAAGACCTGGTCTGTTGTTGCCCATCCCCCATCCTGTGATGTCACTTCCAGGCGGGGGGGGAGGGCTCTGTATGCTGCTGTTATCCCCCCACCAGTGGGTTGTGATGTGTAACTTCAAAGAAGAGCAATTCCCAGACTCAATGTGAAAATAACAACCAGTCCACACAGGAATCCTCCACAATAAACCCTATTCCTATAATTAGATGACATTTTCCATAGAACTTCATGGCATATTAAATGTTCACAGGCCAATGTTAAATGAGAGCCGAGGTCCAGGACTGTATATTTCACTTACAATAAGGACTGCTACACATTAAGGCTATGTGCACACAAAGTGATTTTAATGCGTTTTTGCGGCGTATTTTCGCAGCGAAAATGCATTAAAATGCATTAGAATCGCTTGTAATAGGTCTGCCATGTACTGCAATGCAAATCCGCATGTCCTGTGCACATCATGCGGAAATTTCTGCTGCGAATTCGCATTGCGGTAAAAACCGCAGCAAGACCAAATCTAGTGCGATTTCGCTGCGAAGTCGTCGCCATTGACTTGCATTGGACTGCATAAGATCCGCATGACTACATGTAGTCATGAGGATCTTATGCGATTAATGTGCGGATGGTACCCCGGTCTGGAGAAGAGGAGACTGTCCTCCAGACCCGGGTACCATAGTACCTGTAGAAAAAAGAATTAAAATAAAAAATAAACATATACTTACCTTCTGATGGCCCCTGTCTGCTCACGGACGCGCTGCTGGCTCTTCGGCTGCTCGCGGTGGTAAAAGGATCTTCCATGACGTCATTTAGTCATGTGACAGTTTATGCAGTCCAATGCAAGTCAATGGCGGCGATTTTGCAGCGAAATCGCACTAGATTTGGTCTTGCTGCGTTTTTTACCGCAATGCGAATTCACAGCAGAAATTTCCGCATGATGTGCACAGGACATGCAGATTTGCATTGCAGTACATGGCAGACCTATTACAAGCGATTTTAATGCATTTTAATGCATTTTCGCTGCGAAAATACGCCGCAAAAACGCATTAATATCACTTTGTGTGCACATTGTTCATTCTATTAATGTATTAAAACCCTCAGTACTATTGTCAGGTCTGTGCTGGACACCCTGGTGAGTCTATGGCTTTGTGCTGCAGGAGGCCTAGAACCAGAGTCTTCTCTGCACTTACAATAGAGACTGCAACACATTAACTCTTTGGTGCTCATCCCATTAACATATCAAAAGCCCATGGAATATCCCCCAGACCTGTCCCACAGGTATAAGTACTATTGTCAGGTCTGTGCTGGACACCCTGGTGAGTCTATGGCTTTGTGCGGCAGGAGGCCTAGAACCAGAGTTTTCTCATCATTTACAATCAGGACTGCTACACATTAACTCTTTGGTGCTCATCCCATTAACATGTCAAAAGCCCATGGAATATCCCCCAGACCTGTCCCACAAGTGTCTTCTCTGCACTTACTGGAAGAAGTTGTGAATGGTTTAACTGTTACGGGATTCAGTGAAGGACTACTGCACCCAGCCACTGACATCTCATGCCCATGTCAATCACTAAAGAATGTATCAGACAATGGTTTCATGGAGGCATCGGGCACATTAGATTTTCTGTCACCCATTTGCACATCCTCTTTTGTGATTTCATTCAGACATTCTGATGTAGTAGATTGCGTAGGCGCCCGAAAATTATGCACATCACAGCGCACATTGACTCTGTCGGCACCAGTATCATCTATGGCCTCGTGGGCACCAAGTCCGAATCCCATTTTGTGTGGGGTTCGGATTGGAAGCCCCTACGAGACCCCTGAAAGTGGGTAAGAACGCAATGTAAAAGGTGCCTTAGAATCATTTTCAGTATATGATCATATGGAATTAGTTTAGCAAAAACTTATTAAAGAGGCTAACTTGGGTAGAATGTTGGGCCCTTTTTCTCATTACCAATAGATAATTTGAGGGTTTGGTCCTCAAAAAGGAGGTGAGAAAATTTTATTTGATCCACTATTTGTCATATCCTAAATGGCTATCGGTAAATGATGATATTGATGAATCCTTGTTAGGTGTTTCCTACACATCACTTGATGAGGCAGTAAAACTGGTTCAGCAGGTGGGTCAGGGGGCTTTATTGGCAGAGGTGGATGTTGAATCAGCATTCCGCCTCCTGTCGCCACATCCCCGGTTATGTTGTCTCCCTATAGGCTGCTCCTTTTCATGTGCTTATTTTGAACATTTTTCCTTTGTGTGGATCCAGCTCATCGTTTCACATGTTGTAGTAACTTGGAATCTTTGTCTCTCATTGATGCTTGTTTTGGTTTTCCATTGGATGTAGAAAAAACTCTGGGCCCGATGAGTTCACATTTTTTGAGAGGTATTGAAATTGATTCTCAGAGTATAGAATGTCGCTTACCTGAGTCAAAGCAGTGATGAAGACAAAGATAACTTTGCAATGTCTTCATTCTCTGGTTAGAAAACTGAACTTCGCCTGTAGAATATTGCCCATGGGGAGGATATTTTGCAGGCAGATGGCACAAACGACGGCGGTTATAAGACGACTGCAATATTTCATCCACTTAAAAAGTGAACATAAATGTGATTTGTAAGTTCGGGACACCTTTTTGTCAGAATAAAATAGAACAACATTGTGGAGATCAGAGGCCATTTCTACTGTTGATCTACACTTATTCACAGATGCGGCTCAGTGGGCTATGGGGCATTTTTTCAAGGAAAATGGAGTGTGGGTCTGTGGCCGGAGGACTGGCATATGTCGGGTATTAAAGCTAATACTGATGTATTTGGATGAACAAGGAAATTACTACCATATGGACACTTTTTTATTAGTCCTATTTATTGTGTTTCCTTGACACACATTCCCTTTTAAATATGTTGTCTTTTTATATGGATATACAGTACAGACCAAAAGTTTAGACACACCTTCTTATTTAAAGATTTTTCTGTATTTTCATAACTATGAAAATTGTACATTCACGCTGAAGGCATCAAAACTATGAATTAACACATGTGGAATTATATACTTAACAAAAAAGTGTGAAACAACTGAAAATATGTCTTATATTCTAGGTTCTTCAAAGTAGCCACCTTTTGCTTTGAGGACTGCTTTGCACACTCTTGGCATTCTCTTGATGAGCTTCAAGAGGTAGTCACCGGAAATAGTCTTCCAACAATCTTGAAGGAATTCCCAGAGATGCTTAGCACTTGTTGGCCCTTTTGCCTTCACTCTGCGGTCCAGCTCACCCCAAACCATCTCGATTGGGTTCAGGTCTGGTGACTGTGGAGGCCAGGTCATCTGGCGTAGCACCCCATCATTCTTCTTGGTCAAATAGCCCTTACACAGCCTGGAGGTGTGTTTGACCTCATTGTCCTGTTGAAAAATAAATGATGGTCCAACTAAACGCAAACCGGATGGAATAGCATGCCGCTGCAAGATGCTGTGGTAGACATGCTGGTTCAGTATGCCTTCAATTTTGAATAAATCCCCAACAGTGTCACCAGCAAAGCACCCCACACCATCACACCTCCTCCTCCATGCTTCACAGTGGGAACCAGGCATGTAGAGTCCATCCGTTCACCTTTTCTGCGTCGCGCAAAGACACGGTGGTTGGAACCAAAGATCTCAAATTTGGACTCATCAGACCAAACCACAGATTTCCACTGGTCTAATGTCCATTCCTTGTGTTCTTTAGCCCAAACAAATCTCTTCTGCTTGTTGCCTGTCCTTAGCAGTGGTTTCCTAGCAGCTATTTTACCATGAAGGCCTTCTGCACAAAGTCTCCTCTTAACAGTTGTTGAAGAGATGTGTATGCTGCTAGAACTCTGTGTGGCATTGACCTGGTCTCTAATCTGAGCTGCTGTTAACCTGCGATTTCTGAGGCTGGTGACTCGGATAAACTTATCCTCAGAAGCTGAGGTGACTCTTGGTCTCCTTTCCTGGGGCGGTCCTCATGTGAGCCAGTTTCTTTGTAGCGCTTGATGGTTTTTGCAACTGCACTTGGGGACACGTTTAAAGTTTTCCCAATCTTTCGGACTGACTGACCTTCATTTCTTAAAGTAATGATGGCCACGCGTTTTTCTTTACTTAGCTGCTTTTTTCTTGCCATAATACAAATTCTAACAGTCTATTCAGTAGGACTATCAGCTGTGTATCCACCTGACTACTGCACAACACAACTGATGGTCCCAACCCCATTTATAAGGCAAGAAATCCCACTTATTTAAAATGACAGGGCACACCTGTGAAGTGAAAACCATTTCTGATAACTACCTCTTGAAGCTCATCAAGAGAATGCCAAGAGTGTGCAAAGCAGTCATCAAAGCAAAAGGTGGCTACTTTGAAGAACCTAGAATATAAGACATATTTTCATTAGTTTCACACTTTTTTGTTAAGTATATAATTCCACATGTGTTAATTCATAGTTTTGATGCCTTCAGTGTGAATGTACAATTTTCATAGTCATGAAAATACAGAAAAATCTTTAAATGAGAAGGTGTGTCCAAACTTTTGGTCTGTACTATATATATATATATATATATATATATATATATATATATATACAGTGGGAGAAATAAGTATTTGATCCCTTGCTGTTTTTTGTAAGTTTGCCCACTGACAAAGACATGAACAGTCTATAATTTTAAGGGTAGGGTAATTTAAACATTGAGAGAAAGAATATCCAACAAAAGATAAACAAAATCACATTGTATGAATTAGATATGTTTTTTTTTCATTTTGCAGTGAGAAATAAGTTTTTGATCCCTCTGGCAAACAACACGTAATACTTGTTGGCAAAACACTTGTTGGCAAGCACAGCAGTCAGACTTTTTTTGTAGTTGATGTTGAGGGTTGCACACATGTCAGGAGGAATTTTGGTCCTCTCCTCTTTGCAGATCATCTCTAAATCATTAAGATTTTGGGTCTGTCGCTTGGCAACTCAGAGCTTCAACTCCCGCCATAAGTTTTCTATGGGATTAAGTTCTGGAGACTGGCTAGGCCACTCCATGGCCTTAATGTGCTTCTCCTTTGTTGCCTTGGCTGTATGTTTTGGGTCATTCTCTTGCTGGAAGCGTCAGCCATGACCCATTTTTAATGTCCTGGCGGAGAAGAGGAGGTTGTCACTCAGAATTTTATGGTACATGTCTCCATCCATTCTCCCACTGATGCGGAGAAGTAGTCCTGTGTAGTGATGAGCGAGCACTAAAATGCTCAGGTACTCGTTGCTCGGGTCGAGCAAATTGGAATACTTGGGTGCTCGACCCGAGCTACGAGCCCAATGTAAGTCTGTGGGAAACTCAAGCATTTTTCAGGCGGCTCCCCCCGGCGATCTGCAGAGGGCCTCAAAATTGCCCAAATCGATGGGAACAGTGCTCAAATGACATGGGAACAGCATGGCGAAGACCCCTGGAAGCATTTCTGACTCCCAGGTCACTGCTGTCAACAACGTTGTCAGAGTATTACGCCACTTTTACGGACTCACAATAAAACATACAAAACAAAACCAAAATGGATTTTCCTGGGAAATATATTAAGGAACATCCTTTCCAGGGTAATGACTTGTATATAAAAAAAAATAAATAACCAAAACCAAAAATCCTCCTCCACACCTTGGGCTATGTTCACACATAGCGTTTTTGATGCGTTTTTGCACTTTTGCATTGCTTTCAACAAAGACAAATGCATTCACTGGGAAATGTAATTTTAACATTTTACAACCTTATCTGGCCATGTGGTGTGTGACACATCATCAGACGCATGCATGCAGTGCTGAAAAGACATGGGAACAGCATGGCGAAGACCTCTGGAAGCATTTCTGACTCCCAGGTCACTGCATAAAAGTGTGCCCATCATAAGTGATCCTTGGCGCATGCGAAGATGCCTCCCGCCATGCACCTGTCATTGCAGACTTGCAACAATCACCGTCCATGTCCTTGTCCCAGTGCAGCATTCAGTTGTCCCTACCTCATTCCTTGGAATGCAAACGCAAGTATGCAGCCAGCCACCCACCCACCCACAGGCTGCAATACTATACTGCCAAATTTTTGACAGCTGCTTGCCTTGAAATGTGGCCTTTTAGGCTCGTGGAGGCGGAAACTTTTCATAACCTCATGCCGGTGGCGGCAGGGTGTCCATACTCTGTCCCCAGCCGCCACTGTTTCTCCCGGTATCTTCTCCGCCTTTCACAAGCACGGGTTCCACAACATTACCCGTGCCCTCACCAGTGCACATACTGGGAAGGACTGCCTACCCACAAACACGTGGACAGGTCAATGTGGCCAGGGACGGTACGGAGCCAGTCCACAGCTTTTTTTGCTGAGTTGTATTTCACCACAGCCATATTCTTTAGCTTGGTGAAAGGACTTGGGAAACCATATCTACCCAGCTGTCATTTCTCCCAGGAAGTCCTCTAAAGCTGCTTTCACTTGAAATGTGGCCTTTTAGGCTCGTGGAGGCGGAAGCTTTTCATAACCTCATGCCGGCGGCGGCCAGGTGTCCATACTTGGTCCCCAGCCGCCACTATTTCTCCCGGTATCGTCTCCGCCTTCCACAAGCACGGATCCCACAACATTACCCGTGCCCTCCCCAGTGCACTTACTGGGAAGGACCACCGAACCACAAACACGTGGACGGGTGAATGTGGCCAAGGACGGTACGGAGACAGTCCACAGCTATTTTTGCTGAGAGTTGTATTTAGCTTGGTGAAAGGACTGGCATAGAGGGAAACGGTATCTACCCTGGGTGTCATTTCTCCCAGGAAGTCCTCTAATGCAGCTTGTTGCAGAAGCAATGGCAGCCCATCCAACATCAACTCGCACTTGTCGGTGATGCTTTGACACACAAACATCTTTCTTTGCTCATTTAATTTCATGAATACAGAGTTGGACAATGGCCTGATCTGCAATGAGGTTTAAGAAAAAACATGCATAAGCATGTCAGATCCACATTAAAAAAAGCAGCCATAGAGTGTCTGGGAACCTTCCCCCACACTTTTCTTAGCCAGGGCTGCTTCTCGGCAGGGTTGGATGGGCCCACCAGAGAACCGGAGACTCCTCTGTTTGGCCCTGGTTTCTCCTTCAGGAGAGTTCATAGTGCCGAGGTGAGGCCATGATGATAATAGAGGCCACCATCTGCTTTGTTTTCTATTACTTGGAATGCAAGCGCAAGTATGCAGCCAACCACCCACCCACAGGCCTCAACACTAAACTGCCAGATTTCTGGGCAGCTGCTTGCACTTGAAATGTGGCCTTTTAGGCTCGTGGAGACGGAAGCTGTTCACAATCTTATGGCGGCGACGGCCGGGTATCCATGCTCAGTCCCCAGCCGCCATTATTTTTCCCGGTATCCTCTCCACCTTCCACAAGCACGGGTCTCACAACATTACCCGTGCTCTCCCCAGTGCACTTACTGGGAAGGACCGCCTACCCACAAACACGTGGACAGGTGAATGTGGCCAGGGACGGTACGGAGCCAGTCCACCGCTTTTTTTGCTGAGAGTTGTATTTAGCTCGGTGAAAGGACTGGCATAGAGGAAAACCGTATCTACTCTGGGTATCATTTCTCCATCACCAGGTTACGCCAATTGTCACTCACGACCATGCCTGGCTGTATGTTCAGCGGTGAGAGCCACAGATCAGGCTGCTGTGTTACAGCTTTTAATAACTCTGCAGCGCTGGGCGGTTTGTCAATTAAGAATTAAGCATGTTATCTTCAGCACAGCCTGTTGCCGCTTGGCCAAGGCAGTGCTGCAGTGCTGTCAGCTTGTGACTGATGTGGTCATTTCGGAGATGGAGGAGGAGGTGCAAGAGCTGAACAATGTGATTACATTGAGGTTAAATTGGTAACGCTGTTTTTTATACTAAAGAAACATCCTATTGTTTTGGTTTTTTTACGTTATTTTTCAAGACAAATGCATTCACTGGTAAATGTCATTTTAACATTTTATAACCTTATCTAGCAATGTGGTGTGTGATACATCATCAGACACATAATGTTTTATTTATGATGGAGGGACTCTGAAAGTCATAAAGCCTATTTTTATAGGGACATCAGACAGCCCTTACTATTCTTAAAAGGCCTCACTATTGTTAGAGAGCCATCAGCTGGCTAAGCTTTGTTGTTCCCATTATTAACAAGTAGGTCTAGTATACTGTTATTGCGTATCCAGTGACTGCAAGGGCTGCCAAAAATTTGGACGCAACCCAATACCCCTTTGAAGAGACATAGAGGAGGGTCTCAGTGAGTGCAATGGCTGACCAATTTTAGGAAAAACCCCACTAAGAATTTAAAGAGACACAGAGCAGGGCCACAGTAACAAGTATGACATGTTCCCATTAGAAAGGAAAGGGTCTGCTATATATTTATAGGGTATGCAGTGAGTCCAACGGCTGACTAATTTTAGGAAAAACCCCACTAAGAATTTAAAGACACATAGAGCAGGGCCAGAGTAACGACAAATTCCCATAAGAAAGGAGAGAGTCTGCTACACAGTTAGAGGGTATGCAGTGAGTCCAACGGCTGAACAATTTTAGGAAAAGCCCCACTATGAATTTAAAGACACATAGAGCAGGGCAAAGGTAACAAGTACGACATGTTCCCATTAGAAAGGAGAGGGTCTGCTATTCAGTTATAGGGTATGCAGTGAGTCCAAAGGCTGACCAATTTTAGGGCAAACCCCACTAAGAATTTAAAGACACATAGAGCAGGGCCACAGTAACAAGTACGACATGTTCCCATTAGAAAGGAGAGGGTCTGCTGTACAGTTATAGGGTATGCACTGAGTCCAACGGCTGACCAATTTTAGGAAAAACCCCGCTAAGAATTTAAAGACACAGAGAGCAGGGCCACAGTAACGGCAAATTCCCATAAGAAAGGAGAGAGTCTGCTATACAGTTAGAGGGTATGCAGTGAGTCCAACGGCTGAATAATTTTAGGAAAAGCCCCACTAAGAATTTAAAGACACATAGAGCAGGGCCACAGTAACAAGGTATGACATGTTCCCATTAGAAAGGAGAGATTCTGCTATACAGTTATAGGGTATGCAGTGAGTCCAACGGCTGACCAAATTTAGGAAAAACCCCACTAACAATTTAAAGAGACATAGAGAAGGGCCACAGTAATGAAAAATTCCCATTAGAAAGGAGAGAGTCTCCCATAGTGTTGGCCTATGCAGTGAATGCAAGGGCTGCCAAAATTTGGAGGCACTTCAATGCCCCTTGGAAGAGACATGGAGGAGGGCCTCAGAAAAAAATGTTCCCATTAGAAAGGAGCGGGCCTCCTATACTTGTAATGCCCATGCACAAGTGTATGGCCTGACAAACATTTACCCCTGGGGGGTATACATGAACATACTGTATAAAAAATTTTTTTCTACAGGCATCATAAACACCCTTTAAAAAAATTATGTGTGTGTGTTGCATCACGGACCACGGTCACCCTGGTGATATGGTGGTGTAGGATGAGGAGAAGGAGGAGGACAAGAGCAAATATCCAAAATCAGGAAGCGTATACCCATGTGTGGGTGTGAAAAGGTGCATGGGAATACACCGCCCTAGAAAATACACTGGATTTGAGTTTATGTTTCGCTGCTATCATTCGGTGGTGTTGAGAATACAATCCAGCCCTTGTTCATTTTTATGAGTCAGCCTGTCAGCATTTTCAGTTGACAGGCGGATCAGTTATAATTCCAGCAGCGGCACTATAAACCTGCTCTGATAAAACACTGGCGGCAGAGCAGGCCAGGACTTCCAAGGCATAGAGAGCCAGTTCATTCCACATATCCAGCTTGGATACCCAATGATTATAAGGTACAGAGGAATCACAGAGGACGTTGGTGCAGTTGGCAAGGTACTCCCTCAGCATCTTCCAAAACTTTGCACTCCTTATGAGAGTACCCCGCGCCTTAGGGCCTGTGCAATGGGAGGGTCTGAGAAAACTCTCCCAGAACTTTGACAGTGTTACCCTGCCTCTGATGGATTGAAGTTGTGTCTCTCTCGCCTGTACTCCTTGGTTGTCCAACGTAGTGTGCCCTCTGCCGCCAGCGTTTTCAGATGGGAATTTATTTAATAGTTCCGCAACAAGGCCTTCTGGTACAGCCCCATTTTTGTAGACCTGTCCGCCTCAGGAATAAGAAATATAAAGTTCTCCTTGTAGCGTGAGTCTAGAAGTGTCACCAACCAGTAATGACTGTCACCCAAAATTTTGAGAACACGAGGGTCATGGGAAAGGCAGCGTAACATAAACTCAGCCATGCGTACCCGACTACTAACAGGCAAGACTTCCGGGTCCTCACCAAGAGGATGACTGACCATGCTCTCCTCCTCCTCCTCTCTGTCCTCTGGCCATCTACACTAAACAGACGGTATGACAGCTGTGCAGGTAGTACCGTCTATAGTGCATTAATCTGGCTCCTGTCCTTCCTCCTTCTCCTCTTCCTCATTGTCACCCAATCCACGTTGGGATGAGATGAGGCTTGGCTGTGTGTACTCACCCTGTATGGTTCCTTGCTTCATCTTATCGTGCTCCGCCTGCAATGCATCCTCTTTGATTGTGAGCAGAGAGCGTTTCAGAAGACAGAGAAGCGGGATGGTGACGCTAATTATGGCATCATCGCTGCTCACCATCTTGGTGGAGTCCTCAAAGTTTTGGAGGATTGTACATATGTCTGACATCCATGTCCACTCCTGAGGTCTTATGTGTGGAGTCTGAAGTGAATACCAACGGCCTTCTTGATGCTGGTATTCAACAACTGCCCTCTTCTGCTCACAAATCCTTCCCAACATCTGCAGTGTAGAGTTCCAATGTGTGGGGACATCACACACCAGTCTGTGAGCCGGAAGCTGCAAACGCTGCTGAAACACGGCAAGGGCGGCGGAAGCTGTAACTGACTTTCTAACATGGACACATAGGCGGCGTACTTTAACAAGCAGATCCGGCAACTCCGGGTAGGATTTGAGAAACCGATGAACCACGAGGTTAAGCACATGGGCCAGGCATGGTACGTGTGTGAGCTCGCCTCGCCTCAGAGCCGCCACCAGGTTCCAGCCATTGTCACACATGACCATGCCTGGCTGTAGGCTCAGCGGTGTGAGCCACAGATCTGCCTGCTCTTTCAGAGCTGTCCACAACTCTTCAGCATTGTGCGGTTTGTCACCTAAGCATATTAGTTTCAGCACAGCCTGTTGCCGCTTGGCCGAGGCAGTGCTGTAGTGCTTCCAGCTTGTGACTGATGTGGTCATTTTGGAGATGGAGGCTGACGAGGAGGAGGAGGCTGAGGAGGATGAGGTGCAGGAGCTGTGGACCGTGGGGGCAACCCTGATTGACCTAGGGCCCGCAATCCTTGGTGTCGGGAGGACATGTTCCGTCCCAAGGTCCGACTGGGTCCTGGCTTCCACTATGTTAACCCATTGTGCCGTCAGCGAGATGTACCATCCCTGCCCACAAGCACTTGTCCGCGTGTCCGTGGTTAGGTGGACTTTACCAATAACTGCGTTGTTGAGGGCACGGCTAATGTTTTTTGACACATGTGCTTGTGTAATGCGGGGACGGCACACCGGGAGAACTAGTGGCAGCTGGGGACCAAGTACCGAGGGATGGCCGCCGCCATCAGGTTGTGGAATGGTTCCGTCTCCATGAGCCTAAAAATCAACATTTCGAGCGCAAGCTGTCGTGAAATGTGAGAATTTAGTAGTGTGGCCTGTGGGGCTTTGGCTGCATATTTGCGCTTGTGTTCCAAGGATTGGGGTATGGACAACTGAACGCTGCACTGGGACAAGGACATGGACGTGCTTCCTGATGCTGCTACTTGAGAGTGCGCAATGACAGGTGCAGGCAGGAGGCATCTTCGCATGCACCATGGACAGGGGATTGGCTTGCATGCATAACAGCGGAAGAAGCAATGGTGCCACCTGCAGACACTGTTCCTGGACCCTGGGGTTCGGCCCACAAAGTCGGGTGCTTTGCTGCCATGTGCCTGATCATGCTGGTGGTAGTCAGGCTGGTCGTTTTGCCACCCCTGCTGATGCGGGCCTGGCAGGTGGTGCAAATAGCCTTTTTGGGGTTATCGGCAGAGTCTTTAAAAAGCAACCAGACTCGGGAAGACCTAACAGTTGTACTGGCAACTTCCTTCATGTTGGTATCACGTGGAACCGTGGCCTGCCTTCTGTCTGCGGCCACCACACTGCTTCTTCCTGCCTGTTGGGGTGCTCTGCCTCCCTCCCCCTGTGTGCTGCTATCCTCGCTCTGCATGTCCTCCTGCCAGGCTGGGCCAGTTACTATATCATCCACCACCTCGTTTTCCACTTCTGCACTCTGATCCTCCTCCTGACTTTCTGGCAATTGTGTCTCATCATCGTCCACCTCTTGTGACACTTTCCCACCGTCACCTTTGTGTGACCGTGGCTGCTCAAATATTTGGGCATTGCTACATGTGATCTCCTCTTGCCCCGCTTCAAGTGAACCAGGCTAGAGGCCTGAATCTATAAGGGTATGTGCACACGATGCAGAAATGAAGCAGAAAATTTCTGCATCATTTCTGCATCTCCCTGGCAGAAAAAACGCATGCAGATTGTGCATGCGTTTTTCCTGCGGAATACATGCGGATTCACATGCGTTTCCACATGCGTTTCCGCATGTGGATTGACAAGCGCTTTCCAGGCGATTTTAGCATCACCTGGAAAGTGCTTGACAACTAGGTCACACTATATAAATCCATGCAACCGGCATGGATTTATATAGTGTGACCCGAGAGAGTGGTAAAAATAAAAAATAAATGTATACTTTACCCTCCGATGGCCCGCGCTGTCCTGCTCAATCCGTTCTCCCTCGCCGGCAACTTTGAATTGAAAGACCTGCCGACGTCAGCGTCACGTGACCCGTCACATGACTTTGACGTCAGCGCAGGTCCTTCAACTCACTGCAAGGTGCCGGGAACCAATCAGGAGCGGTGCGCGGGCCGACAGAAGGTAAGTATACATTTATTTTTTATTTTATTCTTTTTTTACAGCTTTTTCAATGGTACCTGGGTGTGGAGGAGACTCTCCTCTCCTCCACACCCGGGTACCATCCGCACATTAGAAGGCACCAATAGCGCAAGTACAAATGCAGTCTTGCGGAATTGGCGCGTTCTAATGCAAGTCAATGGCGGCGAAAACGCCGCGTTTACGCAAAATTAATTGACATGCTGCGGATTTTTGAGCGCAGCGTTTACGCTGCGGAAAAATCCGCATCATGGGCACAGCACATGCGGATTTCAATTGAGGAACATTGCTGCCCTTCTACCATGCGTTTTTAATGCGTTTCCACGGCGTTTACGCTACTGCAAAAACGCCGCGGAAACGCATTAAAAACGCATCGTGTGAACTCAGCCTAAATGGAAAAGTGAACATCTCTTCAGAGTGTCCAAGTGTGGGATCAGTTGTCTCTGGGTACTCGGCATGGTGGGAGGGAGGAGGATCATGGTGAGGAATATGAGGTCCAGACTCACGGCTACTGAGACTTGACCGTGTGGAAAACAGGGTGGTGGTGGTGGCTAAGTGACTGGAAGCATTATCCGCTATCCAACCAACAACCTTTTGACACTGCTCTGGGTTCAATAGTGGTGTGCTGCGGTCCCCTAGGAATTGGGACAGGAAGGTCAGGTGAGAAGATGTGGAAGTTTGTTGTGGCACAATTTCAGCTTGCCCACGGCCTTGTCCTCGGCCCCTGCATGCACGATCACGTCCAGTTCCTCGTCCCTTGCCACGTGCCTTGCCCATTTTAAATGGAGGACAGTATCTTCCACGCTCACTACAAATGACTGAGTTTGAAGCGAACTTATATGTGATCCGTGTGACGGAGAAAACAGAGTTTCAAATAGCTGGCCTGTAGGTAAGTACGTTGAACAGCAAACTGCTGTGAATTGCTTCACTGACACACTAAAGGAAATTTTTAATGGAGGCCAGAAATGGCAGTATTTTCTGACAATGTATATGTAATCCATTTGACAGAGAAAACACAGTTTTAAATAGCTGGCTTTCTAGCTCTGTAATATGGAAAGGACCTGGCTGTATTCTGCAGTGCCAACAAGGAAATGGCGCAGAAAAACTGTGGTCTCTGGATAGCTTTTTAAGCAAATAATGAGGATTAAGATCCAAAAAAAAGTATTCCTGGCCCCTGAGACCTGGGCCTTTGTATAGAAATATCTAACAGCAGCAGAAGGCAGAATTGGAATGGAGCCTCTTGTGCTATATGCACTGCAGTCTGCTATATACTCTACCTGCCTGCCTATATACACCCTGCCTGCCTGATATCTCTGCAGATGGATTAGTTAGTCCTCAAAAGGACTGTTTGTTAAGATGGATATGTGTAATGTATGGTTTTTCTCCCTACACTAACTAGTACACAAGCCAATCTCTCCCTGACACAGCAGCACCTCTCCCTACTGTGCCTGATTCTGGAGTGACGAGCACAGCGGCACCAGGTCTGATATAGACCTGATGACGCTGTGTGGCCAGGCAATCACTGTAATGCCACAACCAACATGGCTATGGCATTACAGTGAGTGGCAGGCAATCCCTGCATGTTGATTGGCGCTCTGAAGAGCACCAAACATGCAGGGAGGGAATCCGAGCTTCCACCGAGCAAACCCGGAAATACTCGGCGAGTGCCGAGCATCTCGAGCAGTGAGATGCTCGGGCGAGCACCGAGCAGTAGCGAGCATGCTCGCTCATCACTATTCCTGTGCCCTTAGCAGAGAAACACCCCCAAAACATAATGTTTCCACCTCCATGCTTGACAGTGGATAAGGTGTTCTTTGGGTCATAGGCAGCATTTCTCTTCCTCCAAACACGGCGAGTTGAGTTAATGCCAAAGATCTCAATTTTTGTCTCATCTGACCACAGCACCTTCTCCCAATAACTCACAGAATCATCCAGCTGTTCATTGGCAAACTTCAGGCGGGTCTGCACATGTAGAATATACACACTTCCTCTTCTTACTATAATAGTTCACTAATATGAAATAGTCATATATTATTTCATGATATTACTTTATTTAGTTAATTTAACACAGCAAGCAGAATAATAATAAAAAACAGCCCCTAATAAATCCCATAAAAACCCATGGGTGGTGTGGTCCACCAATATCCTATTGACATGAGGTAATATATTGTACAAATTAACTCAGTATACATCAATATTGCCAATACATATAATGCTCAGCATAAACCGGTTAATTTTACTAATTTAAGTTACAGTTGAAATATATTATACAGATTACCTGGTATACATCAATATAGTTAACATATATGATGCGCAGCATAAACTAGTTAGTATCACATATATGATGCTCAGCATGAGCTAATTAATATCACACGAGTAAATAATAGCTGAAATACAAACCAGATGCCATGGTAGTAACTCCACACCACCCAAGCACTCCAACTTCTTTCTATTCAAGGATAGGATATACCTTCAGGAGAGAGGTACTGCAATGGGGGCATCCTGTGCGCCATCCTATGCGTGTCTCTTCCTTGGGTATTGGGAGCCCAACATTATCTATCCAGCAGAGGAGAATGGTGCGGTCCAGATGTGGGTAAGGTTCATTTATGACTAGTGTTGAGCGAGCATGCTCGACGCTGCTCGGTACTCGCCCGAGCATCTCACTACTCAGGATGTTCGGCGAGCACCGAGCATTTCTGGGTTACTCGGGCGGGAGCTCAGGTCTCCGCCCTGCATGTTTGGCGCTCTTTACAGAGCCAATGAACATGCAGGTATTGCCAGCCAGTCAGTGTAATGCCGCAGCCATGTTGTTTGTGGGCATTACAGTGATTGGCTGGCCGCGCAGCGTCACCTTGAGTATTTAAAACCGGGCGCCGCCATCTTGGACACAGTCGCTCCGGATCAGAGAGTGTAGGGAGAGTGCTGCTGAGCTAGGGAGAGATTTATGATGTGAAATAGTTAGTGCAGGGTCTCTAAAGCCTGCCAAATCAAACAAACAGTCCTTCTCAGGACTAATATCCATCCCAGATATCAGGCAGGCAGGCTGTATAGGAGACACAGTGGTTATACCAGCAAACGCTGCATTACAGTCCTGTGTGCTCCTGCTGGTCAAATTGCTAGACTTAGCCCCAGGTCTCAGGGGCCAGGAAAAATCTTTTTTTTTTCATCTAAATCCTGTTTTGTTATTTTTTCCTCAGTCAGACTGTACAAATACCCATCTTATAAACCATTTGGTATCCCCCCCCCCCAAAAAAAAAAAAAAATTGAGTGTGTCTGTGAGTGTTCAGACACCAATATATCTGTTTAAAAGATTCTGGTGTATGCCAGAGAACTAGAACTGTGTTTTTCCTCTTCCACGGTTCAAATCTGGGTGTTATCAACCTGCTTGCCTTTTTTTCATAAAAAAAACAGTTTGAGTGTGTCGCTGACTGTTCAGACACCAATATATCTATTTTAACAAGTCTGGTATACACCAGGAAATTATAACTGTGGTTTTGCAATACCACGCTTCAAATCTCTGTATTATCCACTTTTTTGTATTTTTTCCATAAAAAAAAACATTTTCAGTGTGTCGCTGACTGACTGTTCAGACACAAATATATCTGTTTAAAAGATAAGACCAAAAGGGGGAGGAATAAGATGAAGGAGATGTCTATAATATTTAGAATAAAGACCACATTCCAAAGAAAATAGCCGGAGAGTGAGCTATTGAACAATGTATACGTTTTTATTAATTAATCATAACAATAGAAAAAATATTCTCTAATTGAAGATTGCAATAAGTGAACGTGGTAATGTGAGAAGCATAACTAGATCAAGGCAGATGGAAAAATGCCAAGAGAAGGGAGACCGAATCCCTGTCCACAGAATCCAAACACACCCATAGGTCCAAATTAATCACATGTGTATAGGACAAAATGCTCAACTAGTAAATGAACATACAGATATACCCTATACATAAGTCAGTTGAGATATATATGCTAGGATAATCCTACACAGAGTAATATAATAGTAGTCATTCAGAATGTCTAACAATAAGGGTAAGTAACAGTTAATACTATTAATATGTATAAAGGTCTATAGGTCTTGCTGAGCCAAGAAAGGAATTACGAATGACACATAGTGTACACATGTGAGTAATCAAGGTTATATTAAATGCATAGTGTTAGAAGTAGTATTAATTACCTTGAGACATATTGGGCATATCGGTGTGCAGGTACTGGTTACAGAGAACTGGCAACGTGCCTTTGAGTACCTGCACACCAATATGTCTCAAGGTAATTAATACTACTTCTAACATTATGCATTTAATATAACCTTGATTACTCACATGTGTACACTATGTGTCATTCATAATTCCTTTCTTGTCTTGCTTAAGTAACACTCGGGCTATATACAATATGGCTCAGCAAGACCTATAGACCTTTATACATATTAATAGTATTAACTGAGGCGAGGCGAGATCACACACGTACCATGCCTGGCTCATGTGCTTAACCTTGTGGTTCAGCGGTTTCTTAAATCGTACCCCGAGTTACCAGATCTGCTCGTCAAAGTACGCCGCCTGTCAGCTCATTTTCACAAGTCGGCTACAGCTTACGCCGCCCTTGCAGCTTCCGGCACACCGACTGGTGTGTGATGTCCCCACACGTTGGAACTCTAACTCCACATGTTGCGAAGGATTTGTGAGCAGAAGAGAGCAGTTGTGGAGTGTACCAGCTGCCACAAGGCCGTCGATATTCAGGTCAGACTCCACACATAAGACCTCAGGAGTGGACCTGGATGTCTGACATATGTACCATCCTGACAAACTTTGAGGAGTCCACCAAGATGGTGAGTGGCGATGACGCCATCATTAGCATCAGCATCCCACTTGTCTCTTTTTTGCAACGCTCTCTGCAGAGAATTAAAGAGGAGGCATTGCAGCCAGAGTATGATGAGATGGATCAAGAAGCAGTAATGGGTGATTACACACAGCCCAGCCTCATCTCATCCCAACGTGTATTGGGGGACAATGAGGGAGAGGAGGAGGAGGAGGAGGAAGAACAGGAGCTTGTATCATGCGCTGTAGACGGTAGTACCTGTACAACTGTCATACCGTCAGTTCAGCGTGGGTGGCCTGAGGACAGGGGGGAGGAGGAGGAGGAGGAGAGCATGGTCAGTCGTCATCTTTGTGAGGACACAGAAGTCTTGCCCATTACCAGTATGGCACGCACGGCTGACCTTATGTTACGCTGCCTTAACCGTGACCATCACGTTGTCAAAATGTTGAGTGACAGTCATTACTGGTTGGTGACACTTTTAGACCCCCGCTACAAGGAGAACTTTCACTCTCTTATTCCTGAGGTGGAGAGGTCTACAAAAATGGGGCAGTACCAGAAGGCCCTTGCTGCAGAACTGTTAAAAAAATTCCCATCTGAACACGCTAGCGGCAGATGACACAGTTCGTTGCCAAACCAAGGCGTACAGGCGAGAGAGATGCAACTCCATGGGAACACTGTCAACATTCTGGGACAGTTTTCTGAGACCCGCCCAGCTTACAGGCCCTGAGGCGCGGGGTACTCTCACAAGGAGGGGAAAGTTTCAAAAGATGGTGAGGGAGTACTTTGCCGACTCTACCAGCGTCTTCTGTGATTCCTCTGTGCTTTTTAATTATTGGGTATCCAAGCTGGACACTTGGAATGAACTCGCTCTGTACGCCCTGGAGGTCCTGGCCTGCCCTGCCGTTAGCGTGTTATCGGAGCGTGTTTTCAGTGCCGCTGGGGGAATTATAACTGATAAGCGCACTCGCCTGTCAACTGACAATGCTGACAAGCTGACCCTTATCAAAATGAACAAGGGCTGGATTGGACCAGACTTCTCATCACCACCAAATGACAGCAGAGTAGCATAAAGTCAAATCCACTGTGTTACATCGGGAGGTGTATTCCCATGCACTTTATCACACAAATACATGGGTATATGCTTCCTTATTTCGGCTGTTTTTTGCTCTTCTCCTTATCCTCAGCCTCCACCACCACTATACCACCAGGGTGACCGTGGTCCGTGTTGCCAGCATAGCAAGTTACTCCGTCCTAATTTTTGGCAGCTTTTGCTTGGAAGGCATAGGCAAAGACTATGGGAGACCCACTCCCCAATAATGGGAAAAATGTTTTTAACATGCTGTACTGCATGGCTCTTGTAAGGGACATAAAAACTGTCTTCTTAAGCTACTGCGACCTCCACGTCTCTTCCAAGGGGAATTAAAACCGTCTTGTTGAGCTACTGTGACCTCCACGTCTCTTCCAAGGGGCATTCATATTGTCTTTTTATTCCACTGCGACCTCCACCACTCTTCCAAGGGGAATTCATATTGTCTTTTTATTCCACTGCGACCTCCACCACTTTTCCAAGGGGCATTCATATTGTCTTTCTATTCTACTGTGACCAACACGTCTCTTCCAAGGGGCATTAAAACTGTCTTGTTAAGCTACTGTGACCTCCACGTCTCGTGCATGGGGCATTAAAACTGTCTTGTTCAGATTCTGTGACCTCCTTGTCTCTTCCACGGGGCATTAAAACTGTCCTGTTAAGCTACTGTGACCTCCACGTCTCTTCCAAAGGGCATTAAAACCATCTTGTTAACCTACTGCGACTTCCACGTCTCTTCCAAGGGGCATTGATATTGTCTTTTTATGCCACTGCGACCACCACCACTCTTCCAAGGGGAATTGATATTGTCTTTTTATTCCACTGCGACCTCCACCACTCTTCCAAGGGTCATTGATATTGTCTTTCTATTCTACTGCGACCTCCACCACTCTTCTCTGGGGCATTAAAATCATCTTGTTAAGCTACTGTGACCTCCACGTCTCTTCCAAGGGGCATTGATATTGTCATTTTATACCACTTCGACCTCCGCCACTCTTCCAAGGGGCATTGATATTGTCTTTCTATTCCACTGCGACCTCCACCACTCTTCCAAGGGGCATTAAAACTGTCTTGTTAAGCTACCGTGACCTCCACCTCTCTTCCAAGGGGCATTGATATTGTCTTTTTAGTCCACTGCAACCTTCTCCACTCTTCCAAGGGGCATTGATATTGTCTTTCTATTCCACTGCGACCACCATCCCTCTTCCAATGGGCATTAAAACAGTCTTAGTAAGCTACTGTGATCTCCACGTCTCTTACAAGGGGCATTAAAACTGTCTTGTTAAGCTACTGTAACCTCCACGACTCTTGCAAGGGGCATTGATATTGTCTTTTTATTCCACTGCGATCTCCACCACTCTTCCAAGGGGCATTGATATTGTCTTTTTATTCCACTGTGACCTCCACCACTCTTCCAAGGGGCATTAAAACTGCCTTGTTAAGCTACTGTGACCTCCACGTCTCTTCCACAGGGCATTAAAACCGTCTTGTTAAGCTACTGTGACCTCCACGTCTCTTCCAAGGGCCATTGATATTGTCTTTTTATTCCACTGCGACCTCCACCACTCTTCCAAGGGGCATTGATATTGTCATTTTATTCCACTGCGACCTCCACCACTCTTCCAAGGGGCATTAAAACTGTCTTGTTAAGCTACTGTGACCTCCATGTCTCTTCCACGGGGCATTAAAACCGTCTCGTTAAGCTACTGTGACCTCCACGTCTCTTCCAAGGGGCATTGATATTGTCTTTTAATTCCACTTCGACCTCCACCACTCTTCCAAGGGGCATTAAAACTGTCTTGTTGAGCAACTGTCACCTCCACGTCTCTTCCAAGGGGCATTGATATTGTCTTTTTATTCCACTGCGACCTCCACCTCTCTTCTAAGGGCCATTGATATTGTCTTTTTATTCCACTCCGACCTCCACCACTATTCCAAGGGGCATTAAAACTGTCTTGTTAAGCTACCGTGACCTCCACCTCTCTTCCAAGGGGCATTGATATTGTCTTTTTAGTCCACTGCAACCTTCTCCACTCTTCCAAGGGGCATTGATATTGTCTTTCTATTCCACTGCGACCACCATCCCTCTTCCAATGGGCATTAAAACAGTCTTAGTAAGTTACTGTGATCTCCACGTCTCTTCCAAGGGGCATTAAAACTGTCTTGTTAAGCTACTGTAACCTCCACGACTCTTGCAAGGGGCATTGATATTGTCTTTTTATTCCACTGCGATCTCCACCACTCTTCCAAGGGGCATTGATATTGTCTTTTTATTCCACTGTGACCTCCACCACTCTTCCAAGGGGCATTAAAACTGCCTTGTTAAGCTACTGTGACCTCCACGTCTCTTCCACAGGGCATTAAAACCGTCTTGTTAAGCTACTGTGACCTCCACGTCTCTTCCAAGGGCCATTGATATTGTCTTTTTATTCCACTGCGACCTCCACCACTCTTCCAAGGGGCATTGATATTGTCATTTTATTCCACTGCGACCTCCACCACTCTTCCAAGGGGCATTAAAACTGTCTTGTTAAGCTACTGTGACCTCCACGTCTCTTCCACGGGGCATTAAAACCGTCTCGTTAAGCTACTGTGACCTCCACGTCTCTTCCAAGGGGCATTGATATTGTCTTTTAATTCCACTTCGACCTCCACCATTCTTCCAAGGGGCATTAAAACTGTCTTGTTGAGCAACTGTCACCTCCACGTCTCTTCCAAGGGGCATTGATATTGTCTTTTTATTCCACTGCGACCTCCACCTCTCTTCTAAGGGCCATTGATATTGTCTTTTTATTCCACTCCGACCTCCACCACTATTCCAAGGGGCATTAAAACTGTCTTGTTAAGCTACTGTGACCTCCACATCTCTTCCAATGGGCATTAAATCCGTCTTGTTAAGCTACTGTGACTTCCACGTCTCTTCCATGGGGCATTAAAACTGTCTTGTTAAGCTACTGTGACCTCCACGTCTCTTCCACGGGGCATTAAAACTGTTTTGTTAAGCTACTTTGACCTCCATGTCTCTTCCAAGGGGCATTAAAACCATCTTGTTAAGCTACTGTGACCTCCACGTCTCTTCCAAGGGGCAATAAAACTGTCTTTTTAAGCTACTGTGACCTCCACGTCTCTTCCAAGGGACATTAAAACTGTTTTGTTAAGCTACTGCGACCTCCATGTCTCTTCCAAGGGGCATTGATATTGTCTCTTTATTCCACTGCGACCTCCACCACTCTTCCAAGAGGCATTGATATTGTCTTTTTATTCCACTGCAACCTCCACATCTCTTCCATGGGGCATTAAAACTGCCTTGTTAAGCTAATGTGACCTCCATGTCTCTTCCAAGGGGCATTAAAATCATCTTGTTAAGCTACTGTGACCTCCACGTCTCTTCCAAGGGGGATAGCTATTGTCTTTTGATTCCACTGCGACCTCCACCACTCTTCCAAGGGGCATTAACACTGTCTTGTTAAGCTACTGCGACCTCCACGTCTCTTCCAAGGGGCATTAAAATCGTCTTGTTAAGCTACTGTGACCTCCACGTCTCTTCCAAGGGCCATTGTTATTGTCTTTTTATTCCACTGCGACCTCCACCACTCTTCCAAGGGGCATTGATATTGTCTTTTTATTCCACTGTGACCTCCACCACTCTTTCAAGGGGCATTGATATTGTCTTTTTATTCCACTGCGACCTCCACCACTCTTCCAAGGGGCATTAAAACTGTCTTCTTAAGCTACTGTGACCTCCACGTCTCTTCCACGGGGCATTAAAACCGTCTTGTTAAGCTACTGTGACCTCCACGTCTCTTCCAAGGGCCATTGATATTGTAATTTTACTCCACTGCGACCTCCACCACTCTTCCAAGGGGCATTAAAACTGTCTTGTTAAGCTACTGTGACCTCCACGTCTCTTCCACGGGGCATTAAAACAGTCTTGTTAAGCTACTGTGACCTCCACGTCTCTTCCAAGGGCCATTGATATTGTATTTTTATTCCACTGCGACCTCAACAACTCTTCCAAGGGGCATTGATATTGTCGTTTTATTCCACTGCGACCTCCACCACTCTTCCAAGGGGCATTAAAACTGTCTTGTTAAGCTACTGTGACCTCCACGTCTCTTCCACAGGGCATTAAAACCGTCTCGTTAAGCTACTGTGACCTCCACGTCTCTTCCAAGGGGCATTGATATTGTCTTTTAATTCCACTTCGACCTCCACCATTCTTCCAAGGGGCATTAAAACTGTCTTGTTGAGCAACTGTCACCTCCACGTCTCTTCCAAGGGGCATTGATATTGTCTTTTTATTCCACTGCGACCTCCACCTCTCTTCTAAGGGCCATTGATATTGTCTTTTTATTCCACTCCGACCTCCACCACTATTCCAAGGGGCATTAAAACTGTCTTGTTAAGCTACTGTGACCTCCACATCTCTTCCAATGGGCATTAAATCCGTCTTGTTAAGCTACTGTGACTTCCACGTCTCTTCCAAGGGGCATTAAAACTGTCTTGTTAAGCTACTGTGACCTCCACGTCTCTTCCACGGGGCATTAAAACTGTTTTGTTAAGCTACTTTGACCTCCATGTCTCTTCCAAGGGGCATTAAAACCATCTTGTTAAGCTACTGTGACCTCCACGTCTCTTCCAAGGGGCAATAAAACTGTCTTTTTAAGCTACTGTGACCTCCACGTCTCTTCCAAGGGACATTAAAACTGTTTTGTTAAGCTACTGCGACCTCCATGTCTCTTCCAAGGGGCATTGATATTGTCTCTTTATTCCACTGCGACCTCCACCACTCTTCCAAGAGGCATTGATATTGTCTTTTTATTCCACTGCAACCTCCACATCTCTTCCATGGGGCATTAAAACTGCCTTGTTAAGCTAATGTGACCTCCATGTCTCTTCCAAGGGGCATTAAAATCATCTTGTTAAGCTACTGTGACCTCCACGTCTCTTCCAAGGGGGATAGCTATTGTCTTTTGATTCCACTGCGACCTCCACCACTCTTCCAAGGGGCATTAACACTGTCTTGTTAAGCTACTGCGACCTCCACGTCTCTTCCAAGGGGCATTAAAATCGTCTTGTTAAGCTACTGTGACCTCCACGTCTCTTCCAAGGGCCATTGTTATTGTCTTTTTATTCCACTGCGACCTCCACCACTCTTCCAAGGGGCATTGATATTGTCTTTTTATTCCACTGTGACCTCCACCACTCTTTCAAGGGGCATTGATATTGTCTTTTTATTCCACTGCGACCTCCACCACTCTTCCAAGGGGCATTAAAACTGTCTTCTTAAGCTACTGTGACCTCCACGTCTCTTCCACGGGGCATTAAAACCGTCTTGTTAAGCTACTGTGACCTCCACGTCTCTTCCAAGGGCCATTGATATTGTAATTTTACTCCACTGCGACCTCCACCACTCTTCCAAGGGGCATTAAAACTGTCTTGTTAAGCTACTGTGACCTCCACGTCTCTTCCACGGGGCATTAAAACAGTCTTGTTAAGCTACTGTGACCTCCACGTCTCTTCCAAGGGCCATTGATATTGTATTTTTATTCCACTGCGACCTCAACAACTCTTCCAAGGGGCATTGATATTGTCGTTTTATTCCACTGCGACCTCCACCACTCTTCCAAGGGGCATTAAAACTGTCTTGTTAAGCTACTGTGACCTCCACGTCTCTTCCACAGGGCATTAAAACCGTCTTGTTAAGCTACTGTGACCTCCACGTCTCTTCCAAGGGGCATTGATATTGTCTTTTAATTCCACTTCGACCTCCACCACTCTTCCAAGGGGCATTAAAACTGTCTTGTTGAGCAACTGTGACCTCCACGTCTCTTCCAAGGGGCATTGATATTGTCTTTTTATTCCACTGCGACCTCCACCTCTCTTCTAGGGGGCATTGATATTGTCTTTTTATTCCACTCCGACCTCCACCACTATTCCAAGGGGCATTAAAACTGTCTTGTTAAGCTACTGTGACCTCCACATCTCTTCCAAGGGGCATTAAATCCATCTTCTTAAGCTACTGTGACTTCCACGTCTCTTCCAAGAGGCATTAAAACTGTCTTTTTAAGCTACTGTGACCTCCACGTCTCTTCCAAGGAACATTAAAACTGTTTTGTTAAGCTACTGCGACCTCCACGTCTCTTCCAAGGGGCATTGATATTGTCTTTTTATTCCACTGCAACCTCCACCACTCTTCCAAGGGGCATTAAAACCGTCTTGTTAAACTACTGTGACCTCCACATCTCTTCCATGGGGCATTAAAACTGCCTTGTTAAGCTACTGTGACCTCCACGTCTCTTCCAAGGGGCATTAAAATCATCTTGTTAAGCTACTGTGACCTCCACGTATATTCCAAGGGGGATAGCTATTGTCTTTTTATTCCACTGCGACCTCCACCACTCTTCCAAGGGGCATTAACACTGTCTTGTTAAGCTACTGCGACCTCCACGTCTCTTCCAAGGGGCATTAAAATCGTCTTGTTAAGCTACTGTGACCTCCATGTCTCTTCCAAGGGGCATTGATATTGTCTTTTTATTCCACTGCAACCTCCACCACTCTTCCAAGGGGCATTGATATTGTCTTTTTATTCCACTGTGACCTCCACCACTCTTTCAAGGGACATTGATATTGTCTTTTTATTCCACTGCGACCTCCACCACTCTTCCAAGGGGCATTAAAACTGTCTTCTTAAGCTACTGTGACCTCCACGTCTCTTCCACGGGGCATTAAAACTGTCTTGTTAAGCTACTTTGACCTCCACGTCTCTTCCAAGGGGCATTGATATTGTCTTTTTATTCCACTGCGACCTCCACCTCTCTTCTAAGGGGCATTGATATTGTCTTTTTATTCCACTCAGACCTCCACCACTATTCCAAGGGGCATTAAAACTGTCTTGTTGAGCTACTGTGACCTCCACATCTCTTCCAAGGGGCATTAAATCCGTCTTGTTAAGCTACTGTGACTTCCACGTCTCTTCCAAGGGGCATTAAACCCGTCTTGTTAAGCTACTGTGACGTCCACGTCTCTTCCACGGGGCATTAAAACTGTTTTGTTAAGCTACTTTGACCTCCATGTCTCTAACAAGGGGCATTAAAACCATCTTGTTAAGCTACTGTGACCTCCACGTCTCTTCCAAGGGACATTAAAACTGTTTTGTTAAGCTACTGCGACCTCCACGTCTCTTCCAAGGGGCATTGATATTGTCTCTTTATTCCACTGCGACCTCCACCACTCTTCCAAGAGGCATTGATATTGTCTTTTTATTCCACTGCAACCTCCACCACTCTTCCAGGGGGCATTAAAACTGTCTTGTTAAACTACTGTGACCTCCACATCTCTTCCATGGGGCATTAAAACTGCCTTGTTAAGCTACTGTGACCTCCACGTCTCTTCCAAGGGGCATTAAAATCATCTTTTTAAGCTACTGTGACCTCCACGTCTCTTCCAAGGGGGATAGCTATTGTCTTTTTATTCCACTGCGACCTCCACCACTCTTCCAAGGGGCATTAACACTGTCTTGTTAAGCTAGTGCGACCTCCTCGTCTCTTCCAAGGGGCATTAAAATCGTCTTGTTAAGCTACTGTGACCTCCATCTCTCTTCCAAAGGGCATTGATATTGTCTTTTTATTCCACAGCGACCTCCACCACTCTTCCAAGGGGCATTGATATTGTCTTTTTATTCCACTGTGACCTCCACCACTCTTCCAAGGGCCATTGATATTGTAATCTTATTCCACTGCGACCTCCACCACTCTTCCAAGGGGCATTGATATTGTCGTTATGTTCCACTGCGACCTCCACCACTCTTCCAAGGGGCATTAAAACTGTCTTCTTAAGCTACTGTGACCTCCACGTCTCTTCCACGGGGCATTAAAACTGTCTTGTTGAGCTACTTTGACCTCCACGTCTCTTCCAAGGGCCATTGATATTGTATTTTTATTCCACTGCGACCTCCACCACTCTTCCAAGGGGCATTGATATTGTCGTTTTATTCCACTGCGACCTCCACCACTCTTCCAAGGGGCATTAAAACTGTCTTGTTAAGCTACTGTGACCTCCACGTCTCTTCCACGGGGCATTAAAACTGTCTTGTTGAGCAACGGTGACCTCCACGTCTCTTCCAAGGGGCATTGATATTGTCTTTTTATTCCACTCAGACCTCCACCACTATTCCAAGGAGCATTAAAACTGTCTTGTTAAGCTACTGTGACCTCCACATCTCTTCCAAGGGGCATTAAATCCGTCTTGTTAAGCTACTGTGACTTCCACGTCTCTTCCAAGGGGCATTAAACCCGTCTTGTTAAGCTACTGTGACGTCCACGTCTCTTCCACGGGGCATTAAAACTGTTTTGTTAAGCTACTTTGACCTCCATGTCTCTAACAAGGGGCATTAAAACTGCCTTGTTAAGCTACTGTGACCTCCACGTCTCTTCCAAGGGGCATTAAAATCATCTTGTTAAGCTACTGTGACCTCCACGTATATTCCAAGGGGGATAGCTATTGTCTTTTTATTCCACTGCGACCTCCACCACTCTTCCAAGGGGCATTAACACTGTCTTGTTAAGCTACTGCGACCTCCACGTCTCTTCCAAGGGGCATTAAAATCGTCTTGTTAAGCTACTGTGACCTCCATGTCTCTTCCAAGGGGCATTGATATTGTCTTTTTATTCCACTGCAACCTCCACCACTCTTCCAAGGGGCATTGATATTGTCTTTTTATTCCACTGTGACCTCCACCACTCTTTCAAGGGACATTGATATTGTCTTTTTATTCCACTGCGACCTCCACCACTCTTCCAAGGGGCATTAAAACTGTCTTCTTAAGCTACTGTGACCTCCACGTCTCTTCCACGGGGCATTAAAACTGTCTTGTTAAGCTACTTTGACCTCCACGTCTCTTCCAAGGGCCATTGATATTGTATTTTTATTCCACTGCGACCTCCACCACTCTTCCAAGGGGCATTGATATTGTCGTTTTATTCCACTGCGACCTCCACCACTCTTCCAAGGGGCATTAAAACTGTCTTGTTAAGCTACTGTGACCTCCACGTCTCTTCCACGGGGCATTAAAACTGTCTTGTTGAGCAACGGTGACCTCCACGTCTCTTCCAAGGGGCATTGATATTGTCTTTTTATTCCACTGCGACCTCCACCTCTCTTCTAAGGGGCATTGATATTGTCTTTTTATTCCACTCAGACCTCCACCACTATTCCAAGGGGCATTAAAACTGTCTTGTTGAGCTACTGTGACCTCCACATCTCTTCCAAGGGGCATTAAATCCGTCTTGTTAAGCTACTGTGACTTCCACGTCTCTTCCAAGGGGCATTAAACCCGTCTTGTTAAGCTACTGTGACGTCCACGTCTCTTCCACGGGGCATTAAAACTGTTTTGTTAAGCTACTTTGACCTCCATGTCTCTAACAAGGGGCATTAAAACCATCTTGTTAAGCTACTGTGACCTCCACGTCTCTTCCAAGGGACATTAAAACTGTTTTGTTAAGCTACTGCGACCTCCACGTCTCTTCCAAGGGGCATTGATATTGTCTCTTTATTCCACTGCGACCTCCACCACTCTTCCAAGAGGCATTGATATTGTCTTTTTATTCCACTGCAACCTCCACCACTCTTCCAGGGGGCATTAAAACTGTCTTGTTAAACTACTGTGACCTCCACATCTCTTCCATGGGGCATTAAAACTGCCTTGTTAAGCTACTGTGACCTCCACGTCTCTTCCAAGGGGCATTAAAATCATCTTTTTAAGCTACTGTGACCTCCACGTCTCTTCCAAGGGGGATAGCTATTGTCTTTTTATTCCACTGCGACCTCCACCACTCTTCCAAGGGGCATTAACACTGTCTTGTTAAGCTAGTGCGACCTCCTCGTCTCTTCCAAGGGGCATTAAAATCGTCTTGTTAAGCTACTGTGACCTCCATCTCTCTTACAAAGGGCATTGATATTGTCTTTTTATTCCACAGCGACCTCCACCACTCTTCCAAGGGGCATTGATATTGTCTTTTTATTCCACTGTGACCTCCACCACTCTTCCAAGGGCCATTGATATTGTAATCTTATTCCACTGCGACCTCCACCACTCTTCCAAGGGGCATTGATATTGTCGTTATGTTCCACTGCGACCTCCACCACTCTTCCAAGGGGCATTAAAACTGTCTTCTTAAGCTACTGTGACCTCCACGTCTCTTCCACGGGGCATTAAAACTGTCTTGTTGAGCTACTTTGACCTCCACGTCTCTTCCAAGGGCCATTGATATTGTATTTTTATTCCACTGCGACCTCCACCACTCTTCCAAGGGGCATTGATATTGTCGTTTTATTCCACTGCGACCTCCACCACTCTTCCAAGGGGCATTAAAACTGTCTTGTTAAGCTACTGTGACCTCCACGTCTCTTCCACGGGGCATTAAAACTGTCTTGTTGAGCAACGGTGACCTCCACGTCTCTTCCAAGGGGCATTGATATTGTCTTTTTATTCCACTGCGACCTCCACCTCGCTTCTAAGGGGGATTGATATTGTCTTTTTATTCCACTCAGACCTCCACCACTATTCCAAGGAGCATTAAAACTGTCTTGTTAAGCTACTGTGACCTCCACATCTCTTCCAAGGGGCATTAAATCCGTCTTGTTAAGCTACTGTGACTTCCACGTCTCTTCCAAGGGGCATTAAACCCGTCTTGTTAAGCTACTGTGACGTCCACGTCTCTTCCACGGGGCATTAAAACTGTTTTGTTAAGCTACTTTGACCTCCATGTCTCTAACAAGGGGCATTAAAACCATCTTGTTAAGCTACTGTGACCTCCACGTCTCTTCCAAGGGACATTAAAACTGTTTTGTTAAGCTACTGCGACCTCCACGTCTCTTCCAAGGGGCATTGATATTGTCTCTTTATTCCACTGCGACCTCCACCACTCTTCCAAGAGGCATTGATATTGTCTTTTTATTCCACTGCAACCTCCACCACTCTTCCAGGGGGCATTAAAACTGTCTTGTTAAACTACTGTGACCTCCACATCTCTTCCATGTGGCATTAAAACTGCCTTGTTAAGCTACTGTGACCTCCACGTCTCTTCCAAGGGGCATTAAAATCATCTTTTTAAGCTACTGTGACCTCCACGTCTCTTCCAAGGGGGATAGCTATTGTCTTTTTATTCCACTGCGACCTCCACCACTCTTCCAAGGGGCATTAACACTGTCTTGTTAAGCTACTGCGACCTCCTCGTCTCTTCCAAGGGGCATTAAAATCGTCTTGTTAAGCTACTGTGACCTCCATCTCTCTTCCAAGGGGCATTGATATTGTCTTTTTATTCCACAGCGACCTCCACCACTCTTCCAAGGGGCATTGATATTGTCTTTTTATTCCACTGTGACCTCCACCACTCTTCCAAGGGCCATTGATATTGTAATCTTATTCCACTACGACCTCCACCACTCTTCCAAGGGGCATTGATATTGTCGTTATATTCCACTGCGACCTCCACCACTCTTCCAAGGGGCATTAAAACTGTCTTGTTAAGCTACTGTGACCTCCACGTCTCTTCCACGGGGCATTAAAACCGTCTTGTTAAGCTACTGTGACCTCCACGTCTCTTCCAAGGGGCATTGATATTGTCTTTTAATTCCACTTCGACCTCCACCACTCTTCCAAGGGGCATTAAAACTGTCTTGTTAAGCTACTGAGACTTCCACGTCTTTTCCAAGGGGCATTAAAACCGTCTTGTTAAGCTACTGTGACCTCCACGTCTCTTCCACGGGGCATTAAAACTGTTTTGTTAAGCTACTTTGACCTCCATGTCTCTTCCAAGGGGCATTAAAGCCATCTTGTTAAGCTACTGTGACCTCCACGTCTCTTCCACGGGGCATTAAAACTGTTTTGTTAAGCTACTTTGACCTCCATGTCTCTTCCAAGGGGCAATAAAACTGTCTTTTTAAGCTACTGTGACCTCCACGTCTCTTCCAAGGGACATTGATATTGTCTCTTTATTCCACTGGGACCTCCACCACTCTTCCAAGAGGCATTGATATTGTCTTTTTATTCCACTGTGACCTCCACCACTCTTCCAAGGGGCATTAAAACTGTCTTGTTAAGCTACTGTGACCTCCACGTCTCTTCCGCAGGGCATTAAAACCGTCTTGTTAAGCTACTGTGACCTCCACGTCTCTTCCAAGGGCCATTGTTATTGTATTTTTATTCCACTGCGACCTCCACCACTCTTCCAAGGGGCATTGATATTGTCGTTTTATTCCACTGCGACCTCCACCACTCTTCCAAGGGGCATTAAAACTGTCTTGTTAAGCTACTGTGACCTCCACGTCTCTTCCACAGGGCATTAAAACCGTCTTGTTAAGCTACTGTGACCTCCACGTCTCTTCCAAGGGGCATTAAAATCATCTTGTTAAGCTACTGTGACCTCCACGTCTCTTCCAAGGGGGATAGCTATTGTCTTTTTATTCCACTGCGACCTCCACCACTCTTCCACGGGGCATTAACACTGTCTTGTTAAGCTACTGTGACCTCCACGTCTCTTCCAAGGGGCATTAAAATCGTCTTGTTAAGCTACTGTGACCTCCATGTCTCTTCCAAGGGGCATTGATATTGTCTTTTTATTCCACAGCGACCTCTACCACTCTTCCAAGGGGCATTGATATTGTCTTTTTATTCCACTGTGACCTCCACCACTCTTCCAAGGGGCATTGATATTGTCTTTTTATTCCACTGCGACCTACACCACTCTTCCAAGGGGCATTAAAACTGTCTTCTTAAGCTACTGTGACATCCACGTCTCTTCCACGGGGCATTAAAACCGTCTTGTTAAGCTACTGTGACCTCCACGTCTCTTCCAAGGGCCATTGATATTGTATTTTTATTCCACTGCGACCTCCACCACTCTTCCAAGGGGCATTAAAACTGTCTTGTTAAGCTACTGTGACCTCCACGTCTCTTCCACGGGGCATTAAAACCGTCTTGTTAAGCTACTGTGACCTCCACGTCTCTTCCAAGGGGCATTGATATTGTCTTTTAATTCCACTTCGACCTCCACCACTCTTCCAAGGGGCATTAAAACTGTCTTGTTGAGCAACTGTGACCTCCACGTCTCTTCCAAGGGGCATTGATATTGTCTTTTTATTCCACTGCGACCTCCACCTCTCTTCTAAGGGGCATTGATATTGTCTTTTTATTCCACTCCGACCTCCATCACTATTCCAAGGGGCATTAAATCCATCTTGTTAAGCTACTGTGACTTCCACGTCTCTTCCAAGAGGCATTAAAACCATCTTGTTAAGCTACTGTGACCTCCACGTCTCTTCCACGGGGCATTAAAACTGTTTTGTTAAGCTAATTTGACCTCCATGTTTCTTGCAAGGGGCATTAAAACCATCTTGTTAAGCTACTGTGACCTCCACGTCTCTTCCAAGGGGCATTAAAACTGTCTTTTTAAGCTACTGTGACCTCCACGTCTCTTCCAAGGGACATTAAAACTGTTTTGTTAAGCTACTGCGACCTCCACGTCTCTTCCAAGGGGCATTGATATTGTCTTTTTATTCCACTGCGACTTCCACCACTCTTCCAAGAGTCATTGATATTGTCTTTTTATTCCACTGCAACCTCCACCACTCTTCCAAGGGGCATTAAAACCATCTTGTTAAACTACTGTGACCTCCACATCTCTTCCATGGGGCATTAAAACTGCCTTGTTAAGCTACTGTGACCTCCACGTCTCTTCCAAGGGGCATTAAAATCATCTTGTTAAGCTACTGTGACCTCCACGTCTCTTCCAAGGGGGATAGCTATTGTCTCTTTATTCCACTGCAACCTCCACCACTCTTCCAAGGGGCATTAACACTGTCTTGTTAAGCTACTGCGACCTCCACGTCTCTTCCAAGGGGCATTAAAATCGTCTTGTTAAGCTACTGTGACCTCCATGTCTCTTCCAAGGGGCATTGATATTGTCTTTTTATTCCACTGCGACCTCCACCACTCTTCCAAGGGGCATTGATATTGTCTTTTTATTCCACTTCGACCTCCACCACTCTTCCAAGGGGCATTAAAACTGTCTTGTTGAGCTACTGTGACCTCCACGTCTCTTCCAAGGGGGATAGCTATTGTCTTTTTATTCCACTGCGACCTCCACCACTCTTCCAAGGGGCATTAACACTGTCTTGTTAAGCTACTGTGACCTCCACGTCTCTTCCAAGGGGCATTAAAATCGTCTTGTTAAGCTACTGTGACCTCCATGTCTCTTCCAAGGGGCATTGATAATGTCTTTTTATTCCACAGCGACCTCCACCACTCTTCCAAGGGGCATTGATATTGTCTTTTTATTCCACTGTGACCTCCACCACTCTTCCAAGGGGCATTGATATTGTCTTTTTATTCCACTGCGACCTACACCACTCTTCCAAGGGGCATTAAAACTGTCTTCTTAAGCTACTGTGACATCCACGTCTCTTCCACGGGGCATTAAAACCATCTTGTTAAGCTACTGTGACCTCCACGTCTCTTCCAAGGGCCATTGATATTGTATTTTTATTCCACTGCGACCTCCACCACTCTTCCAAGGGGCATTAAAACTGTCCTGTTAAGCTACTGTGACCTCCACGTCTCTTCCACGGGGCATTAAAACCGTCTTGTTAAGCTACTGTGACCTCCATGTCTCTTCCAAGGGGCATTGATATTGTCTTTTTATTCCACTGCGACCTCCACCACTCTTCCAAGGGGCATTGATATTGTCTTTTTATTCCACTTCGACCTCCACCACTCTTCCAAGGGGCATTAAAACTGTCTTGTTGAGCAACTGTGACCTCCACGTCTCTTCCAAGGGGCATTGATATTGTCTTTTTATTCCACTGCGACCTCCACCTCTCTTCTAAGGGGCATTGATATTGTCTTTTTATTCCACTCCGACCTCCACCACTATTCCAAGGGGCATTAAATCCATCTTGTTAAGCTACTGTGACTTCCACGTCTCTTCCAAGAGGCATTAAAACCATCTTGTTAAGCTACTGTGACCTCCACGTCTCTTCCACGGGGCATTAAAACTGTTTTGTTAAGCTAATTTGACCTCCATGTTTCTTCCAAGGGGCATTAAAACCATCTTGTTAAGCTACTGTGACCTCCACGTCTCTTCCAAGGGGCATTAAAACTGTCTTTTTAAGCTACTGTGACCTCCACGTCTCTTCCAAGGGACATTAAAACTGTTTTGTTAAGCTACTGCGACCTCCACGTCTCTTCCAAGGGGCATTGATATTGTCTTTTTATTCCACTGCGACTTCCACCACTCTTCCAAGAGTCATTGATATTGTCTTTTTATTCCACTGCAACCTCCACCACTCTTCCAAGGGGCATTAAAACCATCTTGTTAAACTACTGTGACCTCCACATCTCTTCCATGGGGCATTAAAACTGCCTTATTAAGCTACTGTGACCTCCACGTCTCTTCCAAGGGGCATTAAAATCATCTTGTCAAGCTACTGTGACCTCCACGTCTCTTCCAAGGGGGATAGTTATTGTCTTTTTATTCCACTGCAACCTCCACCACTCTTCCAAGGGGCATTAACACTGTCTTGTTAAGCTACTGCGACCTCCACGTCTCTTCTAAGGGGCATTAAAATCGTCTTGTTAAGCTACTGTGACCTCCATGTCTCTTCCAAGGCATTGATATTGTCTTTTTATTCCACTGCGACCTCCACCACTCTTCCAAGGGGCATTGATATTGTCTTTTTATTCCACTGTGACCTCCACCACTCTTCCAAGGGGCATTGATATTGTCTTTTTATTCCACTGCGACCTCCACCACTCTTCCAAGGGGCATTAAAACTGTCTTCTTAAGCTACTGTGACCTCCACGTCTCTTCCACGGGGCATTAAAACCGTCTTGTTAAGCTACTGTGACCTCCACGTCTCTTCCAAGGGGAATTAAAACTGTCTTGTTAAGCAACTGCGACCTCCACGTCTCTTCCAATGGGCATTTAAATCACCTTGTTAAGCTACTGTGACCTCCACGTCTCTTCCAAGGGGCATTGACATTGTCTTTTTATTCCACAGCGACCTCCACCACTCTTCCAAAGGGCATTGATATTGTCTTCTTATACCACTGCGACCTCCACCACTCTTCCAAGGGGCATTAAAACCATCTTGTTAAGCTACTGTGTCCTCCACATCTCTTCCAAGGGACATTAAAACTGTCTTGTTAAGCTACTGTGACCTCCACGTCTCTTCAAGGGGCATTAAAACCATCTTGTTAAGCTACTGTGACCTCCACTTCTCTTCCAAGGGGCATTAAAACCGTCTTGTTAAGCTACTGTGACCTCCACGTCTCTTCCAAGGGGCATTAAAACTGTCTTGTTAAGCTACTGTGACCTCCACGTCTCTACCAAGGGGCATTAAAACCGTCGTTAAGCTACTGTGACCTCCACATCTGTTCCAAGGGGCATTAAAATCGACTTGTTACGCTACTGTGACCTCCACGTCTCTTCCAAGTGGCATTGATATTGTCTTTTTATTCCACTGCAACCTCCACCACTCTTCCAAGGGGCATTAAAATCGTCTTGTTAAGCTATTGTGACCTCCAGGTCTCTTCAAAGGGGCATTAAATCCGTCTTGTTAAGCTACTGTGACCTCCACGTCTTTTCCAAGGGACATTAAAACCGTTTTGTTAAGCTACTGTGACCTCCATGTCTCTTCCAAGGGGCATTAATACCATCTTGCTAAGCAACTGTGACCTCCATGTCTCTTCCAAGGGGCATTAAAACTGTCTTGTTAAGCTACTGTGACCTCCTTGTCTCTTCCAAGTTGCATTAAAACCGTCTTGTTAAGCTACTGTGACCTCCACGTCTCTTCCAAGGGGCATTAAAACCGTCTTGTTAAGCTACTGTCACCTCCACGTCGCTTCCAAGGGGCATTAAAACCATCTTGTTAAACCACTCTGAACTCTAAAGCTCTTCCAAGGGGCATTGAAATGTTGTTTTTAATTACCTCTAACCTCCACGACTCTTCCAACGGGCATTGCATTTCCTCCTAATTTTATTCAGCTTTTTCTTTTCAATGCATAGAAGAACACTAAGGGAGACCCACTCCCCAATAATGGGTAGAAGGTTTTTAGTACGCTGTAATCCACTTCTGTTTCAAGGGGCATTGCAGTTCTGTCAGCTATATATACTTTATGCTTATGGAGATCGATAGCGTGGGTCGGAGTGAAGACAAACACGATATATCGTATTAACAGGATATATTGAAGCAGGCAAGCATATATTATAGCAGGCAAGTATAGGCAATAAGCGATCAGTAAACAGTCTCTGGAAACGATTGTCTTGTCAGTACAAACCGATAGATGTCCCAGGTCCAGAAACGCACAGTCCACGAGATACTGAGCCCGGACCAGGCTCCTTGCAGAGAGCAGGCTGAACTGCAGGTGGATGCAGAGCGGGTCTTTGCACACAGATGAAAGTCCGGATAAACGACAGGCAGGTAACAGGTGGGGAATCCCAATGTAGAGAAGCAACAGGCACAATGCAAGTCCTTCAAGCTTGGCAGCAGGTAAGATACAAGATACACAAGCAAAGTATAGTTGATCAGAGTCTCTTTATATATATAGCAAACAGGAAACAGGAGATATCAGACAGGAAACAAGATGGCCCCCGAGGCTGTCAACTCCATTTTGGATAAGGGCAGAACCAAACAGAACAGGTACATGCGGCTCCATTTTGGATAAGGGCAAAAACCGGACAGAACAGATACATGATTCAGATCCTTACAAGTTCCTTATAATATTTGGAAAGCCTTCCATTCACTGTTAGGCCAACAGTGCTATAAATGGAAAAAACGGTTTAGTTAAGGCCCTCTGACCTCCATGTCACTTCCAAGGGGCATTGGAGTGCTTCGAAATTTTTGGTAGGCATTGCACTCACTGTATGCCCTATAACTGTGCAGCCGAACCGCTCATTTTGGTACAGAAACATATCCTACAGGACATGTGTGGTTGACTGGCATGATATTAATGTGAATGGTCCCTGTTCCTCCTGCTCTTTCTCCTTTGCCACCACCTTATCCATCATTCATCACCTGAAGCTTTGTTTTAACGGGAGTCATAGAACTGGGATAGTAGCAGGAAAACATCCAGCAATCTTCGGAGGAGGTAGGATATGCGCCAAAACGCTGACTACCTCAGGCCTAGCCGCTACTACATACATGCGCTTGCACTCCAAGGAACAGAAAGCTAAGGAGATGGATGGCCTCATGATCATGAATAATTTACTCATTGTGTAGGAGGCCGACCACTGCTGCTGTCTACGATCTGAACTTTGTGTTGAAGCCTGATTGACCCAGGACATGCAATCCTCTATGTCTGGAGGACGTGTTGCATCCCAGTGTCCAACTGTGTCCCGGCTTCCACAATATTAACCCAGTGTGAAGGCATCAGTGAGATGGACCATCCCTGGCCACATTCACTTGTCCACGTGTTTGTGGTTAGGCTGTCCTTCCCACTAAATGCACTGGGGACGGCAGAGGTAATGTTTTGGTATGCGTGCTTCTGTATAAGGTGCATCGAGACAAATAGGGGCGGCTGGGGACCGAGTGTGGACACTTGGCCGCCGGGCGGCTGGGCACTGAGTGTGGATACTGACGCAGCCATGACATGGTGGCCGGCGTCTGCCTACACAAGCCTAAAAGGCCTCATTTCAAGTGCAAGCAAGCTAGCAGTATGGTTTTGCAGCCTGGGGGTGGGTGGGTGGCAGGCTGCACACTTACTCTTGCATTCCAAGAAAACAAAGTAGATGCTAGCTTCTATCATCATCATCATGCTCCTCACCTTGGCACTCTCAACTCCCCTGATGGAGAAGCCAGGGCCCACCGGAGGAGTCTGGTTGTCTGGTGGGCTCGGCCAATGCTACCCTAAAGCAGGCCAGGCTAAGAAAAGTGTGGGGAAGGTTACCAGGACAAATAGTGGCGGCTGGGGACTGAGTATGGAGACCTCGCTGCCAAAGCAGCCATGAGGTAGTGACCAGCTTTGGCCTCCTCCAAACTAAAAGGCCCCATTTCAAGTGCAAGCTAGCAGTGTAGTATTGCAGCCTGTGGGTGGGTGGCTGCATATTTGCGCTTGCATTGCAAGGAATGGAGGAGGTACAATTGAACACTGCCCTGGGACAAGGACTTGCACGGGATAGTTGCAAGGTTGCATCTTCTGATGCGGCAAGGATCACTTCTGATGGGCACACTTTTAGGCAGTGACCTGGGTGTCAGATGCTACCAGGGGTCTTCCCCATGCTGTTCCCATGTCTTTTCAGCACTGTATGCATGAGTCACACAGCACATGGCCAGATAAGGTTGTAAAATGTTAAAATGACATTTACCGGTGAATGCATTTGTCATGGTTGAAAGCAATACGAAAGTGCAAAAAAGCATAAAAAATGCTACTTGTGAACATAGCCCAAGGTGTGGAGGAGTAATTTTGTTTTTGGTTATTTATTTTACCTTATACACAAGTCTTTACCCTGGAAAGGATGTTCCTTAACATATTTCACAGGAAACCAGTTTCAGTTTCGTTTTTGTTTTCTTGTTAGCCCCTAAAAGTGGCTTAATACCTCTGACAACGTTGTTGACAGCAGTGACCTGGGGGTCAGAAATGCTTCCTGGGGCGATCCCCATGCTGTCCCCATGTCATTTGAGCACTGTCACTATAGTTTGGGCACTTTTTAGTCTTTCTACAGACTGCCGGGGGTGACGCCACAAAAATGCTCGGGTCTCCCATAGACTAACATTGGGCTCGTTGCTCGGGTCGAGCACCCGAGTATCACAGTGAGCTTGGCCCGAGCTTCGAGCACCCGAGCATTTTAGTGCTAGCTCAACACTATTTATGACCTATTTATTATATGGCAGGGGGAGGATGCACTTTTGGAGCAGTTTTTGCAAAAACTTAACGACAATCAGTATAACATTTGACTTACCAGTATGTCGAGCCCTGAGGAAATTGATTTCTTGGGTTTAAAAATAAAAAAGGAAGAAGGCGGTATAATATCTACGGATATTTACACAAAAAGTACAGCAGTTAATGCTATTCTGAGTGCAAAATCATCCCATCCATCTCAGGTTATCAGATCTATACCGACTGGTCAGTTCCTTAGGGCTCGACGTACATGCTCTATCGACCAATTATTTGGAAAACAAGCTGTGGAATTGAAAAATCATTTCAATGTTGGTCATTATAGGAATGATGTTATTCAGAAAGGCTATCAGAGAGCTAAGGAAACAACTAGGGGTGAACTTTTAAAATCTAAGGATAAAAAACGAGATCAGAGAGTGAGACTTATTACCCCCTACCATGGTCAATGGAGGAAGATGTATGAGATCATCAGTAGATTTTGGCCAATTCTTCGCTCTGATCCTGTTTTAAGACAGGTTTATCCCATTAAAACCATCTATAACACCAAAGAGGTCCAAAACCCTAATGGATATCCTGTTGAGGAGCCATTATATTCCTCCAAAACCTCAAAACGTGTTAGCTGGTCATACAACTCAGAAACATAGTAGTTTTTCATGTTGATCTTGTGGTGCTTGTCCCCAAATTTATAGAGCAAAGGAATTCTTTGATTCATCAAGAAAATGGGTATATAAAATCTTTCACTTTATTAATTGTAGATTGACGGGATAATATATTGGGAAACCTGTCCATGCAATCTAATCTAAGTGAGACTTACATCCCGTGAATTTCAGGTAAGAATACTTGAACATATTAAGGACATAAAAAATGCAGCTAAATGTGAGAAACCTGAGGAACTGGCTGCTCTAAAAAATATTCCTAAGCACTTCAGAGAATGTCACAATTGTAATTGGAGATTGTTGCGCTTTAGAGGAATTAATAAGGTTAATCTTGGAGCAAGAGGCGGAAATTTCAAAATAATGCTTGAACAAAAGGATATAAAATGAATTATAACCTTGGACACGATTAAACCAAAAGGCCTAAATGATATTATAAGCTTTGCTCCATTTCTAGTATAGCTAGTAAAACTAATGTTGGGGGTGACCTTGTATTATAGGGGGAATTGCTGATCCGTATGACAAAAAATACCTTTTAATATTTTTAATCAGCAATCTGATATGTGCGGTTGTAATTATTGGGGATATGTATTGGGGTGGTTGACATGATGGAGTGTTATTAACTATATATGAATATTTAAAAGAATATGATCATGGATTTTGAGTACTAATTACGTGGATATACAGTACAGACCAAAAGTTTGGACACACCTTTTCGTTTAAAGATTTTTCTGTATTTTCATGACTTTGAAAATTGTACATTCACACTGAAGGCATCAAAACTATGAATTAACACATGTGGAATTATATACTTAACAAAAAAGTGTGAAACAACTGAAAATATGTCTTATATTCTAGGTTCTACAAAGTAGCCACCTTTTGCTTTGATGACTGCTTTGCACACTCTTGGCATTCTCTTGAGGACCTTCAAGAGGTAGTCACCGGAAATGGTTTTCACTTCACAGGTGTGCCCTGTCAGGTTTAATAAGTGGGATTTCTTGCCTTATAAATGGGGTTGGGACCATCAGTTGTGTTGTGCAGAAGTCAGGTGGATACACAGCTCATAGTCCTACTGAATAGACTGTTAGAATTTGTATTATGGCAAGAAAAAAGCAGCTAAGTAAAGAAAAACGCGTGGCCATCATTACTTTAAGAAATAAAGGTCAGTCAGTCCGAAAAATTGGGAAAACTTTGAAAGTGTCCCCAAGTGCAGTTGCAAAAACCATCAAGCGCTACAAAGAAACTGGCTCACATGAGGACCGCCCCAGGAAAGGAAGACCAAGAGTCACCTCTGCTTCTGAGGATAAGTTTATCCAAGTCACCAGCCTCAGAAATCGCAGGTTAACAGCAGCTCAGATTAGAGACCAGGTCAATGCCACACAGAGTTCTAGCAGCAGACACATCTCTACAACAACTGTTAAGAGGAGACTTTGTGCAGCAGGCCTTCATGGTAAAATAGCTGCTAGAAAACCACTGCTAAGGACAGGCAACAAGCAGAAGAGACAAGTTTGGGCTAAAGAACACAAGGAATGGACATTAGACCAGTGGAAATCTGTGCTTTGGTCTGATGAGTCCAAATTTGAGATCTTTGGTTCCAACCACCGTGTCTTTGTGAGACACAGAAAAGGTGAACGGATGGACTCTACATGCCTGGTTCCCACTATGAACCATGGAGGAGGTGTGATGGTGTGGGGGTGCTTTGCTGGTGACACTGTTGGGGATTTATTCAAAATTGAAGGCATACTGAACCAGCATGGCTACCACAGCATCTTGCAGCGGCATGCTATTCCATCCGGTTTGCGTTTAGTTGGACCATCATTTATTTTTCAACAGGACAATGACCTCAAACACACCTCCAGGCTGTGTAAGGGCTATTTGACCAAGAAGGAGAGTGATGGGGTGCTACGCCAGATGACCTGGCCTCCACAGTCACCAGACCTGAACCATATCGAGATGGTTTGGGGTGAGCTGGACCGCAGAGTGAAGGCAAAAGGGCCAACAAGTGCTAAGCATCTCTGGGAACTCCTTCAAGATTGTTGGAAGACCATTTCCGGTGACTACCTCTTGAAGCTCATCAAGAGAATGCCAAGAGTGTACAAAGCAGTCATCCAAGCAAAAGGTGGCTACTTTGAAGAACCTAGAATATAAGACATATTTTCAGTTGTTTCACACTTTTTTGTTAAGTATATAATTCCACATGTGTTAATTCATAGTTTTGATGCCTTCAGTGTGAATGTACAATTTTCATAGTCATGAAAATACAGAAAAATCTTTAAATGAGAAGGTGTGCCCAAACTTTTGGTCTGTACTGTATATCTGTCAATAGATATTGATTATACAATTATGTACTAATAACCTCTTGTCTGCAAGGAACAGCTGTTAATGTGATATATCTAGAAGGGTAGACTATGAATAAGTATTTGCTATATGACACTGCATTTTCTGATCGCAGTTTAAAGGACTTATATAACATCTGCAATTTATGTAAAAGCCACAAGAGGGAGATATGACTAAGAAAATTCCATTCCAAGATTCAAGCAGCAATATTGAAATTTATTATCACAGATATACCTATACCTTTTGCTGCTGATTATGTTAAAAGAATGTATTTTTTAATTTAGTTTTATCTTTGCCTTATTTGTGTTGAGCTATTGGCATGGTATGCTTAAAAATTCTGCAATCTATTATTATTAATATCATGCTAATTGTATTCTCTGATCATGTTATAAATATTATAAATACTATGCTATAATCATGTTATGTCCATTATTAACAATATTTCTGAAGATTTTATTAATTATCTATATGCAAAACTACTGGCACGCTGTGCCCACTGCTAAAATGGAGTCCTGGTGGCAGTGATGTGTGGGCGCCTGTGCAGCGCTGTTGCGCCTCCCTCCCCGAGTCTGGCGTCCAATCGGGTGTTAAGAAGCGCACGCATGGGGTGTCTGACTTCCGGGACGCCGGCCTCGGCGAGCGACGCGTGACGGGCAGCATGGTTGCACCGCCCTATACATCAGATATATGGCACAGAATATCCCGTTTCTCCTGGATCCCAGTAGGTAACTGGTTGGATTTATTTATTATTCATATAATTAGATTAATGATACATGATAGGGTACAATAATTGTCCCAATCCCTTTGTACAACTATTTATGATCAGACTGTTCACTGCCCCAAGTACCCCCCGAGGAAGCAACATACGCGAAACGTGCATTGGGGTGCTTGGGTGGTGTGGAGTTACTACCATGCATAGGCGGATTATAATGAGGGCAATCCGGGCGACCGCCCGGGGCCCCGAGCCTGCAGGGGGCCCGCGGCTCCGGGCGGGGTGTCTAATGCCGGATTGCCCTCATTATATGTGCGGGAGGGGGGCCCCGGACCGCTCCCCCAGCAGCGACCGCCGCTACTTCTTCATCGGCCGGGCCAGCACTGCAGCAGTTAACTTCCCTGTGCTGGCCCGGCCGCGTCACTGCTAGGAGACACGGCCCTGTGCGCGGCCGTGTCTCCTAGCTGTGACGTCACGCAGTGCGCACCCGGCCAGCAGTGCTGCACCGAAGAGCATGAGGACTGGAACCGGGGGATGGTGAGTGTGTATGTGTGTATGTGTGTGTGTGGGCAGATGTCATTGTGTGATGTCTGTTTGTGTGTGTGTGTGGGCAGATGTCATTGTGTGATGTCTGTTTGTATGTGTGTGTGTGTGGGCAGATGTCATTGTGTGATGTCTGTTTGTATGTGTGTGTGTGTGTGGGCAGATGTCATTGTGTGATGTCTGTTTGTGTGTGTGTGTGTGGGCAGATGTCATTGTGTGATGTCTGTTTGTATGTGTGTGTGTGTGGGCAGATGTCATTGTGTGATGTCTGTGTCTGTGTGTGTGTGGGCAGATGTCATTGTGTGATGTCTGTTTGTTTGTGTGTGTGTGGGCAGATGTCATTGTGTGATGTCTGTTTGTATGTGTGTGTGTGTGTGGGCAGATGTCATTGTGTGATGTCTGTTTGTATGTGTGTGTGTGTGTGGGCAGATGTCATTGTGTGATGTCTGTTTGTGTGTGTGTGTGTGGGCAGATGTCATTGTGTGATGTCTGTTTGTATGTGTGTGTGTGTGGGCGGATGTCATTGTGTGATGTCTGTTTGTCTGTGTGTGTGTGGGCAGATGTCATTGTGTGATGTTTGTTTGTGTGTGTGTGTGTGTGGGCAGATGTCATTGTGTGATGTTTGTTTGTGTGTGTGTGTGTGTGGGCAGATGTCATTGTGTGATGTCTGTATGTGTGTGTGTGTGTGTGTGTGTGGGCAGATGTCATTGTGTGATGTCTGTTTGTGTGTGTGTGTGTGGGCAGATGTCATTGTGTGATGTCTGTTTGTATGTGTGTGTGTGTGGGCAGATGTCATTGTGTGATGTCTGTTTGTGTGTGTGTGTGGGCAGATGTCATTGTGTGATGTCTGTTTGTATGTGTGTGTGTGTGGGCAGATGTCATTGTGTGATGTCTGTTTGTATGTGTGTGTGTGTGTGGGCAGATGTCATTGTGTGATGTCTGTTTGTGTGTGTGTGTGTGGGCAGATGTCATTGTGTGATGTCTGTTTGTATGTGTGTGTGTGTGGGCGGATGTCATTGTGTGATGTCTGTTTGTCTGTGTGTGTGTGGGCAGATGTCATTGTGTGATGTTTGTTTGTGTGTGTGTGTGTGTGGGCAGATGTCATTGTGTGATGTCTGTTTGTATGTGTGTGTGTGTGTGTGTGTGGACAGATGTCATTGTGTGATGTCTGTGTGTGTGTGGGCAGATGTCATTGTGTGATGTCTGTTTGTGTGTGTGTGTGTGTGTGTGTGGCCAGATGTCATTGTGTGATGTCTGTTTGTGTGTGTGTGTGGGCAGATGTCATTGTGTGATGTCTGTTTGTGTGTGTGTGTGTGTGTGTGGGCAGATGTCATTGTGTGATGTCTGTTTGTGTGTGGGTGTGTGGGCAGATGTCATTGTGTGATGTCTGTTTGTATGTGTGTGTGTGTGTGTGTGGACAGATGTCATTGTGTGATGTCTGTGTGTGTGTGGGCAGATGTCATTGTGTGATGTCTGTTTGTGTGTGTGTGTGTGTGTGTGTGGGCAGATGTCATTGTGTGATGTCTGTTTGTGTGTGTGTGTGGGCAGATGTCATTGTGTGATGTCTGTTTGTGTGTGTGTGGGCAGATGTCATTGTGTGATGTCTGTTTGTGTGTGGGTGTGTGGGCAGATGTCATTGTGTGATGTCTGTTTGTATGTGTGTGTGTGTGTGTGTGTGTGGGCAGATGTCATTGTGTGATGTCTGTTTGTGTGTGTGTGTGTGTGGGCAGATGTCATTGTGTGATGTCTGTTTGTGTGTGTGTGTGTGTGTGTGGGCAGATGTCATTGTGTGATGTCTGTTTGTGTGTGGGTGTGTGGGCAGATGTCATTGTGTGATGTCTGTTTGTATGTGTGTGTGTGTGTGTGTGTGTGGGCAGATGTCATTGTGTGATGTCTGTTTGTGTGTGTGTGTGTGTGGGCAGATGTCATTGTGTGATGTCTGTTTGTATGTGTGTGTGTGTGTGTGGGCAGATGTCATTGTGTGATGTCTGTTTGTGTGTGTGTGTGGGCAGATGTCATTGTGTGATGTCTGTTTGTGTGTGTGTGTGGGCAGATGTCATTGTGTGATGTCTGTATGTGTGTGTGTGTGTGTGTGTGGGGGCAGATGTCATTGTGTGATGTCTGTTTGTGTGTGTGTCTGTGTGTGTGTGTGTGTGGGCAGATGTCATTGTGTGATGTCTGTTTGTATGTGTGTGTGTGTGGGCAGATGTCATTGTGTGATGTCTGTTTGTTTGTGTGTGTGTGGGCAGATGTCATTGTGTGATGTCTGTTTGTATGTGTGTGTGTGGGGGGCAGATATCATTGTGTGATGTCTGTTTGTGTGTGTGTGGGCAGATATCATTGTGTGATGTCTGTTTATATGTATTTTTGGGTTTCAAATGTGTTTATGCGTGTATGTATATGTCTGTATATGTTTGTGTGTGTGCGTGACTGCGTGCGGCCTCCTGCTGAGTATAGCTGGCGCCGTGCGGCCTCCTGCTGTATCTGGGGGGGCGCCGTGTGGCCCCCCGCTGTGTATAGATGGCTACGTGCGGCCCCCCGCTGTGTATAGATGGCTACGTGCGGCCCCCCGCTGTGTATAGATGGCTACATGTGGCCCCCCGCTGTGTATTGATGGCGCCGTGCGCCCCCCCGCCGTGTATTGATAGCGCCGTGCGGCCCCCTGCTGTGTAGAGATGTTGCCGTGCGGCTCGCCGCTGTGCATAGATGGCTACATGCGGCTCCCCGCTGAGTATAGATGGCGCTGTGCGGCCTCCTGCTGTCTCTGGGGAGGCCGCCGTGCGGCCTCCCGCTGTCTATACGGTGCCATCTATACACAGCGGGAGGCCGCACGTAGCCATCTATACACAGCGGGAGGCCGCACGGCGCCATCTATACACAGCGGGAGGCCGCACGGCGCCATCTATACACAGCGGGAGGCCGCACGGCGCCATCTATACACAGCGGTAGGCCGCACGGCGCCATCTATACACAGCGGGAGGCCGCACGGCACCATCTATACACAGCGGGAGGCCGCACGGCGCCATCTATACACAGCGGGAGTCTCAGTGCTTTGCAAGAGCAGTCAATAAATTCTGCTTGACTAATTCTGAGCACCATAAAGTCTGGTTCGCTTCTAACCTGCTGTCTTCATTTTCAGCTTGCTGAATTCTAACTCATTTACTGTCATTCGAGACGATGCCTTTGCTGGTCTCTTTCACCTTGAATACCTGTAAGTGCTCCACTTAATGTCATATTTTTGATTCTGTTCTTCTTCATCTTTTGGCATGTGCAATTGTATGAGCAAGTATTCATATGAATTTATGACCTACTTAAACCTTCGAGGACCTTAAATTTTATTCAATCAATTTTTTTTCCAGTTTAAAACTATGGGACATATATGTGCCTTGGTCCTCAAAGGGTTTTTAAAGGGGCTGCAAACATAAATACGAAAAAAATAATTCAATTAGTGCTTTTTGTGTTCATTTAATTTTTATTTGAAGTCCATTTTTTTTTATATACCTTGAAATTAAGCCCTACCCCATGGAATGAAGCCCTACCTACATGTCATCTGAGAGCTACATGGATCCCGCTTGTGAGGTGCCTGTCCGTCACTACTATTCAGTTTTAGGGTCCACTCACTAGGCCATATATTCTCTCATGCAAGAGAATAGGGCCAATTATGCTAATAACACTCGGCTCAAACTCTGTCAGAGCTTCAACTGAGTGTGATCCGATTCTTTCGCAGCACAGATATGGAGAAGATGGAGAACTTACTTTCTCCATGTTCTCCATAGTCTCTGTGAGTGTTCATCGGACTGCACTTGGATGACATCCGAGTGCAGTCCAATGTTTTACGTGCACCCGTAGACTTGTATGGGTGCACATGGTCCAAATCTCGAATGAGATTATTTTCTCATGCCAATAATCGCAGATCTGCACTGTCCCATAGTATAACATAGGGCCGAGTCCTATCCGATAAAACATCACATAGCATTCGGCCGTGTTATACGACAGTGTGAGCGAGCCCTTAGAGTCAAGGAATATTTACATGCAGATGATTATATTACTTTCCAAGTGTATATTTTTTTAGGCGAGTTCATAGTAAATGCTTTGCCTTTTTGACATGTGATCAACTAAAGAACAAGAAAGATTTAGGACCTCCCCTATAGAGAAACGGAAAATAGTTTGGAGGACTTGCATGTCCTTTTTTATTTATTATGAGAAAATCATAAAAGATCCCGTTTTTTCACCATGCTGTGACTTTCTGCTGAGGGAGAGGGAGAGAGCTGCCCTATTCAGAGTCTGTAATAAGACCTGCTGACAAAAGTGTTGAAGATACAGTCTAATGTGAATTAACAATGAAAAAAAGTTAATTTCACAAATGGCTTGTATTTTTTTAATACAAACTTTTTTGTGTTTACAGCTCCTTTAAAGGGAATCTGTCATCAGGTTTTTGCAACCTAATCTGAGAGCAGCATAATGTAGGGTTAGAGGCACTGATTCCAGTAATGTGTCACTTACTGGGCTGCTTCGTGTTGTTTTGATAAAATCATTGATTTGTCAGAAGGTAATTATCACTAGATGACTAGTAAGTTCTGTAGGACCCCACCCCCATCACTGATCAGTAGATTTCTGTGTACACTGAGCATGGGCAGAAAGCTGCCAATCAGTGGTGTGGGCGGGGCTATACAGAGCGCAGCATTCAGAGAGCTGCTAGATCTGCAGCAGATAAAACGGTGATTTTCTCAAAATGACAACAAGCAGCTGAAAAAGTGACACATCGCTGGAATCAGGGTATCTGCCCCTATATTGTGCTGCTCTCAGATGGGGCAGCACAATTAATATTGTGCCAAATTAATTTCCCGTGAACTATCACATGATCTATCACAGGGGATCATGTGACATGTCACGTGATAAATCAGGTGTGTGTGTGTGGGGGGGGGGGGGGGGGGGGCGCCTTCTAAACTGCCCGGGGCCCTTGCTACTCTTAATCCACCCCTGCTACCATGGCATCTGGTTTGTATTTCAGCTGTTATTTACTCACTAGATGGTGGCCCGATTCTAACGCATCGGGTATTCTAGAATATGTATGCGGCCGACCGGGCGCAATCAGCAGAGCGTTGTTTAAATTTGGCACCAAAATTGCTGATTGGTCGTGGCCGGCAACCGCGACCAATCAGCAGAGCGGTGTTTAAATCTGGAGCCAATATCGCTGATTGGTTGCGGCCGGCGACCACGACCAATCAGCAGAGCGGTGTTTAAATTTGGCGCCAATATCGCTGATTGGTCGCGGCCGGGAGATGAGCGGCTACTCGCAGCAGAAGCATCCCGATCGGCGGCGCCGCTCCCCGGTCCTCCCTTCACACTTGCCGTCGGGAGATCAGCAGCCTTAGCCGCTGATCTCCCGTCGGTAGCCGCATGGAGGGCAGCAGCGCTGCCGGTCGGCGTACTTCTGCTGCGAGCAGCCGGGAGATGAGCCGCTAACGGCCGCTATCTTTTTGTGAAATCCCGCGTCGCTGATTGGCCGCGGCTGGACCAATCAGCGACGCGGGATTTCCTGGATAGAAGGAAAGACAGACAGATGGGGTAAGACGATTACATATATTAGATGTGATATTAATTAGCTCATACTGAGCATCATATATGTGATACTAACTAGTTTATGCTGCGCATCATATATGTTAACTATATTGATGTATACCAGGTAATCTGTATAATATATTTAAACTGTAACTTAAATTAGTAAAATTAACCGGTTTATGCTGAGCATTATATGTATTGGCAATATTGATGTAAACTGAGTTAATTTGTACAATATATTACCTCATGTCAATAGGATATTGGTGGACCACACCACCCATGGGTTTTTATGGGATTTTTTAGGGGCTGTTTTTTATTATTATTCTGCTTGCTGTGTTAAATTAACTAAATAAAGTAATATCATGAAATAATATATAACTATTTCATATTAGTGAGCTATTATAGTAAGGAGGAATTGTGTATATGCTATATTTAATTGGGTTGCTCCTTATGTATTATCTATGGATCTATATATCCTTTATGTGTTGATTGGGCCTGCACATGTGCCTTCTTGAGCAGGGGGGCATTGCGGGCACTGCAGGATTTTAAACCTTTAAGGCGTAATGTGTTACCAATGGTTTACTTGGTGACTGTGGTCCCAGCTGCCTTGAGATCATTAACAAAATCCCCCCGTGTAGTTTTAGGCTGATCTCTCACCTTCCTCATGATAAAGGATACCCCACGAGGTGAGATTTTGCATGGTGCCCCAGATCGATGTCGATTGACAGTTATTTTATATTTCTTCCATTTTCTTACTATTGCACCAATAGCTGTCTCCTTCTCACCCACCTTCTTACTTATGGTTTTGTCGCCCATTCCAGCTTTGTGCAGGTCTATGATCTTGCCCCTGACATCCTTAGAAAGCTGTTTGGTCTTGCCCATGTTGTAGAGGTTAGAGTCTGATTAATTAATTGAGTCTGTGGACAGGAGTCTTTTATGCAGGTGACTGTATGTATAAAAGACTCCCGCGGGAGTCTTTAATGTAGGTAACGAGTTGATTAGGAGCGTCTAACTGGTCTGTAGGAGACAGAACTCATAATGGTTTGTAGGGGATCAAATACTTATTTCTCTCTGCAAAATGCAAATAAATTTATCTAATTTACACAATGTATTTTTTGGGGGGATATTCTATCTCTCAATGTTAAAATTACCCTACCCTTAAAATTATAGACTGTTCATGTCTTTGTCAGTGGGCAAACTTACAAAAACAGCAAGGGATCAAATAATTATTTCCCCCACTGGATATATATACACTGCTCAAAAAAATAAAGGGAACACTCAAATAACACATCGTAGATCTGAATGAATGAAATATTCTCATTGAATACTTTGTTCTGTACAAAGTTGAATGTGCTGACAACAAAATCACACAAAAATCATCAAAGGAAATCAAATTTATTAACCAATGGAGGCTTGGATTTGGAGTCACCCCCAAAATTAAAGTGGAAAAACACACTACAGGCTGATCAAACTTTGATGTAATGTCCTTAAAACAAGTCAAAATGAGGCTCAGTATTGTGTGTGGCCTCCACGTGCCTGTATGACCTCCCTACAACGCCTGGGCATGCTCCTGATGAGGTTGCGGATGGTCTCCTGTGGGATCTCCTCCCAGACCTGGACTAAAGCATCCACCAACTCCTGGACAGTGTGTTGTGCAACATGACGTTGGTGGATAGAGCGAGACATGATGTCCCAGATGTGCTCAATCAGATTCAGGTCTGGGGAACAGGCGGGCCAGTCCATAGAGTCAATGCCTTCATCTTGCAGGAACTGCTGACACACTCCAGCCACATGAGGTCTGGCATTGTCCTGCATTAGGAGGAACCCAGGGCCAACTGCACCAGCATATGGTCTCACAAGGGGTCTGAGGATCTCATCTCTGTACCTAATGGCAGTCAGGCTAGCTCTGGCGAGCACATCGAGGGCTGTGCGGCCCTCCAAAGAAATGCCACCCCACACCATTACTGACCCACTGCCAAACTGCTCATGCTGAAGGATGCTGCAGGCAACAGATCGCTCTCCACGGCGTCTCAAGACTCTGTCTCATTTGTCACATGTGCTCAGTGTGAACCTGCTTTCATCTGTGAACAGCACAGGGCGTGAGTGGCGACTTTGCCAATCCTGATTTTCTGTGGAAAATGCCAAGCGTCCTGCACGGTGTTGGGCTGTGAGCACAACCCCCATCTGTGGACGTCAGGCCCTCATACCACCCTCATGGAGTCGGTTTCTAACCGTTTGTGCAGATACATGCACATTTGTGGCCTGCTGGAGGTCATTTTGCAGGGCTCTGGCAGTGCTCCTCCTGTTCCTCCTTGCACAAAGGCAGAGGTAGCGGTCCTGCTGCTGGGTTGGTGCCCTCCACGTCTCCTGGTGTACTGGCCTGTCTCCTGGTAGCGCCTCCAGCCTCTGGACACTACACTGACAGACATAGAAAACCTTCTTGCCACAGCTCGCATTGATGTGCCATCCTGGATGTGCTGCACTACCTGAGCAACTTCTGTGGGTTGTAGAGTCCGTCTCATGCTACCACGAGTGTGAAAGCACAACCAACATTCAAAAGTGACCAAAACATCAGCCAAAAAGCATTGGTACTGAGATGTGTTCTGTGGTCCCCACCTGCAGAACCACTCCTTTATTGAGAGTGTCTTGATAATTGCCAATAATTTCCATCTATTTTCTATTCCATTTGCACAACAGCATGTGAAATTAATTGTCAGTTAGTGTTGCTTCCTAAGTGAACAGTTTGATTTTACAGAAGTTTGATTTACTTGGAGTTATATTCTGTTGTTTAAGTGTTCCCTTTATTTTTTTGAGCAGCGTATATATATTCAAAGGACCATTTGGCCATCAATATCTTTGTGCCCTTAAAAAGATCAGTCAGGGGAGTGACTATCATGGCGAAATTTGTGATAAATCGCCGATAGTATCCCACAATTCCCAGAAACGCACAAACTTGCTTCTTGGAGTTCAATTGCGGCCAATTTTGGATAGCCTCCGCTTTATTTACTTGCGGCTATATTTCACCCCTTCCGACGATGTAGCCCAAGTATTTTGCCTCTTCTTTCCCCTGGTGCACTTCTTTGGGTTTATATTAAACCCTGCCTTCCATAGTGCATCCAGTACCGCCTTGACCTTCTGTGAATGACTTCCCCAATCCGGGCTGAATATCACAATGTCATCCAGGTAAGCTGCAGGGTATTTTTTGTGAGAGGCTAGGATCTGGTCCATGGCCCTCTGGAAGGAAGCTGGGGCTCCCTCCAGACCGAACAGCATCCTGGTGTACTGAAAGCACCCTTCAGGAGTAGAGAAGGCTGTCTTCTCCTTGGCACTTGGGGACAGGAGTATTTGCCAGTACCCTTTCATTAGGTTCAGGGTGGTGATATATCTGGCTGACCCTAGCCTCTCAATGAGCTCAATGACGCGGGGCATCGGATATGTTTCAAACTTTGACACCTCATTCAGCTTCCTGTATTCATTACAGAACCGCCATTCTCCATCTGGCTTTGGCAGAAGAACAATAGGGCTGGGCCAGCCACTTTTTGACTTCTTGATGATGCTGAGGCTCACCGTTCTTCTCCCCTCCTTGGAGATCAAGTCGCAGCAGACTTCGGGAATCCAGTATGGCCTTTGATTCACCCTCACATGCGGCTCCATCAAGATTTCATGCTCGACTACTTGCTTACAACCTGGCAGCTCTGACAAAAAGGTCCCAATTCCGCTGAAGCAGCTCTCGGCACTGTTGCTTCTTGGCCGGTGACAGTGTCTCTGCCACTTTGACGTCCTTGACTCGAGCTTCAGAATGGGCCCCCAGGCATGTAGCTTTCACTGGTTCCTTGTCTAGCCAAGGTTTGAGCAGGTTAATATGGTACACCTGATATGGCTTTCTTCTCCCTGGTTGGAGGACCTTGTAGTTGATGTCACTCAACTTTTCGACCACTTTGAATGGCTCTTGACATTTGGCCAGGAATTTATTCTCCACCGTGGGGATCAACACCAACACTCGGTCTCCGGGGCTAAACTGTTTCAGTCTTGCCAACTGATTGTAGACCCTTGCCTGGGCCTCTTGTGCTTGAAGGAGGCTTTCATTTACAATCGGCATCACCCTCGCGATCCGGTCTTGCATCTGGGCCACATGCTCGATGACGCTCCGCTGGGGTATTACCACGGCTTCCCAGGTCTCCTTCACAATGTCTAACAGTCCTCTAGGGTGCCATCCGTAAAGCAACTCGAAGGGTAAGAACTCTGTAGAGGCCTGGGGTACTTCCTTAATGGAGAACAGTAGGTACGGCAGTAAGCAGTCCCAGTCTCAACCATGTTTCTTCATGACTTTCTTAAGCATAGACTTCAGGGTCTTGTCCAGGCCCGGCGTCAGCACCTGGCGCACCCGGGCAAGTGCCGGGGCCCTGAACAGGCGGGGGGCCCACTCGACGTCGGGCACCCGGCACACTGTGGGACCTGTGAGCAGAGAAGAGCGGTGCCAGTGTGCCACCCCCCCGCTTGCTCAGGGCCCTGGCACAATACTTTCATCTCCCCGTGCCTCTGCAGCAGGTCCTGTGTCCTCCGCGGCTGCTGCACTGTGACGTCTCAGGTCAGAGGGGGCGATGACGTCTTTCCACCGCGCCCTCTCCTGAGCAGTTGACGCGCCCCCTGGGCCGTGGGGTACTCGGTAGCTGGGCCGGTCAGTGCTGGGGGACGTCACGGTGGCAGTGACCCGGTCCGTGACCCAGGGTGGTCAATTAAAGGGAATAGTAAAATAAAAGGGGAATAAAGTTTTTAGAGCTAATGTTCGTGATGCCATCAGTGGTATGCGGCTATATGTGGCCGCCGCTGCGGTGCAGATCCACTGGAGCTGATGGTGACGCAGCAGAGTTGGTTCAGCTCTCCACAGGCAGAGCTTAGCTCCAGGGCAGGAAATAGTGATGTTATGAGGTAGATGTTGCTAGTGCTGTGTAGTGCAGTGCTGGTGATGGCTCAACAATTATTTAAGGACTCAGTGGGGTGCAGTCTTCAGGTTTTACTCACAGTTGCTAAGTTCCTCAGGTTACACTTTCCGGATTATAACCGCCCACGTCGTCCTGTGTTCACCAAGGAAGGTGTTCAGCATCTCTCAGGTATTTCAGGAGTACTTAAACGGGACCCAGTTCTATGTCCCTTCCTTGGTCATCTTCCTGCGCTGGCTCTCACCCTCCTGCCCTGCGCCTCACAAGCAGTGTCCCAAGCCGGTAGCCTCGGGTCTTGTCGGGCGACGTGCAGTCCCCTGGACCCTCTGTGGCCACCTTTTAGGCAATGTAATTGTGGTGGTTGGCAGCTGCACCTTGCAAGTACAGCAGCCTCTGGTTATCTAGCTGAGCCTGATTATTCTCCACTAGCTTAGGGGACGGTCCCCTCTGCGGCCTGATCCCTCCACGTCCGTGTAGATTCGGGCGCACGGGTGGCTTCCTGCACTCCCCGTGCCCCTGGGATCCCCTCTGTCTCTGGAGCCTTCCTTCTGCTCCCGTCCTCTCTCTCCTGATCCTCTCTTACCAGGCCCGACTCCTCTCTCTCTCCTCCTGAGCAGAGCTCCTCCTGAGCTCCTGCTCCCAGCTCTCCCTCTGACTGAACTGACTGCTTCTAGATGGTTACCCTTCTTCTTATACTCTTCCTGTCCGTGCTCCCCTGATCTACTTCCTCCACCCACACCTACTACATGGTTCCACCCTCCAGCTAGGGACCAGAGACTGTGCTCTCCCTAAGGAGCAATCTCGCCCTTCCCTCTGAAGTGGAGTGTAATGGATGCAAGTGTGTGGGTCTCAGGCAGTACTCCATCCCAACCTGAGAGTGGGATACCACACCTCTGGGTGAGATGCAGTACTTCTGTGGCGACTGAACCCGCAGGGGCGCCACACAGTCACAGCGCAGAGTGGGAAGACGGCGACGCGGCCGAGAAGTCCGGAGCAGCGGCAGCAGGTGAGAAGAAGCAAGCTGTGTATTTGATTTTTTTTTTATGTATGGAGGCATGGAGCATTATATGGGAGGTGACATCCTGTATGGGGCATTATATGGGGAGGCGTGACACCCTGCATGGGGCATTATATGGGGGGAGACATCCTGCATGGGGCATTATATGGGGGGGTGATATCCGGCATGGGGCATTATATGGTGGGGGGATATCCTGCATGGGGCATTATGTAGGGGGGGACATCCTGCATGGGGCATTATGTGGGGGGGACATCCTGCATGGGCCATTATGTGTGGGGTATCCTGCATGGGGCATTATGTGGGGGGAACAGCCTGCATGGAGCATTATCTGGGGGAGAACAGCCTGCATGGGGCATTGTGTGGGGGCACAGCCTGCATGGGGCATTATGTGGGGGCACAGCCTGCATGGGGCATTATGTGGGGGCACAGCCTGCATAGAGCATTATATGGGGGCCAGTATTCTGTATTGAGCGTTATCTGGGGGTCAGTATCCTGTATGGAGCTTTATATGAGGACCAGTATCCTTTATGAAGCGTTATAAGGGGGCCAATATCCTGTATGGAGCATTATAGGGGGGCCAGTATTCTGTATGGAGCATTTTGTGGGTGCCTGTATTCTGTATGGAGCGTTATATGGGGACCAGTATTCTGTATGGAGCATTATATGGGGACCAGTATTCTGCATGTAGCATTATATGGTGCCCAGCCTGTATGGAGCATTGTACGGGGCCCAGCCTGCGCGGAGCATTATATGGGGGCCAGTATCCTGTATGGAGCATTATATAGGGGTCAGTATCCTGTATGGAGCATTATATGGGGTCCATAATACTGTGTAGAGGACTATGTGGTACCCATAATACTGTATGGAGAACTATACAGTCCGATCTGCACTATGCGCTGCGAGGGTTCGCTGGTTTCTGAGCTATTGTAGAATTTACAATAGATATCGCTCATGTAATGTAAGAAGTGAAATCTTTGGCATTGTACTATATATATATTTCTCTGCGTTATCTGTGCATCATGAATCCTGGTATGTGTTAAAGGGGCCCACTGAGACTCTTTCTTCCAAGGCCCACAAAAATCTGGAGCCAGCCCTGGTCTTGTCGAACCTTTCTACTAGGCCTTCCATCTGTGGATGGTACATAGACGTCCGTAGTTGGGTAATTTGCAGAGTCTTACACAACTGCCTCATCACTTTCGACATGAACAGAGTTCCCTGGTCTGTCAGGATCTCCTTTGGCAGGCCCGTTCGGGAGAAAATAAGAATTAGTTCACACACTATACTCCAGGCAGTGGAGTTTCTCAGTGGTACCACCTCCGGGTAATGTGTTGGGTAGTGCAAAAGTACCAGAATGTATTGGTGACCCCTGGCGGACTTAACTATGGGCCCTATGAGGTCCAAATCAATTCGGTCAAACAGAACCTCTATAATTGGTAATGGGACCAGGGGACTACGGAAGTGAGACACGGGAGCAGTTAACTGACACGTAGGATAGGACTGACAATAATTAACAACCTCCCGATGACAGCCAGGCCAGTAAAACCTTTGAAGGACCCGTTCTTGGGTTTTGTCTACGCCCAGATGCACACCCAAGATATGAGAATGGGCTAGGTCTAGTACCCTACGCCTAAAGGGTCCTGGTACCAACAGCTGCTCTAACACTTCCCCTCTCTGTTTAGTGACCCAATATAGCAAATCCTCATTAACTGAAAAATAAGGAAACCTGGTGTCAGCCCCCAGCTCTTGTGCAACCCCATTTATCACAGTCACATTGTCCCATGCCGCTTTTAACGTAAGGTTATCCATTAGAGCAGTTCCAAAATTCCACCCAGAAACTCCCAATTCTGGAATCGCATCCTCATGGGTCACTGTCTCTTCCTCATTGCCAGCAAGGACACATCAAGGGAAACTCTTCTGCCTCTGACTGCAAAGGGGATTCTTCATGGACAAGCCGGCTCTTATCTCAGTTAGTGGCTACTCCCACCTTTCCCCATAAGTCCCAGAACAGTCTGAAGTCCCGCCCGATTATAACTGGGTGTAACAAGTTTCTGATCACCCCGACCTCATGGAACTCAGTACCATGGTTCATTTTTATAGTCACTTGGGTGACGGGGTAGTTCTTGGTGTCACCGTGGATACAGCGGACACCTACGTGTTTCCCAGGCATCAACTAATGGGGGAGTGTGGTCCTCACCAGAGTATCCAAACTCCCCAAGTCCAAAAGTCCCGACATCAGTACCTCATTCATTGTCATGGGACATGACTGAGGCCCCTCACCGGGCTGATAGTCCAGACTGCAGGTGAGGTATGCAGCAAGGTATGAGCAGCACCTCTCAACACTGCAGTCCATCTGCTTGGAGGACATAGGACAATGGGCGGCTATGTGTCTAGGACCATGACATCTCCAGCAGATCATGTCTTTTCCAGTGGCCTCTGGCAACCCCTCAGCAGCCCCTTGAGACCTTGGACTCCCCCCAGTTGTGGCTCTATTAACCCTCTTTTGGGACACTGGCTCCCTCTCAGTACCCCAGGATGAGGATGCAGCACCACTCGGTTTCACTTGGGACTTCGCAACCACCTAGTATCTTTCTATAAGGCCGACCAGGCCGTCCGCATTCCGGGCATAAATTTCATATCAATATGTAGCATATATTTGTCTGAAGAGGTGTGTATCTATTTAGTTAACCATTAAAAAAATAATATCCTTGAATACTATAAAATTATCATGTGGAAAAATTATTCTAAATGTAAATTTGCTTTATAAACCATTTTGATGTGTGGTTGCCCTTATCCACTATTAGATAAATCAAGAAATAACAATTACAAAAGAAATATAGAAATATATATATTATGTAGATAATACTTAAAATTATGTATCATAATTTTCTCAGAATTAAATGTATTTTTGTACCTTCACATAAAGAAACATTTTTTTTTCAAACATACATGAGGCCTCTGTCACACAAATCACACTTAGCAGATGAAGTAAATGAACTGAGCATCTGCTATTTCATTCTGACATTCACAGATTTGTTGAACTCAAACATTCCACATATGAAGTTATAGATATATATATATATTTAACCCAAAATTTTTGTATCCTAATTATCAATGCGCATTGTAAACTATTAAATTTAATATCTTAATATTTATTTGAATATTCTCCAAGTACATATAATATAATATAAGATTTTTCTGAAATTTAGGACGCTTGAAAAAAAAATGCTCTTGACTTGCAAGAATAGAAATGTCTTAGATTCTTTTTTTACTGGCTACCAGGTTTAAATTACACCAACTAAAGATAGGATGAATGGAAATCCATATTATTCGCTCAAAGTTCAGATGCTGCAGCTGTCACAAACGTCATGCTGTAAGTTACTTTAGTTAGCACAAACACTTCATGCACAGAAAATAGTAGCAGCACAAAATAATTAATTAATACATGTTACACATAATATAGTTCAACTAGTTATATTGTTATTATTTTAAAATGTTATACACATAAAATCATGCAATTTTTTTCAACTACCTGTGTGAATAAAGAAATAAATCCATTTTAGAGTTGTTTGATCAAATCCTGCATTGGAAAGAAAATTCTAAGGAAACATAAAAGATAAGATTAAATATCAAATTCATACAGAAACAGAATTATTTAAATATCTTATACATGTATTGGTTCTAATGTAATTCAAAATATTGCTACTTTAATTTATATATGAGGTTCTAATTAATTAATAAATTTTTAATTATTACTATAACAATATATATACAATTATACACAATCTCTACTGTATACAAGTGTATATATATATGTAACTTCACAATTTTACTGTATAAAATAATAAATAACTAATGATACATTGTATAACACTTTTATACAACATATATTTACAGTTTTTCCTTAGCCACTCCCTAAACCAAATCATATGTCTCTATCAAAAATCTCCAGAAAAGATCTGCTTAGAAAATACATTTTTCTATCCTTCAAAAGCTCACATAATTGCCTGTTCTTCAGTCTACATTCCATGATGTCACTGTGAGCTGGTCTCACCTGTCTCTGCCTGTCAATTTCGGCCATTTTGTTTTTTAGAGAGAAGTCACAGCTTTGAACTTTTAACTCTTTCTGTGAAGAAATTGGCTTTTGAATCATCTGATATGACTTATAACCTATATGAAATCTACGTATTTCATAGATTTCATTTAGGGGATGACTCATTGGCTTCTGATATTTTTCCTTTTCTGGTTTTACAAATTTAGCTTGATTTATTTTCTTTTCACGATTTTCAAGTTTTCTAACAAAATCAAGCAACTGCACACATTTAAATAAAGAACTTTTTGTGACGCAATAACTTGAGATACTGGAATTAAAAAATTGAATTTTTGTACAAAAGTTGTTATCATTTGTTTTAATTTTCCATTTTTGATGAGAGTTTTGTACAACCTTTCAAATATGGACATGAATGTATATGTACATTCTTTCCTACCAATTCTTAAATTTTGCAGATCATCTATGTCTGGGACATCCTTTGTGGCACAATAAATCAAATATTTAATCTGTCCGAATCATTTTTCCAATCATTAGTAGAGTCATTTTCACAGGGCATTAAAGATAAACGTCTAGCAAATGTCACAGGAATCCACATTTTAAATAGTTGATTCCACTCCTCATTGGATAAATCAACCTTATCAGCAAAGCTCTCAAATATCTCTATTTTGGCATGATTTTAGATAATTTTAGCAAATTTTTCCTCACTTTAATTTGGAGTTGGGCCTCGGTAGCTTCTAACTTTTCTCCTATTTTTAGTGGCCCTTGTTCATCAGCTTCTCCTACGTCACTCATGTCTCCTCCCAAATCACCTAATATGTCAGTTTCCTGTATGTCAATCATGTCTCCTCCCATATCAGGTTTTTGTATGTTCGTCTCTATTACAGACACGTGTCTTACTACTTGCTCAATATCCACATTACAGTCAGAATCAGTATCACCATTTGACACTATTTCTACACAATTGGCCTGCTTAGACTTTTCTAACACAAGACTATGAAATACATCAACCAACTGTAGAATATTTTTCAATTTTTCTTTGTCTCTATGAAAAGTGTAACGGGTCTGGGAGGCGGAACCTCTGAGCTACTATACAAGGGGGCGGTCCTTGTAAGGGAGCGGGTGGCGACCAGGGAAGACGGGCAGGAAGTCACAGCAGGTGACCGGGACAGTCTCTGAGTGAACGGGCTGGAGGTCACGGCAAGTGACTGGGGCAGTCTCTGAATGAACGGGCAGATGGTCACGGCAAGTGACCGGGGCAGTCTCTGAATGAACGGGCAGTCTCTGGGTAAAGGGTTGGTACGACCTGTGGCGGCTGATGATAGACGTGAGCTCCCAGGTGAGCAGGCGAGAGTCTCTGGATGAACGGGTGGTCACAGCATGTGACGGCGGAGCTTCCAGGAAGACCAACAGACAGGCGGCAGATGAGCGCTCCCAGGTGAGCGGGCAGAAGTCTCTGGACAGGCGGGTGGTCACAGCACGTGACGGCAGAGCCTCCAGGTAGGCTAGCAGACAGGTAGCAGATGAGCGCTCCCAGGTGAGCGGGCAGGAGTCACTGGACAGGCAGGTGGTCACAGCACGTGACGGCGGAGCCTCCAGGTAGGCTAGCAGGCAGGTAGCAGATGTGTGCTCCCAGGTGAGCAGGCAAGCTGGTCCATAGACAGACTGACAGGAGTTGGAAGGCAGACCGTCGGACCTCAGGCAAGCAGGCAGGTGGCTGAAGTGCGCTCCCAGGTGAGCGGACAGGCTGGTCCTTAGACAGACTGACAGGAGTAGTAAGGCAGACCGTCGGACCTCAGACTAGCAGGCAGGTAGCAGATAATCAGGCAGGAATAAGACAGCAAGCTGGCAGGAATCTGGCAGGTATCTGGCAGGTAACTGGCAACGGGACCTGAGGGCTGAAGCAGAGTAGTGAACAGTGCAACAACATTGCTCGGGCACCTCCATTTTGGAGGAGGTGCCTTATATATGGTGAAGTCCTCCGGCCATTGGCCGGGGACTCCTTAGGACGGCGCGCGCGGCCCCTTTAAGAGGGAGGGAGAGCGCGCGCGCGCGCGCCCTAAGCACAGTAGCCGGGAAGGAGCGCGCGCTGCCAGCAGAGCGGGAGGAGGATGCCGGGCACGGAGCAGAGAGGTGAGGGGAACAGCGTCCCTGCCTAGCAGTACCCCCCCTTTAGGCCCCCCCTTTTTTAGGCCAGACAGAAATTTAGCTAGGATAAGAGGGGCATGGATGTTCTCCCGGGGCTCCCACGTTCTCTCCTCAGGACCAAACCCCTTCCAATCTACTAGAAAAAAGGTCTTTCCTCTTACCCTTTTGGTGGCAAGAATGTTCTCTACCTCAAACTCGTCCTCAGCAGAAACCGGAGCAGGAGGCGTACCTGTAGACTTGGAAAAAGAGTTAAGTACCACAGGTTTGAGGAGAGATACATGGAAGGAGTTAGGGATCCGTAAGTTGGCCGGGAGTTTCAATTTATAGGCCACCGGGTTGATCTGACTGATGACCTCCAGAGGACCGATGAACCGAGGCCCTAACTTGTAAGAAGGTATCTTGAGTCGGACATATTTAGATGAGAGCCAGACTTTATCTCCAGGACGAAATTGTGGAGGATCCAGGAGTTTTTTGTCAGCGTGTCTTTTCATCCGTTCGGACGACTGAAGGAGTGCGGATCGGGTACTCTCCCAAATGGAGGAAAATTTGCTAACGAGAGATTCCGCAGCCGGGTTGTCCACAGAGGTGGAGACAGGAAAAGGAATCCGAGGATGCTGACCGAAGACTACAAAAAACGGGGATTTGGAGGAGGATTCGCTCTCGTGATTGTTATAAGAGAACTCGGCCCATGGTAGGAGATCCACCCAGTCTGAATGATGGGCATTAACGAAGTGCCGGAGGTAACTGGTCAGGTTCTGATTGATCCGCTCCACTTGACCATTGGACTGTGGGTGGTAAGCGGAAGAGAAGTCCAGGGTGACGTCTAGCAGTTTACAAGTGGCTCTCCAGAAACGTGAGGTGAACTGTACCCCACGATCCGACACGATGTGGAGGGGCAGGCCATGAAGACGGAAGATGTGGCGGATAAAGTCTTTAGCCAGCTCGGGTGCAGACGGGAGGGCTGGCAGGGGAATAAAGTGAGTCATCTTGGAAAAGCGATCAGCGACCACCCAAATGACCGTACAACCGGCGGAGACGGGGAGATCAGTTATGAAGTCCATAGCAATATGCTGCCAAGGGGCAGCAGGCACAGGAAGCGGAAGGAGGCGACCGGCTGGCAGGTGTCTGGGGACTTTGTTGCGGGCGCAGGACACACAGGCAGAAACAAAGTCTATTACGTCCTTGTGCAGGGTAGGCCACCAGTAGTGCCGGGCAATAAGCTGGAGGGTCTTTTTCTGACCGGCGTGGCCAGCTAGTTTAGACGAATGGCCCCAGTGTAGGATCTTCTTCCGATCAGGTACTGAAACAAACGTCTTACCGGGAGGGAGACGATTTAGACTCACGGGAGCCACCTGCATTACTCTGGCGGGATCGATGATATGTTTAGGTTCTTCCTCGAGATCGGACACCAGAAAGGATCGGGACAAGGCGTCTGCTTTGACGTTTTTGTCAGCCGGGCGAAAATGAAGAACAAAATCAAAGCGAGCAAAAAACAAGGACCACCGGGCTTGGCGCGGGTTAAGTCTCTGGGCATGCTGGAGGTAAGCCAAGTTCTTGTGGTCAGTGTAAATTATTACCGGGTGAAGAGCCCCCTCGAGCAGGTAACGCCACTCCTCCAACGCCAGCTTGATGGCCAATAACTCTCGGTCTCCTATGGAATAGTTGCGCTCAGAAGAGGAGAAGAGTTTGGAGAAGAAGCCACAAGTTACCATTCTCCCGGAAGATGATTTTTGAGTAAGTACCGCTCCGGCTCCAGAGGAGGAGGCGTCAACTTCCAGGAAGAACTGCTTGTTGCCGTCCGGGCAATGCAGCACCGGGGCGGAAGAGAAGGCCTGTTTTAGGGAAAGAAAGGCCTCCTCTGCTTCGGGCGGCCACTCTTTGGGATTAGTACCCTTACGGGTGAGCGCGGAAATTGGGGCAGTCCGGGAAGGGAAGTGTGGTATGAAGAGGTGGTAGTAGTTAGCGAAGCCCAGGAATCGCTGAATGGCCTTCAACCCCTCCGGTCGAGGCCATTTCTCGATGGCAGACAGTTTCTCTGGATCCATTCGTAGGCCGGTCTGAGAAATAATGTAGCCCAAAAACGGAAGCGAGGTCTGCTCAAAGAGGCACTTCTCGTATTTAGCGAAGAGGTGATTCTGCCTGAGCCTGAGCAGGACCTGACGAACGTCCCTCCGGTGAGTCTGGAGATCCGGAGAGAAGACCAAGATGTCGTCCAGGTACACCACTACGCAGGAGTAGAGAAGGTCCCGGAAGATGTCATTGACCAACTCTTGAAAGACGGCAGGAGCGTTACAGAGACCAAAGGGCATTACCAGATATTCATAGTGGCCGTCCCGGGTGTTGAATGCCGTCTTCCATTCATCCCCCTGACGGATACGAACCAGGTTGTACGCCCCACGGAGGTCCAGTTTGGTGAAGATTCTAGCCCCCCTCAGACGATCAAATAACTCCGGAATGAGCGGAAGGGGGTACTTATTCTTCACCGTGATCTGGTTAAGGCCTCTATAGTCTATACAGGGACGGAGAGAGCCGTCCTTCTTTTTGATGAAAAAGAAGCCTGCTCCCGCCGGGGAGGTAGATTTCCGGATGAATCCCCTGGCCAGATTCTCCTCAATATATTCGGACATCGACCGGGTCTCAGCAGCGGATAATGGATAAATACGCCCACGGGGAGGAGTAGTACCAGGTAACAGGTCGATAGGGCAGTCGTATGGTCTATGAGGGGGTAGTGTCTCTGCTTCCTTTTTATTAAAGACATCAGCATAAGACCAATAAGGAATCGGAAGTCCAGGTAGATTAGCTGGGGTAGGAGAAGGACGGACGGGATGGACGGGAACCAGACAGGTCTTATGGCAGTCCTGTCCCCAGCGAAGGACTTCTCCGGTCTGCCAGTCATGCACGGGTGCATGTCTCTGGAGCCAAGGTAGGCCTAGCAAGAGGGCGTGGGAGAGTCCAGGCAGAACATGAAAGGAGATACTCTCAGAATGCAGCATTCCCACCTGCAGAGTAATGGATTCGGTGATGAGTTGGATGGGGCGTGGTAAGAGACCCCCATCCACGGCAGCAACAGACAAGGGTACAGCCAGAGGTTTGGTGGGGATGCGGCATTTCTCTACCAGGGACTGTGAAATAAGATTCCCGGCTGCTCCAGAGTCAAGTTGGGCTAGTTCGAAATAACGGTTCTCCCCGCAGACGATTGAGACTGACAACAGCAGAGATGGAGAGGATTTATTCTTGTCTAGGTCGACCTCTCTGAGCGAACCTAGACACAGGCGTTTCCCGACCTCTCCGGGCAGGTACGGATCCGGTGCTCCTTACTGCCACAGTAGAAGCAGCTCCCCTCGGCACGGCGTAAGTCCTGACGGGTTTTGACCATCTTGGTCTGGTCGACCTGCATAGGCTCAGGAGAGTGTACCTGGGTAGAGACGGAGGGAGTGACGGGTTTCTGAAAAGTAGGAGCTAGACGTGGTAACCTCCTCTCACGGGTGACCTCTTTGGCACGCTCCTGGAACCGTAGGTCAATCCGGGTGGCAAGAGTTATTAGGTCATCGAGAGTGGTAGGAATGTCCCGACCGGCAAGTTCATCTTTAATACGGCCGGACAGACCCTCCCAGAAGACGGATACCAGAGCGTCGTTATCCCAGGCCAGCTCCGAGGCAAGGGTACGGAACCGTATGGCATATTGGCCCACGGTGAGACTTCCCTGACGGAGGCGTAGCAGTGATGATGCGGATGAGGTCTTCCGTCCGGGTTCGTCGAAAACTTTCCGGAAAGCCGTGAGAAAAGCAGGCAAGTTGGACACCAGGGGGTCTCCTCTCTCCCATAGAGGATTTAGCCAGGCCAGGGCCTCCCCGGTGAGATGGGACATGATGAATGCAATTTTGGCTCGGTCAGAGTTAAACTGGTGGGACAATAGTTCAAAGTGCAGGGTGCACTGATTTATGAAGCCCCGAGCCTGGGCGGAGTCGCCTCCGAAGCGAGGAGGTGCAGAAAGCCGGGGTCCGGGGTAGGATACCATGGTATTAGTGGGCAGCGGAGCTGCCGGATTGCGAGACATGGCACTGGCGGAGGTTGCTGGTGGAGCAGTCAGAGTGTCCAGGCGAGTATTGACATTCCGCAGGTGACCCAGGATGGACTCCTGTTGGGACCTTTGACGGGACAGTTCATGACACAGGTCCGAGAGCGAGGGAGCTTGGGTGCCACCGGGTTCCATGGCCCGAGCAAACTGTAACGGGTCTGGGAGGCGGAACCTCTGAGCTACTATACAAGGGGGCGGTCCTTGTAAGGGAGCGGGTGGCGACCAGGGAAGACGGGCAGGAAGTCACAGCAGGTGACCGGGACAGTCTCTGAGTGAACGGGCTGGAGGTCACGGCAAGTGACCGGGGCAGTCTCTGAATGAACGGGCAGATGGTCATGGCAAGTGACCGGGGCAGTCTCTGAATGAACGGGCTGATGGTCACGGCAAGTGACCGGGGCAGTCTCTGGATGAACGGGCAGATGGTCACGGCAAGTGACCGGGGCAGTCTCTGGATGAAGGGTTGGTACGACCTGTGGCGGCTGATGATAGACGTGAGCTCCCAGGTGAGCAGGCGAGAGTCTCTGGATGAACGGGTGGTCACAGCATGTGACGGCGGAGCTTCCAGGAAGACCAACAGACAGGCGGCAGATGAGCGCTCCCAGGTGAGCGGGCAGAAGTCTCTGGACAGGCGGGTGGTCACAGCACGTGACGGCAGAGCCTCCAGGTAGGCTAGCAGGCAGGTAGCAGATGAGCGCTCCCAGGTGAGCGGGCAGGAGTCACTGGACAGGCAGGTGGTCACAGCACGTGACGGCGGAGCCTCCAGGTAGGCTAGCAGGCAGGTAGCAGATGTGTGCTCCCAGGTGAGCAGGCAAGCTGGTCCATAGACAGACTGACAGGAGTTGGAAGGCAGACCGTCGGACCTCAGGCAAGCAGGCAGGTGGCTGAAGTGCGCTCCCAGGTGAGCGGACAGGCTGGTCCTTAGACAGACTGACAGGAGTAGTAAGGCAGACCGTCGGACCTCAGACAGGTAGCAGATAATCAGGCAGGAATAAGACAGCAAGCTGGCAGGAATCTGGCAGGTATCTGGCAGGTAACTGGCAACGGGACCTGAGGGCTGAAGCAGAGTAGTGAACAGTGCAACAACATTGCTCGGGCACCTCCATTTTGGAGGAGGTGCCTTATATATGGTGAAGTCCTCCGGCCATTGGCCGGGGACTCCTTAGGACGGCGCGCGCGGCCCCTTTAAGAGGGAGGGAGAGTGCGCGCGCGCGCCCTAAGCACAGTGGCCGGGAAGGAGCGCGCGCTGCCAGCAGAGCGGGAGGAGGACGCCGGGCACGGAGCAGAGAGGTGAGGGGAACAGCGTCCCTGCCTAGCAGAGGGCAGGGACGCCGGCGCTACAAAAAGATACAAACTTAGAATCTAACTGTAAATTCTCCAATTCACATTCTCTATATAAACTAAGCCACAAAACATATAAGTCAGTTTTGTCAGTATCCTTAAATTTCAATTTACTTTTCTTAGCAAAAGAAGAAACTATATCCATATTTTGCTTACCTTCAGATTTCTTAGCTTCTGATGATGAGCACGTATTATCCTCAACTCATCTGATCTTTGTAGTACCTCTGGTGCCTGTCAATTCATCTGGAGAATATATCAGTCCTCAATCTGTAGGTTCTTTCTGATTCTTGTGACAAAGTTAGTGGATTTCCTGACACTTGAACAACAGCTGTTCAGCTTGTCTCGTATCTTCCCCCTTTGTTCAAGAAGGAAATTCACTTGAAAACACGAAAAATCAGGACTGGCTGAGGCTCGTCAATGTAATAAAATACTTATTTCAGTATATTTTTCTATCAAGGACCTCTTATCAGATGCGATTGATCAATGCGTATATCATGATATTCTTATAAAATATATATCTTTCCTAACGATGATTGTGAACAAGCCATAACCCTAACAGGCTAATTAAGGTCTGAAACCTTGATCAAGGTTATCTGAGCACACTAATCTCCAAGAGTACCCAAACTTTTGCATTGGCCCATTTTTCTTTTTGTAATTTTTAAAATATAAAAGATAAAAATATATAAATTTTTTTGGCCGAAAATACAATGGAAATGTGTCATCTTTAAATTTAGGCCTTTTAGAGATCATTTCATCTTACACTTGCTTAACTGTTCACAAAAACAGTAATTTTGACCTAGGGTGCCCAAACTTTTACATGCCACTGTATCTGTATATCTTACAAGGTAGGCCAAAGATGCCAGCTAGTAAAGAGGTTTTTGGAATTGTGGAGCATAGAGAGTTTTTCGTTGGTCATTCTCCAGTTGGCACTGTTTGTAGGAATACTAATCTCTGACATGTTCTGTTTGTTAGGCATTGGGTCAATATTCTATTGTTGCACTGGATCAACATTCTCTGGTTGGCATTGTTAATAAGGACACTTTTCTGCTATTTATGTGTCAATTTCTGACACTCTAGGACTGGTAATGTCACTAGAGTGGCACTAAAATGGCCAATTTTGAATTTTTCTTCCAATATTATTATTATTATTTATTTATTTATATAGCACCATTGATTCCATGGTTCTGTACATGAGAAGGGGTTACATACAAAATACAGATATCACTTACAGTAAACAAACTAACAATGATAGACTGGTACAGAGGGAAGAGGACCCTACCCTTGCAGACTTACATTCTACAGGATGGTGGGGAAGGAAACAGTAGGTTGCGGGGTTGCAGTAGCTCCACCAGTGTTGAGGTGGCAGCATGGTAATTTTAGGTTGTAAGCTTTTTTGAAGAGATGGGTTTTCAGGTTCCGTCTGAAGAATCTGAATGTGGTGGATAATCGGACGTGTTCAGGCACAGAATTCCAGAGGATAGGGGATATATTCTTGAGAAGCCTTGGCGGCGATTGGGTGAGGAACAAGTAAGTGTGGAGGAGAGAAGTAGGTCTTGGGAGGACCGGATATTATGTGAGGGAAGATATCGGGAGATTAGTTCGGAGATGTATGGAGGAGAAAGGTTATGGATGGCTTTGTAGGTCAGTATTAGTAGTCCATTCCCCATCAACCTTTTTTTTATGCTCATAGACAGGAATCCATAATAAAAGGTTATTCTTATCATATAAAGCAGGGGTGGGGAACCTCAGGCTCGCAGCGTCCTTTTCATGCTTCCCTAGGGCAGATTCCTGGGGACCGCAGTGCTCAGGCTGGCGGTTGTGCTTTGCTAACCGTGGGCCCTTTAATTGCTCCTGAGACTGATAGCATACGCACGCAGAGTTCAGTATGGAGTCATCGTGTTCTGCCCTCCATTTTCCAGCTCCATCTACGAGAACAGCAGTGGCAACCCCAGCCCGTCTTGTGATGTCTATATGCCCCCAGCCCGTCCTGTGATGTCTATATGACACACACCTGACCTGTGATGTCTATATTCCCCCAGTTTGTCCTGTGATGTGTATATGCCCCCCGCCCCTCCTGCGATGCATATATGCCCAAAGAGTCTCCTTGCATGGAATGTGTGTCTGTGAAAACCACACGGACACATGTTTGGTTTTTTTACCAGCAGCATGTATGAGAAAGGCCAATACATGTTTATGCGTCCGTGTGCCATATGTGTTTAACATTGCAAAGTACAGGAGAAGCTTTGGAATTGATTTTTCTTAAAGCACCAGTCCAGCGTTTTGTTTTTTTCACCATTGGAGTGGTGCTTTACAGTGGCGTACCGCCAATGGTGGATGGCCACGCGACTGCTATGGGGTCCGTGAGCCGGGGGGGCCGCATAGTAGTCTAGGGGCGAACATACCGCCGCTGGTGCAGCTGCTCCCTGCACGCAGCGGGCAGGGAGCAATCACTGCAGCTGGGCTGCTGACAGGAGAAGAATGGCAGCGGAGCTGAAGGGATCGTCCTCTGCTTCCTCCCTCACCCAGGCACGTACAGCTTGATGACGTCATCATGCAGCACACGCCTGGGTCAGGAAGAAAGCTGCTGGCAACCAGGAGAATGCTGCAGGTAAGTTGTTTTTTTTATTACTGAAATGCTGGGGAGGGGAGGAGGGGGAGAGCAATGATGGGATGGTGTGGCTAGGGAGAGCAATAATGGGGCTGGGAAGAGGAATGATGGAATGGTGGGGCTGGGGAGAGCAATAATGGGGCTGATGGGGCTGGAGTGAACAATAATGGGGCTGATAGGGCTGGGGAGAGGAATGATGGGGCAGGGATGAGCAAAGATGGGGCTGAGGCGAGCAGTGATGGGGCTGATGGGGCTGGGAAGAGCAATGTTGGGGCTGAGGAGAGCAATGATGGGTTGCTGGGACTGGGAAGAGCAATAATGGGGCTGATGGGGGAGAGGAATGATAGGGCTGGGACAGAGCAATAATGGGGCTGATGGGGCTGAGGAGAGCAATAATGGGGCTGATGGAGTTGAGGAGAGCAATGATGGAATGGCGGGGCTGGAGACAGCAATAATGGGGCTGATGGGGGAGAGGAAATAAAGGGCTGGGACAGAGCAATAATGGGGCTGGGAAGAGCAATAATGGGGCAGAGGAGAGCAATGATGGGATGTTGGGGCTGAGGAGAGCAATAATGGGGCTGATGGGGGGAGAAGAATGATGGGGCTCGGACAGAGCAATAATGGGGCTGATGGGGCTTGGGAGAGCAACGATGGCATGGTGGGGCTGGGGAGAGCAATAATGGGGCTGATGGGGCGGTGAAGAGCAATAATGGGGCTGGAAAGAGCAATAATGAGGCTGATGGTGCTGGGGAGAACAATAATGGGGCTGATAGGGCTGGGGAGAGCAATAATGGGGCTGATGGGGCTGGGAAGAGCAATAATAGGGCTGATGGGGATGAGGAGAGCAATGATGGAATGGTGGGGCTGGGGACAGCAATTAAGAGGCTGATGGGGGAGGAATGATGGGGCTGATGGGGCTGGGACAGAGCAATAATGGGGCTGAGAAGAGCAATAATGGGGCTGATGGGGCTGAGGAGAGCAATGATGGGATGGTGGGGCTGGGGAGACCAATAATTGGGCTTTTGGGGGAGAGGAATGATTGGGCTGGGAAGAGTAATAATGGAGCTGGGGAGAGCCATGATGGGGCTGGAGAGAGCAATGATGGGGCTGGAGAGAACAAAGATGAGGATTATGCGGCTGGGGAGAGCAATGAGGGGGCTTATGGGGCTGGGGACAGCAATGATGGGGATGGTGGGGCTGGGGAGAGCAATGATAGGGATGGTGGGGCTGGGGAGAGCAATTATGGGGCTGGGGAGAGCAATAATGGGGCTGATGGGGCTGGGGAGAGGATTGATGGGGCTAGGGTGAGCAATAATGGGACTGTTGGGCCTGGAGAGAGGAATGATGGGGCTGGGAAAACCAATAATGGTGCTGAGGAGAGGAATGATGGTGCTTGATGGGGATGGGGAGAGCAATAATGGGGCTGATGAGGCTGAGGAGAAAAATAATTGGGCTGCTGGGGTGAGCAATAATGAGGCTGGGGAGAGGAATGATGGTGCTTGATGGGGATGGGGAGAGCAATAATGGGGCTGATGGGGCTGGGGAGAGCAATAATGGGGCTGTTGGGGCTGGGGAGATTAATAATTGGACTGCTGAGGCAGGGGAGAGCAACACTGGGGCTGATGGAGGAAGAGGAATGATGGGGATGGGACAGAGCAATAATGGGGCTGATGGGGCTGAAGAGAGCAATAATAGGGCTTATGGTGCTGGGCAGAACAATAATGGGGCTGATGGGGCTGGGGAGAGCAATAATTGGGCTGCTTTGGCTGGGTAGAGCAATAATGAGGCTAGGGAGAGCAATAATTGGGATGATGGGGCTAGGGAGAGCAATAATGGGGCTGATGGGGGAGAGGAATGATGGGGCTGGGAATAGCAATAATTAGGCTGGTGAGAGCAATGATGATATGGTGTGGCTAGGGAGATCTATAATGAGGATGATGGGGCTTGTGAGATCAATAATAGGGCTGATGTGGCTGGGAAGAGCAATAATGTGGCTGATGAAGCCGAGGAGAGCACTGATGGGATGGTTGGGCTGGGGACAGCAATAATGAGGCTGATGGGGGAGAGGAATGATGGGGATGAGACAGAGCAATAATGGGGCTGATGGGGCTGGGAAGAGCAATAATGAGGCTGAGGAGAGCAATGATAGGATGGTGGGGCTGGGGAGAGCAACAATGGGGCTGATGGGGGGAGAGGAATGATGGGGCTGGAAAGAGCAATAATGGGGCTGGGGAGAGCCATGATGCGGCTGGAGAGAGCAATGATAGGGCTGGGGAGAGCAATGATAGAGATGGTGGGGCTGGGGAGAGCAATAATGGGGCTGCTGGGGCTGTGGAGAGCAATAATGGGGCTGGGAAGAGCAATAATTGAGTTGGCGAGAGCAATGATGATATGGTGAAGCTGGGAGACCTATAATGAGGCTGATGGGGCTGGGGAGAGCAATAATGGGGCTAATGGGGCTGGGAAGAGCAATAATGAGGCTGATGGGGGAGAGGAATGATTGGGATGGGACAGAGCAATAATGGGGCTGATGGGGCTGGGAAGAGCAATAATGGGGCTGATGGGGCTGATGAGAGCAATGATGGGATGGTGGGGCTAGGGACAGCAATAATGGGGATGATAGGAGAGCAGATTGATGGGGCTGATGGGGCTGGGACATAGCAATAATGGGGCTGATGGGGGAGAGGAACGATGGGGCTGGGAAGAGCAATAATTGGGGTGGTGAGAGCAATGATGGAATGGTGGGGCTGGGGAGAGCAATAATGAGGCTGATGAGGCTAGGGCGAGCAATAATGGGGCTGATGGAGTTGAGGAGAGCAATGATGGAATGGTGGGGCTGGAGACAGCAATAATGGGGCTGATGGGGCAGAGGAATTAAAGGGCTGGGACAGAGCAATAATGGGGCTGATGGGGCTGGGAAGAGCAATAATGGGGCAGAGGAGAGCAATGATGGGATGCTGGGGCTGAGGAGAGCAATAATGGGGCTGATGGGGGGAGAAGAATGATGGGGCTGGGACAGAGCTATAATGGGGCTGATGGGGCTTGGGAGAACAACGATGGCATGGTGGGGCTGGGGAGAGCAATAATTGGGCTGATGGGGCGGTGAAGAGCTATAATGGGGCTGGAAAGAGCAATGAGGCTGATGGTGCTGGGGAGAACAATAATGGGGCTGATAGGGCTGGGGAGAGCAATAATGGGGCTGATGGGGCTGGGAAGAGCAATAATAGGGCTGATGGGGATGAGGAGAGCAATCATGGAATGGTGGGGCTGGGGACAGCAATTAAGAGGCTGATGGGGGAGGAATGATGGGGCTGATGGGGCTGGGACAGAGTAATAATGGGGCTGAGAAGAGCAATAATGGGGCTGATGGGGCTGAGGAGAGCAATGATGAGATGGTGGGGCTGGGGAGACCAATAATTGGGCTGGGAAGAGTAATAATGGAGCTGGGGAGAGCCATGATGGGGCTGGAGAGAGCAATGATGGGGCTGGAGAGAACAAAGATGAGGATTATGCGGCTGGGGAGAGCAATGAGGGGGCTTATGGGGCTGGGGACAGCAATGATGGGGATGGTGGGGCTGGGGAGAGCAATGATAGGGATGGTGGGGCTGGGGAGAGCAATAATGGGGCTGATGGGGCTGGGGAGAGGATGGATGGGGCTAGGGTGAGCAATAATGGGACTGTTGGGCCTGGAGAGAGGAATGATGGGGCTGGGAAAACCAATAATGGTGCTGAGTAGAGGAATGATGGTGCTTGATGGGGATGGGGAGAGCAATAATGGGGCTGATGGGGCTGAGGAGAAAAATAATTGGGCTTCTGGGGTGAGCAATAATGAGGCTGGGGAGAGGAATGATGGTGCTGATGGGGCTGGGAAGAGCAATAATGGGGCTTATGGATTGGGGAGAGCAATAATGGGGCTGATGGGGCTGGGGAGAGCAATAATGGGGCTGTTGGGGCTGTGGAGATCAATAATTGGACTGCTGAGGCAGGGGAGAGCAACAATGGGGCTGATGGAGGAAGAGGAATGATGGGGATGGGACAGAGCAATAATGGGGCTGATGGGGCTGAAGAGAGCAATAATGGGGCTTATGGTGCTGGGCAGAGCAATAATGGGGCTGATGGGGCTGGGGAGAGCAATAATTGGGCTGCTTTGGCTGGGTAGAGCAATAATGAGGCTAGGGAGAGCAATAATTGGGATGATGGGGCTAGGGAGAGCAATAATGGGGCTGATGGGGGAGAGGAATGATGGGGCTGGGAATAGCAATAATTAGGCTGGTGAGAGCAATGATGATATGGTGTGGCTAGGGAGATCTATAATGAGGATGATGGAGCTTGTGAGAGCAATAATAGGGCTGATGTGGCTGGGAAGAGCAATAATGTGGCTGATGAAGCTGAGGAGAGCAATGATGGGATGGTTGGGCTGGGGACAGCCATAATGGGGCTGATGGGGGAGAGGAATGATGGGGATGAGACAGAGCAATAATGGGGCTGATGGGGCTGGGAAGAGCAATAATGAGGCTGAGGAGAGCAATGATAGGATGGTGGGGCTGGGGAGAGCAACAATGGGGCTGATGGGGGGAGAGGAATGATGGGGCTGGAAAGAGCAATAATGGGGCTGGGGAGAGCCATGATGGGGCTGGAGAGAGCAATGATAGGGCTGGGGAGAGCAATGATGGGGATGGTGGGGCTGGGGAGAGCAATAATGGGCCTGCTGGGGCTGTGGAGAGCAATAATGGGGCTGGGAAGAGCAATAATTGAGTTGGCGAGAGCAATGATGATATGGTGAGGCTGGGGAGACCTATAATGAGGCTGATGGGGCTGGGGAGAGCAATAATGGGGTTAATGGGGCTGGAAAGAGCAATAATGAGGCTGATGGGGGAGAGGAATGATTGGGATGGGACAGAGCAATAATGGGGCTGATGGGGCTGGGAAGAGCAATAATGGGGCTGATGGGGCCGATGAGAGCAATGATGGGATGGTGGAGCTAGGGACAGCAATAATGGGAATGATAGGAGAGCAGATTGATGGGGCTGATGGAGCTGAGACAGAGCAATAATGGGGCTGATGGGGCTGGGGAGAGCAATAATGGGGCTGATGGGGCTGGGAAGAGCATTAATGGGGCTAATGAAGCTGAGGAGAGCAATGATGGGATGGTGCGGCTGGGGACAGCAATAATGGGGCTGATGGGGGAGAGGAAGGATGGGGATGGGACAGCAATAATGGGGCTGATGGGGATGGGAAGAGCTATAATGAGACTGAGGAGAGCAATGATGGGATGATGGGGCTGGGGAGAGCAACATTGGGGCTAATGGGGGGAGAAAAAAGATGGGGCTCAGAAAAAGCAATAATGGGGCTGATGGGGCTGGGGAGAGTAATGATGGGATGGTAGGGCTGGGGAAAGCAATAATTGGGCTGATGGGGCTGTGGAGAGCAATAATGGGGTTGGAAAGAGCAATAATGGGGCTGATGTGTCTGGGAGAACAATAATGAGGCTGATGGGTCTGGGAAGAGCAATAATGGGGCTGATGGGGCTGTGAAGAGCAATAATGGGGCTGGGGAGAGCAATGATGGGATGGTGGGGCTGGGGACAGCAATAATGGGGCTGATGGGGGAGAGGAATGATGGGGCTGATGAGGCTGGGACAGAGCAATAATGGGGCTGATGTGGCTGGAGAGAGCATTAATTGGGCTGATGATGGAGAGGAATGATGGGGCTGGGATGAGCAATAATGGGGCTGGGGAGAGCAGTGATGGGGCTGGAGAAAGCAATAATGGGGCTGGGGAGAGCAATGATGGGATGGTGGGGCTGGGGAGAACAATAATGGGGTTGATGGGGTTGGGGAGAACAATAATGGGGCTGGATAGAGCAATAATAGGACTGATGGGGCTGAGCAAAGCAATGATGGGATGGTGGGGCTGGGGACAGCAATATTGGGGCTGATGGGGGAGAGGAATGATGGGGCTGAAGGGGCTGGGACAGAGCAATAATGGGGCTGATGGGGCTGGGGAGAGCAATGATGGCATGGTGGGGCTGGGATGAGCAATAATTGTGCTAGGGAGAGCAATGATGGGGCTGGAGAAAGCAATGATGAAGATTATGGGGCTGGGGAGAGCAATGTTGGGGCTGGGAAGAGCAATGATGGGGATGGTGGGGCTGGGGAGAGGAATGATGGGGCTAGGGAGAGCTATAATGGGACTGATGGGGCTGGGGAGAGGAATGATGGGGCTAGGAAAAACAATAATGGTGCTGGGGAGAGGAATGATGGTGCTGATGGGGCTGGGGAGAGCAAAAATGGGGCTGATGGGGGAGAGGATTGAAGGGGCTGGGAAGAGCTGTAATTGGGCTGGTGAGAGCAGTGATGGGATCATGGAGCTGGGGAGGGCAATAATGAGGCTGATGGGGCTGGGGAGTGCAATAATGGGGCTGATGGTGCTGGGAAGAGCATTAATGAGGCTAATGAAGCTGAGGAGAGCAATGATAAGATGGTGGGGCTGGGGACAACAATAATGGGGCTGATGGGGGACAGGAATGATGGGGATGGGACAGAGCAATAATGGGACTGATGGGGCTGGGAAGAGCAATAATAAGGCTGAGGAGAGCAATGATGGGATGGTGGGGCTGGGTAGTGCAATAATGGGGTTGGAAAGAGCAATAATGGGGCTGATGTGGATGGGGAGAACAATAATGGGGCTGATGGGGCTGGAAAGAGAAATAATGGGGCTGATGAGAGCAATGATGGGATGGTGGGGCTGGGGACATCAATAATGGGGCTAATGGGAGAGCGGAATGATGGGGCTGGGACAGAGCAATAATGGGGCTGATGGGGATGGGGACAGCAATGATGGGATGGTGGGGCTGGGGAGAGCAATAATGGGGCTTCTGGGGCTGGGGAGAGCAATAATGGGGCTTCTGGGGCTGGGGAGAGCAATAATGGGACTGATGAGGCTGGGGAGAGCAATGATGGGATGGTGGGGCTGGGGAGAGCAATAATTGTGCTGATGGGGGAGAGGAATGATGGGGTTGGGAAGAGCAATAATGGGGCTGGGGAGAGCAATGATGGGATGGTGGGGCTTTAGAGAACATTAATGGGGCTGATGGGGCTGGGGAGAGCAATAATGGGGTTGATGGGGCTGGATAGAGCAATAATAGGGCTGATGGTGCTGCGGAGAGCAATGATGGGGCTGGAGAAAGCAATAATGGGGTTGGGGAGGGCAATGATGGGTATTATGGGGCTGGGGAGAGCAATGATGGGGCTGATGGGGCTGGGGAGAGGAAAGATGGGGCTAGGGAGAGCTATAATGGGACTGATGGGGCTGGGGAGAGGAATGACGGGGCTGGGAAAAGCAATAATGGTGCTGGGGAGAGGAATGATGGTGCTGCTGGGGCTGGGGAGAGCAAAAATGGGGCTGATGGGGGAGAGGAATGATGGGGCTGGTAAGAGCTATAATTGTGCGGGTGAGAGCAGTGATGGGATTGTGGGGCTTTGGAGGGCAATGATGAGGCTGATGGGGCTGAGGAGTGCAATGATGGGGCTGAGGAGTGCAATGATGGGGCTGATCGGGCTGGGAAGAGCATTAATGGGGCTAATGAAGCTGAGGAGAGCAATGATGGGATGGTGCGGCTGGGGACAGCAATAATGGTGCTGATGGGGGGAGAGGAAAGATGGGGCTCGGAAAAAGCAATAATGGGGCTGATGGGGCTGAGGAGAGTAATGAAGGGATGGTGGGGCTGGGGAAAGCAATAATGAGGCTGATGGGGCTGTGGAGAGCAATAATGGGGTTGGAAAGAGCAATAATGGGGCTGATGTGGCTGGGGAGAACAATAATGAGGCTGATGGGGCTGGGAAGAGCAAAAATGAGGCTAGGGAGAGCAATAATTGGGATGATGGGGCTAGGGAGAGCAATAATGGGGCTGATGGGGGAGAGGAATGATGGGGCTGGGAATAGCAATAATTAGGCTGGTGAGAGCAATGATGATATGGTGTGGCTAGGGAGATCTATAATGAGGATGATGGAGCTTGTGAGAGCAATAATAGGGCTGATGTGGCTGGGAAGAGCAATAATGTGGCTGATGAAGCTGAGGAGAGCAATGATGGGATGGTTGGGCTGGGGACAGCCATAATGGGGCTGATGGGGGAGAGGAATGATGGGGATGAGACAGAGCAATAATGGGGCTGATGGGGCTGGGAAGAGCAATAATGAGGCTGAGGAGAGCAATGATAGGATGGTGGGGCTGGGGAGAGCAACAATGGGGCTGATGGGGGGAGAGGAATGATGGGGCTGGAAAGAGCAATAATGGGGCTGGGGAGAGCCATGATGGGGCTGGAGAGAGCAATGATAGGGCTGGGGAGAGCAATGATGGGGATGGTGGGGCTGGGGAGAGCAATAATGGGGCTGCTGGGGCTGTGGAGAGCAATAATGGGGCTGGGAAGAGCAATAATTGAGTTGGCGAGAGCAATGATGATATGGTGAGGCTGGGGAGACCTATAATGAGGCTGATGGGGCTGGGGAGAGCAATAATGGGGTTAATGGGGCTGGAAAGAGCAATAATGAGGCTGATGGGGGAGAGGAATGATTGGGATGGGACAGAGCAATAATGGGGCTGATGGGGCTGGGAAGAGCAATAATGGGGCTGATGGGGCCGATGAGAGCAATGATGGGATGGTGGAGCTAGGGACAGCAATAATGGGAATGATAGGAGAGCAGATTGATGGGGCTGATGGAGCTGAGACAGAGCAATAATGGGGCTGATGGGGCTGGGGAGAGCAATAATGGGGCTGATGGGGCTGGGAAGAGCATTAATGGGGCTAATGAAGCTGAGGAGAGCAATGATGGGATGGTGCGGCTGGGGACAGCAATAATGGGGCTGATGGGGGAGAGGAAGGATGGGGATGGGACAGCAATAATGGGGCTGATGGGGATGGGAAGAGCTATAATGAGACTGAGGAGAGCAATGATGGGATGATGGGGCTGGGGAGAGCAACATTGGGGCTAATGGGGGGAGAAAAAAGATGGGGCTCAGAAAAAGCAATAATGGGGCTGATGGGGCTGGGGAGAGTAATGATGGGATGGTAGGGCTGGGGAAAGCAATAATTGGGCTGATGGGGCTGTGGAGAGCAATAATGGGGTTGGAAAGAGCAATAATGGGGCTGATGTGTCTGGGAGAACAATAATGAGGCTGATGGGTCTGGGAAGAGCAATAATGGGGCTGATGGGGCTGTGAAGAGCAATAATGGGGCTGGGGAGAGCAATGATGGGATGGTGGGGCTGGGGACAGCAATAATGGGGCTGATGGGGGAGAGGAATGATGGGGCTGATGAGGCTGGGACAGAGCAATAATGGGGCTGATGTGGCTGGAGAGAGCATTAATTGGGCTGATGATGGAGATGAATGATGGGGCTGGGATGAGCAATAATGGGGCTGGGGAGAGCAGTGATGGGGCTGGAGAAAGCAATAATGGGGCTGGGGAAAGCAATGATGGGATGGTGGGGCTGGGGAGAACAATAATGGGGTTGATGGGGTTGGGGAGAACAATAATGGGGCTGGATAGAGCAATAATAGGACTGATGGGGCTGAGCAAAGCAATGATGGGATGGTGGGGCTGGGGACAGCAATATTGGGGCTGATGGGGGAGAGGAATGATGGGGCTGAAGGGGCTGGGACAGAGCAATAATGGGGCTGATGGGGCTGGGGAGAGCAATGATGGCATGGTGGGGCTGGGATGAGCAATAATTGTGCTAGGGAGAGCAATGATGGGGCTGGAGAAAGCAATGATGAAGATTATGGGGCTGGGGAGAGCAATGTTGGGGCTGGGAAGAGCAATGATGGGGATGGTGGGGCTGGGGAGAGGAATGATGGGGCTAGGGAGAGCTATAATGGGACTGATGGGGCTGGGGAGAGGAATGATGGGGCTAGGAAAAACAATAATGGTGCTGGGGAGAGGAATGATGGTGCTGATGGGGCTGGGGAGAGCAAAAATGGGGCTGATGGGGGAGAGGATTGAAGGGGCTGGGAAGAGCTGTAATTGGGCTGGTGAGAGCAGTGATGGGATCATGGAGCTGGGGAGGGCAATAATGAGGCTGATGGGGCTGGGGAGTGCAATAATGGGGCTGATGGTGCTGGGAAGAGCATTAATGAGGCTAATGAAGCTGAGGAGAGCAATGATAAGATGGTGGGGCTGGGGACAACAATAATGGGGCTGATGGGGGACAGGAATGATGGGGATGGGACAGAGCAATAATGGGACTGATGGGGCTGGGAAGAGCAATAATAAGGCTGAGGAGAGCAATGATGGGATGGTGGGGCTGGGTAGTGCAATAATGGGGTTGGAAAGAGCAATAATGGGGCTGATGTGGATGGGGAGAACAATAATGGGGCTGATGGGGCTGGAAAGAGAAATAATGGGGCTGATGAGAGCAATGATGGGATGGTGGGGCTGGGGACATCAATAATGGGGCTAATGGGAGAGCGGAATGATGGGGCTGGGACAGAGCAATAATGGGGCTGATGGGGATGGGGACAGCAATGATGGGATGGTGGGGCTGGGGAGAGCAATAATGGGGCTTCTGGGGCTGGGGAGAGCAATAATGGGGCTTCTGGGGCTGGGGAGAGCAATAATGGGACTGATGAGGCTGGGGAGAGCAATGATGGGATGGTGGGGCTGGGGAGAGCAATAATTGTGCTGATGGGGGAGAGGAATGATGGGGTTGGGAAGAGCAATAATGGGGCTGGGGAGAGCAATGATGGGATGGTGGGGCTTTAGAGAACATTAATGGGGCTGATGGGGCTGGGGAGAGCAATAATGGGGTTGATGGGGCTGGATAGAGCAATAATAGGGCTGATGGTGCTGCGGAGAGCAATGATGGGGCTGGAGAAAGCAATAATGGGGTTGGGGAGGGCAATGATGGGTATTATGGGGCTGGGGAGAGCAATGATGGGGCTGATGGGGCTGGGGAGAGGAAAGATGGGGCTAGGGAGAGCTATAATGGGACTGATGGGGCTGGGGAGAGGAATGACGGGGCTGGGAAAAGCAATAATGGTGCTGGGGAGAGGAATGATGGTGCTGCTGGGGCTGGGGAGAGCAAAAATGGGGCTGATGGGGGAGAGGAATGATGGGGCTGGTAAGAGCTATAATTGTGCGGGTGAGAGCAGTGATGGGATCGTGGGGCTTTGGAGGGCAATGATGAGGCTGATGGGGCTGAGGAGTGCAATGATGGGGCTGAGGAGTGCAATGATGGGGCTGATCGGGCTGGGAAGAGCATTAATGGGGCTAATGAAGCTGAGGAGAGCAATGATGGGATGGTGCGGCTGGGGACAGCAATAATGGTGCTGATGGGGGGAGAGGAAAGATGGGGCTCGGAAAAAGCAATAATGGGGCTGATGGGGCTGAGGAGAGTAATGAAGGGATGGTGGGGCTGGGGAAAGCAATAATGAGGCTGATGGGGCTGTGGAGAGCAATAATGGGGTTGGAAAGAGCAATAATGGGGCTGATGTGGCTGGGGAGAACAATAATGAGGCTGATGGGGCTGGGAAGAGCAATAATGGGGCTGATGAGGCTGGGACAGAGCAATAATAGGACTGATGGGGCTGGGGAGAGCAATGATGAGATGGTGGGGCTTTGGACAGCAATAATGGGGCTGATGAGAGAGTAGAATGATGGGGCTGGGACAGAGCAATAATGGGGCTGATAGGACTGGGGAGAGCAATGATGGGATGGTGGGGCTGGGGAGAGCAATAATGGGGCTGGTAGGGCTGGGGAGAACAATAATGGGGCTTCTGCGGGCTGGGGAGAGCAAAAATGGGGCTGATGAGGCTGGAGAGAGCAATGATGGGATGGTGGGGCTGGGGAGAGCAATAATTGTGCTGATGGGGGAGAGAAATGATGGGGCTGGGAAGAGCAATAATGGGGCTGGGGAGAGCAATGATGGGATGATCTGGCTGGGGAGAATAATAATGGGGCTGATGGGCCTGGGGAGAGGAACAATAGGGCAGATGGGGCTGGGAAGAGCAATAATGAGGCTGATGGGGCTGAGGAGAGCAATGATGGAATGGTGGGGCTGGGGACAGCAATAATGAGGCTGAAGGGGGAGAGGAATGATGGGGCTGGGAAGAGCAATAATTGGGCTCGGGAGGGCAATGATGGGGTTGGGCATAGCAATAATGGGGCTGATGGGGGAGAAGAATGATAGGGCTGATGGGGCTGGGACAGAGCAGATTGTGCTAGGGAGAGCAATGATGGGGCTGGGGGGAGCAATAATAAGGCTGGGGGAGCAATAATGGGATTTGGGGCTGGGGAGAGCAATAATGGGGCTGGGGAGAGCAACAATGGAGCGGATGGGGCTGGGGAGAACAATAATGGGGCTGATGGGGCTGGGAAAAGCAATAATGGGGCTGATGTGGCTGAGTAGATCAATAATGGGATGGTGGGGCTGGGGACAGCAATAATGGGTCTGAGGGGGGAGAAGAATGACGGGGCCGATGGGGCTGGGACAGAGTAATAATGGGGCTGATTGGGCTGGGGAGAGCAATGATGGGGATGGTGGGGCGAGGGAGAGCAATAATTGGGCTGATGGTGGAGAGGAATGATGGGCCTGGGAAGAGCACTAATGGGGCTGGGGAGAGCAATGGTGGGTTTGGGGAGAGCAATAATGGGGCTGATTGGGCGGGGGAGAGCAATAATGGAGCTGATGGGGCTGGGGAGAACAATAATGGGGCTGATGGGGCTGGGGAGAACAATAATGGGGCTGGGGAGAGCAATGATGGGATGGTGGGGCAGGGGAGAGCAATAATGAGACTGATGGGGCTGGGAAGACCAATTATAGGGCTGATGGGGCTGAGGAGAGCAACGATGGGATGGTGGGGCTGTGGACAGCAATAATGGGGCTGATGGGGGAGAGGAATGATGGGGCTGATGAGGCTGGGACAGAGCAAAAATAGGGCTGATGGGGCTGGGGAGAGCAATGATGGGATGGTGGGGCTGGGAAAAGCAACAATAGGGCTGATGGGGCTGGGGAGAGCAATAATGGGGCTTATGGGGCCGGGGAAAGCAATAATGGGGCTGATGGGGCTGTGGAGATTAATAATGGGGCTGATGGGGCTGGATAGAGCAATAATAGGGCTTATGGGGCTGAGGAGAGCAATGATAAGATGGTGGGGCTGGGGACAGCAATATTGGGGCTGATGGAGGAGAGGAATGATGGGGCTGATGGGGCTGGGACAGAGCAATAATGGGGCTGATGTGGCTGGAGAGAGCATTAATTGGGCTGATGATGGAGAGGAATGATGGGGCTGGGATGAGCAATAATGGGGCTGGGGAGAGCAGTGATGGGACTGGAGAAAGCAATAATGGGGCTGGGGAGAACAATAATGGGGCTGATGGGATTGACGAGAGCAATAATGGGGCTGATGGGGCTGGGGAGAGCAATAATTGAGCTGATGGGGCTGGATAGAACAATAATAGGGCTGATGGGGCTGAGGAGAGAAATGATGGGATGGTGGGGCTGGGGACAGCAATATTGGGGCTGATGTGAGAAAGGAATGATGGGGCTGAAGGGGCTGGGACAGAGCAATAATGGGGCTGATGGGGTTGGGGTGAGCAATGATGGGATGGTGGGGCTGGGAAGAGCAACAATGGGGCTGGGGAGAGCAATGATGGGGCTGGGGAGAGCAATGATGGGGCTGGGGAGATCAATGATGGGGATTTTGGGGTTGGGGAGAGCAACGTTGGGGCTGGGAAGAGCAATGATGGGGATGGTGGGGCTAGGGAGAGGAATGATGGGGCTGGGGAGAGCAGTAATGGGGCTGATGGGGCTGGGGAGAGGAATGATGGGGCTAGGGAGAGCTATAATGGGACTGATGGGGCTGGGGAGAGGAATGATGGGGCTGGGAAAAGCAATAATGGTGCTGGGGAGAGAAATGATTGTGGTGATGGGGCTGGGGAGAGCAAAAATGGGGCTGATGGGGCGAGGAATGATGGGGCTGGAAAGAGCTATAATTGGGCAGGTGAGAGCAGTGATGGGATGGTGGGGCTGCGGAGGGCAATAATGAGGCTGATGGGGCTGGGGAGAGCAATAATGGGGCTGATGGGGCTGGGAAAAGCATTAATGAGGCTAATGAAGCTGAGTAGAGCAATGATGAGATGGTGGGGCTGGGGACAGCAATAATGGGGCTGATGGGGGAGAGGAATGATGGGGATGGGACAGAGCAATAATGGGACTGGTGGGGCTGGGAAGAGCAATAATGAGGCTGAGGAGAGCAATGATGGGATGGTGGGGCTGGGGAGAGCAATAGTGGTGCTGATGGGGGAGAGGAAAGATGGGGCTCGGAAAAAGCAATAATGGGGCTGATGGGGCTGGGGAAAGCAATAATGGGGCTGATGGGGCTGTGGAGAGCAATAATGGGGTTGTAAAGAGCAATAATGGGGCTGATGTGGCTGGGGAGAACAATAATGGGGCTGATGGGGCTGGAAAGAGCAATAATAGGGGTGATGAGGCTGATGAGAGCAATGATGGGATTGTGGGGCTGGGAACATCAATAATGGGGCTGATGGGAGAGCGGAATGATGGGGTTGGGACAGAGCAATAATGGGACTGATGGGGCTGGGGAGAGCAATAATGGGTTAGTGGGGCTGGGGAGAGCAATAATGGGGCTGATAGGGCTGGGGAGAGCAATAATGGGGCTTCTGGGGCTGGGGAGAGCAATAATGGGGCTGGGGTGAGCAATAATGGGGCTGATGAGGCTGGGAAGAGCAATGATGGGTGGTGGGGCTGGGGAGAGCAATAATTGTGCTGATGGGGGAGAGGAATGATGGGGCTGGGAAGAACAATAATTGGGCTGGGGAGAGCAATAAAGGGATGATCTGGCTGGGGAGATCAATAATGGGGCTGGGGAGAGCAACAATAGGACTGATGGGGCTGGGGAAAGCAATAATGAGGCTGATGGGGCTGGAAAGAGCAATAATGGGACTGGGGAGAGCAATGATGGGATTGTGGGGTTGGGGAGAGCAATAATGGAGCTGATGTGACTGAGTAGAGCAATAATGGGATGTTGGGGCTGGGGACAGCAATAATGGGGCTGATGGGGGAGAGGAATGATGGGGCTGATGGGGCTGGGATAGAGCAATAATGGGGCTAATTGGGCTTGGGAGAGCAATGGTGGGATGGTGGGGCTAGGGAGAGCAATAATTGGGCTGATGGTGGGGAGGAATGATGGGGTTGAAGGGGCTGGGACAGAGCAATAATGGAGCTGATGGGGCTGGGGAGAGCAATGATGGGATGGTGGGGCTGGGACGAGGAATAATGGCGCTGGGTAGAGCAATGATGGGGCTGGGGAGATCAATGATGGGGATTATGGGGCTGGGGAGAGCAATGTTGGGGCTGGCAAGAGCAATGATGGGGATTGTGGGGCTAGGGAGAGGAATGATGGGGCTGGGGAGAGCAGTAATGGGGCTGATGGGGCTGGGGAGAGGAATGATGGTGCTGATGGGGCTGGGGAGAGCAAAAATGGGGCTGATGGGGCGAGGAATGATGGGACTGGGAAGAGCAATAATGGGGCTGGGTTGAGCAATAATGGGGCTGATGAGACTGGGGAGAGCAATTATTGTGCTGATAGGGGAGAGGAATGATGGGGCTGGGAAGAACAATAATGGGGCTGGGGAGAGCAATGATGGGATGATCTGGCTGGGGAGATCAATAATGGGGCTGATGGGGCTGGGGAGAGCAACAATAGGGCTGATGGGGCTGGGGAGAGCAATAATGAGGCTGATGGGGCTGGAAAGAGCAATAATGGGGCTGATTAGGGAGAGGAATGATGGGGCTGGGAAGTACAATAATGGGGCTGGGGAGAGCAATGATGGGGCTGGAGAAAGCAATGATGGGGCTGGGGAGAGCAATGATGGGGATGGTGGGGCTAGGGAGAGGAATGATGGGGCTGGGGAGAGCAGTAATGGGGCTGATGGGGCTGGGGAGAGGAATGATGGAGCTGGGAAAAGCAATAATGGTGCTGGGGAGAGGAATGATGGTGCTGATGGGGCTGATGAGAGCAAAAATGGGGCTGATGGGGGCGAGGAATGATGGGGCTGGGAAGAGCAATAATGGGGCTGGGGAGAGCAATAACGGGGCTGATGAGGCTGGAGAGAGCAATGATTGTGCTGATGGGGGAGAGGAATGATGGGGCTGGGAAGAACAATAATGGGGCTGGGGAGAGCAATGATGGGATGATCTGTCTGGGGAGATCAATAATGGGGCTGATGGGGCTGGGTAGAGCAACAATAGGGCTGATGGGGCTAGGGAGAGCAATAATGAGGCTGATGGGACTGGAAAGAGCAATAATGAGGCTGATTGGGGAGAGGAATGATGGGGCTGGGAAGAGCAATAATGGGGCTGGGGAGAGCAATGATGGGATTGTGGGGTTGGGGAGAGCAATAATGGAGCTGATGTGGCTGAGTAGAACAATAATGGCATGTTGGGGCTGGGGACAGCAATAATGGGGCTGATGGGGGAGAAGAATGATGGGGCTGGGATAGAGCAATAATGGGGCTGATTGGGCTTGGGAGAGCAATGGTGGGATGGTGGGGCTAGGGAGAGCAATAATTGGGCTGATGGTGGACAGGAATGATAGGGCTGTGAAGAGCAATAATGGGGCTAGGGAGAGCAATAATGGGATGGTGAGTCTGGGGAGAGCAATAATAGGGCTGATGGGGCTGGGAAGAGCAACAATGGAGCTGGGGAGAACAATAATGGGGCTGATGGGGCTGGGAAGAGCAATAATGGGGCTGATGTGGCTGAGTAGAGCAATAATGGGATGTTGGGGCTGGGGACAGCAATAATGGGGCTGATGGGGCTGGGGAGAGCACTGATGGACCTGGGGAGAGCAATGATGGGGCTGGGGAGAGCAATGATGGGGATGGTGACGATGGGGAGACCACTGATGGGGCTGGAAAGAGCAATGATGGGGATGGTGGGTAAGGGGAAAGCAATGACGGGTTGCTGTGAGAGAGCAATGATGGGGTTGCTGGGAGAGAGCAATGATGGGGTGCTGGGAGAGAGCAATGATGAGGGTGCTGGGAGAAAGCAATGATGGGGTGCTTTGAAAGAGCAATGATGGGGTGCTGGGACAGAATAATGATGCGGATGGTGGGAGAGAGCAATGATGGGGGTGCTGGGAGAGAGCAATGATGGGCATGCTGGGAAAGAGCAATGATGCGGGTTTCACTTTGCTTATCCTTTAAAGCTTTGTATATTTTCCGTGAGCACATAGCCTTACAGTTATTTGGGGAGAGTCACAGAGACTGAATAATTTATATTAATGGCCGGTGGAGATTATAGTTAATAGGGGGCACAGTGCTGCTTATCACTTTATATTTTGATTACTAAGTGGCTAATAGTATATTAATGGGGGGTGGTACATATCTGTATTCAGGGGTGCAGTGTGGGGGAGACACATGTATATATACAATATATGTGACCTTGTTATTTTCTGGCCTGGAGATCATCTTGACAAGACGAGTCGTGGCTGGGAGATGTCGACATGAAGGTCTGACCAGATGGAGAAGAAGCAGCAGAAACAGACTCTGATCATATGAGACGTCAGCGGTAAGTGCCTGGATGTAAATATTATTCTGTATCTGCACTGTTTGACTTGGAGTGATAATGTTATCTGTAAAATCCCTTAGGCTGCATTCTCACATTTATGTGAAATGTCCGTGTGCTGCCAGATTTTTTTATTGGATGGTCCACGGACTCGAAGAGATTTATAGATCCGATCCGAGAATGAGATCTAAGAGGGTCAGAGAATGGCCTGTTCTGATCAGATTTTGAGAATTAGAATAGGACATGCTCTATGCATCAGTAAAACAGGGCAGCACTGCACACAGATACAGGAATGTAGCCTTATTATGTATAGCATATTCCCTTAGTATATAGTGTACTCACTTATTATGTAGAGCATATTCCCTTAGTATATAGTGTATTCACTTATTATGTATAGCATACTCCCTTAGTATATAGTGTACTCACTTATTATGTATAGCTTACTCCCTTAGTATATAGTGTACTCACTTATTATGTATAGAATACTCCCTTAGTATATAGTGTACTCACTTATTATGTATAGCATACTCCCTTAGTATATAGTGTACTCACTTATTATGTATAGCTTACTCCCTTAGTATATAGTGTATTCACTTATTATGTATAGCATACTCCCTTAGTATATAGTGTACTCACTTATTATGTATAGCATACTCCCTTAGTATATAGTGTACTCACTTATTATGTATAGCGTCATCCTTAGTTATATAGTTTCCTTTTTTATTATGTATAACACCCTCCCTTATTATGTACCATCCTCTCTATCTCTAGGGGGTTTCAGTTGGGGGATTATACTGTGTTGGGGTCACCACAGTTTGCCCTGGGAGTTGAGGTGGGGTACAGTAGGGTCACTAGACTGCGCATGTGGAGGAATTCACCATGGGGGTATCATACTGTGTTTGGGGGGCACTTTTGTTGGCATCACACTTTATGGGGCAATGAAAGAGGGATCTAGGATTTCAGCACGAGGAAAATTGCTATGTAAAGGCTGGAAAGTTGTGAGATCTGATCTTCTGTGACCCTGACCATTATTTACATTTTCTTTGGGGAGGGGGGTGCCCAATTAGAACTTCTACTATAGGGCCCCATGATTCCTATGGAGCTTTAAACATAAGTCCCCTGCCCACGGTCACATACTCGCCCTCAGGCATCTTCATACTCTTTTGGTGCTGCGCTGGTCCAACGGCGCCATCTTGCCAGAAGTCAGAAGCTACATCACAAGCTCTCAGTGTAAGTCTAGGAGAGCCAGAATGAGGCCAGAATGAGGCTCTCATAGACTTACATTGATTAGTGACCTCCAGCAAACATTGGAGCAGCCGACAGGACAAACTGCAGGAGACGGACTGGAGTGGCAGTGAAAACAGATGAAAACGCTGGAAGGTGAATATCAGGCAGGGAGCAGGGGACTTGGATTTTAGGCACCACTCTAGCGGTGAAATAAAGAAAAATTCTGGAGTGGTGCTTTAAGCCATACTGGTAAAAAACGGATGGCACACAGATAGCTCACTGATGACACCAGTACCGGTTTTACTGGTATTATGCGAACATGTGAAGGGGACCTGAGGATGAAAGTGAAGGGTAAGTAACACTAAATCCCTGCTGCTACTCCTTCGTTCTGAAGTTCAGAGATTTAGACATCCAATGATCATAAAGGTTGGGCACATGATTTCTTCACACACATCATAGTGACGCTTTCATTGCATAGTGAACAGAGTAGTAGAAGAACATTGATGGAAGAGCTGGTCTGGGTCACTTCTAAATCAAAATCGATTAGAAGAGCAGCCAGCTGGCTGAAGGAAAATGTTCTACTCTACGGTTGAATGGATTGGGAATGAACTGCAGGCGAGCCAACTTCCCACGGTACTCTGCCAAAATAACTCAATGACGCTTTTGGTACATTCTCTTTTCACTAAATAGAAATTCACCTACAATACCCAATTATTCCTTAAGAAGGTAGAGAATCATTATCCACAAAGTGCGGATATGTCATCTGTTCCCAGTAGTTACCTAAAGTTTCACTCAATAACCTATTTAATAAAGCAAATGCATTCTGTGGTTAGCCATTCGGATTGTTTTTTATCAGTATGCAGGATCTGATTTTCATACATTTTTGAACCGTGTGTCATTGTTTCCCCATCAGTGTTCCATTTGTTTTTCTCTTACGCAAAAAAAAATAATTCCAACTTTTCTATTTTTTTTTCAATGGCAATTGATCCACAAAGACTATAATGGGTATTTGTTCTATCGGAGAAAAACACAGAGCTTGTATGTGAAATATGGACTTATAAATGGGGCTTTAAAACCTTCATCCTCTGGCCATTTTCTGGTTTCTTCGTCTTCATTTTTTCCTCCCCTTCTCCCATGAGCCAAAACTTTTTTTTTATTTTTCTGTCAATTTAGCTATATGGGGCTTGTTTTCTTGCGGGACGCGTTGTACTTTTGAATGAAACTATTAATTTTACCATGTAGCGTACTAGAAAACATGAGCAAAAACTCCAACTACGGTTAATTGCAAAACAAGTGCAATTGCACAATTGCTTTTTTGATTCTTTATTTACCATGTTCACTATACAGTAAAACTGACATATATAGTTTTTTTTATGTAAGTGGTGAAAAAAAAAAATCGGAAATTTGTATGAAAAAAAAGTTTTGCTTTTGTCGCCTTTTTCCTAGACCCGGAGCGTTTTAATTTTTATGGATATGAGGCCGTGTGAGGGCTTACTTTTTGCGCCTTCAGCTGATGTTTTTACTGATAGCATTTTGGAGTAGATATGATGTTTTGATCGCCTTCTATTGTATTTTAGTGCAATGTTGCATTTTGATTTTTTTTTCAATATGATGTTTACCGATCAGATTAATTTACTTTGTATTTTGATAGATCAGACATTTCTTAATGCAGCGATACCAAATATCTGTATTGTTTAATTTTTTTTTTAACTGTTTTATTTTCAATGGAGCAAAAGAGGGGTGATTTGAACTTTTGTGAGTTTTTTTGTCAGATTTTTAAAAATGTTTCTTTATTTACTTTATTTTTATGATACAGTAGCATGTAAAAGTGGTCGGCGCTCATAGCAAGTGAGCAAATCTGCTGCATACAGACGATCGCCTCGTCGCCTGTATGCAACAAAGCCGATCAGGTAATTTATGCTTCTAGTCTCGTCTCTCATGGAGACTATTGAAGCAAGCAAAAAGTGAAAAAAAAAGGTTTTTAAAAATATTAATAAAATAAAAAAAATAGCAAACTTTGGATTTTTTTTCACCACTTAAAAAAAAAAATAACCTATACATGTTTGGTGTCTACGAACTCGTAATGACCTGGAGAATAATAATGGCAGGTCAGTATTAGCATTCAGTTAATGTGGTAAAAAACAAACAAAAAACAACTGTGGAATTGAACTTTTTTTGCAATTTCATCACACTTGGAATTTTTTTCCCGTTTTCCAGTACTCGATATGGTAAAACCAGTGACGTCATTCAAAAGTATAACTCGTCCCGCAAAAAAATAAGTCCTCACTTGGCCATATTGACCGAAAAATAAAAAAGTTATGGCTCTGGGAACAAAGGGAGCAAAAAACGAAAAAGCAAAAACGGAAAATGCAAAGCTCATCTGTCCCGTACGGCTAATGGGTATCCAATATTATCTCATCCCAAATTGCTATCAAAAAGTCACATGTGTCAAATATAATATGACCAAGTATAGGGAAGCGGCTCAATGTGTACCTGAGTGATCCACATGAAAAAGTGCGATGTACGCCCCGACATGCTTCGGACTGCGGATCCTTCATCCCCTGACCGATACAGTTGAGCTTCACCGATTATATTTACACCTTCAATTATTCAAGATTTATATGTATATTGTGACCTGTATTGGGTATGTGCTTTTTGGGGCTCATGTATATTAATTTTTACATTTACACATACAATCATTGTTCCAATATTTAATTTCCCCTTAGCATGGTTGGCTTTATATATACCAATGGTATCATGCCCAGATAGGAGTGTCAATCAGTGCACGTCTGTGTTGTCAACTCTCTGGTTCACTGTGTCCAGAATAATTCTATTCCATACCATAGATGTCTTTAATACTGTAATTGTGGTCCACATTTCCAATGTTGTTTCTATATAAACATCTACATCGGTTTTATATTTAGTGCGAGCACTCTTTTGTCTGTAGTGCCATGTAACCATTCACTTAATAAAGGTTTTTTATGTGTTCTAATACATTGTCACTGCCATCATTTGGACCCCAGGTTCGGAAGTTCTCTTGTTTTTTCATGCTAATATCCGAATGGTCAGCCATTCATTGGTCCTTTCTTGCATACACACTTAGTGTGTTATGACCTCCTCTTTTGGTATAGTCACTATTTTATGCTAATCAGTGTGGCTGTTCTCTGAGCTCAGTGAGTGACAGGACACCACTCGCTGAGCGAAGCTCCGGGGCCCGCTCGCTGGAGGGAGTCATTCTCCCCGGCTACTCGGCGTGAGTGGTCAGATAAGTTACAGCTGGGACATCTTCGGATTTTTTTTATTTTCACAAGGTCTAGTTTGCAAAAAGGGGGCAATTGTTGGGCATTTTCACTGTTTAGGCACATCAGAGGCTCTGCAAACGTGACATGGTGCCCGCAGACCATTCCATCAAAGTCTGCATTCCAAAACATCACTCCTTCCCTTCCTAGCCCTGACGTGAGCCCAAACAGTAGTTTTCTCCCACATATTGGGTATCAGCGTACTCAGGAAAAATTGCACAACAACTTTTGGGGTCTAATTTCTCCTGTTACCCTTGTGAAAATAAAAAAAATTGGGGATATAAGATCATTTTTGTGGAGAAAAAGTGATTTTTTTTATTTTCACGGCTCTACGTTATAAACTTTTGTGAAACACTTGGGGGAGTGCCCAAACAGTGGTTTTCCCCCACATATGGGGTATTTGCTTACTCAGGAGAAATTGCGCAACAAATGGTATGGTGCAATTTCTCCTGTTACCCTTATGAAAGTGCAAAATTGGGGGCTGAAAAACATTTTTGTAGGAAAAATGTGAACATTTTATTTTTACAGCTCAGTATTGTAAACTTCTGTGAAGCACCTGTGAGTTCAAGGTGCTCATCACACATTTAGATAAGTTTCCTGAGGGGTCTAGTTTCCAAAATGGTGTCACTTGTGGGGGCTTTCCAATGTTTATGCACATCAGGGGCTCCCCAAACTCGACATGGCGTCTGCTAATTATTCAAGCAAATTTTACAGTCAAATAGTCAAATGGCGCTCCTTCCCTTCCGAACCCTGCAGTGCACCCAAACAGTGGTTCTCCCCCACATTTGGGGTATCGGCGTGCTCAGGAGAAATTGCACAACAAAGTTTGGGATCCATATTTGTCTGTTAGCCTTGCGAAAATAAAAAAAAATTGGGTCTAAAGTAACATTTTTGTGAAAAAAAGTTAAATGTTCATTGTTTTCTTCCACATTCCAAAAATTCCTGTGAAGCACCTGAAGGGTTAATAAGCTTCTTGAATGTGGTTTTGAGCACCTTGAGGGGTGAAGTTTTTAGAATGGTGTCACTTTTGGGTATTTTCTGTCATAAAGGCCCCTCAAAGTCACTTCAAATGTGATAAGGTCCCTAAAAAATGGTTTGGTAAATTTTGCTGGAAAAATTAGAAATCGTTGGTCAGCTTTTAACTCTTATAACTTCCTAACAAAAAAAAAAATTGGTACCAAAATTGTGCTGATGTAAAGTAGGCATGTGGGAAATGTTATTTATTAACTATTTTGTGTGACATCTCTCTTTGATTTAAGGGCATGAAAATTCAAAGTTTGTAAATTGCACAATTTTCCAAATTTTCACCAAATTTCTAATTAATTTTTCACATATAAATGCAAGTCATATCAAATAAATGTTACCACTATCATGAAGTACAAAACATATGATGAAAAAACAATCTCAGAATCAGTGGGATCCGTTGAAGCGTTCTAGAGTTATTACCTAAAAACTGACAATGGTTATAACTGTAAAAATTGGCCTGGTCATTAACGTGCAAACAGCCTTCGGGGCTAAAGGGGTTAATTTAAAGAAAGTTCCCATCAACCAGATATTAGGTGCTCTTAACATCTAGGAACCAGGGACCCAAAGCCAGTCTGTCACATAAGCGACACCAATTATATCAATGGCACATAGCAGGTATGTAGAGGGGCTCTGATAGTTACATACAGTACGTAGTTACATAAGTTGAAAAAAGACTTAGGTCCTTCAAGTTCAACCTTTCTCCACCGATTATACATTCTCTAACCGATAATGCCATTTGTTGTGAGAAAAGCATCCAATTCTACTCGAAATATTGCAGACTGTCTGCAAGAGCAAAGTGTTTTAGTTCTTTTTACAAACAAAAAGCTTTAGGCTAAGTTCCCACAATGAGTTTTTGGTGAGTAATTTACGCTGCGTATTTTTCGAAAAATGCAAGTAACATATTTTACGTAATGGTTGCAGAAATGGTGCAGAACATCTGCAGCATCAAAAACTCACCAAAAGCTCATGGTGGGAACATAGCCTAAATGTGTTCTCCGGAAGTAGAAAAACGGAAATGTTTTTACAGATAAATTCGTACATGATTTTAACTAGCAAATCACAAACATTTAGTCAAGGAAGCGAATCAGCGTATTGAAGTGTAGTGATGGGCGAACCTGTGACTGTTCGGGTTCGGCTAATATAGCCGAACATCGAACAGTTTTTTTAAAAGTTCGGGTTCGGGTACCAGAACAGTACCCGAACCCCAAACCCGAACACGGACCCCATTCATTTGAATGGGGGACCAGAATTTTCCTGGTTTCCCGCGCTGTCATTTGCGTGACAGCACAAGAAACACAGGCTCTGATCAGCGTTAATAGCATTACCGCGGTCAGAGTGCTGTGGAATCTTGCTGACAGGTGTCAGCATGATGCCACAGCTGTGACAGTGACCAAGTGGTAAAAAGCTTACCGCGGGTCATAGGCACTGGCTGATGGTACTACTACCACATCAGCCGGCGCCTCCTCAGCCGCCCCAGAATGGGTGCATCCATAGGCAACTGTGCTCGCTGTTTCCTATGGCAGGAGGTCCGGCTGATGGTGGTAGTAGTATCATCAGCTGGCGCCAATGACCCGCGGTATCATGCTGTGGCATCATGCTGACACCTGTCAGCATGATTCCACAGTGCTCTGACCGCGGTAATGCTATTACTACCGATCAGAACCTGTGTTTCCTGCACAGCGCAGGAAACACCGGAACCCGAGCCTGAACAGTAAGAAGGACTTCCAGTGGAAGTCCGTGTTCGGGGTCCGTGACTGAACAGTAGGTGTTCGGTACGAACGCCGAACTTTACTGCTCGGGTTCGCCCAACACTATTAAAGAGTTTTTCCCACAAATAAAAGTTAATTTTAATCAATAGATCTTGGAATAATAATAATTTCCACGATTGGATGTGATTAAATAAAATGTTCCTGTGCTGAGATAATCTTATAAATGTACCCCTGCTGTGTACTGTGTAATGGCTGTGTCTGACCCTGCAGAGCTGCTTCAGTTCATGGTCTGATCATACCACAGCTCCTGGTCAGGAGAGGAAGCAAAAGAGTATACAGACATTACAGCAGGGGATCACAGCTGATTCTTTCTTTGAAGTAAAACATTGTTTAAAAACAGGCAGGGAAATGTTTTACCTCACAAAAAGAATCCGCTGTGATCCCGTGCTGTAATGTCTGTATACTGTTTTGCTTCCTCTCCTGCCCAGGAGATGTGGTATGACCATGTTTTCTAAAAATGTGATATATAGCCTCTAGCTCAAGCAGTTGTCCTGTGGAAACTAAATGAAAAAAGCAATGCGTCGGAAGAACCAAGGGGCAGTTTTGCACAATGCATCATTCAGCCTGAGGCTGACCATGGTGATTTTACCATAAATAATCATCATAAATTATTTGATGTAATTGTAATAATGTTTTCGTACAGTAATGGCCACATCTCTGAGATGACTGATTTGGCCACTAGATGTCACTATCTCAATGGTTTAAACATAAATGCCTGTTAAAAAAAAAGTGCTTGTTCAACTGGTACCTACACAATCGCTATTTACTTTTATACCATGATTTCCATTAAAACATCTGATAGTAATATTTTATTATATTGCATTTCTATTTTAAGGGTAAAATTAATTTAATATAGATGCATAGGAGAGAGTCATCTTATTGAAGTATGTCATTTTCAACCACTGATGGCTACCAGAACTAGTCAGCTCTATGTGGAGACCTGAAACCACCTTGTCAGTACAGTTAATAGCTATATTACGACACAGAACCTGTACAGCTACTTAGCGCGTTCCTCTAATTTTAGTGTTTGTTCAGAATAGTCAGTCATGTTTGTCTACATAAAGAATACTACTATTTATACCTATTACCCTGCATTTTTCACTAGTTTTCACCTCTACAGACTCTATCATTTTCAGTTGTTTCGGAGCTAGTGGGTTGAGACTAGATTTGGTGTCTCAAAGACACAGTACTCCCAGACATTATGAGTTCCTACTCTACTGTCTCTATGTTGCATATGGTCAGAAGAAGCAGCGTGGAGGATATTATACAAAAGTACTGAGCATGGTAACTGGGAATCCAGCAATGGGGTGAGATAAAACACGAGAAAGCAGCAACAAAATCTCTCTTTCTGTCTGTTATTTTATTCTACTCCTCCCTCCTCCGTTCCTTCCCCTCCCATCTCCACAGACTTTAAAGGCATTATTAATCTGATCTCTCAGTGAATTAGTGGTCCATTTTTTTTTTTTTTTGCCAAAAGTATATCTGAGCTGGGGGGTTTTCAGAGTGGATGGTGACTTTAGGAGACGGAGAGGTAATGAGAGGTGAAGGAGAGGCTCATGAATTGGACAATGAAGCATATTTCTATGATAAGATATATTACAAAGTTTCTTATATTTGCTTTTACTCTTGATATATGCAAACTATGTTGAAACAGAAGTGACAATTTAATATAAAACCGCTTCTCCGAGATTCCTCAAACTTTAGCACAATATGTCGGTCTGTCTGAATCTTGCTTGGTTGAATAAAGAGCTGAACTTATGTATAGATAGTAAAAGTTCTAATATTTAATGGAATTTAGAAGAAAAAAATCTCACCATTCTTCACAAACTTCTACAGCTCTGCATGGGGTTCAGATCACAATGTGTTTTTTGCTTTTGTCTGAGGTATACAGTATATGTCAGGAGAATTCTCCAATGTATGCCACTATATTGCACATAGCCTAAATCTGACCAATTATCTGTGTGCATGACCTTTGCTATCAGGGGTGTAATGATTGTGGTCGCAGAAGGCCCATGCGGGGGAAAGGCCTGACAATACCAGCAGATATTTCAGCTGTATGTGTCTCCGAGGATGCACGTCCATCTGAAATGTATTGCGGCACAGACACCCACCGGGTCCCAGCACCGCAATACATGCCGTCGACCAATCAGAGGCCGACAGCTGATGTCGGCAGGCAGCGCATGGCAGTGATGTCATGTGTCACCCACAGCAGGCACGCTGATGTCAACTGCCAGCCTCAGTGCCGGCTACAGAAGTGGACGTTGCACAACAAGGGAGCGAGGGAAGGTGACTAAAATGTTTTTCTTTTTTATTTTATTATGCGTTAGATAACAGCAGCAAAATTGGGGACATGTAAACCCGGAAGGAACCCAAAATGGGGGCTTATATGCCAGGATGTGGGACATATATACCAGGAAGGAACCCAGGATGGGGGGCTTATATTCCAGGATGGACGACATATATACCAGGAAGGAACCGAGGATGGGGGGCATATATGCCAAGATGGGGGACTTAAATACTATAGGGGCCTAGGATAGGAGACATATGTGGCGCCCTGCTGTGCAATGGTGCCACAGGCCTCAATACATGCAGACACCTCCACCCAAGTCCACTAGATGGAGCCCTGTCAGGTATATATATACTGGGGGGTGGAGTTCAGGAAGTCAGTCAGTGGGAAGCAGTGAGTCTGACATGATGCTGCAGCACCAGACAAACTGAAGTCTGTGTGGCCCCGAGTGTGGCCGAAGGCGAGTGGAGAAAGCGAGACACATAGGGGGCAGAGGAGCATACCAGGCTCACCCCCGAATCATACACCGGACACCGGGTCCGCGCCTACAGGGCCCCTTTATACCCAGCAGGAACCACCGGAATCCCTGGAGAACTACAAGTCCCAGGTTGACCAGACGCTGACTGCAACAATAGGGTTAGGTACCACGAAGGCTCCAGCGACCAGGAATAGTGGGAACCAGGAGAAAGCCCTAACGCCAGGTCAGCAGGTGCCAGAGAGAGACAGTAACCAAGCTAGGCCTAGCTCCAGGCAGGTCAGAAGCTAAGCGAGAAAAGACACAAATCAGGAGGCCCTACACCCGCTCACTGGGGAGAGTCCAGAAATGCACCCTTCGCCCTGAGTACCCTGGACCGTACCTGCATCACCACCAGTAAAAGTATTGAAGTTTACCCCTGTGTGTGTGCCCGTACTTCCTCCGGGACCATCCTGCCGTCTCCCTCCTGCTGCCACCATCTTTCTACACTTCTACGCTGCCCTGAGGCCTGCTCCACCTGTGGGGATCCGTCCCATCCAAGCAGCCCCTAACATCAGCCTCAGCGGACTGTTGCAATGCTGGTAACCTTTTACCAGAATCCACAGGTGGCGTCACGAACTATCCAAAATTCCCTATAAATAATAATTCCCCTTTTTGTTGACCGCCCTGGGTCACGGACCAGGCCAGCCACCGTGATATCCCCTCAAGCATCTAAGGGCCCGGCTGCCGACTACCCCCCGACCTAGGCACGTCAACCTTGGCGTCACGAACAGGATTTCGTACCCGCGGCAACAACAGGATTGCGTGCCTGTTGCCACCGGGTACCGTGCGCCTTTATTGAACTGAACTGTGTTTAACTTTAACTGTGGTGAAGATCGCCGCCATTATCGCGCTGCAGCGCGGGAAGAAGAATCGCGTGACCGTGGAAAACTGAGAGGCGTAACAGCTAAAGCGTGCGAAGCCCAGGACACGCCCCACACCGCGACGTCGACCGAGGAAGCGCAAGGTCCTGGAAGGAGTCCAGTGAGCGCTCTGACATCAGACGCAAGCAACGCAAGGTCCTGGAAGAAGACCGTCACCTGCGGAGCTGCGGCCTATCGGAAGAAAAGTAAAGAAGGTAGGCCACGGTTCACTAGGGGGGATGCAACGATGTCCGAAGTCCAGCAGAACACCGCGGTCCTCGACAACGCCCCGGCAGGAGTACCTTCGTCCGCTGCTGCTCAGGCAGAAGCAGTCGCCGCACCAGCAGGAGCTGTGGCACGGATGGTACCCATAGCTCTACAGCATGCCCTAAATGTTCAGAGGGTGAGGGAACTGTTGGAACAGGACACCCTGACTGAATGGGAGAATGACCAGGATGGGTCACCTACCTCCCATCCCCAGGCACATCCCAGGAGGGGGCGCCCTTGAGCTACTAGTTCCCGGTAGCTCTCATGTAACCTGAACTTGGAGTCCGTGAACTATGAGTGGTCCCACCATTGTACATAGTTTTCACCTCCTGAGGTGCCCCCTGGTGGTTTTCACAAGACCACCACCACTAAAACCTGCTTGGCGTGGCCAAACCAGTGGTCCTACACCAGTCCTGCAGCCCGCCCAGGACCTGCGTTGGGGGTTTGGAGCAGGTCCCCCACAAGCCAGCTTACCCGGATGAGAGGGACACACCCGAGGAGGGATCTCATCAAAACTGGCCTTTGCAGAAAGTAAAGTTGTGTTGCTGCTCATGTGCGTGTGCTCAACTATTATAAAAGTATTTTGTATATATATTTACTATGACTTATAATGTTACCTGTAACGTTCAAGCAAGTGCCTCCCATAAAGGGAAGAAAAGTTATTGCTGTTTAACCTGTCTTTGAAAATTACTTCAGTCCGGGAGTACTGAGCTTAACTAGGGGGGAATGTGGCGCCCTGCTGTGCAATGGTGCCACAGATCCGATAGGGGTGCATGGATAGACTTCTCCCCAGTGGCCTCAATACATGCAGACACCTCCACCCAAGTCCACTAGATGGAGCCCTGTCAGGTATATATATACTGGGGGGTGGAGTTCAGGAAGTCAGTCAGTGGGAAGCAGTGAGTGTGACATGATGCTGCAGCAACAGACAAGCTGAAGTCTGTGTGGCTGAAGGCCAGGCTAGGCCCAAGCAGCGGGCTAGTATGGGCAGTGAGAGCCTGGAGCGGGCTAGAAGGCAAGTGAGTCAAGAGTTCAGTTCCTGCTCAGACACAGAATGAGCTCAGGCTGTCTGCTCAGAGAGAGACAGAGCTCAGGAGTCTGCAGAGGAGACGAGGTCAGATTAGTCTGCAGAGGAGTTAAGTGCAGAGCAGTCTGCTAGAGAGCAGAGCAGAGAGCGTGCCGACGCTCAGAGAGTGGTGAAGAGCAGCACGCCTGCTGCGGTGCTTAAGCGAGTCAGGGCCTACAGCACGTGTGAAGCCTAGTGAGGGCCCCGAGTGTGGCCGAAGGCGAGTGGAGAAAGCGAGACACATAGGGGGCAGAGGAGCATACCAGGCTCACCCTCGAATCATACACCGGACACCGGGTCCGCGCCTACAGGGTCCCTTTATACCCAGGAGGAACCACCGGAATCCCTGGAGAACTACAAGTCCCAGGTTGACCAGACGCTGACTGCAACAACAGGGTTAGGTACCACGAAGGCTCCAGCGACCAGGAATAGTGGGAACCAGGAGAAAGCCCTAACGCCAGGTCAGCAGGTGCCAGAGAGGAAGACAGTAACCAAGCTAGGCCTAGCTCCAGGCAGGTCAGAAGCTAAGCGAGGAAAGACACAGATCAGGAGGCCCTACACCCGCTCACTGGGGAGAGTCCAGAAATGCACCCTTCGCCCTGAGTACCCTGGACCGTACCTGCATCACCACCAGTAAAAGTATTGAAGTTTACCCCTGTGTGTGTGCCCGTACTTCCTCCGGCACCATCTTGCCGTCTCCTCCTGCTTCCACCATCTTTCTACACTTCTACGCTGCCCTGAGGCCTGCTCCACCTGTGGGGATCCGTCCCATCCAAGCTGCCTCTAACATCAGCCTCAGCGGACTGTTGCAGCGCTGGTAACCTTTTACCAGAATCCACAGGTGGCGTCACGAACTATCCAAAATTCCCTATAAATAATAATTCCCCTTTTTGTTGACCGCCCTGGGTCATGGACCAGGCCAGCCACCGTGATATCCCCTCAAGCATCTAAGGGCCCGGCTGCCGACTACCCACCGGCCTAGGGAGCGCGTCACATATATACCAGGATGGGGGGCATATATGCCAGGATGGGGGACTTAAATACTATGAAAGGGCCTAGGATGGAGGACATATATACTAGGACGGGGGGCTTATATGCCAGGATGGAAGACATATATACCAGGAAGGAACCCAGGATGGGGGGCATATATGCCAGGATGGGGGACTTAAATATCAGGAAGGGGCCTAGGATGGGGGACATATATACCAGGAAGAAACACAGGATGGGGGGCGTATATGCCAGGATGGGGGACATACGTATATTACAGGAAGGAATCCAGGATGGGGGGCATATATGCCAGGATGATGGACTTAAATACTATGAAGGGGCCTAGGATAGGGGACATATATACCAGGATGGGGGGCATATATGCCAGGATGGGGGACTTAAATACTATGAAAGGGCCTAGGATGGAGGACATATATACTAGGATGGGGGGCATATATACCAGGAAGTAAGCTAGGATGAGGGACATATATACAAGGAAGGATCCCAGGATTGGAAGCATATATACCAGGATGGGGTACATACATACGAGAAAGAGGCCCAGGGTGGGGGACATATATACCAGGAAGGGGCCCAGGATGGGGGACATTTCTGCATAATGGGGGGACGTGTATGTCCTTATAGGATTTAGAATGCTACGAGGGCTCATACATCTTACCAATATGTGGGGGGCAAGGTCCAAATTTTGCACTGGGGCCCATCGGACTCTAGTTATGCCACTGTATTCTATGACACTTGCCTGACAGCTCCAATGTCTTAAATATTTACTAATAAATTGTTGCACTTCTGAAATGATACATATGTGGCATTAGACAAATGTATGTACATAACTTACATAGCAAGAAAACGTTTCGGAACTTTTTTCAGCTTAAGGTGCAGGGCTTCCTCTCTCAGCCGGAGTGCAGTGATAGTTAATACAAACTTGTTCTGGCAGCAGAAGGATTATAAAGTAACCTCAGAGAGTCAGAACTGATTGCCCAACCAGGACGAGAGGTGGGTCTGGGAGAGGAGGTGTCTCCAGAAATTGAGCTGGATAAGTGGCTGAGAAGTTCTAAGCTGTTTGCTATTTTACATGTTCTGGTGACATGGAGAGTTGTCTCTGAAGTTAACTTTTACACATTCAATATGAGTGAGCAGCCGGTTTTCCTAGGGCCTGAGATAGTGGATAAGTATTTAGTCTATTCGACTTTGATCCCCTTGCTGGAGAAAGCTCTGATTAATTATTCTAGTGGAAAGGAAGGAGGTGTTGTCCAACCCATCCGGACCATTGTGCCTGTGGCAAAGCATAGAGGGTAAGCGTATTCTTATAACAAGTTTTATAAAATACTTTTATGAGTATGTGTAACATTATTTATTTATTATGCATTGCTTATATAGCGCCATCATATTCCACAGCGCTTTACATACATTATTATTAGTATAGTCTGGTAAAGCATCTTGTCTTAGCACTATGTCCTGTGCCGTTTCTCAGTTATTCCTTCTAGAAGTATATAAATAGATTGATATCTGAGTTTCACCAGTCTCCTTGCAAAGAGTATATTTTCCTACACTGCTTGATATTGTCTGTACTGATTGAACAGTGCCAGCGTGTAAGGACACCCATATTAACCAGGGGAATGGTAGCACCCGTTGGTTAATGTATACATACATTTCCAGGAGGAATAATAAAAGGAATGCAGTAATGCAAAGATCTAAGAAAAGATGCCTCATACTCAAGTCAGGCGAGTCGTCAGGCCCTGTTTCCACTTACATTCAACATGAAATATTGAGAAAATCATTTACGGAATTTAGTTACATAATGATTTCTCCACCAGTTATGTCTAAAGCTAAATTCTGCATCATTTCTGGTGAGAGAGAGCAGTGAATTGTGGCAGCAATTACTCAGAACGTGTGGACTGCCAGGACTGGACACCCTTTCATTGATTTCTTTATATTGTGCTTGCTTAATACAAATTCAGAGATTTATTTGTTTCATAAATCAAAAGTACAAGCGAAGATCAGTACGAACAAGTAGAATTTTACTATGCAGTATCAACAAGTAATATTCTATTATGCAGTAGCAACAGGTAATATTCTACTATGCAGTAGCAACAGGTAACATTTTTACTAGACAGTTGCAACAAGTAACATTTTACTAGACAGAATCAAGAAGTAACATTTTACTAGGCAGTGGCAACAAGTAACATTTTTACTAAGCAGTTGCAACAAGTAACATTCTGCTAGGCTGTAGCAACATGCAACATTTCACTAGGCAGTAGCAACAAGTCACATTCTGCTAGGCAGTAGCAACAAGTTACATTCTGCTAGGCAGTAGCAACAAGTCACATTCTGCTAGGCAGTGGCAATAAGTGACATTTTACTAGGCAGTAGCAACAAGTAACATTCTGTTAGGCAGTAGCAACAAGTAACATTCTGCTAGGCAGTAGCAACAAGTAACATTCCGCTAGGCAGTAGCAGCAATTAATATTCTACTAGGCAGTAGCAACAAGTAACATTTTACTAGACAGTAGCAACAAGTAACATTTTACTAGGCAGTAGCAACAAGTAACATTTTACTAGGCAGTAGCAACAAGTAACATTCTACTAGGCAGTACCAACACATAACATTGCATACTTGTAAAGGTTTGGAGTGGACTGAGAAGAACAGCATGAGTATGACAACTACCCCAGCTTAGTGAATGTATATCCTTGAGCGGTTTAAACCTAGGAAAGTAACAGACCACTCTGGTTTTGACACAACCTGCAAGCCTTAAAGGCAATAGATACTCATGCTCAATTAATGGGCACTTGGGGTTGGGCCCGACGTGAACTTCAGAGACCCTCAGATCTGGATATGGTGGTGAATCACTATCAACACCTAATGACCATCTCTGGACTGTGGTTTATTTGGACCTGGCGGAGAGAAGTGACTATGGAAATTGTGAGTGGTTACTATCTGCTCCTTGACAACTACCAAGACTGGATGAAAACAGAGTCAAGTTCCCTGACCAAAAGTGTGAACCTTGGGTTAGCAAAAAGAAATGTAATCTAAGTGACTTACAACAATTGCCTGTGGCGGATATGGTGTGTCTAAATAGCAAAAATGACTGCAGCCTGTAACATTATGTGGTGGTGTGGCCAGAGACATCAGAATCAAGTGGGAGACGTATATTGAACTTTGTGGTGTCCTGAGGTGGTGAATAAAAATGGAGCTTGCACTAAGAGTTTTAGTGTGGATTTGTATTAATGAGTGATATTATGGACTGTTACTAGAGAAAAAAATATGGACTGCCGGATGACAAACGGCAAGGTATACCATGTTAATTGCCTTGAGCGGCTATTGGGATGTGTTCATTGCGGAAGGCAACCATCTTCTAGATCTACTAACAATTCCTTTTCTTGTTGTTTGCCCTCACCGGCAAAGCTCCATGCCGTGGTATTGTTGTGCAACTCCTAAGCTCTGTACTTTGATATTGAAATGTAACCACCAAGTTCTGTGCCATTATCCGGTGTGTAACCATCAAGTCTGTGTCCTCTCTGAGACACTGTAACCGCTATGCGGTGCTGCTTCAAGTTGAATGCATTTGCTTGTTTCCATCCTTGTTGTGTCCCCATGTGGGAAGCAGTGTTTATCGTCAAAGGCCACGTATGAGAAAGGGACCCACTTTGATACTGCTTTACCCTAGGCCAATATTAAAATACGTCATCTAAATCGTAGTGACCTGTAAGTGCTTTATCAAACTAGTCGGCAAATTATCTAGGAATCAATTCTGTAACACACATATGTTATACAGAAAAAGACAACTCTGAGCATGTTTCATTCTCCTGATCTGTAACCACTTTTAAACACTAGGGGGAGCAGCTGCTGAAATTTGCCATGAAAACCTAGTGTACAAGTAGCTCACATTACACCTGCGGTAAATTCACATGTGTGTGATGTTGCTCCTCTCCCCTCCTTCTGGGTGTTTGTAAAAGGATAAGGGAGGCTGAAGTTTAGGTGACTGCAAAGTGATACCGACAAGTACAGTGTCACCAAGAACGGCCGGCAGCGCGGATTCTGATAGTTGGTGCTGCTCGCTCTATCATAAACTGGGCTCAGATACGTGTAGTGTATCACGTGGTCGATTAGATACACTTAGAGGAACACATGCTGGGAATAGATACAGGGCTCAGTGAAGTGTATCACATGATGAGATTAGATATTGAGCTCAGCAGAGTGTATTACACTGGATGGGATTAGATACACAGTATCTAATGTATGACCCTGCTCCATCAACTTCTATGGGAGCAGTGGTGTAATGCGTGACCTCGTTCTGTACACTTCTATGGGAAAACGGCTCAGCATATATTGCAAAAAAATATTTATTTATTTATTAATATAAAAAGATAGGTAAAGGCTTTGACAATGAGGTACCAAATGGTAAAGTGCTTCCAGGTCAGATACACTTGTAATAGTATGATCATAATAAACCCATGAATTAGCATAATTGCACATTTGCCCATAATAATAATAAAAATTGTAAATATTAGATTTAAATAGGTGAACTGGAGTCAGGAACACAGGATCAACCTATACTGTATAATCCCACTAACTGTTAAATAGACAGGGGTGGGGGAAGAACCAGTGTTGTATCATGGGAAACTCTGTGCCCAAAACTAAATGCTGAAAAAGTATTAATCCAATGGGATAATTACCTGGCAAGGAAGCACAGCCTAAGTGGGGGGATGAAAAAGGTGAAGGCCCAACGTGTGTTTCGCGGCGTCTCAGGCCGCTTTCTCAAGGGCAAGTAGTGTCCATATTGCCCCCCAGGGTGCATATATATGCGTCGCATAACCGCTGAATTAGCCGGGAATTGGCTGCAGCTGGGGAGCGGGGCACGCACCCGGAAATGGCCAGCTATACCGGGGGCGAGTCTCATGACGTGGGGCCAGTGCTGTAACGGCGCGTGCGCGCGGATCAGAGAGCAATATGCAATATATGCTGAGCCGTTCTCCTTTTTTGCCCATGTCATTTCAGCATGCATATGGATAGATGTCTGTCACATAGATAGTAATTTGTCCATTCTTTGTATATCAGATGGCAGTTGTTGTGTATTTAACACTTCTATGGGAGCAGAGGAGTAATGTGTGACCCCGCTATGTCTACGTCTATGGGAGCAATGGTGTAATGTGTGACCCTGTTCTATACACTTCTATGGGAGCAGTTGTGTAATGTGTGACCCCGCTACATCCACTTCTATGGGAGCAGAGGTGTAATGTGTGACCCCGCACTGTCTACGTCTGTGGGAGCAGTGGTGTAATGTGTGACCCCGCTCTTTACACTTCTATGGGAGCAGTGGTGTAATGTGTGACCCCGCTCCATCCACTTCTATGGGAGCAGTGGTGTAATGTGTGACCCCGCTCCATCCACTTCTATGGGAGCAGAGGTGTAATGTGTGACCCAGCTCTGTCTACGTCTATGGGAGCAGTGATGTAATGTGTGTCCCCGCTCTGTACACTTCTATGGGAGCAGTGGTGTAATGTGTGACCCCGCTCCATCCACTTCTATGTGAGCAGAGGTGTAATAAGTGACCACACTCTGTCTACGTCTATGGGAGCAGTGGTGTAATGTGTGACCCCGCTCCATCCACTTCTATGTGAGCAGAGGTGTAATATGTGACCCCACTCTGTCTACGTCTATGGGAGCAGTGGTGTAATGTGTGACCCCGCTCTGTACACTTCTATGAGAGCAGTGTTGTAATGTGTGTCCCAGCTCTGTCTACGTCTGTGGGAGCAGTGGTGTAATGTGTGACCCCTCTCTGTACACTTCTATGGGAGCAGTGGTGTAATGTGTGACCCCGCTCCATCCACTTCTATGTGAGCAGAGGTGTAATATGTGACCCCACTCTGTCTACTTCTATGGGAGCAGTGTTGTAATGTGTGTCCCCGCTCTGTCTACGTCTGTGGGAGCAGAGGTGTAATGTGTGACCCCGCTCTGTCTACGTCTGTGTGAGCAGTGGTGTAATGTGTGACCACGCTCCATCCACTTCTATGGGAGCAGAGATGTAATGTGTGACCCCGCTCTGTACACTTCTATGGGAGCAGTGTTGTAATGTGTGTCCCCGCTCTGTCTACGTCTGTGGGAGCAGTGGTGTAATGTGTGACCCCTCTCTGTACACTTCTATGGGAGCAGTGGTGTAATGTGTGACCACGCTCCATCCACTTCTATGGGAGCAGAGATGTAATGTGTGACCCCGCTCTGTACACTTCTATGGGAGCAGTGTTGTAATGTGTGTCCCCGCTCTGTCTACGTCTGTGGGAGCAGTGGTGTAATGTGTGACCCCTCTCTGTACACTTCTATGGGAGCAGTGGTGTAATGTGTGACCCCGCTCCATCCACTTCTATGTGAGCAGAGGTGTAATATGTGACCCCACTCTGTCTACTTCTATGGGAGCAGTGTTGTAATGTGTGTCCCCGCTCTGTCTACGTCTGTGTGAGCAGTGGTGTAATGTGTGACCACGCTCCATCCACTTCTATGGGAGCAGAGATGTAATGTGTGACCCCGCTCTGTACACTTCTATGGGAGCAGTGTTGTAATGTGTGTCCCCGCTCTGTCTACGTCTGTGGGAGCAGTGGTGTAATGTGTGACCCCTCTCTGTACACTTCTATGGGAGCAGTGGTGTAATGTGTGACCCCGCTCCATCCACTTCTATGTGAGCAGAGGTGTAATATGTGACCCCGCTCTGTACACTTCTATGAGAGCAGTGTTGTAATGTGTGTTCCAGCTCTGTCTACGTCTGTGGGATCAGTGGTGTAATGTGTGACCCCGCTCTGTACACTTCTATGGGAGCAGAGGTGTAACGTGTGACCTCACTCTGTATACTTCTATGGGAGCAGTGGTGTAATGCGTGATTCCGCTCTGTACACTTCTATGGGAGCAGAGGTGTAATGTGTGACCCTGCTCTGTTCACTTCTATAGTAGCAGTAGTGTAATGTGTGACCCCGCTCTGTACACTTCTATGGGAGCAGTAGTGTTATGTGTGACCCCGCTCTGTCTACATCTATGGGAGCAGTGGTGTAATGTGTCACCCCGCCCCGTCCACTTCTATTGGAGCAGTGGTGTAATGTGTGATCCTGCTCTGTACACTCTTATGGGAAGAGTGGTGTAATGCGTGACCTCACTCTGTACACTTCTATTGGAGCAGTGATGTAATGTGTGACCCCGCTCCGTCCACTTCTATGGGAGCAGTGGTGTAATGTGTGACCCTGCTCTGTACACTTCTATGGGAGCAGAGGTGTAATGTGTGACCCCGCTCTGTCTACGTCTGTGGGAGCAGTGGTGTAATTTGTGACCCCGCTCTGTACACTTCTATGGGATTAGTGGTGTAATGCGTGACTCCGCTCTGTACACTTCTATGGGAGCAGTGGTGTAATGTTTGACCCCGCCCTGTCTACGTCTATGGGAGCAGTGGTGTAATGTGTGACCACGCTCTGTACACTTCTATGGGAGCAGTAGTGTAATGTGTGACCCCGCTCTGTACACTTCTATTGGAGCAGTAGTGTTATGTGTGACCCCGCTCCATCCACTTCTATGGGAGCACAGGTGTAATGTGTGACCCAGCTCTGTCTACGTCTGTGGGAGCAGTGGTGTAATGTGTGAACGCACTCTGTACACTTCTATGGGAGCAGTGGTGTAATGTGTGACCCCGCTCCATCCACTTCTATGTGAGCAGAGGTGTAATATGTGACCCCACTCTGTCTACGTCTATGGGAGCAGTGGTGTAATGTGTGACCCCGCTCCATCCACTTCTATGTGAGCAGAGGTGTAATATGTGACCCCACTCTGTCTACGTCTATGGGAGCAGTGGTGTAATGTGTGACCCCGCTCTGTACACTTCTATGAGAGCAGTGTTGTAATGTGTGTCCCAGCTCTGTCTACGTCTGTGGGAGCAGTGGTGTAATGTGTGACCCCGCTCTGTACACTTCTATGGGAGCAGAGGTGTAACGTGTGACCTCACTCTGTATACTTCTATGGGAGCAGTGGTGTAATGCGTGACTCCGCTCTGTACACTTCTATGGGAGCAGAGGTGTAATGTTTGACCCCGCCCTGTCTACGTCTATGGGAGCAGTGGTGTAATGTGTGACCCCGCTCTGTTCACTTCTATAGGAGCAGTAGTGTAATGTGTGACCCCGCTCTATACACTTCTATGGGAGCAGTAGTGTTATGTGTGACCCCGCTCTGTCTACATCTATGGGAGCAGTGGTGTAATGTGTCACCCCGCCCCGTCCACTTCTATGGGAGCAGAGGTGTAATGTGTGACCCCGCTCTGTCTACGTCTGTGTGAGCAGTGGTGTAATGTGTGACCGCGCTCTGTCTACATCTATGGGAGCAGTGGTGTAATGTGTGACCCCGCTCCGTCCACTTCTATGGGAGCAGAGGTGTAATGTGTGACCCCGCTCTGTCTACATCTATGGGAGCAGTGGTGTAATGTGTGACCCCGCTCCGTCCACTTCTATGGGAGCAGAGGTGTAATGTGTGACCCCGCTCTGTCTACGTCTGTGTGAGCAGTGGTGTAATGTGTGACCACGCTCCATCCACTTCTATGGGAGCAGAGATGTAATGTGTGACCCCGCTCTGTACACTTTTATGGGAGCAGTGTTGTAATGTGTGTCCCCGCTCTGTCTACGTCTGTGGGAGCAGTGGTGTAATGTGTGAACGCACTCTGTACACTTCTATGGGAGCAGTGGTGTAATGTGTGACCCCGCTCCATCCACTTCTATGTGAGCAGAGGTGTAATATGTGACCCCACTCTGTCTACTTCTATGGGAGCAGTGGTGTAATGTGTGACCCCGCTCTGTACACTTCTATGAGAGCAGTGTTGTAATGTGTGTTCCAGCTCTGTCTACGTCTCTGGGATCAGTGGTGTAATGTGTGACCCCGCTCTGTACACTTCTATGGGAGCAGAGGTGTAACGTGTGACCTCACTCTGTATACTTCTATGGGAGCAGTGGTGTAATGCGTGATTCCGCTCTGTACACTTCTATGGGAGCAGAGGTGTAATGTGTGACCCTGCTCTGTTCACTTCTATAGGAGCAGTAGTGTAATGTGTGACCCCGCTCTGTACACTTCTATGGGAGCAGTAGTGTTATGTGTGACCCCGCTCTGTCTACATCTATGGGAGCAGTGGTGTAATGTGTCACCCCGCCCCGTCCACTTCTATTGGAGCAGTGGTGTAATGCGTGATCCTGCTCTGTACACTCTTATGGGAAGAGTGGTGTAATGCGTGACCTCACTCTGTACACTTCTATTGGAGCAGTGATGTAATGTGTGACCCCGCTCCGTCCACTTCTATGGGAGCAGTGGTGTAATGTGTGACCCTGCTCTGTACACTTCTATGGGAGCAGAGGTGTAATGTGTGACCCCGCTCTGTCTACGTCTGTGGGAGCAGTGGTGTAATTTGTGACCCCGCTCTGTACACTTCTATGGGATTAGTGGTGTAATGCGTGACTCCGCTCTGTACACTTCTATGGGAGCAGTGGTGTAATGTTTGACCCCGCCCTGTCTACGTCTATGGGAGCAGTGGTGTAATGTGTGACCCCGCTCTGTACACTTCTATGGGAGCAGTAGTGTAATGTGTGACCCCGCTCTGTACACTTCTATTGGAGCAGTAGTGTTATGTGTGACCCCGCTCTGTCTACATCTATGGGACAAGTGGTGTAATTTATCACCCCGCCCCGTCCACTTCTATTGGAGCAGTGGTGTAATGTGTGACCCCGCTTTGTCTACGTCTGTGGGATCAGTGGTGTAATGTGTGAACCCGCTCCGTCTACTTCTATGGGAGCAGTGGTGTAATGTATGGCCCCGCTCTGTCTTCATCTATGGGAGCAGTGGTGTAATGTATGACCCCGCTCTGTACACTTTTATCGGAGCAGTGGTGTAGTGAGTGACCCCTCTCTGTACACTTCTATGGGAGCAGTGGTGTAATGTGTGACCCCTCTCTGTCTACATCTATGGGAGCAGTGGTGTAATGTGTGACTCTGCTCTGTACACTTCTATGGGAGCAGTGGTGTAATGAGTGACCCCTCTCTGTACACTTCTATGGGAGCAGTGGTGTAATGTGTGACCCCTCTCTGTCTACATCTATGGGAGCAGTGGTGTAATGTGTGACTCTGCTCTGTACACTTCTATGGGAGCAGAGGTGTAATGAGTGACCCCTCTCTGTACACTTCTATGGGAGCAGTGGTGTAATCTGTGACCCCGCTCTGTCTACATCTATGGGAGCAGTGGTGTAATTTGTGACTCTGCTCTGTACACTTCTATGGGAGCAGTGGTGTAATGTATGACCCCGCTCTGTACACTTTTATGGGAGCAGTGGTGTAATGTGTGACCCCTCTCTGTACACTTCTATTGGAGCAGTGGTGTAATGTGTGACCCCGCTCTGTACACTTCTATGGGAGCAGTAGTGTAATGCTTGACTCTGCTTTCTACATTTCTATGGAAGCAGTGGTGTAATGTGTGACCCCGCTTCATCCACTTCTATGTGAGCAGAGGTGTAATGTGTGACCCCACTCTGTCTACGTCTGTGGGAGCATTGGTGTAATGTGTCTCCCCGCTCTGTACTCTTCTATGGGAGCAGTGTTGTAATGTGTGACCCCACTCTGTCTACGTCTGTTGGAGCAGTGGTGTAATGTGTGACCCCGCTCTGTACACTTCTATGGGAGCAGTGGTGTAATGCGTGACCCCGCTCTGTACACTCCTATGGGAGCAGTGGTGTAATGTGTGACCCCGCTCCGTCCACTTCTTTGGGAGCAGAGGTGTAATGTGTGACCCCGCTCTACTTCTGTGTGAGCAGTGGTGTAATGTGTGACCACGCTCCGTCCACTTCTATGGGAGCAGAAGTGTAATGCGTGACCCCGCTCTGTACACTTCTATGGGAGCAGTGGTGTAATGTGTGACCCTGCTCTGTCTACGTCTGTGGGAGCAATGGTGTAATGTGTGACCACGTGCCTTCCACTTCTATGGGAGCAGAGGTGTAATGTGTGAACCCCACTCCATCCACTTCTATGGGAGCAGAGGTGTAATGTGTGACCCTGCTCTGTACACTTCTATGGGAAGAGTAGTGTAATGTATGACCATGCTCTGTACACTCCTATGGGAGGAGTAGTGTAATGCATGACCCCGCTCTGTACACTCCTATGGGAGCAGACGTGTAATGTGTGACCTCTCTCTGTCTACGTCTATGGAAGCAGTGGTGTAATGTATGACCCCGCTCTGTACACTCCTATGGGAGCAGTGGTGTAATGTGTGACCCCGCTCTTTACACTTCTATGGGAGCAGTGGTGTAATGTGTGACCCCGCTCTGTCTACGTCTGTAGGAGCAGTGGTGTAATGTGTGCCCGCGCTCTGTACACTTCTATGGGAGCAGTGGTGTAATATGTGACCACGTTCCATCCACTTCTATGTGAGCTGAGGTGTAATGTGTGACCCCACTCTGTCTACGTCTATGGGAGCAGTGGTTTAATGTGTGACCCCGCTCTGTACACTTCTATGGGAGCAGTGTTGTAATGTGTGTCCCCGCTCTGTCTACGTCTGTGGGAGCAGTGGTGTAATGTGTGACCCCGCTCTGTACACTTCTATGGGAGCAGAGGTGTAATGTGTGACCTCACTTTGTATACTTCTATGGGAGCAGTGGTGTAATGTTTGACCCCGCCCTGTCTACGTCTATGGGAGCAGTGGTGTAATGTGTGACCCCGCTCTGTACACTTCTATGGGAGCAGTAGTGTAATGTGTGACCCAGCTCTGTACACTTCTATGGGAGCAGTAGTGTAATGTGTGACCCCGCTCTGTACACTTCTATGGGAGCAGAGGTGTAATGTGTGACCCCGCTCTGTCTACGTCTATGGGAGCAGTGATGTAATGTGTCACCCCGCCCCTTCCACTTCTATTGGAGCAGTGGTGTAATGTGTGACCCCGCTCTGTACTCTTCTATGGGAGCAGTGATGTAATTTGTGACCCCGCTCTGTACACTTCTATGGGAGCAGTAGTATAATGTGTGACCCCGCTCTGTCTACATCTATGGGAGCAGTTGTGTAATGTGTGACACCGCTCCGTGCACTTCTATGGGAGCAGTGGTTTAATGCGTGACCCTGCTCTGTACATTTCTATGGGAGCAGTGGTGTAATGCGTGACCCCACTCTGTACACTTCTATGGGAGAAGTAGTGTAATGTGTGACCCCGCCGTGTACTCTTCTATGGGAGCAATAGTGTTATGTGTGACCCCGCTCTGTACACGTCTATGGGAGCAGTGCTGTAATGTGTGACCCCAATCCGTTCACTTCTATGGGAGCAGTGGTGTTATGTGTGACCCCGCTCTGTCAACGTCTACTGGAGCAGTGGTGTTATATGTGACCCCGCTCCGTCCACTTCTATGGGATCAGTGGTGTAATGTGTGACCCCGCTGTCTACGTCTATGGGAGCAGTGGTGTTATGTGTGACCTCGCTCCGTCCACTTCTATGGGAGCAGAGGTGTAATGTTTGATCCCGCTCCATCCACTTCTATGGGAGCAGCGGTTTAATGTGTGACCCCGCACTGTACACTTCTATGAAAGCAGTGGTTTAATGCGTGACTCCGCTCTGTATACTTCTATGGGAGGAGTAGTGTAATGTATGACCCTGCTCTGTGCACTTCTATGGGAGCAGTGGTGTAATGTGTGACCCCTCTCTGTACACTTCTATGGGAGCAGTGGTGTAATGCATGACCCCGCTCTGTCTACGTCTGTGGGAGCAGTGGTGTAATGTGTGACCCCGCTCTGTACACTTCTATGAGAGAAGTGGTGTAATGTGTGACTCCGCTCTGTACACTCCTATGGGAGCAGTGGTGTAATGTGTGACCCCGCTCTGTCTACGTCTGTGGGAGCAGTGGAGTAATGTGTGACCCCACTCTTTACACTTCTATGGGAGCAGTGGTGTAATGTGTGACCCCGTTCCTTCCACTTCAAAGGGAGCAGAGGTGTAATGTGTGACCCCGCTCTGTCTACGTCTGTGGGAGCAGTGGTGTAATGTGTGACCGCGCTCTGTACACTTCTATGGGAACAGAGGTGTAATGTGTGACCGCGCTCTGTACACTTCTATGGGAGCAGTGGTGTAATGTGTTACCCCGCTCCATCCACTTCTATGTGAGCAGAGGTGTAATGTGTGACCCTACTCTGTCTGCGTCTATGGGAGCAGTGGTGTAATGTGTGACCCCGCTGTGTACACTTCTATGGGAGCAGTGGTGTAATGTGTGACCCCGCTCTGTCTACGTCTGTGGGAGCAGTGGTGTAATGTGTGACCCCGCTCTGTACACTTCTACGGGAGCAGAGGTGTAATGTGTGACCTCACTTTGTATACTTCTATGGGAGCAGTGGTGTACTGCGTGACTCCGCTCTGTACACTTCTATGGGAGCAGAGGTGTAATGTTTGACCCCGCCGTGTCTACGTCTATGGGAGCAGTGGTGTAATGTGTGACCCCGCTCTGTACACTTCTATGGGAGCAGTAGTGTAATGTGTGACCCCGCTTTGTACACTTCTATGGGAGCAGTAGTGTAATGTGTGACCCAGCTCTGTACACTTCTATGGGAGCAGTAGTGTAATGTGTGACCCCGGTCTGTCTACATCTATGGGAGCAGTGGTGTAATGTGTCACCCCGCCCCGTCCACTTCTATGGGAGCAGTGGTGTAATGTGTGACCCAGCTCTGTCTACATCTATGGGAGCAGTGGTGTGATGCGTGACCGCGCTCAGTACACTTCTATGGGAGCAGTGATGTAATGTGTGACCCCGCTCTGTACACTTCTATGGGAGCAGTGGTGTAATGTGTCACCCCGCTCTGTCTACATCTATGTTAGCAGTGGTGTAATGTGTGACACCGCTCCGTCCAATTCTGTGGGAGCAGTGGTTTAATGTTTGACCCCGCTCCGTCTTCATCTATGGGAGCAGAGGTATAATGCGTGACTCCGCTCTGTACACTTCTATGGGAGCAGTGATGTAATGTATGACACCGCTCTGTACAATTTTATGGGAGCAGTGGTGTAATGTTTGACCCCGCTCTGTACACTTCTATGGGAGCAGTGGTGTAATGTGTGACCCCTCTCTACACTTCTATGGGAGCAGTGGTGTAATGTATGACCCCGCTCTGTACACTTCTATGGGAGCAGTGATGTAATGTGTGACCCCGCTCCGTCCACTTCTATGGGAGCAGTGACGTAATGTGTGACCCCGCTCTTTACACTTCTATGGGAGCAGTGGTGTAATGTGTGACCCCGCTCCGTCCACTTCTATGGGAGCTGTGGTTTAATGTATGATCCCGCTCCGTCTTCATCTATGGGAGCAGTGGTGTAATGTATGACCCCGCTCTGTACACTTTTATGGGAGCAGTGGTGTAATGTGTGACCCTGCTCTGTACACTTCTATGGGAGCAGTGGTGTAATGTGTGACTCCGCTCTGTACACTTCTATGGGAGCTGTGGTGTAATGTATGACCCTGCTCTGTACACTTCTATGGGAACAGAGGTGTAATGTGTGACCCTGCTCTGTACACTTCTATGGGAGCAGTGGTGTAATGTGTGACCCCCCTCTGTACACTTCTATGGGAGCAGAGGTGTAATGTGTGTCCTCGCTCTGTCTACGTCTGTGGGAGCAGTGGTGTAATGTGTGACCCCGCTCTGTACACTTCTATGGGAGCAGAGTTGTAATGTGTGACCCCGCTCTTTCTACGTCTATGGGTGCAGTGGTGTAATGTGTGACCACGCTCTGTCTACGTCTATGGGAGCAGTGGTGTAATGTGTGACCGCGCTCTGTCTACGTCTATGGGAGCAGTGGTGTAATGTGTCACCCCGCTCTGTACACTTCTATGGGAGCAGTGGTGTAATGTGTCACCCCGCTCTGTACATTTCTATGGGAGCAGAGGTGTAATGTGTGACCCCGCTCTGTCTACGTCTATGGGTGCAGTGGTGTAATGTGTGACCGCGCTCTGTCTACGTCTATGGGTGCAGTGGTGTAATGTGTGACCGCGCTCTGTCTACGTCTATGGGAGCAGTGGTGTAATGTGTGACCCCGCACCGTCCTCTTCTTTGGGAGCAGTGGTGTAATGTGTGACCCCGCTCTGTCCACATCTCTGGGAGCAGTGGTGTAATGTGTGACCCCGCTCTGTCTACATCTATGGGAACAGAGGTGTAATGTGTGACCCTGCTCTGTACACTTCTATGGGAGCAGTCGTGTAATGTGTGACCCCTCTCTGTACACGTCTATGGGAGCAGTGGTGTAATGTGTGTCCCCGCTCTGTACACTTCTATGGGAGCAGAGGTATAATGTGTGACCCTGCTCTGTCTACATCTATGGGAACAGAGGTGTAATGTGTGACCCTGCTCTGTACACTTCTATGGGACCAGTGGTGTAATGTGTGACCCCGCTCTGTACACGTCTATGGGAGCAGTGGTGTAATGTGTGTCCCCGCTCTGTACACTTCTATGGGAGCAAAGGTATAATGTGTGACCCCGCTCTGTCTACGTCTATGGGAGCAGAGGTGTAGTGTTTGACCTCGCTCCATCCACATCTATGGGAGCAGCGGTTTAATGTGTGATCCCGCACTGTACACTTCTATGGAAGCAGTGGTTTAATGCGTGACTCCGCTCTGTACACTTCTATGGGTGCAGTAGTGTTATGTGTGACCCTGATCTGTCTACATCTAAGGGAGCAGTGGTGTAATGTGTGACCCCACTCCGTCCACTTCTATGGGAGCAGTGGTGTAATGTGTGACCGCGCTCTGTCTACGTCTATGGGAGCAGTGGTGTTATGTGTGATCCCGCTTCATCCACTTTGATTGGAGCAGTAGTGTAATGTGTCACCCCGCCCCGTCCACTTCTATGGGAGCAGTAGTGTAATGTGTGACCCCGCTCTGTCTACGTCTGTGGGAGCAGTGGTGTAATATGTGACCCCGCTCTGTCCACATCTATGGGAGCAGTGGTGTAATGTGTGACCCCTCTCTGTACAATTCCTTTGGGAGCAGTGATGTAATGTGTGACCCCGCTCTGTCTACGTCTATGGGAGCAGTGGTGTAATATGTGACCCCGCTCTGTCTACATCTATGGGAGCAGAGGTGTAATGTGTGACCCTGCTCTGTCTACATCTATGGGAACAGAGGTGTGACACTGCTCTGTACACTTCTATGGGAGCAGTGGTGTAATGTGTGACCCCGCTCTGTACACGTCTATGGGAGCAGTGGTGTAATGTGTGTCCCCGCTCTGTACACTTCTATGGGAGCAGAGGTATAATGTGTGACCCCGCTCTGTCTAGGTCTATGGGAGCAGAGGTGTAGTGTTTGACCTCGCTCCATCCACATCTATGGGAGCAGCGGTTTAATGTGTGACCCCGCTCCGTCCACTTCTATGGGAGCAGTGGTGTAATGTGTGACCCCGCACCGTCCACTTCTTTGTGAGCAGTGGTGTATTGTGTGACCCCGCTCTGTCTACGTCTGTAGGAGCAGTGGTGTAATATGTGACCCCGCTCTGTCTAAATCTATGGGAGAAGTGGTGTAATGTGTGACCCCGCTCTTTACACTTCTATGAGAGCAGTAGTGTAATGTGTGACCCCGCTCTGTCTACATCTATGGGAGCAGTGGTGTAATGTATGACCCCGCTCCGTCCACTTCTATGGGGGCAGTAGTGTAATGTATGACCCCGCTCCGTCCACTTCTATGGGAGCAGTGGTGTAATGTATGACCCAGCTCTGTACACTTTTATGGGAGCAGTGGTGTAATGCGTGACCCCTCTCTATACACTTCTATGGGAGCAGTGGTGTAATGTGTGACCCCGCTCTGTACACTTCTATGGGAGCAGTAGTGTAATGCTTGACTCCGCTTTCTACATTTCTATGGAAGCAGTGGTGTAATGTGTGATCCCGCTGCATGCACTTCTATGTGAGCAGAGGTGTAATGTGTGACCCCGCTCTGTCTACGTCTATGGGAGCAGTGATGTAATGTGTGACCCCGCTCTGTACACTTCTATGGGAGCAGTGTTGTAATGTGTGTCCCCGCTCTGTCTACGTCTGTGGGAGCAGTGGTGTAATGTATGACCCCGCTCTGTACACTTCTATGGGAGCAGAGGTGTAATGTTTGACCTCACTCTGTATACTTCTATGGGAGCAGAGGTGTAATGTTTGACCTCACTCTGTATACTTCTATGGGAGCAGTGGTGTAATGCGTGACTCCGCTCTGTACCCTTCTCTGGGAGCAGTGGTGTAATGTGTGACCCCGCTCTGTCTACGTCTGTTGGAGCAGTGGTGTAATGTGTGACCCCACTCCGTCCACTTCTATGGGAGCAGTGGTGTAATGTGTGACCCCGTTCTGTCTACATCTATGGGAGAAGTGGTGTAATGTGTGACTCCGCTCTATACACTTCTATGGGAGCAGAGGTGTAATGTGTGACCCCGCTCTGTACACTTCTGTGAGAGCAATAGTGTAATGTGTGACCCCGCTCTGTCTACATCTATGGGAGCAGTGGTGTAATGTATGACCCCGCTCCGTCCACTTCTATGGGGGCAGTAGTGTAATGTGTGACCCCGCTCAGTCTTTGTCTATGGCAGCAGTGGTGTAATGTATGACCCCGCTCTGTACACTTTTATGGGAGCAGTGGTGTAATGCGTGACCCCTCTCTGTACACTTCTATGGGAGCAGTGGTGTAATGTGTGACCCCTCTCTGTACACTTCTATGGGAGCAGTAGTGTAATGCTTGACTCCGCTTTCTACATTTCTATGCAAGCAGTGGTGTAATGTGTGACCCCGCTCCATGCACTTCTATGTGAGCAGAGGTGTAATGTGTGACCCCGCTCTGTCTACGTCTATGGGAGCAGTGGTGTAATGTGTGACCCCGCTCTGTACACTTCTATGGGAGCAGTGTTGTAATGTGTGTCCCCGCTCTGTCTACGTCTGTGGGAGCAGTGGTGTAATGTATGACCCCGCTCTGTACACTTCTATGGGAGCAGAGGTGTAATGTTTGACCTCACTCTGTATACTTCTATGGGAGCAGTGGTGTAATGCGTGACTCCGCTCTGTACACTTCTCTGGGAGCAGAGGTGTAATGTGTGACCCCCGCCCTGTCTACGTCTATGGGAGCAGTAATGTAATGTGTGACCTCGCTCTGTACACTTCTATGAGAGCAGTAGTGTTATGTGTGACCCCGCTCTGTCTACATCTATGGGAGCAGTGGTGTAATTTGCCACACCGCCCCGTCCACTTCTATTGGAGCAGTGGTGTAAAATGGGACACCGCTCTGTCTACATCTATGGGAGCAGTGGTGTAATGCGTACCCCTCTCTGTACACTTCTATGGGAGCAGTGATGTAATGTGTTACCACGCTCTGTACACTTCTCTGGGAGCAGTGGTGTAATGTGTGACCCCGCTCTGTACACTTTTATGGGAGCAGTGGTGTAATGCGTGACCCCTCTCTGTACACTTCTATGGGAGCAGTGGTGTAATGTGTGACCCCTCTCTGTACACTCCTATGGGAGCAGTGGTGTAATGTGTGACCCCGCTCCATGCACTTCTATGTGAGCAGAGGTGTAATGTGTGACCCCTCTCTGTCTACGTCTATGGGAGCAGTGGTGTAATGTGTGACCCCGCTCTGTACACTTCTATGGGAGCAGTGTTGTAATGTGTGTCCCCCCTCTGTCTACGTCTGTGGGAGCAGTGGTGTAATGTATGACCCCGCTCTGTACACTTCTATGGGAGCAGAGGTGTAATGTTTGACCTCACTCTGTCTACATCTATGGGAGCAGTGGTGTAATGTGTGACCTCACTCTGTATACTTCTATGGGAGCAGTGGTGTAATGCGTGACTCCGCTCTGTACCCTTCTCTGGGAGCAGAGGTGTAATGTTTGCCCCCCGCCCTATCTACGTCTATGGGAGCAGTAATGTAATGTGTGACCTCGCTCTGTACACTTCTATGGGAGCAGTAGTGTTATGTGTGACCCCGCTCTGTCTACATCTATGGGAGCAGTGGTGTAATTTGCCACCCCGCCCCGTCAACTTCTATTGGAGCAGTGGTGTAAAATGGGACACCGCTCTGTCTACATCTATGGGAGCAGTGGTGTAATGTGTGACCCCGCTCTGTACACTTCTATGGGAGCAGTGATGTAATGTGTGACCCCGCTCTGTACACTTCTCTGGGAGCAGTAGTTTAATGTGTGACCCCTCTCTTTCTACATCTATGGGAACAGTGGTGTAATATGTGACCCCGCTCCGTCCACTTCTATGGGAGCAGTGGTTTAATGTATGACCCCGCTCCGTCTTCATCTCTGGGAGCAGTGGTGTAATGTATGACCCCGCTCTGTACACTTTTATGGGAGCAGTGGTGTAATGTTTGACCCCGCTCTGTACACTTCTATGGGAGCAGAGGTGTAATGTATGACCCCGCTCTGTACACTTTTATGGGAGCAGTGGTGTAATGTTTGACCCCGCTCTGTGCACTTCTATGGGAGCAGAGGTGTAATGTTTGACCCCGCTCTGTACAGTTCTATGGGAGCAGTGGTGTAATGTGTGACCCCTCTCTGTACACTTCTATGGGAGCAGTGGTGCAATGCGTGACTCTGCTCTGTACACTTCTATGGGAGCAGAGGTGTAATGTGTGACCCCGCTCTGTTTACGTTTATGGGAGCAGTTGTGTAATGCGTGACTCCGCTCTGTACACTTCTATGGGAGCAGTAGTGTAATGTGTGACCCCGCTCTGTACACTTCTATGAGAGCAGTGGTGTAATGCGTGACCCCGCTTTGTACACTCCTATGGGAGCAGTGCTGTAATGTGTGACCCCAATCCGTTCACTTCTATGGGAGCAGAGGTGTAATGTGCGACCCAGCTCTGTCTACGTCTATTGGAGCAGTGGTGTAATGTGCGACCCAGCTCTGTCTACGTCTATTGGAGCAGTGGTGTAATGTGTGACCCCGCTCTGTACACTCCTATGTGAGCAGTGTTGTAATGTGTGACCCCGATCCGTCCACTTCTATGGGAGCAGTGGTGTAATGTGTGACCCCTCTCTGTCTACGTCTGTGGGAGCAGTGGTGTAATGTGTGACCCCGCTCTGTCTACGTCTATGGGAGCAGTGGTGTAATGTGTGACCCCGCTCTGTCTACGTCTATGGGAGCAGTGGTGTTATGTGTGACCCCTCTCCGTCCACTTCTAAGGGAGCAGTGGTGTAATGTGTGACCCCGCTGTCTACGTCTATGGGAGCAGTGGTGTTATGTGTGATCCCGCTCCGTCCACTTCTATGGGAGCAGAGGTGTAATGTTTGACCCCGCTCCATCCACTTGTATGGGAGCAGCGGTTTAATGTGTGACCCCGCACTTTACAGTTCTATGGAAGCAGTGGTTTAATGCGTGACCCCGCTCTGTACACTTCTATGGAAGCAGTGGTGTAATGCGTGACTCCGCTCTGTACACTTCTATGGGAGCAGTGCTGTAATGTGTGTCCCCAATCCGTTCACTTCTATGGGAGCAGAGGTGTAATGTGCAACCCCGCTCTGTCTACGTCTATTGGAGCAGTGGTGTAATGTGTGACCCCGCTCTGTACACTTCTATGGGAGCAGTGGTGTAATTTGTGACCCCGCTCTGTACACTCCTATGTGAGCAGTGTTGTAATGTGTGACCCCGATCTGTCCACTTCTATGGGAGCAGTGGTGTAATGTGTGACCCCGCTCTGTCTACGTCTATGGGAGCACTGGTGTTATGTGTGACCCCTCTCCGTCCACTTCTATGGGAGCAGTGATGTAATGTGTGACCCCGCTCTGTACACTTCTATGGGAGCAGTAATGTAATGTGTGACCCCGCTCTGTCTACGTCTGTGGGAGCAGTGTTGTAATGTGTGATCCCGCTCCGTCCACTTCTATGGGAGCAGAGGTGTAATGTTTGACCCCGCTCCATCCACTTGTTTGGGAGCAGCGGTTTAATGTGTGACCCCGCTCTGTACAATTCTATGGGAACAGTGATGTAATGTGTGACCCCGCTCTGTCTACATCTATGGGAGCAGTAGTGTAATGCGTGACTCCGCTCTGTACACTTCTATGGGAGCAGTAGTGTTATGTGTGCCCCCTCTCTGTCTACATCTATGGGGGCAGTGGTGTAATGTGTGATCCCACTCCGTCCACTTCTATGGAAGCAGTGGTGTAATGTGTGACCCCGCTCTGTCTACGTCTGTGGGAGCAGTGGTGTAATGTGTGACCCCGCTCTGTCTACATCTATGGGAGCAGTGGTGTAATGTGTGACTCCGCTCTGTACACTTCTATGGGAGCAGAGGTGTAATGTTTGACCTCACTCTGTATACTTCTATGGGAGCAGTGGTGTAATGCGTGACTCCGCTCTGTACCCTTCTCTGGGAGCAGTGGTGTAATGTGTGACCCCGCTCTGTCTACGTCTGTTGGAGCAGTGGTGTAATGTGTGACCCCACTCCGTCCACTTCTATGGGAGCAGTGGTGTAATGTGTGACCCCGTTCTGTCTACATCTATGGGAGAAGTGGTGTAATGTGTGACTCCGCTCTATACACTTCTATGGGAGCAGAGGTGTAATGTGTGACCCCGCTCTGTACACTTCTGTGAGAGCAATAGTGTAATGTGTGACCCCGCTCTGTCTACATCTATGGGAGCAGTGGTGTAATGTATGACCCCGCTCCGTCCACTTCTATGGGGGCAGTAGTGTAATGTGTGACCCCGCTCAGTCTTTGTCTATGGCAGCAGTGGTGTAATGTATGACCCCGCTCTGTACACTTTTATGGGAGCAGTGGTGTAATGCGTGACCCCTCTCTGTACACTTCTATGGGAGCAGTGGTGTAATGTGTGACCCCTCTCTGTACACTTCTATGGGAGCAGTAGTGTAATGCTTGACTCCGCTTTCTACATTTCTATGCAAGCAGTGGTGTAATGTGTGACCCCGCTCCATGCACTTCTATGTGAGCAGAGGTGTAATGTGTGACCCCGCTCTGTCTACGTCTATGGGAGCAGTGGTGTAATGTGTGACCCCGCTCTGTACACTTCTATGGGAGCAGTGTTGTAATGTGTGTCCCCGCTCTGTCTACGTCTGTGGGAGCAGTGGTGTAATGTATGACCCCGCTCTGTACACTTCTATGGGAGCAGAGGTGTAATGTTTGACCTCACTCTGTATACTTCTATGGGAGCAGTGGTGTAATGCGTGACTCCGCTCTGTACACTTCTCTGGGAGCAGAGGTGTAATGTGTGACCCCCGCCCTGTCTACGTCTATGGGAGCAGTAATGTAATGTGTGACCTCGCTCTGTACACTTCTATGGGAGCAGTAGTGTTATGTGTGACCCCGCTCTGTCTACATCTATGGGAGCAGTGGTGTAATTTGCCACACCGCCCCGTCCACTTCTATTGGAGCAGTGGTGTAAAATGGGACACCGCTCTGTCTACATCTATGGGAGCAGTGGTGTAATGCGTACCCCTCTCTGTACACTTCTATGGGAGCAGTGATGTAATGTGTTACCACGCTCTGTACACTTCTCTGGGAGCAGTGGTGTAATGTGTGACCCCGCTCTGTACACTTTTATGGGAGCAGTGGTGTAATGCGTGACCCCTCTCTGTACACTTCTATGGGAGCAGTGGTGTAATGTGTGACCCCTCTCTGTACACTCCTATGGGAGCAGTGGTGTAATGTGTGACCCCGCTCCATGCACTTCTATGTGAGCAGAGGTGTAATGTGTGACCCCTCTCTGTCTACGTCTATGGGAGCAGTGGTGTAATGTGTGACCCCGCTCTGTACACTTCTATGGGAGCAGTGTTGTAATGTGTGTCCCCCCTCTGTCTACGTCTGTGGGAGCAGTGGTGTAATGTATGACCCCGCTCTGTACACTTCTATGGGAGCAGAGGTGTAATGTTTGACCTCACTCTGTCTACATCTATGGGAGCAGTGGTGTAATGTGTGACCTCACTCTGTATACTTCTATGGGAGCAGTGGTGTAATGCGTGACTCCGCTCTGTACCCTTCTCTGGGAGCAGAGGTGTAATGTTTGCCCCCCGCCCTATCTACGTCTATGGGAGCAGTAATGTAATGTGTGACCTCGCTCTGTACACTTCTATGGGAGCAGTAGTGTTATGTGTGACCCCGCTCTGTCTACATCTATGGGAGCAGTGGTGTAATTTGCCACCCCGCCCCGTCAACTTCTATTGGAGCAGTGGTGTAAAATGGGACACCGCTCTGTCTACATCTATGGGAGCAGTGGTGTAATGTGTGACCCCGCTCTGTACACTTCTATGGGAGCAGTGATGTAATGTGTGACCCCGCTCTGTACACTTCTCTGGGAGCAGTAGTTTAATGTGTGACCCCTCTCTTTCTACATCTATGGGAACAGTGGTGTAATATGTGACCCCGCTCCGTCTACTTCTATGGGAGCAGTGGTTTAATGTATGACCCCGCTCCGTCTTCATCTCTGGGAGCAGTGGTGTAATGTATGACCCCGCTCTGTACACTTTTATGGGAGCAGTGGTGTAATGTTTGACCCCGCTCTGTACACTTCTATGGGAGCAGAGGTGTAATGTATGACCCCGCTCTGTACACTTTTATGGGAGCAGTGGTGTAATGTTTGACCCCGCTCTGTGCACTTCTATGGGAGCAGAGGTGTAATGTTTGACCCCGCTCTGTACAGTTCTATGGGAGCAGTGGTGTAATGTGTGACCCCTCTCTGTACACTTCTATGGGAGCAGTGGTGCAATGCGTGACTCTGCTCTGTACACTTCTATGGGAGCAGAGGTGTAATGTGTGACCCCGCTCTGTTTACGTTTATGGGAGCAGTTGTGTAATGCGTGACTCCGCTCTGTACACTTCTATGGGAGCAGTAGTGTAATGTGTGACCCCGCTCTGTACACTTCTATGAGAGCAGTGGTGTAATGCGTGACCCCGCTTTGTACACTCCTATGGGAGCAGTGCTGTAATGTGTGACCCCAATCCGTTCACTTCTATGGGAGCAGAGGTGTAATGTGCGACCCAGCTCTGTCTACGTCTATTGGAGCAGTGGTGTAATGTGTGACCCCGCTCTGTACACTTCTATGGGAGCAGTGGTGTAATGTGTGACCCCGCTCTGTACACTCCTATGTGAGCAGTGTTGTAATGTGTGACCCCGATCCGTCCACTTCTATGGGAGCAGTGGTGTAATGTGTGACCCCTCTCTGTCTACGTCTGTGGGAGCAGTGGTGTAATGTGTGACCCCGCTCTGTCTACGTCTATGGGAGCAGTGGTGTAATGTGTGACCCCGCTCTGTCTACGTCTATGGGAGCAGTGGTGTTATGTGTGACCCCTCTCCGTCCACTTCTAAGGGAGCAGTGGTGTAATGTGTGACCCCGCTGTCTACGTCTATGGGAGCAGTGGTGTTATGTGTGATCCCGCTCCGTCCACTTCTATGGGAGCAGAGGTGTAATGTTTGACCCCGCTCCATCCACTTGTATGGGAGCAGCGGTTTAATGTGTGACCCCGCACTTTACAGTTCTATGGAAGCAGTGGTTTAATGCGTGACCCCGCTCTGTACACTTCTATGGAAGCAGTGGTGTAATGCGTGACTCCGCTCTGTACACTTCTATGGGAGCAGTGCTGTAATGTGTGTCCCCAATCCGTTCACTTCTATGGGAGCAGAGGTGTAATGTGCAACCCCGCTCTGTCTACGTCTATTGGAGCAGTGGTGTAATGTGTGACCCCGCTCTGTACACTTCTATGGGAGCAGTGGTGTAATTTGTGACCCCGCTCTGTACACTCCTATGTGAGCAGTGTTGTAATGTGTGACCCCGATCTGTCCACTTCTATGGGAGCAGTGGTGTAATGTGTGACCCCGCTCTGACTACGTCTATGGGAGCACTGGTGTTATGTGTGACCCCTCTCCGTCCACTTCTATGGGAGCAGTGATGTAATGTGTGACCCCGCTCTGTACACTTCTATGGGAGCAGTAATGTAATGTGTGACCCCGCTCTGTCTACGTCTGTGGGAGCAGTGGTATAATGTGTGACCCCGCTGTCTACGTCTATGGGAGCAGTGTTGTAATGTGTGATCCCGCTCCGTCCACTTCTATGGGAGCAGAGGTGTAATGTTTGACCCCGCTCCATCCACTTGTTTGGGAGCAGCGGTTTAATGTGTGACCCCGCTCTGTCTACATCTATGGGAGCAGTAGTGTAATGCGTGACTCCGCTCTGTACACTTCTATGGGAGCAGTAGTGTTATGTGTGCCCCCTCTCTGTCTACATCTATGGGGGCAGTGGTGTAATGTGTGATCCCACTCCGTCCACTTCTATGGAAGCAGTGGTGTAATGTGTGACCCCGCTCTGTCTACGTCTGTGGGAGCAGTGGTGTAATGTGTGACCCCGCTCTGTCTACATCTATGGGAGCAGTGGTGTAATGTGTGACTCCGCTCTGTACACTTCTATGGGAGCAGAGGTGTAATGTTTGACCTCACTCTGTATACTTCTATGGGAGCAGTGGTGTAATGCGTGACTCCGCTCCGTACCCTTCTCTGGGAGCAGAGGTGTAATGTTTGCCCCCCGCCCTGTCTACGTCTATGGGAGCAGTAATGTAATGTGTGACCTCGCTCTGTACACTTCTATGGGAGCAGTAGTGTTATGTGTGACCCCGCTCTGTCTACATCTATGGGAGCAGTGGTGTAATTTGCCACCCCGCCCCGTCCACTTCTATTGGAGCAGTGGTGTAAAATGGGACACCGCTCTGTCTACATCTATGGGAGCAGTGGTGTAATGCGTACCCCGCTCTGTACACTTCTATGGGAGCAGTGATGTAATGTGTGACCCCGCTCTGTACACTTCTCTGGGAGCAGTAGTTTAATGTGTGACCCCTCTCTTTCTACATCTATGGGAACAGTGGTGAAATATGTGACCCCGCTCCGTCCACTTCTATGGGAGCAGTGGTTTAATGTATGACCCCGCTCCGTCTTCATCTCTGGGAGCAGTGGTGTAATGTATGACCCCGCTCTGTACACTTTTATGGGAGCAGTGGTGTAATGTTTGACCCCGCTCTGTACACTTCTATGGGAGCAGAGGTGTAATGTTTGACCCCGCTCTGTACAGTTCTATGGGAGCAGTGGTGTAATGTGTGACCCCTCTCTGTACACTTCTATGGGAGCAGTGGTGCAATGCGTGACTCTGCTCTGTACACTTCTATGGGAGCAGAGGTGTAATGTGTGACCCCGCTCTGTTTACGTTTATGGGAGCAGTTATGTAATGCGTGACTCCGCTCTGTACACTTCTATGGGAGCAGTAGTGTAATGTGTGACCCCGCTCTGTACACTTCTATGAGAGCAGTGGTGTAATGCGTGACCCCGCTTTGTACACTCCTATGGGAGCAGTGCTGTAATGTGTGACCCCGATCCGTCCACTTCTATGGGAGCAGTGGTGTAATGTGTGACCCTTCTCCGTCCACTTCTAAGGGAGCAGTGGTGTAATGTGTAACCCCGCGGTCTACGTCTATGGGAGCAGTGGTGTTATGTGTGATCCCGCTCCGTCCACTTCTATGGGAGCAGAGGTGTAATGTTTGACCCCGCTTCATCCACTTGTATGGGAGCAGCGGTTTAATGTGTGACCCCGCACTTTACAGTTCTATGGAAGCAGTGGTTTAATGCGTGACCCCGCTCTGTACACTTCTATGGAAGCAGTGGTGTAATGCGTGACTCCGCTCTGTAAACTTCTATGGGAGCAGTGCTGTAATGTGTGACCCCAATCCGTTCACTTCTATGGGAGCAGAGGTGTAATGTGCAACCCCGCTCTGTCTACGTCTATTGGAGCAGTGGTGTAATGTGTGACCCCACTCTGTACACTTCTATGGGAGCAGTGGTGTAATTTGTGACCCCGCTCTGTACACTCCTATGTGAGCAGTGTTGTAATGTGTGACCCCGATCCGTCCACTTCTATGGGAGCAGTGGTGTAATGTGTGACCCCGCTCTGTCTACGTCTATGGGAGCACTGGTGTTATGTGTGACCCCTCTCCGTCCACTTCTATGGTAGCAGTGATGTAATGTGTGACCCCGCTCTGTACACTTCTATGGGAGCAGTAATGTAATGTGTGACCCCGCTCTGTCTACGTCTGTGGGAGCAGTGGTATAATGTGTGACCCCGCTGTCTACGTCTATGGGAGCAGTGGTGTTATGTGTGATCCCGCTCCGTCCACTTCTATGGGAGCAGAGGTGTAATGTTTGACCCCGCTCCATCCACTTGTTTGGGAGCAGCGGTTTAATGTGTGACCCCGCACTTTACACTTCTATGGAAGCAGTGGTTTAATTCGTGACCCCGCTCTGTACACTTCTATGGGAGCAGTGATGTAATGTGTGACCCCTCTCTGTCTACATCTATGGGGGCAGTGGTGTAATGTGTGATCCCACTCCGTCCACTTCTATGGAAGCAGTGGTGTAATGTGTGACCCCGCTCTGTCTACGTCTGTGGGAGCAGTGGTGTAATGTGTGACCCCGCTCTGTCTACATCTATGGGAGCAGTGGTGTCATGTGTGACTCCGCTCTGTACACTTCTATGGGAGCAGAGGTGTAATGTGTGACCCCGCTCTGTACACTTCTATGGGAGCAGTGGTGTAATGTGTGACCCCGCTCTTTACACTTCTATGGGAACAGTGGTGTAATGTGTGATCCCGCTCCATCCACTTCTATGGGAGCAATGGTGTAATGTATGACCCCGCTCTCTACACTTTTATGGGAGCAGTGGTGTAATGTTTAACCCCGCTCCGTCCACTTCTATGGGAGCAGTGATGTAATGTGTTACCCCGCTCTGTACACTTCTATGGGAGCAGTGGTGTAATGTATGACCCCGCTCCGTCCACTTCTATGGGACCAGTAGTGTAATGTGTGACCCCTCTCCATCTTTGTCTATGGGAGCAGTGGTGTAATGTATGACCCTGCTCTGTACACTTTTATGGGAGCAGTGTTGTAATGTGTGACCCCTATCTGTACACTTCTATGGGAGCAGTGGTGTAATCTGTGACCCCACTCTGTCTACGTCTGTGGAAGCAGTGGTGTAATGTGTGACTCCTCTGTACACTTCTATGGGAGCAGTGGTGTAATGTGTGACCCCACTCTGTCTACGTCTGTGTGAGCAGTTGTGTAATGTGTGACCACGCTCCGTCCACTTCTATGGGAGCAGAGGTGTAATGTGTCACCCCGCTCTGTACACTTCTATGGGAGCAGTGGTGTAATGTGTGACCACGCTCCGTCTACTTCTATGGGAGCAGAGGTGTAATGTGTGACCCCCGCTCCGTCCACTTCTATGGTAACGGAGGTGTAATGTGTGACCCTGCTCTGTACACTTCAATGGGAGCAGTAGTGTAATGTATGACCCTGCTCTATACACTTCTATGGGAGCAGTGGTGTAATGTGTGACCCCTCTGTACACTTCTATGGGAGCAGTGGTGTAATGTGTGACCCCTCTCAGTCTACATCAATGGGAGCAGTGGTGTAATGTGTGACCCTGCTCTGTCTACGTCTGTGGGAGCAATGGTGTAATGTGTGACCACGTGCCGTCCACTTCTATGGGAGCAGAGGTGTAATGTGTGAACCCCGCTCCATCCACTTCTATGGGAGCAGTGGTGTAATTTGTGACCCCTCTCTGTACACTTCTATGGGAGCAGTGGTGTAATGCATGACCCCGCTCTGTACACTCCTATGGGAGCAGAGGTTTAATGTGTGACCTCTCTCTGTCTACGTCTATGGAAGCAGTGGTGTAATGTGTGACTCCGCTCTTTACACTTCTATGGGAGCAGTGGTGTAATGTGTGACCCCTCTCTGTCTACGTCTGTAGGAGCAGTGGTGTAATGTGTGCCCGCGCTCTGTACACTTCTATGGGAGCAGTGGTGTAATATGTGACCACGTTCCATCCACTTCTATGTGAGCTGAGGTGTAATGTGTGACCCCACTCTGTCTACGTCTATGGGAGCAGTGGTTTAATGTGTGACCCCGCTCTGTACACTTCTATGGGAGCAATGGTGTAATGTGTGTCCCCGCTCTGTCTACGTCTGTGGGAGCAGTGGTGTAATGTGTGACCCCGCTCTGTACACTTCTATGGGAGCAGAGGTGTAATGTGTGACCTCACTTTGTATACTTCTATGGGAGCAGTAGTGTAATGTGTGACCCAGCTCTGTACACTTCTATGGGAGCAGTAGTGTAATGTGTGACCCCGCTCTGTACACTTCTATGGGAGCAGAGGTGTAATGTGTGACCCCGCTCTGTCTACATCTATGTGAGCAGTGATGTAATGTGTCACCCCGCCCCATCCACTTCTATTGGAGCAGTGGTGTAATGTGTGACCCCGCTTTGTCTACGTCTGTGGGACCAATGGTGTAATGTGTGACCCCGCTCTGTACACTTCTATGGGAGCAGTGATGTAATGTGTGACCCCGCTCTGTACACTTCTATGGGAGCAGTAGTATAATGTGTGACCCCGCTCTATCTACATCTATGGGAGCAGTTGTGTAATGTGTGACACCGCTCCGTCCACTTCTATGGGAGCAGTGGTTTAATATATGATCCCACTCCGTCTTCATCTATGGGAGCAGTGGTGTAATGTATGACACCGCTCTGTACACTTCTATGGTAGCAGTGGTGTAATGTGTGACCCCGCTCTGTACACTTCTATGGTAGCAGTGGTGTAATGTGTGACCCCTCTCTGTACACTTCTATGGGAGCAGTGGTGTAATGCGTGACTCCGCTCTGTAAACTTCTATGGGAGCAGAGTTGTAATGTGTGACCCCACTCTGTCTTCGTTAATGAGAGCAGTGGTGTAATGTGTGACCCCGCTCTGTACACTTCTATGGGAGAAGTAGTGTAATGTGTGACCCCGCCGTGTACTCTTCTATGGGAGCAGTAGTGTTATGTGTGACCCCGCTTTGTACACTCCTATTGGAGCAGTGCTGTAATGTGTGACCCCAATCCGTTCACTTCTATGGGAGCAGTGTTGTAATGTGTGACCCCGCTCTGTCTACGTCTGTGGGAGCAGTGGTGTAATGTGTGACCCCGCTCTGTCAACGTCTATTGGAGCAGTGGTGTTATGTGTGACCCCGCTCCGTCCACTTCTATGGGAGCAGTGGTGTAATGTGTGACCCCGCTGTCTACGTCTATGGGAGCAGTGGTGTTATGTGTGACCTCGCTCCGTCCACTTCTATGGGAGCAGAGGTGTAATGTTTGATCCCGCTCCATCCACTTCTATGGGAGCAGCGGTTTAATATGTGACCCCGCACTGTACACTTCTATGAAAGCAGTGGTTTAATGCGTGACTCCGCTCTGTATACTTCTATGGGAGGAGTAGTGTAATGTATGACCCTGCTCTGTGCACTTCTATGGGAGCAGTGGTGTAATGTGTGACCCCTCTCTGTACACTTCTATGGGAGCAGAGGTGTAATGTGTGACCCCTCTCTGTACACTTCTATGGGAGCAGTGGTGTAATGCATGACCCCGCTCTGTCTACGTCTGTGGGAGCAGTGGTGTAATGTGTGACCCCGCTCTGTACACTTCTATGGGAGAAGTGGTGTAATGTGTGTCCCCGCTCTGTCTACGTCTGTGGGAGCAGTGGTGTAATGTGTGACCCCGCTCTTTACACTTCTATGGGAGCAGTGGTGTAATGTGTGACCCCGCTCCATCCACTTCAAAGGGAGCAGAGGTGTAATGTGTGACCCCGCTCTGTCTACGTCTGTGGGAGCAGTGGTGTAATGTGTGACCGCGCTCTGTACACTTCTATGGGAGCAGTGGTGTAATGTGTTACCCCGCTCCATCCACTTCTATGTGAGCAGAGGTGTAATGTGTGACCCTACTCTGTCTGCGTCTATGGGAGCAGTTGTGTAATGTGTGACCCCGCTCTGTACACTTCTATGGGAGCAGTGTTGTAATGTGTGTCCCCGCTCTGTCTACGTCTGTGGGAGCAGTGGTGTAATGTGTGACCCCGCTCTGTACACTTCTACGGGAGCAGAGGTGTAATGTGTGACCTCACTTTGTATACTTCTATGGGAGCAGTGGTGTACTGCGTGACTCCGCTCTGTACACTTCTATGGGAGCAGAGGTGTAATGTTTGTCCCCGCCGTGTCTACGTCTATGGGAGCAGTGGTGTAATGTGTGACCCCGCTCTGTACACTTCTATGGGAGCAGTAGTGTAATGTGTGACCCCGCTTTGTACACTTCTATGGGAGCAGTAGTGTAATGTGTGACCCAGCTCTGTACACTTCTATGGGATCAGTAGTGTAATGTGTGACCCCGCTCTGTCTACATCTATGGGAGCAGTGGTGTAATGTGTCACCCCGCCCCGTCTACTTCTATGGGAGCAGTGGTGTAATGTGTGACCCTGCTTTGTCTACGTCTGTGGGAGCAATGGTGTAATGTGTGACCCCGCTCTGTCTACATCTATGGGAGCAGTGGTGTAATGCGTGACCGCGCTCAGTACACTTCTATGGGAGCAGTGATGTAATGTGTGACCCCGCTCTGTACACTTCTATGGGAGCAGTGGTGTAATGTGTCACCCCGCTCTGTCTACATCTATGTTAGCAGTGGTGTAATGTGTGACACCGCTCCGTCCACTTCTATGGGAGCAGTGGTTTAATGTTTGACCCCGCTCCGACTTCATCTATGGGAGCAGATTTATAATGCGTGACTCCGCTCTGTACACTTCTATGGGAGCAGTGATGTAATGTATGACACCGCTCTGTACAATTTTATGGGAGCAGTGGTGTAATGTTTGACCCCGCTCTGTACACTTCTATGGGAGCAGTGGTGTAATGTGTGACCCCTCTCTACACTTCTATGGGAGCAGTGGTGTAATGTATGACCCCGCTCTGTACACTTCTATGGGAGCAGTGATGTAATGTGTGACCCCGCTCCGTCCACTTCTCTGGGAGCAGTGATGTAATGTGTGACCCCGCTCTTTACACTTCTATGGGAGCAGTGGTGTAATGTGTGACCCCGCTCCGTCCACTTCTATGGGAGCAGTGGTTTAATGTATGATCCCGCTCCGTCTTCATCTATGGGAGCAGTGGTGTAATGTATGACCCCGCTCTGTACACTTTTATGGGAGCAGTGGTGTAATGTGTGACCCTGCTCTGTACACTTCTATGGGAGCAGTGGTGTAATGTGTGACCCCCCTCTGTACACTTCTATGGGAGCAGTGGTGTAATGTGTGACCCCGCTCTGTACACGTCTATGGGAGAGTGGTGTAATATGTCACCCCGCTCTGTACACTTCTATGGGAGCAGAGGTGTAATGTGTGACCCCGCTCTGTCTACGTCTATGGGAGCAGTGGTGTATTGTGTGACCCCTCTCTGTACAATTCCTTTGGGAGCAGTGGTGTAATGTGTGACCCTGCTCTGTCTACATCGATGGGAACAGAGGTGTAATGTGTGACCCTGCTCTGTACACTTCTATGGGAGCAGTGGTGTAATGTGTGACCCCCCTCTGTACACGTCTATGGGAGCAGTGGTGTAATGTGTGTCCCCGCTCTGTACACTTCTATGGGAGCAAAGGTATAATGTGTGACCCCGCTCTGTCTACGTCTATGGGAGCAGAGGTGTAGTGTTTGACCTCGCTCCATCCACATCTATGGGGGCAGCGGTTTAATGTGTGATCCCGCACTGTACACTTCTATGGAAGCAGTGGTTTAATGCGTGACTCCGCTCTGTACACTTCTATGGGTGCAGTAGTGTTATGTGTGACCCTGATCTGTCTACATCTATGGGAGCAATGGTGTAATGTGTGACCCCACTCCGTCCACTTCTATGGGAGCAGTGGTGTAATGTGTGACCGCGCTCTGTCTACGTCTATGGGAGCAGTGGTGTTATGTGTGATCCCGCTTCATCCACTTTGATTGGAGCAGTAGTGTAATGTGTCACCCCGCCCCGTCCACTTCTATGGGAGCAGTAGTGTAATGTGTGACCCCTCTCTGTCTACGTCTGTGGGAGCAGTGGTGTAATATGTGACCCCGCTCTGTCCACATCTATGGGAGCAGTGGTGTAATGTGTGACCCCGCTCTGTCCACATCTATGGGAGCAGTGGTGTATTGTGTGACCCCTCTCTGTACAATTCCTTTGGGAGCAGTGATGTAATTTGTGACCCCGCTCTGTCTACGTCTATGGGAGCAGTGGTGTAATATGTGACCCCGCTCTGTCCACATCTCTGGGAGCAGTGGTGTAATGTGTGACCCTGCTCTGTCTACATCTATGGGAACAGAGGTGTAATGTGTGACCCTGCTCTGTACACTTCTATGGGAGCAGTGGTGTAATGTGTGACCCCGCTCTGTACACGTCTATGGGAGCAGTGGTGTAATGTGTGTCCCCGCTCTGTACACTTCTATGGGAGCAGAGGTATAATTTGTGACCCCGCTCTGTCTAGGTCTATGGGAGCAGAGGTGTAGTGTTTGACCTCGCTCCATCCACATCTATGGGAGCAGCGGTTTAATGTGTGATCCCTCACTGTACACTTCTATGGAAGCAGTGGTTTAATGCGTGACTCCACTCTGTACACTTCTATGGGTGCAGTAGTGTTATGTGTGACCCTGATCTGTCTACATCTATGGGAGCAGTGGTGTAATGTGTGACCCCACTCCGTCCACTTCTATGGGAGCAGTGGTGTAATGTGTGACCCCGCTCCATCCACTTCTTTGGGAGCAGTGGTGTATTGTGTGACCCCGCTCTGTCTACGTCTGTAGGAACAGTGGTGTAATATGTGACCCCGCTCTGTCTACATCTATGGGAGAAGTGGTGCAATGTGTGACCCCGCTCTGTACACTTCTATGAGAGCAGTAGTGTAATGTGTGACCCCGCTCTGTCTACATCTATGGGAGCAGTGGTGTAATGTATGACCCCGCTCCGTCCACTTCTATGGGGGCAGTAGTGTAATGTGTGACCCCGCTCCGTCTTTGTCTATGGCAGCAGTGGTGTAATGTATGACCCCGTTCTGTACACTTTTATGGGAGCAGTGGTGTAATGCGTGACCCCTCTCTGTACACTTCTATGGTAGCAGAGGTATAATGTGTGACCCCGCTCTTTCTACGTCTATGGGAGCAGAGGTGTAGTGTTTGACCTCGCTCCATCCACATCTATGGTAGCAGCGGTTTAATGTGTGACCCCGCTCTGTACACTTCTATGGAAGCAGTGGTTTAATGCGTGACTCCGCTCTGTACACTTCTATGGGTGCAGTAGTGTTATGTGTGACCCTGATCTGTCTACATCTATGGGAGCAGTGGTGTAATGTGTGACCGCACTCCGTCCACTTCTATGGGAGCAGTGGTGTAATGTGTGACCCCGCTCTGTCTACGTCTATGGCAGCAGTGGTGTTATGTGTGACCTCGCTTCATCCACTTTGATTGGAGCAGTAGTGTAATGTGTGACCCTGATCTGTCTACATCTATGGGAGCAGTGGTGTAATGTGTGACCCCGCACCGTCCACTTCTTTGGGAGCAGTGGTGTATTGTGTGACCCCGCTCTGTCTACGTCTGTGGGAGCAGTGGTGTAATATGTGACCCCGCTCTGTCCACATCTATGGGAGCAGTGATGTAATGTGTGACCCCGCTCTGTCTACATCTATGGGAACAGAGGTGTAATGTGTGACCCTGCTCTGTACACTTCTATGGGAGCAGTGTTGTAATGTGTGACCCCGCTCTGTACACGTCTATGGGAGCAGTGGTGTAATGTGTGTCCCCGCTCTGTACACTTCTATGGGAGCAGAGGTATAATGTGTGACCCCGCTCTGTCTACGTCTATGGGAGCAGAGGTGCAATGTTTGACCTCGATCCATCCACATCTATGGGAGCAGCGGTTTAATGTGTGATCCCGCACTGTAAACTTCTATGGAAGCAGTGGTTTAATGCGTGACTCCGCTCTGTACACTTCTATGGGTGCAGTAGTGTTATGTGTGACCCTGACCTGTCTACATCTATGGGAGCAGTGGTGTAATGTGTGACCCCACTCCGTCCACTTCTATGGGAGCAGTGGTGTAATGTGTGACCCCGCTCTGTCTACGTCTGTGGGAGCAGTGGTGTAATGTGTGACCCCGCTCTGTCTACATCTATGGGAGAAGTGGTGTAATGTGTGACTCCGCTCTATACACTTCTATGGGAGCAGAGGTGTAATGTGTGACCCCGCTCTGTACACTTCTGTGAGAGCAATAGTGTAATGTGTGACCCCGCTCTGTCTACATCTATGGGAGCAGTGGTGTAATGTGTGACCCCGCTCCGTCCACTTCTATGGGGGCAGTAGTGTAATGTGTGACCCCGCTCTGTACACTTTTATGGGAGCAGTGGTGTAATGCGTGACCCCTCTCTGTACACTTCTATGGGAGCAGTGGTGTAATGTGTGACCCCTCTCTGTACACTTCTATGGGAGCAGTAGTGTAATGCTTGACTCCGCTTTCTACATTTCTATGCAAGCAGTGGTGTAATGTGTGACCCCGCTCCATGCACTTCTATGTGAGCAGAGGTGTAATGTGTGACCCCGCTCTGTCTACGTCTATGGGAGCAATGGTGTAATGTGTGACCCCGCTCTGTACACTTCTATGGGAGTAGTGTTGTAATGTGTGTCCCCGCTCTGTCTACGTCTGTGGGAGCAGTGGTGTAATGTATGACCCCGCTCTGTACACTTCTATGGGAGCAGAGGTGTAATGTTTGACCTCACTCTGTATACTTCTATGGGAGCAGTGGTGTAATGTTTGCCCCCCTCCCTGTCTACATCTATGGGAGCAGTAATGTAATGTGTGACCTCGCTCTGTACACTTCTATGGGAGCAGTAGTGTTATGTGTGACCCCGCTCTGTCTACATCTATGGGAGCAGTGGTGTAATTTGCCACACCGCCCCGTCCACTTCTATTGGAGCAGTGGTGTAAAATGGGACACCGCTCTGTCTACATCTATGGGAGCAGTGGTGTAATGCGTACCCCTCTCTTTACACTTCTATGGGAGCAGTGATGTAATGTGTGACCCCGCTCTGTACACTTCTCTGGGAGCAGTGGTTTAATGTGTGACCCCTCTCTTTCTACATCTATGGGAACAGTGGTGTAATATGTGACCCCGCTCCGTCCACTTCTATGGGAGCAGTGGTTTAATGTATGACCCCGCTCCGTCTTCATCTCTGGGAGCAGTGGTGTAATGTATGACCCCGCTCTGTACACTTTTATGGGAGCAGTGGTGTAATGTTTGACCCCGCTCTGTACACTTCTAAGGAAGCAGAGGTGTATTGTATGACCCCGCTCTGTACACTTTTATGGGAGCAGTGGTGTAATGTTTGACCCCGCTCTGTACACTTCTATGGGAGCAGAGGTGTAATGTTTGACCCCGCTCTGTACAGTTCTATGGGAGCAGAGGTGTAATGTTTGACCCCTCTCTGTACACTTCTATGGGAGCAGTGGTGCAATGCGTGACTCTGCTCTGTACACTTCTATGGGAGCAGAGGTGTAATGTGTGACCCCGCTCTGTTTACGTTTATGGGAGCAGTTGTGTAATGCGTGACTCCGCTCTGTACACTTCTATGGGAGCAGTAGTGTAATGTGTGACCCCGCTCTGTACACTTCTATGAGAGCAGTGGTGTAATGCGTGACCCCGCTTTGTGCACTCCTATGGGAGCAGTGCTGTAATGTGTGACCCCAATCCTTTCACTTCTATGGGAGCAGAGGTGTAATGTGCGACCCAGCTCTGTCTATGTCTATTGGAGCAGTGGTGTAATGTGTGACCCCGCTCTGTACACTTCTATGGGAGCAGTGGTGTAATGTGTGACCCCGCTCTGTACACTCCTATGTGAGCAGTGTTGTAATGTATCACCCCGATCCGTCCACTTCTATGGGAGCAGTGGTGTAATGTGTGACCCCGCTCTGTCTACGTCTGTGGGAGCAGTGGTGTAATGTGTGACCCCGCTCTGTCTACGTCTATGGGAGCAGTGGTGTTATGAGTCACCCCTCTCCGTCCACTTCTAAGGGAGCAGTGGTGTAATGTGTGACCCCGCTGTCTTCGTCTATGGGAGCAGTGGTGTTATGTGTGATCCTGCTCCGTCCACTTCTATGGGAGCAGAGGTGTAATGTTTGACCCCGCTCCATCCACTTGTATGGGAGCAGCGGTTTAATGTGTGACCCCGCACTTTACAGTTCTATGGAAGCAGTGGTTTAATGCGTGACCCCGCTCTGTACACTTCTATGGAAGCAGTGGTGTAATGCGTGACTCCGCTCTGTACACTTCTATGGGAGCAGTGCTGTAATGTGTGACCCCAATCCGTTCACTTCTATGGGAGCAGAGGTGTAATGTGCAACCCCGCTCTGTACACTTCTATGGGAGCAGTGGTGTAATTTGTGACCCCGCTCTGTACACTACTATGTGAGCAGTGTTGTAATGTGTGACCCCGATCCGTCCACTTCTATGGGAGCAGTGGTGTAATGTGTGACCCCGCTCTGTCTACGTCTGTGGGAGCAGTTGTATAATGTGTGACCCCGCTGTCTACGTCTTTGGGAGCAGTGGTGTTAAGTGTGATCCCGCACCGTCCACTTCTATGGGAGCAGAGGTGTAATGTTTGACCTCACTCTGTATACTTCTATGGGAGCAGTGGTGTAATGCGTGACTCCGCTCTGTACCCTTCTCTGGGAGCAGAGGTGTAATGTTTGCCCCCCGCCCTGTCTACGTCTATGGGAGCAGTAATGTAATGTGTGACCTCGCTCTGTACACTTCTATGGGAGCAGTAGTGTTATGTGTGACCCCGCTCTGTCTACATCTATGGGAGCAGTGGTGTAATGTGTGACCCCGCTCTGTCTACATCTATGGGAGCAGTGGTGTAATTTGCCACACCGCCCCGTCCACTTCTATTGGAGCAGTGGTGTAAAATGGGACACCGCTCTGTCTACATCTATGGGAGCAGTGGTGTAATGCGTACCCCTCTCTGTACACTTCTATGGGAGCAGTGATGTAATGTGTGACCCCGCTCTGTACACTTCTCTGGGAGCAGTAGTTTAATGTGTGACCCCTCTCTTTCTACATCTATGGGAACAGTGGTGTAATATGTGACCCCGCTCCGTCCACTTCTATGGGAGCAGTGGTTTAATGTATGACCCCGCTCCGTCTTCATCTCTGGGAGCAGTGGTGTAATGTATGACCCCGCTCTGTCTACGTCTATGGGAGCAGTGGTGTTATGTGTGACCCCTCTCCGTCCACTTCTAAGGGAGCAGTGGTGTAATGTGTGACCCCGCTGTCTACGTCTATGGGAGCAGTGGTGTTATGTGTGATCCTGCTCCGTCCACTTCTATGGGAGCAGAGGTGTAATGTGTGACCCCGCTCTGTACACTTCTATGGGAGCAGTAATGTAATGTGTGACCGCGCTCTGTCTACGTCTGTGGGAGCAGTGGTATAATGTGTGACCCCGCTGTCTACGTCTATGGGAGCAGTGGTGTTATGTGTGATCCCGCTCCGTCCACTTCTATGGGAGCAGAGGTGTAATGTTTGACCCCGCTCCATCCACTTGTTTGGGAGCAGCGGTTTAATGTGTGACCCCGCACTTTACACTTCTATGGAAGCAGTGGTTTAATGCGTGACCCCCGCTCTGTACACTTCTATGGGAGCAGTGATGTAATGTGTGACCCCTCTCTGTCTACATCTATGGGAGCAGTAGTGTAATGCGTGACTCCGCTCTTTACACTTCTATGGGAGCAGTAGTGTTATGTGTGCCCCCTCTCTGTCTACATCTATGGGGGCAGTGGTGTAATGTGTGACCCCACTCCGTCCACTTCTATGGAAGCAGTGGTGTAATGTGTGACCCCGCTCTGTCTACGTCTGTGGGAGCAGTGGTGTAATGTGTGACCCCGCTCTGTCTACATCTATGGGAGCAGTGGTGTAATGTGTGACTCCGCTCTGTACACTTCTATGGGAGCAGAGGTGTAATGTGTGACCCCGCTCTGTACACTTCTATGGGAGCAGTGGTGTAATGTGTGACCCCGCTCTTTACACTTCTATGGGAACAGTGGTCTAATGTGTGATCCCGCTCCATCCACTTCTATGGGAGCAGTGGTGTAATGTGTGACCCCGCTCTGTACACTTTTATGGGAGCAGTGGTGTAATGTTTAACCCCGCTTTGTACACTTCTATGGGAGCAGTAGTGTAATGTGTGACCCCTCTCTGTACACTTCTATGGGAGCAGTGGTGTAATGTATGACCCCGCTCTGTACACTTCAATGGAAGCAGTGATGTAATGTGTGACCCCGCTCCGTCCACTTCTATGGAGCAGTGATGTAATGTGTGACCCCGCTCTGTACACTTCTATGGGAGCAGTGGTGTAATGTATGACCCCGCTCCGTCCACTTCTATGGGACCAGTAGTGTAATGTGTGACCCCTCTCCGTCTTTGTCTATGGGAGCAGTGATGTAATGTGTGACCCCTATCTGTACACTTCTATGGGAGCAGTGGTGTAATCTGTGACCCCACTCTGTCTACGTCTGTGGAAGCAGTGGTGTAATGTGTGACTCCTCTGTACACTTCTATGGGAGCAGAGGTGTAATGTGTGACCCCGCTCTGTTCACTCCTATGGGAGTAGTTGTGTAATGTGTGACCACGCTCCGTCCACTTCTATGGGAGCAGAGGTGTAATGCGTCACCCCGCTCTGTACACTTCTATGGGAGCAGTGGTGTAATGTGTGACCCCTCTCTGTCTACATCAATGGGAGCAGCGGTGTAATATGTGACCCTGCTCTGTCTACGTCTGTGGGAGCAGTGGTGTAATGTGTGACCACGCTCCGTCTACTTCTATGGGAGCAGAGGTGTAATGTGTGACCCCCGCTCCGTCCACTTCTATGGTAACGGAGGTGTAATGTGTGACCCTGCTCTGTACACTTCAATGGGAGCAGTAGTGTAATGTATGACTCTGATCTATACACTTCTATGGGAGCAGTGGTGTAATGTGTGACCCCTCTGTACACATCCATTGGAGCAGTGGTGTAATGTGTGACCCCGCTCTGTTCACTTCTATGGGAGCAGTGGTGAAATGCGTGACTCCGCTCTGTACACTCCTATGGGAGCAGTGGTGTAATGTGTGGCCCCGCTCTGTACACTTCTATGGGAACAGAGGTGTAATGTGTGGCCCCGCTCTGTACACTTCTATGGGAGCAGAGGTGTAATGTGTGGCCCCGCTCTGTACACTTCTATGGGAGCAGTGGTGTAATGTGTGGCCCCGCTCTGTACACTTCTATGGGAGCAGAGGTGTAATGTGTGGCCCCGCTCTGTACACTTCTATGGGAGCAGAGGTGTAATGTGTGGCCCCGCTCTGTACACTTCTATGGGTGCAGTGGTGTAATGTGTGACCGCCCTTCATCCACTTCTATGGAAGCAGTGATGTAATGTGTGACCCCGCTCTGTACACTTCTATGGGAGCAGAGGTGTAATGTGTGGCCCCGCTCTGTACACTTCTATGGGAGCAGAGGTGTAATGTGTGGCCCCGCTCTGTACACTTCTATGGGAGCAGAGGTGTAATGTGTGGCCCCGCTCTGTACACTTCTATGGGAGCAGAGGTGTAATGTGTGACCCCGCTCTGTACACTTCTATGGGAGCAGAGGTGTAATGTGTGACCCCGCTCTGTACACTTCTATGGGAGCAGAGGTGTAATGTGTGACCCCGCTCCTTCCACTTCTTTGGGAGCAGTGGTGTAATGTGTGACCCCGCTCTGTCTACATCTATGGGAGCAGAGGTGTAATGTGTGACCCCGCTCTGTACACTTCTATGGGAGCAGAGGTGTAATGTGTGACCCCGCTCTGTACACTTCTATGGGAGTAGTATTGTAATGTGTGACCCCGCTTTGTACACTTCTATGGGAGCAGAGGTGTAATGTGTGACCCCTATCTGTACACTTCTATGGGAGCAGAGGTGTAATGTGTGACCCCTATCTGTACACTTCTATGGGAGCAGAGGTGTAATGTGTGACCCCGATCTGTACACTTCTATGGGAGCAGTAGTGTAATGTGTGACCTCTCTCCGTCCACTTCTTTGGGAGCAGTGGTGTAATGTGTGACCCCGCTCTGTCTACATGTATGGGAGCAGAGGTGTAATGTGTGACCCCGCTCTGTACACTTCTATGGGAGCAGAGGTGTAATGTGTGACCCCTATCTGTACACTTCTATGGGAGCAGAGGTGTAATGTATGACCTCGCTTCATCCACTTCTATGGAAGCAGTGGTGTAATGTGTCCCCGCTCTGTACACTTCTATGGGAGCAGAGGTGTAATGTGTGGTCCCGCTCTGTACACTTCTATGGGAGCAGAGGTGTAATGTGTGGCCCCGCTCTGTACACTTCTATGGGAGCAGAGGTGTAATGTGTGGCCCCGCACTGTACACTTCTATGGAAGCCGTGGTGTAATGTGTGACCCCGCTCTGTACACTTCTATGGAAACAGTGGTGTAATGTGTGACCCCGCTGTGTACACTTCTATGGGTGCAGTGGTGTAATGTGTGACCTCGCTTCATCCACTTCTATGGAAGCAGTGATGTAATGTGTGACCCCGCTCTGTACACTTCTATGGGAGCAGAGGTGTAATGTGTGACCTCGCTTCATCCACTTCTATGGAAGCAGTGATGTAATGTGTGGCCCCGCTCTGTACACTTCTATGGGAACAGAGGTGTAATGTGTGGCCCCGCTCTGTACACTTCTATGGGAGCAGTGGTGTAATGTGTGACCCCGCTCTATACACTTCTATGGGAGCAGTGGTGTAATGTGTGACCTCGCTTCATCCACTTCTATAGAAGCAGTGGTGTAATATGTGGCGCCGCTCTGTACACTTCTATGGGAGCAGAGGTGTAATGTGTGACCCTGCTCTATACACTTCTATGGGAGCAGAGGTGTAATGTGTGACCCTGCTCTATACACTTCTATGGGAGCAGAGGTGTAATGTGTGGCCCCGCTCTGTACACTTCTATGGGAGCAGAGGTGTAATGTGTCACCCCGCTCTATACACTTCTATGGGAGCAGTGGTGTAATGTGTGACCCCGCTCTATACACTTCTATGGGAGCAGTGGTGTAATGTGTGACCCCCCTCTATACACTTCTATGGGAGCAGTGGTGTAATGTGTGACCCCGCTCTATACACTTCTATGGGAGCAGTGGTGTAATGTGTGACCCCCCTCTATACACTTCTATGGGAGCAGTGGTGTAATGTGTGACCCCGCTCTATACACTTCTATGGGAGCAGTGGTTTAATGGAATCGGTTGCTGCAGGACCCCTGATACTTTTTACACTCCCCACAAAGCGTTAAGAGGAGATAAATGGAGAAACCTGCAGCTTTCAGTGCGGCCACAGGATCCCCCCTGGCCTAAGTGCTTGATTGCAGCTCCGACTATTGCGTCCCCCTATAGGCAGTGATTGCACTTATAGAAAGCGCTCATCAGACCCTAAAATCTCACCATTATCACCTATTTGACTAAAACATTTAGTTAGCTGTGCAGTGGTGTAATGTTTGACCCCGCTCTGTACACTTCTATGGGAGCAGTGGTGTAATGTGTGACCCCTCTCTGTACACTTCTATGGGAGCAGTGGTGTAATGTGTGACTCCGCTCTGTACACTTCTATGGGAGCAGTGGTGTAATGTTTGACCCCGCTCTGTACACTTCTATGGGAACAGAGATGTAATGTGTGACCCTGCTCTGTACACTTCTATGGGAGCAGTGGTGTAATGTGTGACCCCCCTCTGTACACTTCTATGGGAGCAGTGGTGTAATGTGTGACTCCGCTCTGTACACTTCTATGGGAGCAGTGGTGTAATGTTTGACCCCGCTCTGTACACTTCTATGGGAACAGAGATGTAATGTGTGACCCTGCTCTGTACACTTCTATGGGAGCAGTGGTGTAATGTGTGACCCCGCTCTGTCTACGTCTATGGGTGCAGTGGTGTATTGTGTGACCCCGCTGTGTTCATTTCTATGGAAGCATTGGTGTTATGTGTGACCTCGCTTCATCCACTTTGATTGGAGCAGTAGTGTAATGTGTGACCCCTCTCTGTCTACATCTATGGGACCAGTGGTGTAATGTGTGACCCCGCTCTGTACACTTCTATGAGAGCAGTGGTGTAATGCGTGACCCTGCTCTGTACACTCCTATGGGAGCAGTGGTGTAATGTGTGACCACGCTCCGTCCACTTCTATGGGAGCAGAGGTGTAATGCGTGACCCCGCTCTGTCTACGTCTGTGGGAGCAGTGGTGTAATCTGTGACCACGAGCTGTCCACTTCTATGGGAGAAGAGGTGTAATTTGTGACCCCTCTCCGTCCACTTCTATGGGAGCAGAGTTGTAATGTGTGAACCTGCTCTGTACACTTCTATGGGAGGAGCAGTGTAATGTATGACCCTGCTCTGTACACTTCTATGGGAGCAGTGGTGTAATGTGTGACCCCTCTCTGTACACTTCTATGGGAGCAGTGGTATAATGCATGACCCCGCTCTGTACATTCCTATGGGAGCAGTGGTATAATGCATGACCCCGCTCTGTACATTTCTATGGGAGCAGAGGTGTAATGTATGACCCTGCTCTGTACACTTCTATGGGAGCAGTGGTGTAATGTGTGACCCCTCTCTGTACACTACTATGAGAACAGTGGTATAATGCATGGCCCCGCTCTGTACACTTCTTTGGGAGCAGTGGTGTAATGTATGACCCCGCTCTGTACACTTCTATGGGAGCAGTGGTGTAATGTGTGTCCCCGCTCTGTCTACGTCTGTGGGAGCAGTGGTATAATGTGTGACTCTGCTCTGTACCCTTCTATGGGAGCAGTGGTGTAATGTGTGTCCCCGCTCTGTCTACGTCTGTGGGAGCAGTGGTGTAATGTGTGACCCCGCTCTTGACACTTCTATGGGAGCCGTGGTGTAATGTGTGACCCCGCTCCATCCACTTCAATGGGAACAGAGGTGTAATCTGTGACCCTGCTCTGTCTACGTCTGTGGGAGCAGTGGTGTAATGTGTGAACGCGCTCTGTACACTTCTATGGGAGCAGTGTTGTAATGTGTGTCCCCGCTCTGTCTTCGTCTGTGGGAGCAGTGGTGTAATGTGTGACCCCGCTCTGTACACTTCTATGGGAGCAAAGATGTAACGTGTGACCTCACTCTGTATACTTCTATGGGAGCAGTGGTGTAAAGCGTGACTCCGCTCTGTACACTTCTATGTGAGCAGAGGTGTAATGTTTGACCCCTCCCTGTCTACGTCTATGGGAGCAGTGGTGTAATGTGTGACCCCGCTCTCTACACTTCTATGGGAGCAGTAGTGTAATGTGTGACCCCGCTCTGTACACTTCTATGGGAGCAGTAGTATTATGTGTGACCCCGCTCTGTCTACATCTATGGGAGCAGTGGTGTAATGTGTCACCCCGCCCCGTCCACTTCTATTGGAGCAGTGGTGTAATGTGTGACCCCGCTCTGTCTACGTCTATGGGAGCAGTGGTGTAATGTGTCACCCCGCTCTGTACACTTCTATGGGAGCAGTAGTGTAATGTGTGACCCCGCTCTGTACACTTCTATGGGAGCAGTGGTGTAATGCGTGACCCCGCTCTGTACACTTCTATGGGAGCAGTGATATAATGTGTGACCCCGCTCTGTACACTTCTATGGGAGCAGTAGTGTAATGTGTGACCCCGCTCTGTCTACATCTATGGGAGCAGTGGTGTAATGTGTGACCCCGCTCCGTCCACTTCTAAGGGAGCAGTGGTTTAATGTATGACCCCGCTCTGTACACTTCTATGGGAGCAGGGGTGTAATGTGTGACCCCTCTCTGTACACTTCTTTGGGAGCAGTGGTGTAATGCGTGACTCCTCTCTGTACACTTCTATGGGAGCAGTGGTGTAATGTGAGACCCCGCTCTGTACACTTCTATGGGAGCAGTGGTGTAATGTGTGACCCCTCTCTGTACACTTCTATGGGAGCAGTGGTGTAATGCGTGACTCCTCTCTGTACACTTCTATGGGAGCAGAGGTGTAATGTGTGACCCCGCTCTGTCTACGTTTATGGGAGCAGTGGTGTAATGTGAGACCCCGCTCTGTACACTACTATGGGAGCAGTAGTGTAATATGTGACCCCGCTCTGTCTACATCTATGGGAGCAGTGGTGTAATGTGTCACCCCGCCCCGTTCACTTCTATGGGAGCAGTGGTGTAATGAGTGACCCCTCTCTGTCTACATCTATGGGAGCAGTGGTGTAATGTGTGACCCCGCTTTGTCTACATCTATGGGAGCAGAGTTGTAATGTGTGACCCCGCTCTGTCTACATCTATGGGAGCAGTGGTGTAATGCGTGACCCCGCTCTGTACACTTCTATGGGAGCAGTGGTGTAATGCGTGACCCCGCTCTGTACACTCCTATGGGAGCAGTGGTGTAATGTGTGACCCCCGCTCCGTCCACTTCTATGGGAGCAGTGGTGTAATGTGTGACCCCGCTCTGTCTACGTCTCTGTGAGCAGTGGTGTAATGTGTGACCCCGCTCTGTACACTCCTATGGGAGCAGTGGTGTAATGCGTGACCCCGCTCTGTACACTCCTATGGGATCTGTAGTGTAATGTGTGACCCCCGCTCCGTCCACTTCTATGGGAGCAGTGTTGTAATGTGTGACCCCGCTCTGTCTACGTCTATGGGAGCAGTGGTGTAATGTGTGACCCTGCTCTGTCTACGTCTATGGGAGCAGTGGTGTAATGTGTGACCATGCGCCGTCCACTTCTATGGGAGCAGAGGTGTAATGTGTGACCCCGCTCGGTCCACTTCTATGGGAGCAGAGGTGTAATGCGTGACCCCGCTCTGTACACTTCTATGGGAGCAGTGGTGTAATGTGTGACCCCTCTCAGTCATCATCAATGGGAGCAGTGGTGTAATGTGTGACCCCGCTCTGTCTACGTCTATGGGAGCAGTGGTGTAATGTGTGACCATGCGCCGTCCACTTCTATGGGAGCAGAGGTGTAATGTGTGACCCCGTTCGGTCCACTTCTATGGGAGCAGAGGTTTAATGTGTGACCCTGCTCTGTACACTTCTATGGGAGGAGTAGCGTAATGTATGACCCTGCTCTGTACACTTCTATGGGAGCAGTGGTGTAATGTGTGACCCCGCTCGGTCCACTTCTATGGGAGCAGAGGTTTAATGTGTGACCCTGCTCTGTACACTTCTATGGGAGGAGTAGCGTAATGTGTGACCCCGCTCTGTACACTTCTATGGGAGCAGTGGTGTAATGTGTCACCCCGCCCTGTTCACTTCTATTGGAGCAGTGGTGTAATGTGTGACCCCGCTTTGTCTACGTCTGTGGGAGCAGTGGTGTAATGTGTGACCCCGCTCTGTCTACATCTATGGGAGCAGTGGTGTAATGTGTGACCCCGCTCTGTACACTTCTATGGGAGCAGTGGTGTAATGCGTGACCCCGCTCTGTACACTTCTATGGGAGCAGTGGTGTAATGCGTGACCCCGCTCTGTACACTCCTATGGGAGCAGTGGTGTAATGTGTGACCCCCGCTCCGTCCACTTCTATGGGAGCAGTGTTGTAATATGTGACCCCGCTCTGTCTACGTCTCTGTGAGCAGTGGTGTAATGTGTGACCACGCTCCGTCCACTTCTATGGGAGCAGAGGTGTAATGCGTGACCCCGCTCTGTACACTTCTATGGGAGCAGTGGTGTAATGTGTGACCCCTCTCAGTCTACATCAATGGGAGCAGTGGTGTAATGTGTGACCCTGCTCTGTCTACGTCTATGGGAGCAGTGGTGTAATGTGTGACCATGCGCCGTCCACTTCTATGGGAGCAGAGGTGTAATGTGTGACCCCGCTCGGTCCACTTCTATGGGAGAAGAGGTGTAATGCCTGACCCCGCTCTGTACACTTCTATGGGAGCAGGGGTGTAATGTGTGACCCCTCTCAGTCTACATCAATGGGAGCAGTGGTGTAATGTGTGACCCCGCTCTGTCTACGTCTATGGGAGCAGTGGTGTAATGTGTGACCATGCGCCGTCCACTTCTATGGGAGCAGAGGTGTAATGTGTGACCCCGCTCGGTCCACTTCTATGGGAGCAGAGGTTTAATGTGTGACCCTGCTCTGTACACTTCTATGGGAGGAGTAGCGTAATGTATGACCCTGCTCTGTACACTTCTATGGGAGCAGTGGTGTAATGTGTGACCCCGCTGTATACACTTCTATGGGAGCAGTGGTGTAATGCATGACCCCTCTCTGTACACTCCTATGGGAGCAGTGGTGTAATGTGTGACCCCGCTCTGTCTACGTCTATGGGAGCAGTGATGTAATGTGTGACCCCTCTCTGTACACTCCTATGGGAGCAGTGGTGTAATGTGTGACCCCGCTCTGTCTACGTCTATGGGAGCAGTGATGTAATGTGTGACCCTGCTCTGTACACTTCTTTGGGAGCAGTGGTGTAATGTGTGACCCCGCTCTGTACACTTCTATGGGACTAGTGGTGTAATGTGTGACCCCGCTCTGTCTACATCTATGGGAGCAGTGGTGTAATGAGTGTCCCCGCTCCATCCACTTCTATAGGAGCAGAGGTGTAATGTGTGACCCCGCTCTGTCTACGTCTGTGGGAGCAGTGGTGTAATGTGTGACCGCGCTCTGCACACTTCTATGGGAGCAGTGGTGTAATGTGTGACCCTGCTCTGTCTACATCTATGGGAGCAGTGGTGTAATGTGTGACCCCGCTTTGTACACTTCTATGGGAGCAGTGGTGTAATGTGTGTCCCCGCTCTCTAGGTCTGTGTGAGCAGTGGTGTAATGTGTGACCCCGCTCTGTACACTTCTATGGGAGCGGAGGTGTAATGTGTGACCTCATTCTGTATACTTCTATGGGAGCAGTGGTGTAATGTGTGACTCCGCTCTGTACACTTCTAATGGAGCAGAGGTGTAATGTTTGACCCCGCCCTGTCTACGTCTATGGGAGCAGTGGTGTAATGTGTGACCCCACTCTGTACACTTCTATGGGAGCAGTAGTGTAATGTGTGACCCCGCTCTGTACACTTCTATGGTAGCAGTTGTGTAATGTGTCACCCCGCCCCGTCCACTTCTATTGGAGCAGTGGTGTAATGTGTGACCCCGCTGTCTACATCTATGGGAGCAGTGGTGTTATGTGTGACCCCAATCCGTTCACTTCTATGGGAGCAGTGGTGTAATGTGTGACCCCGCTGTCTACATCTATGGGAGCAGTGGTGTTATGTGTGACCCCGATCCGTCCACTTCTATGGGAGCAGAGGTGTAATGTTTGAACCCTGCTCCGTCCACTTGTATGGGAGCAGAGGTTTAATGTGTGACCCCGCACTGTACACTTCTATGGAAGCAGTGGTTTAATGCGTGACTCCGCTCTCTACACTTCTATGGGAGCAGTAGTGTAATGTGTGACGCCGCTTTGTCTACATCTATGGGAGCAGTGGTGTAATGTGTGACCCCACTCCGTCCACTTCTATGGAAGCAGTGGTGTAATGTGTGACCCTGCTCTGTCTACGTCTGTGGGAGCAGTGGTGTAATGTGTGACCGCGCTCTGCACACTTCTATGGGAGCAGTGGTGTAATGTGTGACCCTGCTCTGTCTACATCTATGGGAGCAGTGGTGTAATGTGTGACCCCGCTTTGTACACTTCTATGGGAGCAGTGGTGTAATGTGTGTCCCCGCTCTCTAGGTCTGTGTGAGCAGTGGTGTAATGTGTGACCCCGCTCTGTACACTTCTATGGGAGCGGAGGTGTAATGTGTGACCTCATTCTGTATACTTCTATGGGAGCAGTGGTGTAATGTGTGACTCCGCTCTGTACACTTCTAATGGAGCAGAGGTGTAATGTTTGACCCCGCCCTGTCTACGTCTATGGGAGCAGTGGTGTAATGTGTGACCCCGCTCTGTACACTTCTATGGTAGCAGTTGTGTAATGTGTCACCCCGCCCCGTCCACTTCTATTGGAGCAGTGGTGTAATGTGTGACCCCGCTGTCTACATCTATGGGAGCAGTGGTGTTATGTGTGACCCCAATCCGTTCACTTCTATGGGAGCAGTGGTGTAATGTGTGACCCCGCTGTCTACATCTATGGGAGCAGTGGTGTTATGTGTGACCCCGATCCGTCCACTTCTATGGGAGCAGAGGTGTAATGTTTGAACCCTGCTCCGTCCACTTGTATGGGAGCAGAGGTTTAATGTGTGACCCCGCACTGTACACTTCTATGGAAGCAGTGGTTTAATGCGTGACTCCGCTCTCTACACTTCTATGGGAGCAGTAGTGTAATGTGTGACGCCGCTTTGTCTACATCTATGGGAGCAGTGGTGTAATGTGTGACCCCACTCCGTCCACTTCTATGGAAGCAGTGGTGTAATGTGTGACCCTGCTCTGTCTACGTCTGTGGGAGCAGTGGTGTAATGTGTGACCCCGCTCTGTCTACATCTATGGGAGCAGTGGTGTGATGTGTGACTCTGCTCTGTACACTTCTATGGGAGCAGAGGTGTAATGTATGACCCCGCTCCGTCCACTTCTATGGGAGCAGTGGTGTAATGTATGACCCTGCTCTGTACACTTCTATGGGAGCAGTGGTGTAATGTGTGACCCCTCTCTGTACTCTTCTATGGGAGCAGTGGTGTAATGTGGTACCCCTCTCTGTACACTTCTATGGGAGCAGTAGTGTAATGCTTGACTCAGCTCTCTACATTTCTATGGAAGCAGTGGTGTAATGTGTGACCCCGCTCCATCCACTTCTATGTGAGCAGAGGTGTAATGTGTGACCCCGCTCTGTCTACGTCTATGGGAGCAGTGGTGTAATGTGTCTCCCCTCTCTGTACACTTCTATGGGAGCAGTGTTGTAATGTGTGTCCCCGCTCTGTCTACGTCTGTGGGAGCAGTGTTTTAATGTGTGACCCCGCTCTGTACACTTCTATGGGAGCAGAGGTGTAATGTTTGACCCCGCCCTGTCTACGTCTATGGGAGCAGTGGTGTAATGTGTGACCCCGCTCTGTACACTTCTATGGGAGCAGTAGTGTAATGTGTGACACCGCTCTGTACACTTCTATGGGAGCAGTAGTGTTATGTGTGACCCCGCTCTGTCTACATCTATGGGAGCAGTGGTGTTATGTGTGACCCCGCTCCGTCCACTTCTATGGGAGCAGAGGTGTAATGTTTGAACCCTGCTCCGTCCACTTCTATGGGAGCAGCGGTTTAATGTGTGACCCCGCACTGTACACTTCTATGGAAGCAGTGGTTTAATGTGCGACTCCGCTCTGTACATTTCTATGGGAGCAGTAGTGTAATGTGTGACCCCGCTCTGTCTACATCTATGGGAGCAATGGTGTAATGTGTGACTCTGCTCTGTACACTTCTATGGGAGCAGAGGTGTAATGTATGACCCCGCTTCATCCACTTCTATGTGAGCAGAGGTGTAATGTGTCTCCCCGCTCTGTACACTTCTATGGGAGCAGTGTTGTAATGTGTGTCCCCACTCTGTCTACGTCTGTGGGAGCAGTGGTGTAATGTGTGACCCCGCTCTGTACACTTCTATGGGAGCAGAGGTGTAATGTGTGACCTCACTCTGTATACTTCTATGGGATTAGTGGTGTATTGCGTGACTCCGCTCTGTACACTTCTATGGGAGCAGTGGTGTAATGTTTGACCCCGCCCTGTCTACGTCTATGGGAGCAGTGGTGTAATGTGTGACCCCGCTCTGTACACTTCTATGGGAGCAGTAGTGTAATGTGTGACCCCGCTCTGTCTACATCTATGGGATCAGTGGTGTAATTTATCACCCCTCCCCGTCCACTTCTATTGGAGCAGTGGTGTAATGTGTGACCCCGCTTTGTCTACGTCTGTGGGATCAGTGGTGTAATGTGTAAACCCGCTTCGTCTACTTCTATGGGATCAGTGGTGTAATGTATGGCCCCGCTCTGTCTTCATCTATGGGAGCAGTGGTGTAATGTGTGTCCCCGCTCTGTACACTTTTATGGGAGCAGTGGTGTAATGTGTGATCCCTCTCTGTACACTTCTATGGGAGCAGTGGTGTAATGCGTGACTACGCTCTGTACACTTCTATGGGAGCAGAGGTGTAATGTGTGACCCCGCTCTGTCTACGTTCATGGGAGCAGTTGTGTAATGTGTGACTCCGCTCTGTACACTTCTATGGGAGCAGTAGTATAATGTGTGACCCCGCTCTGTACACTTCTATGGGAGCAGTGGTGTAATGCGTGACCCCGCTTTGTACACTCCTATGGGAGCAGTGTTGTAATGTGTGACCCCGATCCGTCCACTTCTATGGGAGCAGTGGTGTAATGTGTGACCCCGCTCTGTCTACGTCTATTGGAGCAGTGGTGTAATGTGTGACCCCGCTCTGTACACTTCTATGGGAGCAGTGGTGTAATGTGGGACCCCGCTCTGTACACTTCTATGGGAGCAGTGGTGTAATGTGTGACCCTGCTCTGTACACTTCTATGGGAGCAGTGGTGTAATGTGGGACCCCGCTCTGTACACTCCTATGGGAGCAGTGTTGTAATGTGTGACCCCGATCCGTCCACTTCTATGGGAGCAGTGGTGTAATGTGTGACCCCGCTCTTTCTATGGGAGCAGTGGTGTTATGTGTGACCCCGCTCCGTCCACTTCTATTGGAGCAGAGGTGTAATGTTTGACCCCGCTCCATCCACTTCTATGGGAGCAGCGGTTTAATGTGTGATCCCGCACTGTACACTTCTATGGGAGCAGTAGTGTAATGCGTGACTCCGCTCTGTACACTTCTATGGGAGCAGTAGTATAATGTGTGACCGCGCTCTGTCTACATCTATAGGAGCAGTAGTGTAATGTGTGACCCCGCTCTGTACACTTCTATGGGCGCAGTAGTGTTATGTGTGACCCCGCTCTGTCTACTGCTATGGAAGCAGTGGTGTAATGTGTGATCCCACTCCGTCCACTTCTATGGGAGCAGTGGTGTAATGTGTGACCCCGCTCTGTCTACGTCTGTGGGAGCAGTGGTGTAATGTGTAACCCTGCTCTGTCTACATCTATGGGAGCTGTGGTGTAATGTGTGACTCCGCTCTGTACACTTCTATGGGAGCAGAGGTGTAATGTGTGACCCCGCTCTGTACACTTCTATGGGAGCAGTAGTGTAATGTGTGACCCCGCTCTGTCTACATCTATGGGAGCAGTGGTGTAATGTATGACCCCGCTCCGTCCACTTCTATGGGAGCAGTAGTGTAATGTGTGACGCCGCTCCGTCTTTGTCTATGGGAGCAGTGGTGTAATGTATGACCCCGTTCTGTTCACTTTTATGGGAGCAGTGGTGTTATGTGTGACCCCTCTCTGTACACTTCTATGGGAGCAGTGGTGTAATGTGTGACCCCTCTCTGTACACTTCTATGGGAGCAGTGGTGTAATGCGTGACCCCACTCTGTCTACGTCTGTGGGAGCAGTGGTGTAATGTGTGACCCCGCTCTGTACACTTCTATGGGAGCAGTGGTGTAATGCGTGACCCCGCTCTGTACACTCCTATGGGAGCAGTGGTGTAATGTGTGACCCCGCTCCGTCCACTTCTATGGGAGCAGAGGTGTAATGTGTGACCCCGCTCTACTTCTGTGTGAGCAGTGGTGTAATGTGTGACCACGCTCCGTCCACTTCTATGGGAGCAGAGGTGTAATGCGTGACCCCGCTCTGTACACTTCTATGGGAGCAGTGGTGTAATGTGTGACCCCTCTCAGTCTACATCAATGGGAGCAGTGGTGTAATGTGTGACCACGTGCCGTCCACTTCTATGGGAGCAGAGGTGTAATGTGTGACCCCCGCTCCATCCACTTCTATGGGAGCAGAGGTGTAATGTGTGAACCTGCTCTGTACACTTCTATGGGAGGAGTAGTGTAATGTATGATCCTGCTCTGTACACTTCTATGGGAGCAGTGGTGTAATGTGTGACCCCTCTCTGTACACTTCTATGGGAGCAGTGGTGTAATGCATGACCCCGCTCTGTACACTCCTATGGGAGCAGTGGTGTAATGTGTGACCCCGCTCTGTCTACGTCTATGGAAGCAGTGGTGTAATGTGTGACCCCGCTCTGTCTACGTCTGTGGAAGCAGTGGTGTAATGTGTGACCCCTATCTGTACACTTCTTTGGGAGCAGTGGTGTAATGTGTGACCCCGCTCCATCCACTTCTTTGGAAGCAGTGGTTTAATGTGTGACCCCGCTCTGTCTACGTCTGTGGAAGCAGCGGTGTAATGTGTGACCCCGCTCTTTACACTTCTATGGGAGCAGTGGTGTAATGTGTGACCCCCGCTCCATCCACTTCAATGGGAGCAGAGGTGTAATGTGTGACCCCGCTCTGTCTACGTCTGTGGGAGCAGTGGTGTAATGTGTGCCCGCGCTCTGTACACTTCTATGGGAGCAGTGGTGTAATATGTGTCCACGTTCCATCCACTTCTATGTGAGCAGTGGTGTAATGTGTGACCCCGCTCTGTCTACGTCTATGGGAGCAGTGGTGTAATGTGTGCCCGCGCTCTGTACACTTCTATGGGAGCAGTGGTGTAATATGTGACCACGTTCCATCCACTTCTATGTGAGCAGTGGTGTAATGTGTGACCCCGCTCTGTCTACGTCTATGGGAGCAGTGGTGTAATGTGTGACCCCGCTCTCTACACTCCTATGGGAGCAGTGGTGTAATGTGTGACCCCGCTCTGTCTACGTCTATGGGAGCAGTGGTGTAATGTGTGACCCCGCTCTGTACACTTCTATGGGAGCAGTAGTGTTATGTGTGACCCCGCTTTGTCTACGTCTGTGGGAGCAGTGGTGTAATGAGTCATCCCGCTCCGTCCACTTCTATTGGAGCAGTGGTGTAATATATGACCCCGCTCTGTCTACATCTATGGGAACAGTGGCGTAATGTGTGACCCCGCTCTGTACACTTCTATGGGAGCAGTGATGTAATGTGTGATCCCTCTCTGTACACTTCTATGGGAGCAGTGATGTAATGTGTGACCCCGCTCCGTCCACATCTTTGGGAGCAGTGATGTAATGTGTGACCCCGCTCTGTACACTTCTATGGGAGCAGTGGTGTAATGTGTGACCCCGCTCCGTCTTCATCTCTGGGAGCAGTGGTGTAATGTATGACCCCGCTCTGTACACTTTTATGGGAGCAGTGGTGTAATGTGTGACCACGCTCCGTCCACTTCTATGGGAGCAGAGGTGTAATGCGTGACCCCGCTCTGTACACTTCTATGGGAGCAGTGGTGTAATGTGTGACCCCTCTCAGTCTACATCAATGGGAGCAGTGGTGTAATGTGTGACCACGTGCCGTCCACTTCTATGGGAGCAGAGGTGTAATGTGTGACCCCCGCTCCATCCACTTCTATGGGAGCAGAGGTGTAATGTGTGAACCTGCTCTGTACACTTCTATGGGAGGAGTAGTGTAATGTATGATCCTGCTCTGTACACTTCTATGGGAGCAGTGGTGTAATGTGTGACCCCTCTCTGTACACTTCTATGGGAGCAGTGGTGTAATGCATGACCCCGCTCTGTACACTCCTATGGGAGCAGTGGTGTAATGTGTGACCCCGCTCTGTCTACGTCTATGGAAGCAGTGGTGTAATGTGTGACCCCGCTCTGTCTACGTCTGTGGAAGCAGTGGTGTAATGTGTGACCCCTATCTGTACACTTCTTTGGGAGCAGTGGTGTAATGTGTGACCCCGCTCCATCCACTTCTTTGGAAGCAGTGGTTTAATGTGTGACCCCGCTCTGTCTACGTCTGTGGAAGCAGCGGTGTAATGTGTGACCCCGCTCTTTACACTTCTATGGGAGCAGTGGTGTAATGTGTGACCCCCGCTCCATCCACTTCAATGGGAGCAGAGGTGTAATGTGTGACCCCGCTCTGTCTACGTCTGTGGGAGCAGTGGTGTAATGTGTGCCCGCGCTCTGTACACTTCTATGGGAGCAGTGGTGTAATATGTGTCCACGTTCCATCCACTTCTATGTGAGCAGTGGTGTAATGTGTGACCCCGCTCTGTCTACGTCTATGGGAGCAGTGGTGTAATGTGTGCCCGCGCTCTGTACACTTCTATGGGAGCAGTGGTGTAATATGTGACCACGTTCCATCCACTTCTATGTGAGCAGTGGTGTAATGTGTGACCCCGCTCTGTCTACGTCTATGGGAGCAGTGGTGTAATGTGTGACCCCGCTCTCTACACTCCTATGGGAGCAGTGGTGTAATGTGTGACCCCGCTCTGTCTACGTCTATGGGAGCAGTGGTGTAATGTGTGACCCCGCTCTGTACACTTCTATGGGAGCAGTAGTGTTATGTGTGACCCCGCTTTGTCTACGTCTGTGGGAGCAGTGGTGTAATGAGTCATCCCGCTCCGTCCACTTCTATTGGAGCAGTGGTGTAATATATGACCCCGCTCTGTCTACATCTATGGGAACAGTGGCGTAATGTGTGACCCCGCTCTGTACACTTCTATGGGAGCAGTGATGTAATGTGTGATCCCTCTCTGTACACTTCTATGGGAGCAGTGATGTAATGTGTGACCCCGCTCCGTCCACATCTTTGGGAGCAGTGATGTAATGTGTGACCCCGCTCTGTACACTTCTATGGGAGCAGTGGTGCAATGTGTGACCCCGCTCCGTCTTCATCTCTGGGAGCAGTGGTGTAATGTATGACCCCGCTCTGTACACTTTTATGGGAGCAGTGGTGTAATGTGTGACCCCGCTCCGTCCACTTCTATGGGAGCAGTGGTGTAATGTATGACCCCGCTCTGTATACTTTTATGGGAGCAGTGGTGTAATGTTTGACCCCGCTCTGTACACTTCTATGGGAGCAGTGGTGCAATGTGTGACCCCTCTCTACACTTCTATGGGAGCAGTGGTGTAATGTATGATCCCGCTCTGTACACTTCTATGGGAGCAGTGATGTAATGTGTGACCCCGCTCCGTCCACTTCTATGGGAGCAGTGATGTAATGTGTGACCCCGCTCTTTACACTTCTATGGGAGCAATGGTGTAATGTGTGACCCCTCTCCGTCCACTTCTATGGGAGCAGTGGTTTAATGTATGATCCCGCTCCGTCTTCATCTATGGGAGCAGTGGTGTAATGTATGACCCCGCTCTGTACACTTTTATGGGAGCAGTGGTGTAATGTGTGACCCTGCTCTGTACACTTCTATGGGAACAGAGGTGTAATGTGTGACCCTGCTCTGTACACTTCTATGGGAGCAGTGGTGTAATGTGTGACCCTTCTCTGTACACTTCTATGGGAGCAGTGGTGTAATGTGTGACCCCGCTCTGTACACGTCTATGGGAGCAGTGGTGTAATGTGTCACTCCGCTCTGTACACTTCTATGGGAGCAGTGGTGTAATGTGTGACCCCGCTCTGTCTACGTCTGTGGGAGCAGTGGTGTAATGTGTGACCGAGCTCTGTGTACGTCTATGGGTGCAGAGGTGTAATGTGTGACCCCACTCCGTCCACTTCTATGGGAGCAGTGGTGTAATGTGTGACCCCGCTCTGTCTACGTCTATGGGAGCAGTGGTGTTATTTGTGACCTCGCTTCATCCACTTTGATTGGAGCAGTAGTGTAATGTGTGACCGAGCTCTGTGTACGTCTATGGGTGCAGAGGTGTAATGTGTGACCCCACTCCGTCCACTTCTATGGGAGCAGTGGTGTAATGTGTCACTCCGCTCTGTACACTTCTATGGGAGCAGTGGTGTAATGTGTGACCCCGCACCGTCCTCTTCTTTGGGAGCAGTGGTGTATTGTGTGACCCCTCTCTGTACAATTCCTTTGGGAGCAGTGATGTAATGTGTGACCCCGCTCCGTCCACATCTAGGGGAGGAGTGGTGTAATGTGTGACCCCGCTCTATCTACGTCTAAGGGAGCAGTGGTGTAATATGTGACCTCGCTCTGTCCACATCTAGGGGAGCAGTGGTGTAATGTGTGACCTCGCTCTATCTACATCTATGGGAGCAGAGGTGTAATGTGTGACCCTGCTCTGTCTACATCTATGGGAACAGAGGTGTAATATGTGACCCTGCTCTGTACACTTCTATGGGAGCAGTGGTGTAATGTGTGACCCCGCTCTGTACACGTCTATGGGAGCAATGGTGTAATGTGTGTCCCCGCCCTGTTCACTTCTATGGGAGCAGAGGTATAATGTGTGACCCCGCTCTGTCTATGTCTATGGGAGCAGAGGTGTAATGTTTGACCTCGCTCCATCCACATCTATGGGAGCAGCGGTTTAATGTGTGATCCCGCACTGTACACTTCTATGGAAGCAGTGGTTTAATGCGTGACTCCGCTCTGTACACTTCTATGGGTGCAGTAGTGTTATGTGTGACCCTGATCTGTTTACATCTATGGGAGCAGTGGTGTAATGTGTGACCCCACTCCGTCCACTTCTATGGGAGCAGTGGTGTAATGTGTGACCCCGCTCTGTCTACGTCTGTGGGAGCAGTGGTGTAATGTGTGACCCCGCTCTGTCTGCATCTATGGGAGCAGTGGTGTAATGTGTGACTCCGCTCTATACACTTCTATGGGAGCAGAGGTGTAATGTGTGACCCCGCTCTGTACACTTCTATGAGAGCAGTAGTGTAATGTGTGACCCCGCTCTGTCTACATCTATGGGAGCAGTGGTGTAATGTATGACCCCGCTCCGTCCACTTCTATGGGGGCAGTAGTGTAATGTGTGACCCCGCTCCGTCTTTGTCTATGGCAGCAGTGGTGTAATGTATGACCCCGCTCTGTACACTTATATGGGAGCAGTGGTGTAATGTGTGACCCCGCTCTGTACATTTCTATGGGAGCAGTAGTGTAATGCTTGACTCCGCTTTCTACATTTCTATGGAAGCAGTGGTGTAATGTGTGACCCCGCTCCATGCACTTCTATGTGAGCAGAGGTGTAATTTGTGACCCCGCTCTGTCTACGTCTATGGGAGCAGTGGTGTAATGTGTGACCCCGCTCTGTACACTTCTATGGGAGCAGTGTTGTAATGTGTGTCCCCGCTCTGTCTACGTCTGTGGGAGCAGTGGTGTAATGTATGACCCCGCTCTGTACACTTCTATGGGAGCAGAGGTGTAATGTTTGACCTCACTCTGTATACTTCTATGGGAGCAGTGGTGTAATGCGTGACTCCGCTCTGTACCCTTCTATGGGAGCAGAGGTGTAATGTTTGCCCCCCGCCCTGTCTACGTCTATGGGAGCAGTGGTGTAATGTGTGACCCCGCTCTGTACACTTCTGTGGGAGCAGTAGTGTTATGTGTGACCCCGCTCTGTCTACATCTATGGGAGCAGTGGTGTAATTTGTCACCCCGCCCCGTCCACTTCTATTGGAGCAGTGGTGTAATGTGGGACACCGCTCTGTCTACATCTATGGGAGCAGTGGTGTAATGCGTACCCCGCTCTGTACACTTCTATGGGAGCAGTGATGTAATGTGTGACCCCGCTCTGTACACTTCTCTGGGAGCAGTCATTTAATGTGTGACCCCGCTCTTTCTACATCTATGGGAACAGTGGTGTAATGTGTGACCCCGCTCCGTCCACTTCTATGGGAGCAGTGGTTTAATGTATGACCCCGCTCCGTCTTCATCTATGGGAGCAGTGGTGTAATGTATGACCCCGCTCTGTACACTTTTATGGGAGCAGTGGTGTAATGTGTGACCCCGCTCCGTCCACTTCTATGGGAGCAGTGGTTTAATGTATGACCCCGCTCCGTCTTCATCTCTGGGAGCAGTGGTGTAATGTATGACCTCGCTCTGTACACTTTTATGGGAGCAGTGGTGTTATGTGTGATCCCGCTCCGTCCACTTCTATGGGAGCAGTGGTGTAATGTATGACCCCGCGCTGTACACTTTTATGGGAGCAGTGGTGTAATGTTTGACCCCGCTCTGTACACTTCTATGGGAGCAGTGGTGCAATGTGTGACCCCTCTCTACACTTCTATGGGAGCAGTGGTGTAATGTATGACCCCGCTCTGTACACTTCTATGGGAGCATTGATGTAATGTGTGACCCCGCTCCGTCCACTTCTATGGGAGCAGTGATGTAATGTGTGACCCCGCTCTTTACACTTCTATGGGAGCAGTGGTGTAATGTGTGACCCCGCTTCGTCCACTTCTATGGGAGCTGTGTTTTAATGTATGATCCCGCTCCGTCTTCATCTATGGGAGCAGTGGTGTAATGTATGACCCCGCTCTGTACACTTTTATGGGAGCAGTGGTGTAATGTGTGACCCTGCTCTGTGCACTTCTATGGGAGCAGTGTGGTAATGTGTGACTCCGCTCTGTACACTTCTATGGGAGCAGTGGTGTAACGTATGACCCTGCTCTGTACACTTCTATTTGAACAGAGGTGTAATGTGTGACCCTGCTCTGTACACTTCTATGGGAGCAGTGGTGTAATGTGTGACCCTTCTCTGTACACTTCTATGGGAGCAGTGGTGTAATGTGTGACCCCGCTCTGTACACGTCTATGGGAGCAGTGGTGTAATGTGTCACTCCGCTCTGTACACTTCTATGGAAGCATTGGTGTTATGTGTGACCTCGCTTCATCCACTTTGATTGGAGCAGTAGTGTAATGTGTGACCCCTCACCGTCCAATTCTTTGGGAGCAGTGGTGTATTGTGTGACCCCTCTCTGTACAATTCCTTTGGGAGCAGTGATGTAATATGTGACCCCGCTCCGTCCACATCTAGGGGAGCAGTGGTGTAATGTGTGACCCCGCTCTATCTACATCTATGGGAGCAGAGGTGTAATGTGTGACCCTGCTCTGTCTACGTCTATGGGAACAAAGGTGTAATGTGTGACCCTGCTCTGTACACTTCTATGGGAGCAGTGGTGTAATGTGTGATCCCGCTCTGAACACGTCTATGGGAGCAGTGGTGTAATGTGTGTCCCCGCTCTGTTCACTTCTATGGGAGCAGAGGTATAATGTGTGACCCCGCTCTGTCTACGTCTATGGGAGCAGAGGTGTAATGTTTGACCTCACTCCATCCACATCTATGGGAGCAGCGGTTTAATGTGTGATCCCGCACTGTACACTTCTATGGAAGCAGTGGTTTAATGCGTGACTCCGCTCTGTACACTTCTATGGGTGCAGTAGTGTTATGTGTGACCCCACTCCGTCCACTTCTATGGGAGCAGTGGTGTAATGTGTGACCCCTCACCGTCCAATTCTTTGGGAGCAGTGGTGTATTGTGTGACCCCTCTCTGTACAATTCCTTTGGGAGCAGTGATGTAATATGTGACCCCGCTCCGTCCACATCTAGGGGAGCAGTGGTGTAATGTGTGACCCCGCTCTATCTACATCTATGGGAGCAGAGGTGTAATGTGTGACCCTGCTCTGTCTACGTCTATGGGAACAAAGGTGTAATGTGTGACCCTGCTCTGTACACTTCTATGGGAGCAGTGGTGTAATGTGTGATCCCGCTCTGAACACGTCTATGGGACCAGTGGTGTAATGTGTGTCCCCGCTCTGTTCACTTCTATGGGAGCAGAGGTATAATGTGTGACCCCGCTCTGTCTACGTCTATGGGAGCAGAGGTGTAATGTTTGACCTCACTCCATCCACATCTATGGGAGCAGCGGTTTAATGTGTGATCCCGCACTGTACACTTCTGTGGAAGCAGTGGTTTAATGCGTGACTCCGCTCTGTACACTTCTATGGGTGCAGTAGTGTTATGTGTGACCCCACTCCGTCCACTTCTATGGGAGCAGTGGTGTAATGTGTGACCCCGCTCTGTCTACGTCTGTGGGAGCAGTGGTGTAATGTGTGACCCCGCTCTGTCTCCATCTATGGGAGCAGTGGTGTAATGTATGACTCCGCTCTATACACTTCTATGGGAGCAGAGGTGTAATGTGTGACCCCGCTCTGTACACTTCTATGAGAGCAGTAGTGTAATGTGTGACCCCGCTCTGTACACTTTTATGGGAGCAATGGTGTAATGCGTGACCCCTCTCTGTACACTTCTATGGGAGCAGTGGTGTAATGTGTGACCCCTCTCTGTACACTTCTATGGGAGCAGTAGTGTAATGCTTGACTCCGCTTTCTACATTTCTATGGAAGCAGTGGTGTAATGTGTGACCCCGCTCCATGCACTTCTATGTGAGCAGAGGTGTAATGTGTGACCCCGCTCTGTCTACGTCTATGGGAGCAGTGGTGTAATGTGTGACCCCGCTCTGTACACTTCTATGGGAGCAGTAGTGTAATGCTTGACTCCGCTTTCTACATTTCTATGGGAGCAGTGGTGTAATGTGTGACCCCGCTCCATGCACTTCTATGTGAGCAGAGGTGTAATGTGTGACCCCGCTCTGTCTACGTCTATGGGAGCAGTGGTGTAATGTGTGACCCCACTCTGTACACTTCTATGGGAGCAGTGTTGTAATGTGTGTCCCCGCTCTGTCTACGTCTGTGGGAGCAGTGGTGTAATGCATGACCCCGCTCTGTACACTTCTATGGGAGCAGAGATGTAATGTTTGACCTCACTCTGTATACTTCTATGGGAGCAGTGGTGTAATGCGTGACTCCGCTCTGTCTACATCTATGGGAGCAGTGGTGTAATTTGTCACCCCGCCCCGTCCACTTCTATTGGAGCAGTGGTGTAATGTGGGACACCGCTCTGTCTACATCTATGGGAGCAGTGGTGTAATGCCTACCCCGCTCTGTACACTTCTATGGGAGCAGTGATGTAATGTGTGACCCCGCTCTGTACACTTCTCTGGGAGCAGTGGTGTAATGTGTGTCCCCACTCTGTACACTTCTATGGGAGCAGTGTTGTAATGTGTGTCCCCACTCTGTCTACGTCTGTGGGAGCAGTGGTGTAATGTATGACCCCGCTCTGTACACTTCTATGGGAGCAGAGATGTAATGTTTGACCTCACTCTGTATACTTCTATGGGAGCAGTGGTGTAATGCGTGACTCCGCTCTGTACCCTTCTCTGGGAGCAGAGGTGTAATGTTTGCCCCCCGCCCTGTCTACATCTATGGGAGCAGTGGTGTAATGTGTGACCCCGCTCTGTACACTTCTGTGGGAGCAGTAATGTAATGTGTGACCTCGCTCTCTACACTTCTATGGGAGCAGTAGTGTTATGTGTGACCCCGCTCTGTCTACATCTATGGGAGCAGTGGTGTAATGTGTGACCCCGCTCTTTCTACATCTATGGGAACAGTGGTGTAATGTGTGACCCCGCTCCGTCCACTTCTATGGGAGCAGTGGTGTAATGTATGACCCTGCTCTGTACACTTCTATGAGAGCAGTGGTGTAATGTATGACCCCGCTCTGTACACTTTTATGGGAGCAGTGGTGTAATGTTTGACCCCGCTCTGTACAGTTCTATGGGAGCAGTGGTGTAATGTGTGACCCCTCTCTGTACACTTCTATGGGAGCAGTGGTGCAATGCGTGACTCCGCTCTGTACACTTCTATGGGAGCAGAGGTGTAATGTGTGACCCCGCTCTGTTTACGTTTATGGGAGCAGTTGTGTAATGCGTGACTCCGCTCTGTACACTTCTATGGGAGCAGTAGTGTAATGTGTGACCCCGCTCTGTACACTTCTATGGGAGCAGTGGTGTAATGCGTGACACCGCTTTGTACACTCCTATGGGAGCAGTGCTGTAATGTGTGACTCCGCTCTGTACACTTCTATGGGAGCAGTGGTGTAATGTGTGACCCCGCTCTGTACACGCCTATGTGAGCAGTGTTGTAATGTGTGACCCCGATCCGTCTACTTCTATGGGAGCAGTGGTGTAATGTGTGACCCTGCTCTGTCTACGTCTGTGGGAGCAGTGGTGTAATGTGTGACCCCGCTCTGTCTACGTCTATGGGAGCAGAGGTGTAATGTGTGACCCCGCTCTTTACACTTCTATGGGAGCAGTGGTGTTATGTGTGATCCCTCTCCGTCCACTTCTATGCGAGCAGTGCTGTAATGTGTGACCCCGCTGTCTACGTCTATGGGAGCAGTGGTATTATGTGTGATCCCGCTCTGTCCACTTCTATGGGAGCAGAGGTGTAATGTTTGACCCCGCTCCATCCACTTGTATGGGAGCAGCGGATTAATGTGTGACCCCGCACTTTACACTTCTATGGAAGCAGTGGTTTAATGCGTGACCCCGCTCTGTACACTTCTATGGGACCAGTGGTGTAATGCGTGACTCCGCTCTGTACACTTCTATGGGAGCAGTGCTGTAATGTGTGACCCCAATCCTTTCACTTCTATGGGAGCAGAGGTGTAATGTGCGACCCCGCTCTGTCTACGTCTATTGGAGCAGTGGTGTAATGTGTGACCCCGCTCTGTACACTTCTATGGGAGCAGTGGTGTAATGTGTGACCCCGCTCTGTCTACGTCTATTGGAGCAGTGGTGTAATGTGTGACCCCGCTCTGTACACTCCTATGTGAGCAGTGTTGTAATGTGTGACCCCGATCCGTCCACTTCTATGGGAGCAGTGGTGTAATGTGTGACCCCGCTCTGTCTACGTCTGTGGGAGCAGTGGTGTAATGTGTGACCCCTCTCCGTCCACTTCTATGGGAGCAGTGGTGTAATGTGTGACCCCACTGTCTACGTCTATGGGAGCAGTGGTGTTATGTGTGATTCCCGCTCTGTCCACTTCTATGGGAGCAGAGGTGTAATGTTTGACCCCGCTCTATCCACTTGAATGGGAGCAGCGGTTTAATGTGTGACCCCGCACTTTACACTTCTATGGAAGCAGTGGTTTAATGCGTTACCCCGCTCTGTACACTTCTATGGGAGCAGTGGTGTAATGCATGACTCCGCTCTGTACACTTCTATGGGAGCAGTAGTGTTATGTGTGACCCCGCTCTGTCTACATCTATGGGGGCAGTGGTGTAATGTGTGATCCCACTCCGTCCACTTCTATGGGAGCAGTGGTGTAATGTGTGACCCCGCTCTGTCTACGTCTGTGGGAGCAGTGGTGTAATGTGTGACCCCGCTTTGTACACTTCTATGGGAGCAGAGGTGTAATGTGTGACCCTGCTCTGTACACTTCTATGGGAGCAGAGGTGTAATGTGTGACCCCACTCTGTACACTTCTATGGGAGCAGTAGTGTAATGTGTGACCCCGCTCTGTCTACATCTATGGGAGCAGTGGTGTAATGTATGACCCCGCTCCGTCCACTTCTATGGGACCAGTAGTGTAATGTGTGACCCCTCTCCGTCTTTGTCTATGGCAGCAGTGGTGTAATGTGTGACCCCTATCTGTACACTTCTATGGGAGCAGTGGTGTAATCTGTGACCCCACTCTGTCTACGTCTGTGGGAGCAGTGGTGTAATGTGTGACCCCTCTGTACACTTCTATGGGAGCAGTGGTGTAATGTGTGACCCCGCTCTGTTCACTCCTATGGGAGTAGTGGTGTAATGTGTGACCCCTCTCAGTCCACTTCTATGGGAGCAGTGGTGTAATGTGTGACCCCGCTCTGTCTACGTCTGTGTGAGTAGTTGTGTAATGTGTGACCACGCTCCGTCCACTTCTATGGGAGCAGAGGTGTAATCCGTCACCCCGATCTGTACACTTCTATGGGAGCAGTGGTGTAATGTGTGACCCCTCTCTGTCTACATCAATGGGAGCAGTAGTGTAATATGTGACCCCGCTCTGTCTACGTCTGTGGGAGCAGTGGTGTAATGTGTGACCACGCTCCGTCTACTTCTATGGGAGCAGAGGTGTAATGTGTGACCCCCGCTCCGTCCACTTCTATGGTAACGGAGGTGTAATGTGTGACCCTGCTCTGTACACTTCTATGGGAGCAGTAGTGTAATGTATGACCCTGCTCTATACACTTCTATGGGAGCAGTGGTGTAATGTGTGACCCCTCTGTACACTTCTATGGGAGCAGTGGTGTAATGTGTGACCCCGCACTGTACACTTCTATGGGAGCAGTGGTGTAATGCGTGACCCCGCTCTGTACACTCCTATGGGAGCAGTGGTGTAATGTGTGACCCCGCTCCGTCCACTTCTATGGAAGCAGTGGTGTAATGTGTGACCCCGCTCTGTCTACGTCTGTGTGAGCAGTGTTGTAATGTGTGACAACGCTCCGTCCACTTCTATGGCAGCAGAGGTGTAATGCGTCACCCCGCTCTGTACACTTCTATTGGAGCAGTGGTGTAATGTGTGACCCCTCTCTGTCTACATCAATGGGAGCAGTGGTGTAATGTGTGACCCTGCTCTGTACACTTCTATGGGAGCAGAGGTGTAATGTGTGACCCTGCTCTGTCTACGTCTGTGGGAGCAGTGGTGTAATGTGTGACCACGCTCCGTCCACTTCTATGGGAGCAGAGGTGTAATGTGTGACCCCGCTCCGTCCACTTCTATGGTAGCAGAGGTGTAATGTATGACCCTGCTCTATACACTTCTATGGGAGCAGTGGCGTAATGTGTGACCCCTCTGTACACTTCTATGGGAGCAGTGGTGTAATGTGTGACCCCACTCCGTCCACTTCTATGGGAGCAGTGGTGTAATGTGTGACCCCGCTCTATCTACGTCTGTGTGAGCAGTGGTGTAATGTGTGACAAAGCTCCGTCCACTTCTATGGGAACAGAGGTGTAATGCCTCACCCCGCTCTGTACACTTCTATGGGAGCAGTGGTGTAATGTGTGACCCCTCTCTGTCTACATCAATGGGAGCAGTGGTGTAATGTGTGACCCTGCTCTGTCCACGTCTGTGGGAGCAGTGATGTAATGTGTGAACACACTCCGTCCACTTCTATGGGAGCAGAGGTGTAATGTGTGACCCCGCTCTGTCTACGTCTGTGTGAGCAGTGGTGTAATGTGTGACCCCGCTCTGTACACTCCTATGGGAGCAGTGGTGTAATGTGTGACCCCGCTCCGTCCACTTCTATGGGAGCAGTGGTGTAATGTGTGACCCCGCTCTGTCTACGTCTGTGTGAGCAGTGGTGTAATGTGTGACAACGCTCTGTCCACTTCTATGGCAGCAGAGGTGTAATGCGTCACCCCGCTCTGTACACTTCTATGGGAGCAGTGGTGTAATGTTTGACCCCTCTCTGTCTACATCAATGGGAGCAGAGGTGTAATGTGTGACCCTGCTCTGTCTACGTCTGTGGGAGCAGTGGTGTAATGTGTGACCACGCTCCGTCCACTTCTATGGGAGCAGAGGTGTAATGTGTGACCCAGCTCCGTCCACTTCTATGGGAGCAGAGGTGTAATGTATGACCCTGCTCTATACACTTCTGTTGGAGCAGTGGTGTAATGTGTGACCCCTCTGTACACTTCTATGGGAGCAGTGGTGTAATGTGTGACCCCGCTCCGTCCACTTCTATGGGAGCAGTAGTGTAATGTGTGACCCCGCTCTGTCTACGTCTGTGTGAGCAGTGGTGTAATGTGTGACCACGCTCCGTCCACTTCCATGGGAACAGAGGTGTAATGCGTCACCCCGCTCTGTACACTTCTATGGGAGCAGTAGTGTAATGTGTGACCCTGCTCTGTCCACGTCTGTGGGAGCAGTGGTGTAATGTGTGAACACACTCCGTCCACTTCTATGGGAGCAGAGGTGTAATGTGTGACCCCGCTCCTCCCACTTCTATGGGAGCAGAGGTGTAATGTGTGACCCCGCTCTGTACACTCCTATGGGATCAGTGGTGTAATGTGTGTCCCCGCTCGGTCTACGTCTGTGGGATCAGTGGTGTAATGTGTGACCCCGCTCTGTACACTTCTATGGGAGCAGTGGTGTAATGTGTGACCCCGCTCTTTACACTTCTATGGGAGCAGTGGTGTAATGTGTGATCCCGCTCCATCCACTTCTATGGGAGCAGTGGTGTAATGTATGACCCCGCTCTGTACACTTTTATGGGAGCAGTGGTGTAATGTTTGACCCCGCTCTGTACACTTCTATGGGAGCAGTAGTGTAATGTGTGACCCCTCTCTCTACACTTCTATGGGAGCAGTGGTGTAATGTATGACCCCGCTCTGTACACTTCTATTGGAGCAGTGATGTAATGTGTGACCCCGCTCCGTCCACTTCTATGGGTGCAGTGATGCAAAGTGTGACCCCGCTCCGTCCTCTTCTATGGGAGCATTTGTTTAATGTATGACCCCGCTCCGTCTTCATCTATGAGAGCAGTGGTGTAATGTATGACCTCGCTCTGTACACTTCTATGGGAGCAGTGGTGTAATGTGTGACTCCGCTCTGTACACTTCTATGGGAGCAGTGGTGTAATGTATGACCCCGCTCTGTACACTTCTATGGGAACAGAGGTGTAATGTGTGACCCTGCTCATTACACTTCTATGGGAGCAGTGGCGTAATGTGTGACCCCCCTCTGTACACTTCTATGGGAACAGTGGTGTAATGTGTGACCCCGCTCTGTACACGTCTATGGGAGCAGTGGTGTAATGCGTGACCCCCCTCTGTACACTTCTATGGGAGCAGTGGTGTAATGTGTGACCCCGCTCTGTACACTTCTATGGGAGCAGTGGTGTAATGCGTGACCCCGCTCTGTACACTCCTATGGGAGCAGTGGTGTAATGTGTGACCCCGCTCCGTCCACTTCTATGGGAGCAGTGGTGTAATGTGTGACCCCGCTCTGTCTACGTCTGTGTGAGCAGTGGTGTAATGTGTGACAACGCTCCGTCCACTTCTATGGCAGCAGAGGTGTAATGCGTCACCCCGCTCTGTACACTTCTATGGGAGCAGTGGTGTAATCTGTGACCCCTCTCTGTCTACATCAATGGGAGCAGTGGTGTAATGTGTGACCCCTCTCTGTCTACGTCTGTGGGAGCAGTGGTGTAATGTGTGACCACGCTCCGTCCACTTCTATGGGAGCAGAGGTGTAATGTGTGACCCCGCTCCGTCCACTTCTATGGTAGCAGAGGTGTAATGTATGATCCTGCTCTATACACTTCTATGGGAGCAGTGGTGTAATGTGTGACCCCTCTGTACACTTCTATGGGAGCAGTGGTGTAATGTGTGACCCCACTCCGTCCACTTCTATGGGAGCAGTGGTGTAATGTGTGACCCCGCTCTGTCTACGTCTGTGTGAGCAGTGGTGTAATGTGTGACAAAGCTCCGTCCACTTCTATGGGAACAGAGGTGTAATGCGTCACCCCGCTCTGTACACTTCTATGGGAGCAGTGGTGTAATGTGTGACCCCTCTCTGTCTACATCAATGGGAGCAGTGGTGTAATGTGTGACCCTGCTCTGTCCACGTCTGTGGGAGCAGTGATGTAATGTGTGAACACACTCCGTCCACTTCTATGGGAGCAGAGGTGTAATGTGTGACCCCGCTCTGTCTACGTCTGTGTGAGCAGTGGTGTAATGTGTGACCCCGCTCTGTACACTCCTATGGGAGCAGTGGTGTAATGTGTGACCCAGCTCCGTCCACTTCTATGGGAGCAGTGGTGTAATGTGTGACCCCGCTCTCTCTACGTCTGTGTGAGCAGTGGTGTAATGTGTGACAACGCTCTGTCCACTTCTATGGCAGCAGAGGTGTAATGCGTCACCCCGCTCTGTACACTTCTATGGGAGCAGTGGTGTAATGTTTGACCCCTCTCTGTCTACATCAATGGGAGCAGTGGTGTAATGTGTGACCCCGCTCTGTAAACTCCTATGGGAGCAGTGGTGTAATGTGTGACCCCGCTCCGTCCACTTCTATGGGAGCAGTGGTGTAATGTGTGACCCCGCTCTGTCTACGTCTGTGTGAGCAGTGGTGTAATGTGTGACAACGCTCTGTCCACTTCTATGGCAGCAAAGGTGTAATGCGTCACCCCGCTCTGTACACTTCTATGGGAGCAGTGGTGTAATGTTTGACCCCTCTCTGTCTACATCAAAGGGAGCAGAGGTGTAATGTGTGACCCTGCTCTGTCTACGTCTGTGGGAGCAGTGGTGTAATGTGTGACCACGCTCCGTCCACTTCTATGGGAGCAGAGGTGTAATGTGTGACCCCGCTCCGTCCACTTCTATGGGAGCAGAGGTGTAATGTATGACCCTGCTCTATACACTTCTGTGGGAGCAGTGGTGTAATGTGTGACCCCTCTGTACACTTCTATGGGAGCAGTGGTGTAATGTGTGACCCCGCTCCGTCCACTTCTATGGGAGCAGTGGTGTAATGTGTGACCCCGCTCTGTCTACGTCTGTGTGAGCAGTGGTGTAATGTGTGACCACGCTCCGTCCACTTCTATGGGAACAGAGGTGTAATGCGTCACCCCGCTCTGTACACTTCTATGAGAGCAGTAGTGTAATGTGTGACCCTGCTCTGTCCACGTCTGTGGGAGCAGTGGTGTAATGTGTGAACACACTCCGTCCACTTCTATGGGAGCAGAGGTGTAATGTGTGACCCCGCTCCTCCCACTTCTATGGGAGCAGAGGTGTAATGTGTGACCCCGATCTGTACACTCCTATGGGAGCTGTGGTGTAATGTGTGACCCCGCTCTTTACACTTCTATGGGAGCAGTGGTGTAATGTGTGATCCCGCTCCATCCACTTCTATGGGAGCAGTGGTGTAATGTATGACCCCGCTCTGTACACTTTTATGGGAGCAGTGGTGTAATGTTTGACCCCGCTCTGTACACTTCTATGGGAGCAGTAGTGTAATGTGTGACCCCTCTCTGTACACTTCTATGGGAGCAGTGGTGTAATGTATGACCCCGCTCTGTACACTTCTATTGGAGCAGTGATGTAATGTGTGACCCCGCTCCTTCCACTTCTATGGGTGCAGTGATGCAATGTGTGACCCCGCTCCGTCCACTTCTATGGGAGCAGTGGTGTAATGTGTGACCCCGCTCCGTCCTCTTCTATGGGAGCAGTGGTTTAATGTATGACCCCGCTCCGTCTTCATCTATGAGAGCAGTGGTGTAATGTATGACCCCGCTCTGTACACTTCTATGGGAGCAGTGGTGTAATGTGTGACTCCGCTCTGTACACTTCTATGGGAGCAGTGGTGTAATGTATGACCCCGCTCTGTACACTTCTATGGGAACAGAGGTGTAATGTGTGACCCTGCTCATTACACTTCTATGGGAGCAGTGGCGTAATGTGTGACCCCCCTCTGTACACTTCTATGGGAGCAGTGGTGTAATGTGTGACCCCGCTCTGTACACGTCTATGGGAGCAGTGGTGTAATGTGTGACCCCCCTCTGTACACTTCTATGGGAGCAGTGGTGTAATGTGTGACCCCGCTCTGTACACTTCTATGGGAGCAGTGGTGTAATGCGTGACCCCGCTCTGTACACTCCTATGGGAGCAGTGGTGTAATGTGTGACCCCGCTCCGTCCACTTCTATGGGAGCAGTGGTGTAATGTGTGACCCCGCTCTGTCTACGTCTGTGTGAGCAGTGGTATAATGTGTGACAACGCTCCGTCCACTTCTATGGCAGCAGAGGTGTAATGCGTCACCCCGCTCTGTACACTTCTATGGGAGCAGTGGTGTAATGTGTGACCCCTCTCTGTCTACATCAATGGGAGCAGTGGTGTAATATGTGACCCTGCTCTGTCCACGTCTGTGGGAGCAGTGATGTAATGTGTGACCACGCTCCGTCCACTTCTATGGGAGCAGAGGTGTAATGTGTGACCCTGCTCTGTCTACGTCTGTGGGAGCAGTGGTGTAATGTGTGACCACGCTCCGTCCACTTCTATGGGAGCAGAGGTGTAATGTGTGACCCCGCTCCGTCCACTTCTATGGTAGCAGAGGTGTAATGTATGACCCTGCTCTATACACTTCTATGGGAGCAGTGGTGTAATGTGTGACCCCTCTGTACACTTCTATGGGAGCAGTGGTGTAATGTGTGACCCCACTCCGCCCACTTCTATGGGAGCAGTGGTGTAATGTGTGACCCCGCTCTGTCTACGTCTGTGTGAGCAGTGGTGTAATGTGTGACAAAGCTCCGTCCACTTCTATGGGGACAGAGGTGTAATGCGTCACCCCGCTCTGTACACTTCTATGGGAGCAGTGGTGTAATGTGTGACCCCTCTCTGTCTACATCAATGGGAGCAGTGGTGTAATGTGTGACCCTGCTCTGTCCACGTCTGTGTGAGCAGTGGTGTAATGTGTGAACACACTCCGTCCACTTCTATGGGAGCAGAGGTGTAATGTGTGACCCCGCTCTGTCTACGTCTGTGTGAGCAGTGGTGTAATGTGTGACCCCGCTCTGTACACTCCTATGGGAGCAGTGGTGTAATGTGTGACCCCGCTCCGTCCACTTCTATTGAGCAGTGGTGTAATGTGTGACCCCGCTCTGTCTACGTCTGTGTGAGCAGTGGTGTAATGTGTGACAACGCTCTGTCCACTTCTATGGCAGCAGAGGTGTAATGCGTCACCCCGCTCTGTACACTTCTATGGGAGCAGTGGTGTAATGTTTGACCCCTCTCTGTCTACATCAGTGAGAGCAGTGGTGTAATATGTGACCCTGCTCTGTCTACGTCTGTGGGAGCAGTGGTGTAATGTGTGACCACGCTCCGTCCACTTCTATGGGAGCAGAGGTGTAATGTGTGACCCCGCTCCGTCCACTTCTATGGGAGCAGAGGTGTAATGTATGACCCTGCTCTATACACTTCTGTGGGAGCACTGGTGTAATGTGTGACCCCTCTGTACACTTCTATGGGAGCAGTGGTGTAATGTGTGACCCCGCTCCGTCCACTTCTATGGGAGCAGTGGTGTAATGTGTGACCCCGCTCCGTCCACTTCTATGGGAGCAGTGGTGTAATGTGTGACCCCGCTCTGTCTACGTCTGTGTGAGCAGTGGTGTAATGTGTGACAAAGCTCCGTCCACTTCTATGGGGACAGAGGTGTAATGCGTCACCCCGCTCTGTACACTTCTATGGGAGCAGTGGTGTAATGTGTGACCCCTCTCTGTCTACATCAATGGGAGCAGTGGTGTAATGTGTGACCCTGCTCTGTCCACGTCTGTGTGAGCAGTGGTGTAATGTGTGAACACACTCCGTCCACTTCTATGGGAGCAGAGGTGTAATGTGTGACCCCGCTCTGTCTACGTCTGTGTGAGCAGTGGTGTAATGTGTGACCCCGCTCTGTACACTCCTATGGGAGCAGTGGTGTAATGTGTGACCCCGCTCCGTCCACTTCTATTGAGCAGTGGTGTAATGTGTGACCCCGCTCTGTCTACGTCTGTGTGAGCAGTGGTGTAATGTGTGACAACGCTCTGTCCACTTCTATGGCAGCAGAGGTGTAATGCGTCACCCCGCTCTGTACACTTCTATGGGAGCAGTGGTGTAATGTTTGACCCCTCTCTGTCTACATCAATGGGAGCAGTGGTGTAATATGTGACCCTGCTCTGTCTACCTCTGTGGGAGCAGTGGTGTAATGTGTGACCACGCTCCGTCCACTTCTATGGGAGCAGAGGTGTAATGTGTGACCCCGCTCCGTCCACTTCTATGGGAGCAGAGGTGTAATGTATGACCCTGCTCTATACACTTCTGTGGGAGCACTGGTGTAATGTGTGACCCCTCTGTACACTTCTATGGGAGCAGTGGTGTAATGTGTGACCCCGCTCCGTCCACTTCTATGGGAGCAGTGGTGTAATGTGTGACCACGCTCCGTCCACTTCTATGGGAACAGAGGTGTAATGCGTCACCCCGCTCTGTACACTTCTATGGGAGCAGTAGTGTAATGTGTGACCCTGCTCTGTCCACGTCTGTGGGAGCAGTGGTGTAATGTGTGAACACACTCCGTCCACTTCTATGGGAGCAGAGGTGTAATGTGTGACTCCGCTCCTCCCACTTCTATGGGAGCAGAGGTGTAATGTGTGACCCCGCTCCGTCCTCTTCTATGGGAGCAGTGGTTTAATGTATGACCCCGCTCTGTACACTTTTATGGGAGCAGTGGTGTAATGTGTGACCCTGCTCCGTCTTCATCTATGAGAGCAGTGGTGTAATGTATGACCCCACTCTGTACACTTTTATGGGAGCAGTGGTGTAATGTGTGATCCTGCTCTGTACACTTCTATGGGAGCAGTGGTATAATGTGTGACTCCGCTCTGTACACTTCTATGGGAGCAGTGGTGTAATGTATGACTCCGCTCTGTACACTTCTATGGGAACAGAGGTGTAATGTGTGACCCTGCTCATTACACTTCTATGGGAGCAGTGGCGTAATGTGTGACCCCCCTCTGTACACTTCTATGGGAGCAGAGGTGTAATGTGTGACCCCCCTCTGTACACTTCTATGGGAGCAGTGGTGTAATGTGTGACCTCCCTCTGTACACTTCTATGGGAGCAGTGGTGTAATGTGTGACCCCGCTCTGTACACTTCTATGGGAGCAGAGGTGTAGTGTGTGACCCCGCTCTGTACACTTCTATGGGAGCAGAGGTGTAATGTGTGACCCCGCTCTGTACACTTCTATGGGAGCAGTGGTGTAATGTTTGACCCCGCTCTGTCTACGTCTATGGAAGCAGTAGTGTAATGTGTGACCCCGCTCCGTCCATTTCTTTGGCAGCAGTAGTGTAATGTGTGACCCCGCTCTGTCTACATCTATGGGAGCAGAGTTGTAATGTGTGACCCCGCTCTGTACACTTCTATGGGAGCAGAGGTGTAATGTGTGACCCCGCTCTGTACACTTCTATGGGAGCAGAGGTGTAATGTGTGACCCCGCTCCTTCCACTTCTTTGGGAGCAGTGGTGTAATGTGTGACCCCGCTCTGTCTACATCTATGGGAGCAGAGGTGTAATGTGTGACCCCGCTCTGTACACTTCTATGGGAGCCTAGGTGTAATGTGTGACCCCACTCTGTACACTTCTATGGGAGTAGTAGTGTAATGTGTGACCCCGCTCTGTACACTTCTATGGCAGCAGAGGTGTAATGTGTGACCCCTATCTGTACACTTCTATGGGAGCAGTAGTGTAATGTGTGACCCCTCTCCGTCCACTTCTTTGGGAGCAGTGGTGTAATGTGTGACCCCGCTCTGTCTACATGTATGGGAGCAGAGGTGTAATGTGTGACCCCGCTCTGTACACTTCTATGGGAGCAGAGGTGTAATGTGTGACCCCTATCTGTACACTTCTATGGGAGCAGAGGTGTAATGTATGACCTCGCTTCATCCACTACTATGGAAGCAGTGGTGTAATGTGTCCCCGCTCTGTACACTTCTATGGGAGCAGAGGTGTAATGTGTGGTCCCGCTCTGTACACTTCTATGGGAGCAGAGGTGTAATGTGTGGCCCCGCTCTGTACACTTCTATGGGAGCAGAGGTGTAATGTGTGGCCCCGCACTGTACACTTCTATGGAAGCCGTGGTGTAATGTGTGACCCCGCTCTGTACACTTCTATGGAAACAGTGGTGTAATGTGTGACCCCGCTTTGTACACTTCTATGGAAGCAGTGATGTAATGTGTGACCCCGCTTTGTACACTTCTATGGAAGCAGTGGTGTAATGTGTGACCTCGCTTCATCCACTTCTATGGAAGCAGTGATGTAATGTGTGACCCCGCTCTGTACACTTCTATGGGAGCAGAGGTGTAATGTGTGACCCCGCTCTGTCTACGTCTATGGGTGCAGTGGTGTATTGTGTGACCCCGCTGTGTACACTTCTATGGAAGCAGTGGTGTAATGTGTGACCCCGCTCTGTCTACGTCTATGGGTGCAGTGGTGTATTGTGTGACCCCGCTGTGTTCACTTCTATGGAAGCATTGGTGTTATGTGTGACCTCGCTTCATCCACTTTGATTGGAGCAGTAGTGTAATGTGTGACCCCGCTTTTTCTACGTCTGTGGGAGCAGTGGTGTAATGTGTGACCCCGCTCTGTACACTTCTATGGGAGCAGTGGTGTAATGTGTGACCCCGCTCTGTACACTTCTATGAGAGCAGTGGTGTAATGCGTGACCCTGCTCTGTACACTTCTATGGGAGCAGAGGTGTAATGCGTGACCCCGCTCAGTACACTTGTATTGGAGCAGTGGTGTAATGTGTGACCACGAGCTGTCCACTTCTATGGGAGAAGAGGTGTAATTTGTGACCCCTCTCCGTCCACTTCTATGGGAGCAGAGTTGTAATGAGTGAACCTGCTCTGTACACTTCTATGGGAGGAGTAGTGTAATGTATGACCCTGCTCTGTACACTTCTATGGGAGCAGTGGTGTAATGTGTGACCCCTCTCTGTACACTTCTATGGGAGCAGTGGTATAATGCATGACCCCGCTCTGTACATTCCTATGGGAGCAGTGGTATAATGCATGACCCCGCTCTGTACATTTCTATGGGAGCAGAGGTGTAATGTATGACCCTGCTCTGTACACTTCTATGGGAGCAGTGGTGTAATGTGTGACCCCTCTGTGTACACTACTATGAGAGCAGTGGTATAATGCATGGCCCCGCTCTGTACACTTCTTTGGGAGCAGTGGTGTAATGTATGACCCCGCTCTGTACACTTCTATGGGAGCAGTGGTGTAATGTTTGACCCCGCTCTGTCTACGTCTATGGAAGCAGTAGTGTAATGTGTGACCCCGCTCCGTCCACTTCTATGGGAGCAGTAGTGTAATGTGTGACCCCGCTCTGTCTACATCTATGGGAGCAGAGTTGTAATGTGTGACCCCGCTCTGTACACTTCTATGGGAGCAGAGGTGTAATGTGTGACCCCGCTCTGTACAGTTCTATGGGAGCAGAGGTGTAATGTGTGACCCCGCTCCTTCCACTTCTTTGGGAGCAGTGGTGTAATGTGTGACCCCGCTCTGTCTACATCTATGGGAGCAGAGGTGTAATGTGTGACCCCGCTCTGTACACTTCTATGGGAGCAGAGGTGTAATGTGTGACCCCGCTCTGTACACTTCTATGGGAGTAGTAGTGTAATGTGTGACCCCTCTCTGTACACTTCTATGGGAGCAGAGGTGTAATGTGTGACCCCTATCTGTACACTTCTATGGGAGCAGTAGTGTAATGTGTGACCCCTCTCCGTCCACTTCTTTGGGAGCAGTGGTGTAATGTGTGACCCCGCTCTGTCTACATGTATGGGAGCAGAGGTGTAATGTGTGACCCCGCTCTGTACACTTCTATGGGAGCAGAGGTGTAATGTGTGACCCCTATCTGTACACTTCTATGGGAGCAGAGGTGTAATGTATGACCTCGCTTCATCCACTTCTATGGAAGCAGTGGTGTAATGTGTCCCCGCTCTGTACACTTCTATGGGAGCAGAGGTGTAATGTGTGGTCCCGCTCTGTACACTTCTATGGGAGCAGAGGTGTAATGTGTGGCCCCGCTCTGTACACTTCTATGGGAGCAGAGGTGTAATGTGTGGCCCCGCACTGTACACTTCTATGGAAGCCGTGGTGTAATGTGTGACCCCGCTCTGTACACTTCTATGGAAACAGTGGTGTAATGTGTGACCCCGCTCTGTACACTTCTATGGGTGCAGTGGTGTAATGTGTGACCTCGCTTCATCCACTTCTATGGAAGCAGTGATGTAATGTGTGACCCCGCTCTGTACACTTCTATGGGAGCAGAGGTGTAATGTGTGACCCCGCTCTGTCTACGTCTATGGGTGCAGTGGTGTATTGTGTGACCCCGCTGTGTACACTTCTATGGAAGCAGTGGTGTAATGTGTGACCCCGCTCTGTCTACGTCTATGGGTGCAGTGGTGTATTGTGTGACCCCGCTGTGTTCACTTCTATGGAAGCATTGGTGTTATGTGTGACCTCGCTTCATCCACTTTGATTGGAGCAGTAGTGTAATGTGTGACCCCGCTTTTTCTACGTCTGTGGGAGCAGTGGTGTAATGTGTGACCCCTCTCTGTCTACATCTATGGGACCAGTGGTGTAATGTGTGACCCCGCTCTGTACACTTCTATGAGAGCAGTGGTGTAATGCGTGACCCTGCTCTGTACACTCCTATGGGAGCAGTGGTGTAATGTGTGACCACGCTCGGTCCACTTCTATGGGAGCAGAGGTGTAATGCGTGACCCTGCTCAGTACACTTGTATTGGAGCAGTGGTGTAATTTGTGACCCCTCTCCGTCCACTTCTATGGGAGCAGAGTTGTAATGAGTGAACCTGCTCTGTACACTTCTATGGGAGGAGTAGTGTAATGTATGACCCTGCTCTGTACACTTCTATGGGAGCAGTGGTGTAATGTGTGACCCCTCTCTGTACACTTCTATGGGAGCAGTGGTATAATGCATGACCCCGCTCTGTACATTCCTATGGGAGCAGTGGTATAATGCATGACCCCGCTCTGTACATTTCTATGGGAGCAGAGGTGTAATGTATGACCCTGCTCTGTACACTTCTATGGGAGCAGTGGTGTAATGTGTGACCCCTCTCTGTACACTACTATGAGAGCAGTGGTATAATGCATGGCCCCGCTCTGTACACTTCTTTGGGAGCAGTGGTGTAATGTATGACCCCGCTCTGTACACTTCTATGGGAGCAGTGGTGTAATGTGTGTCCCCGCTCTGTCTACGTCTGTGGGAGCAGTGGTGTAATGTGTGACTCCGCTCTGTACCCTTCTATGGGAGCAGTGGTGTAATGTGTGACCCCGCTCTTGACACTTCTATGGGAGCCGTGGTGTAATGTGTGACCCCGCTCCATCCACTTCAATGGGAACAGAGGTGTAATCTGTGACCCTGCTCTGTCTACGTCTGTGGGAGCAGTGGTGTAATGTGTGAACGCGCTCTGTACATTTCTATGGGAGCAGTGGTGTAATGTGTGTCCCCGCTCTGTCTTCGTCTGTGGGAGCAGTGGTGTAATGTGTGACCCCGCTCTGTACACTTCTATGGGAGCAAAGATGTAACGTGTGACCTCACTCTGTATACTTCTATGGGAGCAGTGGTGTAAAGCGTGACTCCGCTCTGTACACTTCTATGTGAGCAGAGGTGTAATGTTTGACCCCTCCCTGTCTACGTCTATGGGAGCAGTGGTGTAATGTATAACCCCGCTCTCTACACTTCTATGGGAGCAGTAGTGTAATGTGTGACCCCGCTCTGTACACTTCTATGGGAGCAGTAGTATTATGTGTGACCCCGCTCTGTCTACATCTATGGGAGCAGTGGTGTAATGTGTCACCCCGCCCCGTCCACTTCTATTGGAGCAGTGGTGTAATGTGTGACCCCGCTCTGTCTACATCTATTGGAGCAGTGGTGTAATGCGTGACCCCGCTCTGTACACTTCTATGGGAGCAGTGATATAATGTGTGACCCCGCTCTGTACACTTCTATGGGAGCAGTAGTGTAATGTGTGACCCCACTCTGTCTACATCTATGGGAGCAGTGGTGTAATGTGTGACCCCGCTCCGTCCACTTCTATGGGAGCAGTGGTTTAATGTATGACCCCACTCCTTCTTCATCTATGGGAGCAGTGGTGTAATGTATGACACCGCTCTGTACACTTCTATGGGAGCAGGGGTGTAATGTGTGACCTCTCTCTGTACACTTCTATGGGAGCAGTGGTGTAATGCGTGACTCCTCTCTGTACACTTCTATGGGAGCAGAGGTGTAATGTGTGACCCCGCTCTGTACACTACTATGGGAGCAGTAGTGTAATGTGTGACCCCGCTCTGTCTACGCCTATGGGAGCAGTGGTGTAATGTGTCACCCCGCTCTGTCTACGTTTATAGGAGCAGTGGTGTAATGTGAGACCCCGCTCTGTACACTACTATGGGAGCAGTAGTGTAATGTGTGACCCCGCTCTGTCTACGCCTATGGGAGCAGTGGTGTAATGTGTCACCCCGCCCCGTTCACTTCTATTGGAGCAGTGGTGTAATGTGTGACCCCGCTTTGTCTTCGTCTGTGGGAGCAGTGGTGTAATGTGTGACCCCGCTCTGTACACTTCTATGGGAGCAAAGATGTAACGTGTGACCTCACTCTGTATACTTCTATGGGAGCAGTGGTGTAAAGCGTGACTCCGCTCTGTACACTTCTATGGGAGCAGAGGTGTAATGTTTGACCCCTCCCTGTCTACGTCTATGGGAGCAGTGGTGTAATGTATGACCCCGCTCTCTACACTTCTATGGGAGCTGTAGTGTAATGTGTGACCCCGCTCTGTACACTTCTATGGGAGCAGTAGTGTTATGTGTGACCCCGCTCTGTCTACATCTATGGGAACAGTGGTGTAATGTGTCACCCCGCCCCGTCCACTTCTATTGGAGCAGTGGTGTAATGTGTGACCCCGCTCTGTCTACGTCTATGGGAGCAGTGGTGTAATGTGTGAACCCGCTCTGTCTACGTCTATGGGAGCAGTGGTGTAATGTGTCACCCCGCTCTGTACACTTCTATGGGAACAGTAGTGTAATGTGTGACCGCGCTCTGTCTACGTCTATGGGAGCAGTGGTGTAATGTGTCACCCCGCTCTGTACACTTCTATGGGAACAGTAGTGTAATGTGTGACCCCGCTCTGTACACTTCTATGGGAGCAGTGGTGTAATGCGTGACCCCGCTCTGTACACTTCTATGGGAGCAGTGATATAATGTGTGACCCCGCTCTGTACACTTCTATGGGAGCAGTCGTGTAATGTGTGACCCCGCTCTGTCTACATCTATGGGAGCAGTGGTGTAATGTGTGACCCCGCTCCGTCCACTTCTAAGGGAGCAGTGGTTTAATGTATGACCCCACTCCTTCTTCATCTATGGGAGCAGTGGTGTAATGTATGACACCGCTGTGTACACTTCTATGGGAGCAGGGGTGTAATGTGTGACCCCTCTCTACACTTCTATGGGAGCAGTGGTGTAATGCGTGACTCCTCTCTACACTTCTATGGGAGCAGTGGTGTAATGTGTGACCCCGCTCTGTACACTTCTATGGGAGCAGTGGTGTAATGTGTGACCCCTCTCTGTACACTTCTATGGGAGCAGTGGTGTAATGCGTGACTCCTCTCTGTACACTTCTATGGGAGCAGAGGTGTAATGTGTGACCCCGCTCTGTCTATGTTTATGGGAGCAGTGGTGTAATGTGAGACCCCGCTCTGTACACTACTATGGGAGCAGTAGTGTAATATGTGACCCCGCTCTGTCTACATCTATGGGAGCAGTGGTGTAATGTGTCACCCCGCCCCGTTCACTTCTATTGGAGCAGTGGTGTAATGTGTGACCCCGCTTTGTCTACGTCTGTGGGAGCAGTGGTGTAATGTGTGACCCCTCTCTGTCTAAATCTATGGGAGCAGTGGTGTAATGTGTGACCCCGCTTTGTCTACATCTATGGGAGCAGAGTTGTAATGTGTGACCCCGCTCTGTCTACATCTATGGGAGCAGTGGTGTAATGCGTGACCCCGCTCTGTACACTTCTATGGGAGCAGTGGTGTAATGCGTGACCCCGCTCTGTACACTCCTATGGGAGCAGTGGTGTAATGTGTGACCCCCGCTCCTTCCACTTCTATGGGAGCAGTGGTGTAATGTGTGACCCCGCTCTGTCTACGTCTCTGTGAGCAGTGGTGTAATGTGTGACCCCGCTCTGTACACTCCTATGGGAGCAGTGGTGTAATGCGTGACCCCGCTCTGTACACTCCTATGGGAGCAGTGGTGTAATGTGTGACCCCCGCTCCGTCCACTTCTATGGGAGCAGTGTTGTAATGTGTGACCCCGCTCTGTCTACGTCTATGGGAGCAGTGGTGTAATGTGTGACCCTGCTCTGTCTACGTCTATGGGAGCAGTGGTGTAATGTGTGACCATGCGCCGTCCACTTCTATGGGAGCAGAGGTGTAATGTGTGACCCCGCTCGGTCCACTTCTATGGGAGCAGTAGTGTAATGCGTGACCCCGCTCTGTAGACTTCTATGGGAGCAGTGATGTAATGTGTGACCCCGCTCTGTACACTTCTATGGGAGCAATAGTGTATTCTGTGACCCCACTCTGTCTACATCTATGGGAGCAGTGGTGTAATGTGTGACCCCGCTCCGTCCACTTCTATGGGAGCATTGGTTTAATGTATGACCCCGCTCCGTCCTCATCTATGGGAGCAGTGGTGTAATGTATTTCCCCGCTCTGTACACTTTTATGGGAGCAGTGGTGTAATGTCTGACCCCCGCTCTGTACACTTCTATGGGAGCAGTGGTGTATTGTGTGACCCCTCTCTGTACACTTCTATGGGAGCAGTGGTGTAATATGTGACTCCTCTCTGTACACTTCTATGGGAGCAGTGGTGTAATGTGTGACCCCGCTCTGTACACTTCTATGGGAGCAGTGTTGTAATGCGTGACTCCGCTCTGTACACTTTTATGGGAACAGTGGTGTAATGTGTGACCCCGCTCTGTACACTTCTATGGGAGCAGTGGTGTAATGCGTGACCCCGCTTTGTACACTCCTATGGGAGTAGTGCTGTAATGTGTGACCCCAATCCATTCACTTCTATGGGAGAAGAGGTGTAATGTGTGTCCCCGCTCTGTCTACTTCTATGGGAGCAGTGGTGTAATGTGTGACCCCGCTCTGTACACTTCTATGGGAGCAGTGGTGTAATGTGTGACCCCGCTCTGTCTACGTCTGTGGGAGCAGTGGTGTAATGTGTGACCCCGCTCTGTCTACGTCTATGAGAGCAGTGGTGTAATGTGTGACCCTGCTCTGTCTACATCTATGGGAGCAGGGGTGTTATGTGTGACCCCGCTCCGTCCACTTCTATGGGAGCAGTGGTGTAATGTGTGACCCCGCTGTCTACATGTATGGGAGCAGTGGTGTTATGTGTGACCCCAATCCGTTCACTTCTATGGGAGCAGTGGTGTAATGTGTGACCCCGCTGTCTACATCTATGGGAGCAGTGGTGTTATGTGTGACCCCGATCCGTCCACTTCTATGGGAGCAGAGGTGTAATTTTTGAACCCTGCTCCGTCCACTTGTATGGGAGCAGAGGTTTAATGTGTGACCCCGCACTGTACACTTCTATGAAAGCAGTGGTTTAATGCGTGACTCCGCTCTCTACACTTCTATGGGAGCAGTAGTGTAATGTGTGACCCCGCTTTGTCTACATCTATGGGAGCAGTGGTGTAATGTGTGACCCCACTCCGTCCACTTCTATGGAAGCAGTGGTGTAATGTGTGACCCCGCTCTGTCTACGTCTGTGGGAGCAGTGGTGTAATGTGTGACCCCGCTCTGTCTACATCTATGGGAGCAGTGGTGTAATGTGTGACTCTGCTCTGTACACTTCTATGGGAGCAGAGGTGTAATGTATGACCCCGCTCCGTCCACTTCTATGGGAGCAGTGGTGTAATGTATGACCCCACTCTGTACTCTTTTATGGAAGCAGTAGTGTAATGTGTGACCCCTCTCTGTACTCTTCTATGTGAGCAGAGGTGTAATGTGTGACCCCGCTCTGTCTACGTCTATGGGAGCAGTGTTGTAATGTGTCTCCCCTCTCTGTACACTTCTATGGGAGCAGTGTTGTAATGTGTGTCCCCGCTCTGTCTACGTCTATGGGAGCAGTGGTGTAATGTGTCTCCCCTCTCTGTACACTTCTATGGGAGCAGTGGTGTAATGTGTGACCCCGCTCTGTCTACGTCTGTGGGAGCAGTGTTTTAATGTGTGAACCCGCTCTGTACACTTCTATGGGAGCAGAGGTGTAATGTTTGACCCCGCCCTGTCTACGTCTATGGGAGCAGTGGTGTAATGTGTGACCCCGCTCTGTACACTTCTATGGGAGCAGTAGTGTAATGTGTGACACCGCTCTGTACACTTCTATGGGAGCAGTGGTGTTATGTGTGACCCCGCTCTGTCTACATCTATGGGAGCAGTGGTGTTATGTGTGACCCCGCTCCGTCCACTTCTATGGGAGCAGAGGTTTAATGTTTGAACCCTGCTCCGTCCACTTCTATGGGAGCTGCGGTTTAATGTGTGACCCCGCACTGTACACTTCTATGGAAGCAGTGGTTTAATGTGCGACTCCGCTCTGTACACTTCTATGGGAGCAGTAGTGTAATGTGTGACCCCGCTCTGTCTACATCTATGGGAGGAGTTGTGTAATGTGTGACCCCACTCCGTCCACTTCTATAGGAGCAGTGGTGTAATGTGTGACCCCGCTCTGTCTACATCTGTGGGAGCAGTGGTGTAATGTGTGACCCCGCTCTGTCTACATCTATGGGAGCAATGGTGTAATGTGTGACTCTGCTCTGTACACTTCTATGGGAGCAGAGGTGTAATGTATGACCCCGCTTCATCCACTTCTATGTGAGCAGAGGTGTAATGTGTCTCCCCGCTCTGTACACTTTTATGGGAGCAGTGTTGTAATGTGTGTCCCCACTCTGTCTACGTCTGTGGGAGCAGTGGTGTAATGTGTGACCCCGCTCTGTACACTTCTATGGGAGCAGAGGTGTAATGTGTGACCTCACTCTGTATACTTCTATGGGATTAGTGGTGTATTGCGTGACTCCGCTCTGTACACTTCTATGGGAGCAGTGGTGTAATGTTTGACCCCGCCCTGTCTACGTCTATGGGAGCAGTGGTGTAATGTGTGACCCCGCTCTGTACACTTCTATGGGAGCAGTAGTGTAATGTGTGACCCCGCTCTGTCTACATCTATGGGATCAGTGGTGTAATTTATCACCCCTCCCCGTCCACTTCTATTGGAGCAGTGGTGTAATGTGTGACCCCGCTTTGTCTACGTCTGTGGGATCAGTGGTGTAATGTGTGAACCCGCTCCGTCTACTTCTATGGGATCAGTGGTGTAATGTATGGCCCCGCTCTGTCTTCATCTATGGGAGCAGTGGTGTAATGTGTTACCCCGCTCTGTCTTCATCTATGGGAGCAGTGGTGTAATGTGTGTCCCCGGTCTGTACACTTTTATGGGAGCAGTGGTGTAATGTGTGATCCCTCTCTGTACACTTCTATGGGAGCAGTGGTGTAATGCGTGACTACGCTCTGTACACTTCTATGGGAGCAGTGGTGTAATGTGTGACCCCGCTCTGTCTACGTCTATTGGAGCAGTGGTGTAATGTGTGACCCCGCTCTGTACACTTCTATGGGAGCAGTGGTGTAATGTGGGACCCCGCTCTGTACACTTCTATGGGAGCAGTGGTGTAATGTGTGACCCTGCTCTGTACACTTCTATGGGAGCAGTGGTGTAATGTGGGACCCCGCTCTGTACACTCCTATGGGAGCAGTGTTGTAATGTGTGACCCCGATCCGTCCACTTCTATGGGAGCAGTGGTGTAATGTGTGACCCCGCTCTTTCTATGGGAGCAGTGGTGTTATGTGTGACCCCGCTCCGTCCACTTCTATTGGAGCAGAGGTGTAATGTTTGACCCCGCTCCATGCACTTCTATGGGAGCAGCGGTTTAATGTGTGATCCCGCACTGTACACTTCTATAGGAGCAGTAGTGTAATGCGTGACTCCGCTCTGTACACTTCTATGGGAGCAGTAGTATAATGTGTGACCGCGCTCTGTCTACATCTATAGGAGCAGTAGTGTAATGTGTGACCCCGCTCTGTACACTTCTATGGGCGCAGTAGTGTTATGTGTGACCCCGCTCTGTCTACTGCTATGGAAGCAGTGGTGTAATGTGTGATCCCACTCCGTCCACTTCTATGGGAGCAGTGGTGTAATGTGTGACCCCGCTCTGTCTATGTCTGTGGGAGCAGTGGTGTAATGTGTAACCCTGCTCTGTCTACATCTATGGGAGCTGTGGTGTAATGTGTGACTCCGCTCTGTACACTTCTATGGGAGCAGAGGTGTAATGTGTGACCCCGCTCTGTACACTTCTATGGGAGCAGTGGTGTAAAGAGTGACCCCTCTCTGTACACTTCTATGGGAGCAGTAGTGTAATGCTTGCCTCCGCTCTCTACATTTCTATGGGAGCAGTGGTGTAATGTGTGACCCCGCTCCGTCCACTTCTATGGGAGCAGAGGTGTAATGTGTGACCCCGCTCTACTTCTGTGTGAGCAGTGGTGTAATGTGTGACCACGCTCCGCCCACTTCTATGGGAGCATTGGTGTAATGCGTGACCCCGCTCTGTACACTTCTATGGAAGCAGTGGTGTAATGTGTGACCCCTCTCAGTCTACATCAATGGGAGCAGTGGTGTAATGTGTGACCACGTGCCGTCCACTTCTATGGGAGCAGAGGTGTAATGTGTGACCCCCGCTCCATCCACTTCTATGGGAGCACAGGTGTAATGTGTGAACCTGCTCTGTACACTTCTATGGGAGGAGTAGTGTAATGTATGATCCTGCTCTGTACACTTCTATGGGAGCAGTGGTGTAATGTGTGACCCCTCTCTGTACACTTCTATGGGAGCAGTGGTGTAATGCATGACCCCGCTCTGTACACTCCTATGGGAGCAGTGGTGTAATGTGTGACCCCGCTCTGTCTACGTCTATGGAAGCAGTGGTGTAATGTGTGACCCCGCTCTGTCTACGTCTATGGAAGCAGTGGTGTAATGTGTGACCCCGCTCTGTACACTTCTTTGGGAGCAGTGGTTTAATGTGTGACCCCGCTCTGTACACTTCTATGGGAGCAGTGGTTTAATGTGTGACCCCGCTCTGTCTACGTCTGTGGAAGCAGCGGTGTAATGTGTGACCCCGCTCTTTACACTTCTATGGGAGCAGTGGTGTAATGTGTGACCCCCGCTCCATCCACTTCAATGGGAGCAGAGGTGTAATGTGTGACCCCGCTCTGTCTACGTCTGTGGGAGCAGTGGTGTAATGTGTGCCCGTGCTCTGTACACTTCTATGGGAGCAGTGGTGTAATATGTGACCACGTTCCATCCACTTCTATGTGAGCAGTGTTGTAATGTGTGACCCCGCTCTGTCTACGTCTATCTGAGCAGTGGTGTAATGTGTGACCCCGCTCTGTACACTTCTATGGGAGCAGTGTTGTAATGTGTGACCTCACTTTGTATAATTCTATGGGAGCAGTGGTGTAATGTGTGACCCCGCTCTGTACACTTCTATGGGAGCAGTAGTGTAATGTGTGACCCCGCTCTGTACACTTCTATGGGAGCAGAGGTGTAATGTGTGACCCTGCTCTCTCTACATCTATGTGAACAGTGATGTAATGTGTCACCCCGCTTTGTCTACGTCTGTGGGACCAATGGTGTAATGTGTGACCCCGCTCTGTACACTTCTATGGGAGTAGTGATGTAATGTGTGACCCCGCTCTGTACACTTCTATGGGAGCAGTAGTATAATGTGTGACCCCGCTCTGTCTACATCTATGGGAGCAGTTGTGTAATGTGTGACACCGCTCCGTCCACTTCTATGGGAGCAGTGGTTTAATGTATGACCCCACTCCGTCTTTATCTATGGGAGCAGTGGTGTAATGTATGACACCGCTCTATACACTTTTATGGGTGCAGTGGTGTAATGTTTGACCCCGCTCTGTACACTTCTATGGTAGCAGTGGTGTAATGTGTGACCCCTCTCTGTACACTTCTATGGGAGCAGTGGTGTAATGCGTGACTCCGCTCTGTACACTTCTATGGGAGCAGAGTTGTAATGTGTGACCCCGCTCTGTCTACGTTTATGAGAGCAGTGGTGTAATGTGTGACCCCGCTTTGTACACTTCTATGGGAGAAGTAGTGTAATGTGTGACCCCGCCGTGTACACTTCTATGGGAGCAGTAGTGTTATGTGTGACCCCGCTTTGTACACTCCTATTGGAGCAGTGCTGTAATGTGTGACCCCAATCCGTTCACTTCTATATAAGCAGAGGTGTAATGTGTGACCCCGCTCTGTCTACGTCTATGGGAGCAGTGGTGTAATGTGTGACCCCGATCTGTACACTTCTATGGGATCAGTGGTGTAATGTGTGACCCCGCTCTATACACTCCTATGGGAGCAGTGTTCTAATGTGTGACCCCGATCCGTCCAATTCTATGGGAGCAGTGGTGTAATGTGTGACCCCGCTCTGTCTACGTCTGTGGGAGCAGTGGTGTAATGTGTGACCCCGCTCTGTCTACGTCTATGGAAGCAGTGGTGTTATGTGTGACCCCGCTCCGTCCACTTCTATGGGAGCAGTGGTGTAATGTGTGACCCCGCTGTCTACGTCTATTGGAGCAGTGGTGTTATGTGTGACATCGCTCCGTCCACTTCTATGGGAGCAGAGGTGTAATGTTTGATCCCGCTCCATCCACTTCTATGGGAGCAGCGGTTTATTGTGTGTCCCCGCACTGTACACTTCTATGGAAGCAGTGGTGTAATGTGTGACCCCTCTCTGTACACTTCTATGGGAGCAGTGGTGTAATGCGTGACTCCGCTCTGTATACTTCTATGGGAGGAGTAGTGTAATATATGACCCTGCTCTGTACACTCCTATGGGAACAGTGGTGTAATGTGTGACCCCGCTCTGTGTACGTCTGTGGGAGCAGTGGTGTAATGTGTGACCCCTATCTGTACACTTCTTTGGGAGCAGAGGTGTAATGTGTGACCCCGCTCTGTACACTTCTATGGGAGCAGAGGTGTAATGTGTGACCCTGCTCTGTACACTTCTATGGGAGCAGTGGTGTAATGTGTGACCCCGCTCCATCCACTTCTTTGGAAGCAGTGGTGTAATGTGTGTCCCCGCTCTGTCTACGTCTGTGGGAGCAGTGGTGTAATGTTTGATCCCGCTCTGTACACTTCTATGGTAGCAGTGGTGTAAAGTGTGACCCCGCTCTGTACACTTCTATGGGAGAAGTGGTGTAATGTGTGTCCCCGCTCTGTCTACGTCTGTGGGAGCAGTGGTGTAATGTGTGACCCCGCTCCATACACTTCAAGGGGAGCAGAGGTGTAATGTGTGACCCCGATCCGTCCACTTCTATGGAAGCAGTGGTGTAATGTGTGACCCCGCTCTGTCTACGTCTGTGGGAGCAGTGTTGTAATGTGTGACGCCGCTCCGTCCACTTCTTTGAGAGCAGTAGTGTAATGTGTGACACCGCTCCGTCCACTTCTATGGGAGCAGTGGTGTAATGTGTGAACCCGCCCTGTCTACGTCTGTGGGAGCAGTGGTGTAATGTGTGACCCCGCTCTGTACACTTCTATGAGAGCAGTGGTGTAATGTGTGACCCCGCTCTTTATACTTCTTTGGGAGCAGTGGTGTAATGTGTGACCCCGCTCCATCCACTTCTATGGGAGCAGAGGTGTAGTGTGTGAACCCGCTCTGTCTACGTCTATGGGAGCAGTGGTGTAATGTGTGACCCCGCTCTGTCTACGTCTATGGGAGCAGTGGTGTAATGTGTGACCCCGCTCTGTACACTCCTATGGGAGTAGTGGTGTAATGTGTGACCCCGCTCTGTCTACGTCTATGGGAGCAGTGGTGTAATGTGTGACCCCGCTCTGTACACTTCTATGGGAGCAGTAGTGTTATGTGTGACCCCGCTTTGTCTACGTCTGTGGGAGCAGTGGTGTAATGTGTGACCCCGCTCCGTCCACTTCTATTGGAGCAGTGGTGTAATATATGACCCCGCTCTGTACACTTCTATGGGAGCAGTGATGTAATGTGTGGTCCCTCTCTGTACACTTCTATGGGAGCAGTGATGTAATGTGTGACCCCGCTCCGTCCACATCTTTGTGAGCAGTGATGTAATGTGTGACCCCGCTCTGTACACTTCTATGGGAGCAGTGGTGTAATGTGTGACCCCCGCTCCGTCCACTTCTATGGGAGCAGTGGTTTAATGTATGACCCCGCTCCGTCTTCATCTCTGGGAGCAGTGGTGTAATGTATGATCCCGCTCTGTACACTTTTATGGGAGCAGTGGTGTAATGTGTGACCCCGCTCCGTCCACTTCTATGGGAGCAGTGGTGTAATGTATGACCCCGCTCTGTACACTTTTATGGGAGCAGTGGTGTAATGTTTGACCCCGCTCTGTACACTTCTATGGGAGCAGTGGTGCAATGTGTGACCCCTCTCTACACTTCTATGGGAGCAGTGGTGTAATGTATGACCCCGCTCTGTACACTTCTATGGGAACAGAGGTGTAATGTGTGACCCTGCTCTGTACACTTCTATGGGAGCAGTGGTGTAATGTGTGACCCTTCTCTGTACACTTCTATGGGAGCAGTGGTGTAATGTGTGACCCCGCTCTGTACACTTCTATGGGAGCAGTGGTGTAATGTGTGACCCCCGCTCCGTCCACTTCTATGGGAGCAGTGGTTTAATGTATGACCCCGCTCCGTCTTCATCTCTGGGAGCAGTGGTGTAATGTATGATCCCGCTCTGTACACTTTTATGGGAGCAGTGGTGTAATGTGTGACCCCGCTCCGTCCACTTCTATGGGAGCAGTGGTGTAATGTATGACCCCGCTCTGTACACTTTTATGGGAGCAGTGGTGTAATGTTTGACCCCGCTCTGTACACTTCTATGGGAGCAGTGGTGCAATGTGTGACCCCTCTCTACACTTCTATGGGAGCAGTGGTGTAATGTATGACCCCGCTCTGTACACTTCTATGGGAGCAGTGATGTAATGTGTGACCCCGCTCCGTCCACTTCTATGGGAGCAGTGATGTAATGTGTGACCCCGCTCTTTACACTTCTATGGGAGCAGTGGTGTAATGTGTGACCCCTCTCCGTCCACTTCTATGGGAGCAGTGGTTTAATGTATGATCCCGCTCCGTCTTCATCTATGGGAGCAGTGGTGTAATGTATGACCCCGCTCTGTGCACTTCTATGGGAGCAGTGTGGTAATGTGTGACTCCGCTCTGTGCACTTCTATGGGAGCAGTGGTGTAATGTATGACCCTGCTCTGTACACTTCTATGGGAACAGAGGTGTAATGTGTGACCCTGCTCTGTACACTTCTATGGGAGCAGTGGTGTAATGTGTGACCCTTCTCTGTACACTTCTATGGGAGCAGTGGTGTAATGTGTGACCCCGCTCTGTACACGTCTATGGGAGCAGTGGTGTAATGTGTCACTCCGCTCTGTACACTTCTATGGGAGCAGTGGTGTAATGTGTGACCCCGCTCTGTCTACGTCTGTGGGAGCAGTGGTGTAATGTGTGACCCCGCTCTGTCTACGTCTATGGGAGCAGTGGTGTTATGTGTGACCCCACTCCGTCCACTTCTACGGGAGCAGTGGTGTAATGTGTGACCCCGCTCTGTCTACGTCTGTGGGAGCAGTGGTGTAATGTGTGACCCCGCACCGTCCTCTTCTTTGGGAGCAGTGGTGTATTGTGTGACCCCTCTCTGTACAATTCCTTTGGGAGCAGTGATGTAATGTGTGACCCCGCTCTGTACACTTCTATGGGAGCAGTGGTGTAATGTGTGACCCCGCTCTGTACACGTCTATGGGAGCAGTGGTGTAATCTGTCACTCCGCTCTGTACACTTCTATGGGAGCAGTGGTGTAATGTGTGACCCCGCTCTGTCTACGTCTGTGGGAGCAGTGGTGTAATGTGTGACCCCTCTCTGTACAATTCCTTTGGGAGCAGTGATGTAATGTGTCTCCCCGCTCTGTACACTTCTATGGGAGCAGTGGTGTAATGTGTCTCCCCGCTCTGTCTACGTCTGTGGGAGCAGTGGTGTAATGTGTGACCCCTCTCTGTACAATTCCTTTGGGAGCAGTGATGTAATGTGTCTCCCCGCTCTGTACACTTCTATGGGAGCAGTGGTGTAATGTGTGTCCCCGCTCTGTCTACTTCTGTGGGAGCAGTGGTGTAATTTGTGATCCCGCTTTGTACACTTCTATGGGATTAGTGGTGTAATGCGTGACTCCGCTCTGTACACTTCTATGGGAGCAGTGGTGTAATGTTTGACCCCGCCCTGTCTACGTCTATGGGAGCAGTGGTGTAATGTGTGACCCCGCTCTGTACACTTCTATGGGAGCAGTAGTGTAATGTGTGACCCCGCTCTGTACACTTCTATTGGAGCAGTAGTGTTATGTGTGACCCCGCTCTGTCTACATCTATGGGACAAGTGGTGTAATTTATCACCCCGCCCCGTCCACTTCTATTGGAGCAGTGGTGTAATGTGTGACCCCGCTTTGTCTACGTCTGTGGGATCAGTGGTGTAATGTGTGAACCCGCTCCGTCTACTTCTATGGGAGCAGTGGTGTAATGTATGGCCCCGCTCTGTCTTCATCTATTGGAGCAGTGGTGTAATGTATGACCCCGCTCTGTACACTTTTATGGGAGCAATGGTGTAATGAGTGACCCCTCTCTGTACACTTCTATGGGAGCAGAGGTGTAATGTGTGACCCCGCTCTGTCTACTTTTATGGGAGCAGTTGTGTAATGTGTGACTCCGCTCTGTACACTTCTATGGGAGCAGTAGTATAATGTGTGACCCCGCTCTGTACACTTCTATGGGAGCAGTGGTGTAATGCGTGAACCCACTTTGTACACTCCTATGGGACCAATGCTGTAATGTGTGACCCCAATCCGTTCACTTCTATGGGAGCAAAGGTGTAATGTGTGACCCCGCTCTGTCTACGTCTATTGGAGCAGTCGTGTAATGTGTGACCCCGCTCTGTACACTTCTATGGGAGCAGTGGTGTAATGTGGGACCCCGCTCTGTACACTCCTATGGGAGCAGTGTTGTAATGTGTGACCCCGATCCGTCCACTTCTATGGGAGCAGTGGTGTAATGTGTGACCCCGCTCTGTCTACGTCTATGGGAGCAGTGGTGTTATGTGTGACCCCGCTCCGTCCACTTCTATGGGAGCAGAGGTGTAATGTTTGACCCGGCTCCATCCACTTCTATGGGAGCAGCGGTTTAATGTGTGACCCCGCACTGTACACTTCTATGGGAGCAGTAGTGTAATGCGTGACTCCGCTCTGTACACTTCTATGGGAGCAGTAGTGTTATGAGTGACCCCGCTCTGTCTACGTCTGTGGGAGCAGTGTTGTAATGTGTGATCCCACTCCGTCCACTTCTATGGGAGCAGTGGTGTAATGTGTGACCCCGCTCTGTCTACGTCTGTGGGAGCAGTGGTGTAATGTGTAACCCCGCTCTGTCTACATCTATGGGAGCTGTGGTGTAATGTGTGACTCCGCTCTGTACACTTCTATGGGAGCAGAGGTGTAATGTGTGACCCCGCTCTGTACAGTTCTATGGGAGCAGTAGTGTAATGTGTGACCCCGCTCTGTCTACATCTATGGGAGCAGTGGTGTAATGTATGACCCCGCTCCGTCCACTTCTATGGGAGCAGTAGTGTAATGTGTGACGCCGCTCCGTCTTTGTCTATGGGAGCAGTGGTGTAATGTATGACCCCTTTCTGTTCACTTTTATGGGAGCAGTGGTGTAATGTGTGACCCCTCTCTGTACACTTCTATGGGAGCAATGGTGTAATGTGTGACCCCTCTCTGTATACTTCTATGGGAGCAGTAGTGTAATGCGTGACCCCGCTCTGTACACTTCTATGGGAGCAGAGGTGTAATCTGTGACCCCACTCTGTCTACGTCTGTTGGAGCAGTGGTGTAATGTGTGACCCCGCTCTGTACACTTCTATGGAAGCAGTGGTGTAATGTGTTACCCCGCTCTGTACACTTCTATGGGAGCAGTGGTGTAATCTGTGACCCCACTCTGTCTACGTCTGTTGGAGCAGTGGTGTAATGTGTGACCCCGCTCTGTACACTTCTATGGGAGCAGTGGTGTAATGCGTGACCCCGCTCTGTACACTCCTATGGGAGCAGTGGTGTAATGTGTGACCCCGCTCCGTCCACTTCTTTGGGAGCAGAGGTGTAATGTGTGACCCCGCTCTACTTCTGTGTGAGCAGTGGTGTAATGTGTGACCACGCTCCGTCCACTTCTATGGGAGCAGAAGTGTAATGCGTGACCCCGCTCTGTACACTTCTATGGGAGCAGTGGTGTAATGTGTGACCCTGCTCTGTCTACGTCTGTGGGAGCAATGGTGTAATGTGTGACCACGTGCCTTCCACTTCTATGGGAGCAGAGGTGTAATGTGTGAACCCCACTCCATCCACTTCTATGGGAGCAGAGGTGTAATGTGTGACCCTGCTCTGTACACTTCTATGGGAGGAGTAGTGTAATGCATGACCCCGCTCTGTACACTCCTATGGGAGCAGTGGTGTAATGTGTGACCCCGCTCTTTACACTTCTATGGGAGCAGTGGTGTAATGTGTGACCCCGCTCTGTCTACGTCTGTAGGAGCAGTGGTGTAATGTGTGCCCGCGCTCTGTACACTTCTATGGGAGCAGTGGTGTAATATGTGACCACGTTCCATCCACTTCTATGTGAGCTGAGGTGTAATGTGTGACCCCACTCTGTCTACGTCTATGGGAGCAGTGGTTTAATGTGTGACCCCGCTCTGTACACTTCTATGGGAGCAGTGTTGTAATGTGTGTCCCCGCTCTGTCTACGTCTGTGGGAGCAGTGGTGTAATGTGTGACCCCGCTCTGTACACTTCTATGGGAGCAGAGGTGTAATGTGTGACCTCACTTTGTATACTTCTATGGGAGCAGTGGTGTAATGTTTGACCCCGCCCTGTCTACGTCTATGGGAGCAGTGGTGTAATGTGTGACCCCGCTCTGTACACTTCTATGGGAGCAGTAGTGTAATGTGTGACCCAGCTCTGTACACTTCTATGGGAGCAGTAGTGTAATGTGTGACCCCGCTCTGTACACTTCTATGGGAGCAGAGGTGTAATGTGTGACCCCGCTCTGTCTACGTCTATGGGAGCAGTGATGTAATGTGTCACCCCGCCCCGTCCACTTCTATTGGAGCAGTGGTGTAATGTGTGACCCCGCTCTGTACTCTTCTATGGGAGCAGTGATGTAATGTGTGACCCCGCTCTGTACACTTCTATGGGAGCAGTAGTATAATGTGTGACCCCGCTCTGTCTACATCTATGGGAGCAGTTGTGTAATGTGTGACACCGCTCCGTGCACTTCTATGGGAGCAGTGGTTTAATGCGTGACCCTGCTCTGTACATTTCTATGGGAGCAGTGGTGTAATGTGTGACCCCGCTCTGTACACTTCTATGGGAGAAGTAGTGTAATGTGTGACCCCGCCGTGTACTCTTCTATGGGAGCAATAGTGTTATGTGTGACCCCGCTCTGTACACGTCTATGGGAGCAGTGCTGTAATGTGTGACCCCAATCCGTTCACTTCTATGGGAGCAGTGGTGTTATGTGTGACCCCGCTCTGTCAACGTCTATTGGAGCAGTGGTGTTATGTGTGACCCCGCTCCGTCCACTTCTATGGGATCAGTGGTGTAATGTGTGACCCCGCTCTGTCTACGTCTATGGGAGCAGTGGTGTTATGTGTGACCTCGCTCCGTCCACTTCTATGGGAGCAGAGGTGTAATGTTTGATCCCGCTCCATCCACTTCTATGGGAGCAGCGGTTTAATGTGTGACCCCGCACTGTACACTTCTATGAAAGCAGTGGTTTAATGCGTGACTCCGCTCTGTATACTTCTATGGGAGGAGTAGTGTAATGTATGACCCTGCTCTGTGCACTTCTATGGGAGCAGTGGTGTAATGTGTGACCCCTCTCTGTACACTTCTATGGGAGCAGTGGTGTAATGCATGACCCCGCTCTGTCTACGTCTGTGGGAGCAGTGGTGTAATGTGTGACCCCGCTCTGTACACTTCTATGAGAGAAGTGGTGTAATGTGTGACTCCGCTCTGTACACTCCTATGGGAGCAGTGGTGTAATGTGTGACCCCGCTCTGTCTACGTCTGTGGGAGCAGTGGTGTAATGTGTGACCCCACTCTTTACACTTCTATGGGAGCAGTGGTGTAATGTGTGACCCCGTTCCTTCCACTTCAAAGGGAGCAGAGGTGTAATGTGTGACCCCGCTCTGTCTACGTCTGTGGGAGCAGTGGTGTAATGTGTGACCGCGCTCTGTACACTTCTATGGGAACAGAGGTGTAATGTGTGACCGCGCTCTGTACACTTCTATGGGAGCAGTGGTGTAATGTGTTACCCCGCTCCATCCACTTCTATGTGAGCAGAGGTGTAATGTGTGACCCTACTCTGTCTGCGTCTATGGGAGCAGTGGTGTAATGTGTGACCCCGCTGTGTACACTTCTATGGGAGCAGTGGTGTAATGTGTGACCCCGCTCTGTACACTTCTACGGGAGCAGAGGTGTAATGTGTGACCTCTCTTTGTATACTTCTATGGGAGCAGTGGTGTACTGCGTGACTCCGCTCTGTACACTTCTATGGGAGCAGAGGTGTAATGTTTGACCCCGCCGTGTCTACGTCTATGGGAGCAGTGGTGTAATGTGTGACCCCGCTCTGTACACTTCTATGGGAGCAGTAGTGTAATGTGTGACCCCGCTTTGTACACTTCTATGGGAGCAGTAGTGTAATGTGTGACCCAGCTCTGTACACTTCTATGGGAGCAGTAGTGTAATGTGTGACCCCGCTCTGTCTACATCTATGGGAGCAGTGGTGTAATGTGTCACCCCGCCCCGTCCACTTCTATGGGAGCAGTGGTGTAATGTGTGACCCTGCTTTGTCTACGTCTGTGGGAGCAATGGTGTAATGTGTGACCCAGCTCTGTCTACATCTATGGGAGCAGTGGTGTGATGCGTGACCGCGCTCAGTACACTTCTATGGGAGCAGTGATGTAATGTGTGACCCCGCTCTGTACACTTCTATGGGAGCAGTGGTGTAATGTGTCACCCCGCTCTGTCTACATCTATGGGAGCAGTGGTGTGATGCGTGACCGCGCTCAGTACACTTCTATGGGAGCAGTGATGTAATATGTGACCCCGCTCCGTCCACATCTAGGGGAGCAGTGGTGTAATGTGTGACCCCGCTCTATCTACGTCTAAGGGAGCAGTGGTGTAATATGTGACCTCGCTCTGTCCACATCTAGGGGAGCAGTGGTGTAATGTGTGACCCCGCTCTATCTACATCTATGGGAGCAGAGGTGTAATGTGTGACCCTGCTCTTTCTACATCTATGGGAACAGAGGTGTAATGTGTGACCCTGCTCTGTACACTTCTATGGGAGCAGTGGTGTAATGTGTGACCCCGCTCTGTACACGTCTATGGGAGCAATGGTGTAATGTGTGTCCCCGCTCTGTTCACTTCTATGGGAGCAGAGGTATAATGTGTGACCCCACTCTGTCTACGTCTATGGGAGCAGAGGTGTAATGTTTGACCTCGCTCCATCCACATCTATGGGAGCAGCGGTTTAATGTGTGATCCCGCACTGTACACTTCTATGGAAGCAGTGGTTTAATGCGTGACTCCGCTCTGTACACTTCTATGGGTGCAGTAGTGTTATGTGTGACCCTGATCTGTCTACATCTATGGGAGCAGTGGTGTAATGTGTGACCCCACTCCGTCCACTTCTATGGGAGCAGTGGTGTAATGTGTGACCCCGCTCTGTCTACGTCTGTGGGAGCAGTGGTGTAATGTGTGACCCCGCTCTGTCTGCATCTATGGGAGCAGTGGTGTAATGTGTGACTCCGCTCTATACACTTCTATGGGAGCAGAGGTGTAATGTGTGACCCCGCTCTGTACCCTTCTATGAGAGCAGTAGTGTAATGTGTGACCCCGCTCTGTCTACATCTATGGGAGCAGTGGTGTAATGTATGACCCCGCTCCGTCCACTTCTATGGGGGCAGTAGTGTAATGTGTGACCCCGCTCCGTCTTTGTCTATGGCAGCAGTGGTGTAATGTATGACCCCGCTCTGTACACTTTTATGGGAGCAGTGGTGTAATGCGTGACCCCTCTCTGTACACTTCTATGGGAGCAGTGGTGTAATGTGTGACCCCTCTCTGTACACTTCTATGGGAGCAGTGGTGTAATGTGTGACCCTGCTCTGTACACTTCTATGGGAGCAGTGGTGTAATGTGTGACCCCTCTCTGTACACTTCTATGGGAGCAGTGGTGTAATGTATGACCCCGCTCTGTACACTTCTATGGGAGCAGTGGTGTAATGTGTGACCCCTCTCTGTACATTTCTATGGGAGCAGTAGTGTAATGCTTGACTCCGCTTTCTACATTTCTATGGAAGCAGTGGTGTAATGTGTGACCCCGCTCCATGCACTTCTATGTGAGCAGAGGTGTAATTTGTGACCCCGCTCTGTCTACGTCTATGGGAGCAGTGGTGTAATGTGTGACCCCGCTCTGTACACTTCTATGGGAGCAGTGTTGTAATGTGTGTCCCCGCTCTGTCTACGTCTGTGGGAGCAGTGGTGTAATGTATGACCCCGCTCTGTACACTTCTATGGGAGCAGAGGTGTAATGTTTGACCTCACTCTGTATACTTCTATGGGAGCAGTGGTGTAATGCGTGACTCCGCTCTGTACCCTTCTATGGGAGCAGAGGTGTAATGTTTGCCCCCCGCCCTGTCTACGTCTATGGGAGCAGTAGTGTAATGTGTGACCCCGCTCTGTACACTTCTATGGGAGCAGTGGTGTAATGTGTGACCCCGCTCTGTACACTTCTGTGGGAGCAGTAGTGTTATGTGTGACCCCGCTCTGTCTACATCTATGGGAGCAGTGGTGTAATTTGTCACCCCGCCCCGTCCACTTCTATTGGAGCAGTGGTGTAATGTGGGACACCGCTCTGTCTACATCTATGGGAGCAGTGGTGTAATGCGTACCCCGCTCTGTACACTTCTATGGGAGCAGTGATGTAATGTGTGACCCCGCTCTGTACACTTCTCTGGGAGCAGTCATTTAATGTGTGACTCCGCTCTTTCTACATCTATGGGAACAGTGGTGTAATGTGTGACCCCGCTCCGTCCACTTCTATGGGAGCAGTGGTTTAATGTATGACCCCGCTCCGTCTTCATCTATGGGAGCAGTGGTGTAATGTATGACCCCGCTCTGTACACTTTTATGGGAGCAGTGGTGTAATGTGTGACCCCGCTCCGTCCACTTCTATGGGAGCAGTGGTTTAATGTATGACCCCGCTCCGTCTTCATCTCTGGGAGCAGTGGTGTAATGTATGACCTCGCTCTGTACACTTTTATGGGAGCAGTGGTGTAATGTATGACCCCGCTCTGTACACTTCTATGGGAGCAGTGATGTAATGTGTGACCCCGCTCCGTCCACTTCTATGGGAGCAGTGATGTAATGTGTGACCCCGCTCTTTACACTTCTATGGGAGCAGTGGTGTAATGTGTGACCCCGCTTCGTCCACTTCTATGGTAGCAGTGTTTTAATGTATGATCCCGCTCCGTCTTCATCCATGGGAGCAGTGGTGTAATGTATGACCCCGCTCTGTACACTTTTATGGGAGCAGTGGTGTAATGTGTGACCCTGCTCTGTGCACTTCTATGGGAGCAGTGTGGTAATGTGTGACTCCGCTCTGTACACTTCTATGGGAGCAGTGGTGTAATGTATGACCCTGCTCTGTACACTTCTATGGGAACAGAGGTGTAATGTGTGACCCTGCTCTGTACACTTCTATGGGAGCAGTGGTGTAATGTGTGACCCTTCTCTGTACACTTCTATGGGAGCAGTGGTGTAATGTGTGACCCCGCTCTGTACACGTCTATGGGAGCAGTGGTGTAATTTGTCACTCTGCTCTGTACACTTCTATGGGAGCAGTGGTGTAATGTGTGACCCCGCTCTGTCTACGTCTATGGGAGCAGTGGTGTAATGTATGACCCCGCTCTGTACACTTTTATGGGAGCAATGGTGTAATGCGTGACCCCTCTCTGTACACTTCTATGGGAGCAGTGGTGTAATGTGTGACCCCTCTCTGTACACTTCTATGGGAGCAGTAGTGTAATGCTTGACTCCGCTTTCTACATTTCTATGGAAGCAGTGGTGTAATGTGTGACCCCGCTCCATGCACTTCTATGTGAGCAGAGGTGTAATGTGTGACCCCGCTCTGTCTACGTCTATGGGAGCAGTGGTGTAATGTGTGACCCCGCTCTGTCTACGTCTGTGGGAGCAGTGGTGTAATGTGTGACCCCGCTCTGTCTACGTCTATGGGAGCAGAGGTGTAATGTGTGACCCCGCTCTTTACACTTCTATGGGAGCAGTGGTGTTATGTGTGATCCCTCTCCGTCCACTTCTATGGGAGCAGTGCTGTAATGTGTGACCCCGCTGTCTACGTCTATGGGAGCAGTGGTATTATGTGTGATCCCGCTCTGTCCACTTCTATGGGAGCAGAGGTGTAATGTTTGACCCCGCTCCATCCACTTGTATGGGAGCAGCGGTTTAATGTGTGACCCCGCACTTTACACTTCTATGGAAGCAGTGGTTTAATGCGTGACCCCGCTCTGTACACTTCTATGGGAGCAGTGGTGTAATGCGTGACTCCGCTCTGTACACTTCTATGGGAGCAGTGCTGTAATGTGTGACCCCAATCCGTTCACTTCTATGGGAGCAGAGGTGTAATGTGCGACCCCGCTCTGTCTACGTCTATTGGAGCAGTGGTGTAATGTGTGACCCCGCTCTGTACACTCCTATGTGAGCAGTGTTGTAATGTGTGACCCCGATCCGTCCACTTCTATGGGAGCAGTGGTGTAATGTGTGACCCCGCTCTGTCTACGTCTGTGGGAGCAGTGATGTAATGTGTGACCCCTCTCCGTCCACTTCTATGGGAGCAGTGGTGTAATGTGTGACCCCGCTGTCTACGTCTATGGGAGCAGTGGTGTTATGTGTGATTCCCGCTCTGTCCACTTCTATGGCAGCAGAGGTGTAATGTTTGACTCCGCTCTATCCACTTGAATGGGAGCAGCGGTTTAATGCGTTACCCCGCTCTGTACACTTCTATGGGAGCAGTGGTGTAATGCATGACTCCGCTCTGTACACTTCTATGGGAGCAGTAGTGTAATGTGTGATCCCACTCTGTCTACATCTATGGGGGCAGTGGTGTAATGTGTGATCCCACTCCGTCCACTTCTATGGGAGCAGTGGTGTAATGTGTGACCCCGCTCTATCTACGTCTGTGGGAGCAGTGGTGTAATGTGTGACCCCGCTCTGTACACTTCTATGGGAGCAGAGGTGTAATGTGTGACCCCGCTCTGTACACTTCTATGGGAGCAGAGGTGTAATGTGTGACCCCACTCTGTACACTTCTATGGGAGCAGTAGTGTAATGTGTGACCCCGCTCTGTCTACATCTATGAGACCAGTGGTGTAATGTATGACCCCGCTCCGTCCACTTCTATGGGACCAGTAGTGTAATGTGTGACCCCTCTCCGTCTTTGTCTATGGGAGCAGTGGTGTAATGTATGACCCCGCTCTGTACACTTTTATGGGAGCAGTGATGTAATGTGTGACCCCTATCTGTACACTTCTATGGGAGCAGTGGTGTAATCTGTGACCCCACTCTGTCTACGTCTGTGGGAGCAGTGGTGTAATGTGTGACCCCTCTGTACACTTCTATGGGAGCAGTGGTGTAATGTGTGACCCCGCTCTGTTCACTCCTATGGGAGTAGTGGTGTAATGTGTGACCCCTCTCAGTCCACTTCTATGGGAGCAGTGGTGTAATGTGTGACCCCGCTCTGTCTACGTCTGTGTGAGCAGTTGTGTAATGTGTGATCACGCTCCGTCCACTTCTATGGGAGCAGAGGTGTAATCCGTCACCCCGCTCTGTACACTTCTATGGGAGCAGTGGTGTAATGTGTGACCCCTCTCTGTCTACATCAATGGGAGCAGTGGTGTAATGTGTGACCCCGCTCTGTCTACGTCTGTGTGAGCAGTTGTGTAATGTGTGATCACGCTCCGTCCACTTCTATGGGAGCAGAGGTGTAATCCGTCACTCCGCTCTGTACACTTCTATGGGAGCAGTGGTGTAATGTGTGACCCTGCTCTGTCTACGTCTGTGGGAGCAGAGGTGTAATGTGTGACCCCCGCTCTGTACACTTCTATGGTAACAGAGGTGTAATGTGTGACCCTGCTCTGTACACTTCTATGGGAGCAGTAGTGTAATGTATGACCCTGCTCTATACACTTCTATGGGAGCAGTGGTATAATGTGTGACCCCTCTGTACACTTCTATGGGAGCAGTGGTGTAATGTGTGACCCCGCACTGTACACTTCTATGGGAGCAGTGGTGTAATGCGTGACCCCGATCTGTACACTCCTATGGGAGCAGTGGTGTAATGTGTGACCCCGCTCCGTCCACTTCTATGGAAGCAGTGGTGTAATGTGTGACCCCGCTCTGTCTACGTCTGTGTGAGCAGTGTTGTAATGTGTGACAACGCTCCGTCCACTTCTATGGCAGCAGAGGTGTAATGCGTCACCCCGCTCTGTACACTTCTATTGGAGCAGTGGTGTAATGTGTGACCCCTCTCTGTCTACATCAATGGGAGCAGTGGTGTAATGTGTGACCCTGCTCTGTCCACGTCTGTGGGAGCAGTGATGTAATGTGTGACCACGCTCCGTCCACTTCTATGGGAGCAGAGGTGTAATGTGTGACCCCGCTCCGTCCACTTCTATGGTAGCAGAGGTGTAATGTATGACCCTGCTCTATACACTTCTATGGGAGCAGTGGTGTAATGTGTGACCCCTCTGTACACTTCTATGGGAGCAGTGGTGTAATGTGTGACCCCACTCCGTCCACTTCTATGGGAGCAGTGGTGTAATGTGTGACCCCGCTCTGTCTACGTCTGTGTGAGCAGTGGTGTAATGTGTGACAAAGCTCCGTCCACTTCTATGGGAACAGAGGTGTAATGCGTCACCCCGCTCTGTACACTTCTATGGGAGCAGTGGTGTAATGTGTGACCCCTCTCTGTCTACATCAATGGGAGCAGTGGTGTAATGTGTGACCCTGCTCTGTCCACGTCTGTGGGAGCAGTGATGTAATGTGTGAACACACTCCGTCCACTTCTATGGGAGCAGAGGTGTAATGTGTGACCCCGCTCTGTCTACGTCTGTGTGAGCAGTGGTGTAATGTGTGACCCCGCTCTGTACACTCCTATGGGAGCAGTGGTGTAATGTGTGACCCCGCTCCGTCCACTTCTCTGGGAGCAGTGGTGTAATGTGTGACCCCGCTCTGTCTACGTCTGTGTGAGCAGTGGTGTAATGTGTGACAACGCTCTGTCCACTTCTATGGCAGCATAGGTGTAATGCGTCACCCCGCTCTGTACACTTCTATGGGAGCAGTGGGGTAATGTTTGACCCCTCTCTGTCTACATCAATGGGAGCAGTGGTGTAATGTGTGACCCCGCTCTGTACACTCCTATGGGAGCAGTGGTGTAATGTGTGACCCCGCTCCGTCCACTTCTATGGGAGCAGTGGTGTAATGTGTGACCCCGCTCTGTCTACGTCTGTGTGAGCAGTGGTGTAATGTGTGACAACGCTCTGTCCACTTCTATGGCAGCAGAGGTGTAATGCGTCACCCCGCTCTGTACACTTCTATGGGAGCAGTGGTGTAATGTTTGACCCCTCTCTGTCTACATCAATGGGAGCAGAGGTGTAATGTGTGACCCTGCTCTGTCTACGTCTGTGGGAGCAGTGGTGTAATGTGTGACCACGCTCCGTCCACTTCTATGGGAGCAGAGGTGTAATGTGTGACCCCGCTCCGTCCACTTCTATGGGAGCAGAGGTGTAATGTATGACCCTGCTCTATACACTTCTGTGGGAGCAGTGGTGTAATGTGTGACCCCTCTGTACACTTCTATGGGAGCAGTGGTGTAATGTGTGACCCCGCACTGTACACTTCTATGGGAGCAGTGGTGTAATGCGTGACCCCGATCTGTACACTCCTATGGGAGCAGTGGTGTAATGTGTGACCCCGCTCCGTCCACTTCTATGGAAGCAGTGGTGTAATGTGTGACCCCGCTCTGTCTACGTCTGTGTGAGCAGTGTTGTAATGTGTGACAACGCTCCGTCCACTTCTATGGCAGCAAAGGTGTAATGCGTCACCCCGCTCTGTACACTTCTATTGGAGCAGTGGTGTAATGTGTGACCCCTCTCTGTCTACATCAATGGGAGCAGTGGTGTAATGTGTGACCCTGCTCTGTCCACGTCTGTGGGAGCAGTGATGTAATGTGTGACCACGCTCCGTCCACTTCTATGGGAGCAGAGGTGTAATGTGTGACCCCGCTCCGTCCACTTCTATGGTAGCAGAGGTGTAATGTATGACCCTGCTCTATACACTTCTATGGGAGCAGTGGTGTAATGTGTGACCCCTCTGTACACTTCTATGGGAGCAGTGGTGTAATGTGTGACCCCACTCCGTCCACTTCTATGGGAGCAGTGGTGTAATGTGTGACCCCGCTCTGTCTACGTCTGTGTGAGCAGTGGTGTAATGTGTGACAAAGCTCCGTCCACTTCTATGGGAACAGAGGTGTAATGCGTCACCCCGCTCTGTACACTTCTATGGGAGCAGTGGTGTAATGTGTGACCCCTCTCTGTCTACATCAATGGGAGCAGTGGTGTAATGTGTGACCCTGCTCTGTCCACGTCTGTGGGAGCAGTGATGTAATGTGTGAACACACTCCGTCCACTTCTATGGGAGCAGAGGTGTAATGTGTGACCCCGCTCTGTCTACGTCTGTGTGAGCAGTGGTGTAATGTGTGACCCCGCTCTGTACACTCCTATGGGAGCAGTGGTGTAATGTGTGACCCCGCTCCGTCCACTTCTATGGGAGCAGTGGTGTAATGTGTGACCCCGCTCTGTCTACGTCTGTGTGAGCAGTGGTGTAATGTGTGACAACGCTCTGTCCACTTCTATGGCAGCATAGGTGTAATGCGTCACCCCGCTCTGTACACTTCTATGGGAGCAGTGGGGTAATGTTTGACCCCTCTCTGTCTACATCAATGGGAGCAGTGGTGTAATGTGTGACCCCGCTCTGTACACTCCTATGGGAGCAGTGGTGTAATGTGTGACCCCGCTCCGTCCACTTCTATGGGAGCAGTGGTGTAATGTGTGACCCCGCTCTGTCTACGTCTGTGTGAGCAGTGGTGTAATGTGTGACAACGCTCTGTCCACTTCTATGGCAGCAGAGGTGTAATGCGTCACCCCGCTCTGTACACTTCTATGGGAGCAGTGGTGTAATGTTTGACCCCTCTCTGTCTACATCAATGGGAGCAGAGGTGTAATGTGTGACCCTGCTCTGTCTACGTCTGTGGGAGCAGTGGTGTAATGTGTGACCACGCTCCGTCCACTTCTATGGGAGCAGAGGTGTAATGTGTGACCCCGCTCCGTCCACTTCTATGGGAGCAGAGGTGTAATGTATGACCCTGCTCTATACACTTCTGTGGGAGCAGTGGTGTAATGTGTGACCCCTCTGTACACTTCTATGGGAGCAGTGGTGTAATGTGTGACCCCGCTCCGTCCACTTCTATGGGAGCAGTGGTGTAATGTGTGACCCCGCTCTGTCTACGTCTGTGTGAGCAGTGGTGTAATGTGTGACCACGCTCCGTCCACTTCTATGGGAACAGAGGTGTAATGCGTCACCCCGCTCTGTACACTTCTATGGGAGCAGTAGTGTAATGTGTGACCCTGCTCTGTCCACGTCTGTGGGAGCAGTGGTGTAATGTGTGAACACACTCCGTCCACTTCTATGGGAGCAGAGGTGTAATGTGTGACCCCGCTCCTCCCACTTCTATGGGAGCAGAGGTGTAATGTGTGACCCCGCTCTGTACACTCCTATGGGAGCAGTGGTGTAATGTGTGTCCCCGCTCGGTCTACGTCTGTGGGATCAGTGGTGTAATGTGTGACCCCGCTCTGTACACTTCTATGGGAGCAGTGGTGTAATGTGTGACCCCGCTCTTTACACTTCTATGGGAGCAGTGGTGTAATGTGTGATCCCGCTCCATCCACTTCTATGGGAGCAGTGGTGTAATGTATGACCCCGCTCTGTACACTTTTATGGGAGCAGTGGTGTAATGTTTGACCCCGCTCTGTACACTTCTATGGGAGCAGTAGTGTAATGTGTGACCCCTCTCTCTACACTTCTATGGGAGCAGTGGTGTAATGTATGACCCCGCTCTGTACACTTCTATTGGAGCAGTGATGTAATGTGTGACCCCGCTCCGTCCACTTCTATGGGTGCAGTGATGCAATGTGTGACCCCGCTCCGTCCTCTTCTATGGGAGCAGTTGTTTAATGTATGACCCCGCTCCGTCTTCATCTATGAGAGCAGTGGTGTAATGTATGACGCCGCTCTGTACACTTCTATGGGAGCAGTGGTGTAATGTGTGACTCCGCTCTGTACACTTCTATGGGAGCAGTGGTGTAATGTATGACCCCGCTCTGTACACTTCTATGGGAACAGAGGTGTAATGTGTGACCCTGCTCATTACACTTCTATGGGAGCAGTGGCGTAATGTGTGACCCCCCTCTGTACACTTCTATGGGAGCAGTGGTGTAATGTGTGACCCCGCTCTGTACACGTCTATGGGAGCAGTGGTGTAATGCGTGACCCCCCTCTGTACACTTCTATGGGAGCAGTGGTGTAATGTGTGACCCCGCTCTGTACACTCCTATGGGAGCAGTGGTGTAATGCGTGACCCCGCTCTGTACACTCCTATGGGAGCAGTGGTGTAATGTGTGACCCCGCTCCGTCCACTTATATGGGAGCAGTGGTGTAATGTGTGACCCCGCTCTGTCTACGTCTGTGTGAGCAGTGGTGTAATGTGTGACAACGCTCCGTCCACTTCTATGGTAGCAGAGGTGTAATGTATGACCCTGCTCTATACACTTCTATGGGAGCAGTGGTGTAATGTGTGACCCCTCTGTACACTTCTATGGGAGCAGTGGTGTAATGTGTGACCCCGCTCCGTCCACTTCTATGGGAGCAGTGGTGTAATGTGTGACCCCGCTCTGTCTACGTCTGTGTGAGCAGTGGTGTAATGTGTGACAAAGCTCCGTCCACTTCTATGGGAACAGAGGTGTAATGCGTCACCCCGCTCTGTACACTTCTATGGGAGCAGTGGTGTAATGTGTGACCCCTCTCTGTCTACATCAATGGGAGCAGTGGTGTAATGTGTGACCCTGCTCTGTCCACGTCTGTGGGAGCAGTGATGTAATGTGTGAACACAATCCGTCCACTTCTATGGGAGCAGAGGTGTAATGTGTGACCCCGCTCTGTCTACGTCTGTGTGAGCAGTGGTGTAATGTGTGACCCCGCTCTGTACACTCCTATGGGAGCAGTGGTGTAATGTGTGACCCCGCTCCGTCCACTTCTATGGGAGCAGTGGTGTAATGTGTGACCCCGCTCTCTCTACGTCTGTGTGAGCAGTGGTGTAATGTGTGACAACGCTCTGTCCACTTCTATGGCAGCAGAGGTGTAATGCGTCACCCCGCTCTGTACACTTCTATGGGAGCAGTGGTGTAATGTTTGACCCCTCTCTGTCTACATCAATGGGAGCAGTGGTGTAATGTGTGACCCCGCTCTGTAAACTCCTATGGGAGCAGTGGTGTAATGTGTGACCCCGCTCCGTCCACTTCTATGGGAGCAGTGGTGTAATGTGTGACCCCGCTCTGTCTACGTCTGTGTGAGCAGTGGTGTAATGTGTGACAACGCTCTGTCCACTTCTATGGCAGCAGAGGTGTAATGCGTCACCCCGCTCTGTACACTTCTATGGGAGCAGTGGTGTAATGTGTGACCCCACTCTGTCCACTTCTATGGGAGCAGTGGTGTAATGTGTGACCCCGCTCTGTCTACGTCTGTGTGAGCAGTGGTGTAATGTGTGACAAAGCTCCGTCCACTTCTATGGGAACAGAGGTGTAATGCATCACCCCGCTCTGTACACTTCTATGGGAGCAGAGGTGTAATGTGTGACCCCGCTCTGTCTACGTCTGTGTGAGCAGTGGTGTATTGTGTGACCCCGCTCTGTACACTCCTATGGGAGCAGTGGTGTAATGTGTGACCCCGCTCCGTCCACTTCTATTGAGCAGTGGTGTAATGTGTGACCCCGCTCTGTCTACGTCTGTGTGAGCAGTGGTGTAATGTGTGACAACGCTCTGTCCACTTCTATGGCAGCAGAGGTGTAATGCGTCACCCCGCTCTGTACACTTCTATGGGAGCAGTGGTGTAATGTTTGACCCCTCTCTGTCTACATCAATGGGAGCAGTGGTGTAATATGTGACCCTGCTCTGTCTACGTCTGTGGGAGCAGTGGTGTAATGTGTGACCACGCTCCGTCCACTTCTATGGGAGCAGAGGTGTAATGTGTGACCCCGCTCTGTCTACGTCTGTGTGAGCAGTGGTGTAATGTGTGACCCCGCTCTGTACACTCCTATGGGAGCAGTGGTGTAATGTGTGACCCCGCTCCGTCCACTTCTATGGGAGCAGTGGTGTAATGTGTGACCCCGTTCTCTCTACGTCTGTGTGAGCAGTGGTGTAATGTGTGACAACGCTCTGTCCACTTCTATGGCAGCAGAGGTGTAATGCGTCACCCCGCTCTGTACACTTCTATGGGAGCAGTGGTGTAATGTTTGACGCCTCTCTGTCTACATCAATGGGAGCAGTGGTGTAATGTGTGACCCCGCTCTGTAAACTCCTATGGGAGCAGTGGTGTAATGTGTGACCCCGCTCCGTCCACTTCTATGGGAGCAGTGGTGTAATGTGTGACCCCGCTCTGTCTACGTCTGTGTGAGCAGTGGTGTAATGTGTGACAACGCTCTGTCCACTTCTATGGCAGCAGAGGTGTAATGCGTCACCCCGCTCTGTACACTTCTATGGGAGCAGTGGTGTAATGTTTGACCCCTCTCTGTCTACATCAATGGGAGCAGAGGTGTAATGTGTGACCCTGCTCTGTCTACGTCTGTGGGAGCAGTGGTGTAATGTGTGACCACGCTCCGTCCACTTCTATGAGAGCAGAGGTGTAATGTGTGACCCCGCTCCGTCCACTTCTATGGGAGCAGAGGTGTAATGTATGACCCTGCTCTATACACTTCTGTGGGAGCAGTGGTGTAATGTGTGACCCCTCTGTACACTTCTATGGGAGCAGTGGTGTAATGTGTGACCCCGCTCCGTCCACTTCTATGGGAGCAGTGGTGTAATGTGTGACCCCGCTCTGTCTACGTCTGTGTGAGCAGTGGTGTAATGTGTGACCACGCTCCGTCCACTTCTATGGGAACAGAGGTGTAATCCGTCACCCCGCTCTGTACACTTCTATGGGAGCAGTAGTGTAATGTGTGACCCTGCTCTGTCCACGTCTGTGGGAGCAGTGGTGTAATGTGTGAACACACTCCGTCCACTTCTATGGGAGCAGAGGTGTAATGTGTGACCCCGCTCCTCCCACTTCTATGGGAGCAGAGGTGTAATGTGTGACCCCGCTCTGTACACTCCTATGGGAGCAGTGGTGTAATGTGTGACCCCGCTCTTTACACTTCTATGGGAGCAGTGGTGTAATGTGTGATCCCGCTCCATCCACTTCTATGGGAGCAGTGGTGTAATGTTTGACCCCGCTCTGTACACTTCTATGGGAGCAGTAGTGTAATGTGTGACCCCTCTCTGTACACTTCTATGGGAGCAGTGGTGTAATGTATGACCCCGCTCTGTACACTTCTATTGGAGCAGTGATGTAATGTGTGACCGCGCTCCGTCCACTTCTATGGGTGCAGTGATGCAATGTGTGACCCCGCTCCGTCCACTTCTATGGGAGCAGTGGTGTAATGTGTGACCCCGCTCCGTCCTCTTCTATGGGAGCAGTGGTTTAATGTATGACCCCGCTCCGTCTTCATCTATGAGAGCAGTGGTGTAATGTGTGACTCCGCTCTGTACACTTCTATGGGAGCAGTGGTGTAATGTGTGACTCCGCTCTGTACACTTCTATGGGAGCAGTGGTGTAATGTATGACCCCGCTCTGTACACTTTTATGGGAACAGAGGTGTAATGTGTGACCCTGCTCATTACACTTCTATGGGAGCAGTGGCGTAATGTGTGACCCCCCTCTGTACACGTCTATGGGAGCAGTGGTGTAATGTGTGACTCCCCTCTGTACACTTCTATTGGATCAGTGGTGTAATGTGTGACCCCGCTCTGTACACTTCTATGGGAGCAGTGGTGTAATGCCTACCCCGCTCTGTACACTTCTATGGGAGCAGTGGTGTAATGTGTGACCCCGCTCTGTACACGTCTATGGGAGCAGTGGTGTAATGTGTGACCCCCCTCTGTACACTTCTATTGGATCAGTGGTGTAATGTGTGACCCCGCTCTGTACACTTCTATGGGAGCAGTGGTGTAATGCGTGACCCCGCTCTGTACACTCCTATGGGAGCAGTGGTGTAATGTGTGACCCCGCTCCGTCCACTTCTATGGGAGCAGTGGTGTAATGTGTGACCCCGCTCTGTCTACGTCTGTGTGAGCAGTGGTGTAATGTGTGACAACGCTCCGTCCACTTCTATGGCAGCAGAGGTGTAATGCGTCACCCCGCTCTGTACACTTCTATGGGAGCAGTGGTGTAATGTGTGACCCCTCTCTGTCTACATCAATGGGAGCAGTGGTGTAATATGTGACCCTGCTCTGTCTACGTCTGTGGGAGCAGTGGTGTAATGTGTGACCACGCTCCGTCCACTTCTATGGGAGCAGAGGTGTAATGTGTGACCCCGCTCCATCCACTTCTATGGTAGCAGAGGTGTAATGTATGACCCTGCTCTATACACTTCTATGGGAGCAGTGGTGTAATGTGTGACCCCTCTGTACACTTCTATGGGAGCAGTGGTGTAATGTGTGACCCCACTCCGTCCACTTCTATGGGAGCAGTGGTGTAATGTGTGACCCCGCTCTGTCTACGTCTGTGTGAGCAGTGGTGTAATGTGTGACAAAGCTCCGTCCACTTCTATGGGAACAGAGGTGTAATGCGTCACCCCGCTATGTACACTTCTATGGGAGCAGTGGTGTAATGTGTGACCCCTCTCTGTCTACATCAATGGGAGCAGTGGTGTAATGTGTGACGCTGCTCTGTCCACGTCTGTGGGAGCAGTGATGTAATGTGTGAACACACTCCGTCCACTTCTATGAGAGCAGAGGTGTAATGTGTGACCCCGCTCTGTCTACGTCTGTGTGAGCAGTGGTGTAATGTGTGACCCCGCTCTGTACACTCCTATGGGAGCAGTGGTGTAATGTGTGACCCCGCTCTGTCTACGTCTGTGTGAGCAGTAGTGTAATATGTGACTCCGCTCTGTACACTTCTATGGGAGCAGTGGTGTAATGTTTGACCCCTCTCTGTCTACATCAATGGGAGCAGTGGTGTAATATGTGACCCCGCTCTGTCTACGTCTGTGTGAGCAGTAGTGTAATATGTGACTCCGCTCTGTACACTTCTATGGGAGCAGTGGTGTAATGTTTGACCCCTCTCTGTCTACATCAATGGGAGCAGTGGTGTAATGTGTGACCACGCTCCGTCCACTTCTATGGGAGCAGAGGTGTAATGTGTGACCCCGCTCCGTCCACTTCTATGGGAGCAGAGGTGTAATGTATGACCCTGCTCTATACACTTCTGTGGGAGCAGTGGTGTAATGTGTGACCTCTCTGTACACTTCTATGGGAGCAGTGGTGTAATGTGTGACCCCGCTCCGTCCACTTCTATGGGAGCAGTGGTGTAATGTGTGACCACGCTCCGTCCACTTCTATGGGAACAGAGGTGTAATGCGTCACCCCGCTCTGTACACTTCTATGGGAGCAGTAGTGTAATGTGTGACCCTGCTCTGTCCACGTCTGTGGGAGCAGTGGTGTAATGTGTGAACACATTCCGTCCACTTCTATGGGAGCAGAGGTGTAATGTGTGACTCCGCTCCTCCCACTTCTATGGGAGCAGAGGTGTAATGTGTGACCCCGCTCCGTCCTCTTCTATGGGAGCAGTGGTTTAATGTATGACCCCGCTCTGTGCACTTTTATGGGAGCAGTGGTGTAATGTGTGACCCCGCTCTGTACACTTTTATGGGAGCAGTGGTGTAATGTGTGATCCTGCTCTGTACACTTCTATGGGAGTAGTGGTATAATGTGTGACTCCGCTCTGTACACTTCTATTGGAGCAGTGGTGTAATGTATGACTCCGCTCTGTACACTTCTATGGGAACAGAGGTGTAATGTGTGACCCTGCTCATTACACTTCTATGGGAGCAGTGGCGTAATATGTGACCCCCTCTGTACACTTCTATGGGAGCAGTGGTGTAATGTGTGACCCCGCTCTGTACACGTCTATGGGAGCAGTGGTGTAATGTGTGACCCCCCTCTGTACACTTCTATTGGATCAGTGGTGTAATGTGTGACCCCGCTCTGTACACTTCTATGGGAGCAGTGGTGTAATGCCTACCCCGCTCTGTACACTTCTATGGGAGCAGTGGTGTAATGTGTGACCCCGCTCTGTACACGTCTATGGGAGCAGTGGTGTAATGTGTGACCCCCCTCTGTACACTTCTATTGGATCAGTGGTGTAATGTGTGACCCCGCTCTGTACACTTCTATGGGAGCAGTGGTGTAATGCGTGACCCCGCTCTGTACACTCCTATGGGAGCAGTGGTGTAATGTGTGACCCCGCTCCGTCCACTTCTATGGGAGCAGTGGTGTAATGTGTGACCCCGCTCTGTCTACGTCTGTGTGAGCAGTGGTGTAATGTGTGACAACGCTCCGTCCACTTCTATGGCAGCAGAGGTGTAATGCGTCACCCCGCTCTGTACACTTCTATGGGAGCAGTGGTGTAATGTGTGACCCCTCTCTGTCTACATCAATGGGAGCAGTGGTGTAATATGTGACCCTGCTCTGTCTACGTCTGTGGGAGCAGTGGTGTAATGTGTGACCACGCTCCGTCCACTTCTATGGGAGCAGAGGTGTAATGTGTGACCCCGCTCCATCCACTTCTATGGTAGCAGAGGTGTAATGTATGACCCTGCTCTATACACTTCTATGGGAGCAGTGGTGTAATGTGTGACCCCTCTGTACACTTCTATGGGAGCAGTGGTGTAATGTGTGACCCCACTCCGTCCACTTCTATGGGAGCAGTGGTGTAATGTGTGACCCCGCTCTGTCTACGTCTGTGTGAGCAGTGGTGTAATGTGTGACAAAGCTCCGTCCACTTCTATGGGAACAGAGGTGTAATGCGTCACCCCGCTATGTACACTTCTATGGGAGCAGTGGTGTAATGTGTGACCCCTCTCTGTCTACATCAATGGGAGCAGTGGTGTAATGTGTGACGCTGCTCTGTCCACGTCTGTGGGAGCAGTGATGTAATGTGTGAACACACTCCGTCCACTTCTATGAGAGCAGAGGTGTAATGTGTGACCCCGCTCTGTCTACGTCTGTGTGAGCAGTGGTGTAATGTGTGACCCCGCTCTGTACACTCCTATGGGAGCAGTGGTGTAATGTGTGACCCCGCTCTGTCTACGTCTGTGTGAGCAGTAGTGTAATATGTGACTCCGCTCTGTACACTTCTATGGGAGCAGTGGTGTAATGTTTGACCCCTCTCTGTCTACATCAATGGGAGCAGTGGTGTAATATGTGACCCCGCTCTGTCTACGTCTGTGTGAGCAGTAGTGTAATATGTGACTCCGCTCTGTACACTTCTATGGGAGCAGTGGTGTAATGTTTGACCCCTCTCTGTCTACATCAATGGGAGCAGTGGTGTAATGTGTGACCACGCTCCGTCCACTTCTATGGGAGCAGAGGTGTAATGTGTGACCCCGCTCCGTCCACTTCTATGGGAGCAGAGGTGTAATGTATGACCCTGCTCTATACACTTCTGTGGGAGCAGTGGTGTAATGTGTGACCTCTCTGTACACTTCTATGGGAGCAGTGGTGTAATGTGTGACCCCGCTCCGTCCACTTCTATGGGAGCAGTGGTGTAATGTGTGACCACGCTCCGTCCACTTCTATGGGAACAGAGGTGTAATGCGTCACCCCGCTCTGTACACTTCTATGGGAGCAGTAGTGTAATGTGTGACCCTGCTCTGTCCACGTCTGTGGGAGCAGTGGTGTAATGTGTGAACACATTCCGTCCACTTCTATGGGAGCAGAGGTGTAATGTGTGACTCCGCTCCTCCCACTTCTATGGGAGCAGAGGTGTAATGTGTGACCCCGCTCCGTCCTCTTCTATGGGAGCAGTGGTTTAATGTATGACCCCGCTCTGTGCACTTTTATGGGAGCAGTGGTGTAATGTGTGACCCCGCTCTGTACACTTTTATGGGAGCAGTGGTGTAATGTGTGATCCTGCTCTGTACACTTCTATGGGAGTAGTGGTATAATGTGTGACTCCGCTCTGTACACTTCTATTGGAGCAGTGGTGTAATGTATGACTCCGCTCTGTACACTTCTATGGGAACAGAGGTGTAATGTGTGACCCTGCTCATTACACTTCTATGGGAGCAGTGGCGTAATATGTGACCCCCTCTGTACACTTCTATGGGAGCAGTGGTGTAATGTGTGACCCCGCTCTGTACACGTCTATGGGAGCAGTGGTGTAATGTGTGACCCCCCTCTGTACACTTCTATGGGAGCAGTGATGTAATGTGTGACCCCGCTCTGTACACTTCTATGGGAGCAGAGGTGTAGTGTGTGACCCCGCTCTGTACACTTCTATGGGAGCAGAGGTGTAGTGTGTGACCCCGCTCTGTACACTTCTATGGGAGCAGTAGTGTAATGTGTGACCCCGCTCTGTCTACATCTATGGGAGCAGAGTTGTAATGTGTGACCCCGCTCTGTACACTTCTATGGGAGCAGAGGTGTAATGTGTGACCCCGCTCTGTACACTTCTATGGGAGCAGAGGTGTAATGTGTGACCCCGCTCCTTCCACTTCTTTGGGAGCAGTGGTGTAATGTGTGACCCCGCTCTGTCTACATCTATGGGAGCAGAGGTGTAATGTGTGACCCCGCTCTGTACACTTCTATGGGAGCAGAGGTGTAATGTGTGACCCCGCTCTGTACACTTCTATGGGAGCAGAGGTGTAATGTGTGACCCCTATTTGTACACTTCTATGGAAGCAGAGGTGTAATGTGTGACCCCGATCTGTACACTTCTATGGGAGCAGTAGTGTAATGTGTGACCTCTTTCCGTCTACTTCTTTGGGAGCAGTGGTGTAATGTGTGACCCCGCTCTGTCTACATGTATGGGAGCAGAGGTGTAATGTGTGACCCCGCTCTGTACACTTCTATGGGAGCAGAGGTGTAATGTGTGACCCTTATCTGTACACTTCTATGGGAGCAGAGGTGTAATGTATGACCTCGCTTCATCCACTTCTATGGAAGCAGTGGTGTAATGTGTCCCCGCTCTGTACACTTCTATGGGAGCAGAGGTGTAATGTGTGGTCCCGCTCTGTACACTTCTATGGGAGCAGAGGTGTAATGTGTGGCCCCGCTCTGTACACTTCTATGGGAGCAGAGGTGTAATGTGTGGCCCCGCACTGTACACTTCTATGGAAACAGTGGTGTAATGTGTGACCCCGCTCTGTACACTTCTATGGAAACAGTGGTGTAATGTGTGACCCCGCTCTGTACACTTCTATGGGTGCAGTGGTGTAATGTGTGACCTCGCTTCATCCACTTCTATGGAAGCAGTGATGTAATGTGTGACCCCGCTCTGTACACTTCTATGGGAGCAGAGGTGTAATGTGTGACCTCGCTTCATCCACTTCTATGGAAGCAGTGATGTAATGTGTGGCCCCGCTCTGTACACTTCTATGGGAGCAGAGGTGTAATGTGTGGCCCCGCTCTGTACACTTCTATGGGAGCAGTGGTGTAATGTGTGACCCCGCTCTATGCACTTCTATGGGAGCAGTGGTGTAATGTGTGACCTCGCTTCATCCACTTCTATAGAAGTAGTGGTGTAATATGTGGCCCCGCTCTGTACACTTCTATGGGAGCAGAGGTGTAATGTGTGGCCCCGCTCTGTACACTTCTATGGGAGCAGAGGTGTAATGTGTGACCCCGCTCTATACACTTCTATGGGAGCAGTGGTGTAATGTGTGACCCCGCTCTATACACTTCTATGGGAGCAGTGGTGTAATGTGTGACCCCCCTCTATACACTTCTATGGGAGCAGTGGTGTAATGTGTGACCCCGCTCTATACACTTCTATGGGAGCAGTGGTGTAATGTGTGACCCCCCTCTATACACTTCTATGGGAGCAGTGGTGTAATGTGTGACCCCGCTCTATACACTTCTATGGGAGCAGTGGTTTAATGGAATCGGTTGCTGCAGGACCCCTGATACTTTTTACACTCCCCACAAAGCGTTAAGAGGAGATAAATGGAGAAACCTGCAGCTTTCAGTGCGGCCACAGGATCCCCCCTGGCCTAAGTGCTTGATTGCAGCTCCGACTATTGCGTCCCCCTATAGGCAGTGATTGCACTTATAGAAAGCGCTCTTCAGACCCTAAAATCTCACCATTATCACCTATTTGACTAAAACATTTAGTTAGTTGTGCAAAAACTTTTTTTTTCATTTATTCTTTTAAAATCCCATTGATGGACCATTGTAACAGCTGTAATATTCTCATTTATCTACAATAAACTTTAAGGTGAATAAAGATTTCTTGTAACTATAATTAATTGGACAAGTTTATTTGTTCTTAACAGATAATGTACAGAGATGTTAAATCCTATCCTAAGCATAATCTGATTTTAGATTCTTAGGGGTGATGCCGGCTTATAGTTTAGCGGACGACGCCTTAACAACAAAGCTGGTGACATTCTATGAGACTAAGACATCGTCTGACATCCCCTCGCATCAAGCAACCGTCCTTTTATTTGAGCCATCCGACGGGACTCTCAAAGCTGTAAGTACGATGCTTCATTGATGTACAACTCTTCCTAGTTTATAGGAATATTGAGATTTTGTTCATTTTCCAGCAGGGGGCACCAAAGCTCTTTATGCTCCTCTGTCTCTAGTGTAGTAATAGGATGGATGGGAAATGGTTAATATTTGCTGTATTAAATGTTCTTTCTCTAATTTTTTTTTCTGTAAAATTATGCCATTTTAACAGTAATTTACAGGGTAACTGATATAGCATTTTAGTTACATGTCCCAGATGTGCTGGAACTATGTGTAAGTTATACAATATCTAACTCTTTTATAACTTGTAAAAACTATTCCAGGTCTACTATGCCTCTGGAGTATTATCTGCAATAACTAATATCAAGATTATCTAGACTACAAATCGCATTTTCAGTTATCATAAAAGCAAATTCTGAGTTAAAGGAGGTGTCTACCTTCAGGATCATTTTTTATTATTATTATTATTATTATTATTTAAAGGGAATCTGTCACCAGGTTTTTGTTACCTCATCTGAGAGCAGCATGATGTAGGGAAAAAGACCCTGATTCCAGCGATGTATCATTTAGTTCACTGGCAGCTACGCTTGTGACAAAATTTAGAGTTTTTAGATGTAGCATGTAGCAGAGCTGAGAAAGCTAACCCCGCCCACACCAGGCTCTCTATGTACATTGTATATTGACAGCAAGCTGCTTATCAGAGGAGGGGGTGTGGTCAGACCAGGAAGCACATGGGCACCAGTCCAGGCAGTGATAATCTCCAGCTGATAAAACACTCATTGTATTGAAACAACAGCACACAGCCTAATAAGTGATATATTACTGAAATCAGGATCTCAGCCCCTACCTCATGTTGCCATTAGATTGCATAGCTGAAATCTGCTGACACATTCCCTTTAAATGCCTGGGGCTAAAAATTATGTTTTCAAATGGATTTTATTAAAATACTTGTTTACCTTTTATACCCTGTGTTGCACTGTCTATTGCTGGCTGCAGAATGAGTTAACTGAGATTCCTTCAATGAGCTCATTCTGAGAGCCTAGTGGGAGAGTTTGTAATTCTTTTATCTGTCTTTTTGTGCACTCCTCTCAGCTGATTGATGACCACAGAGGACCTCAAAGGACCTCAAAGTTGAATGTGAAGAAAAATAACATTATATTAAAATTCTGGAAAACCCCTTTAAAAGGATAGGGTGGGGGGATTTTGATAGAGGATTGCTGGCAAAAATAGACTTTGTAAAATTCTGTCAAGTCCTATAACTTACATGTTAAAATAATTTCACTGTGCATGTATATTACCATTTATAAATTTATATTACCAAATTTTTTTTTAATGTCCCATATTTTGGACAAAAGTTCCTAAAGCTGAAGCTTTTATTTGACCCTTTTTCTACAATACAAATTGAGTAAAATGGTTTATTGATATCTATAGAACTTTCCTCCAACAATCTTCATTAATCCGTATGAGATTTATAACTCGCCTCCCTTACCCCTAAAATCAGCCGCATTTACAATGTTTGAAAAATGTGCAGGGGGTAGAAAAGAGCTTGGAAAATATATTATTAATGAAGCAGGAATGAGAAGGATATTGCACAAAGCATTTTATGGAGACTCTATTGCACATCACTTTTCTTTCCATGTCACGTGTGTATATATATATATATATATAAGTCACAGATGAAACATATCAAATAGTGATAGGAGCCGTCACATCTCAACTAGTCTTGACAGTATAAATATAAAGTGGATCTGTTACCAGATTTCACAACACAAACTGTATAGATTATTAACCTCTTTAACACTGGGCGATTCTTTTTCAATTTTTTTGCATTTTATTTTTTTTAATATTTCCATAGACATCGCTGTATGAGGGCTTACTTTTCAGTACGAGTTGTAGGTTTGAATGACATTACTCAATGCACAAATCCATACAATATACTGGAAAATGATGTAAAAAAATCTTAGTGCAATGAAATGAAGAAAACAATTCTACTATTGTAATTTTGACAGCATTTATTCTACAGTAAAAATGACCTGACAATGTGTGAATGCTGATACGGTGATATCACACTCGTAAATATTTTTATTATCTAAGTGGTAAAAATAAATTTGCAATAAAAAAAAATGATTTGTTGCTATTTTTTTTTTAGACCCATTACTTTTTCATTTTTCTGCGTCGATGGAGCTGTATGAGGGCTTATTTTTTTGCGTGGTATACTGACGTTCTTATTGATATCATGATGAGGAACACACAACCGTTTTATCACTTCTTGCATTTTTTGGGGGTAGCACAGTGACTAAAAAATAGCAATTCTGGCATTTTTAATTTTTTACATTTCTTTTTTGATTGGATTTTGTTTTCTTATTTATTTTTAAATTGGGAAAATTGAGGTATCATATTTTTTAGAACTTCCATATTTCTGCATAAATTTGACCAAAATTGGATCAAAATTTCATACAAGAAGTTAAAGAACCAAATCAAATAAATGAGTGAAAAAATATTTCACTTGATCATTTTTTTTTAATGAGGAAAACGATCCAATGTCACGTCTGCGAAGGGCAAAAGTATGTGAACCCTTCCTTTCAGTATCTGGTGTGATCCCCTTGTGCAGAAATAACTAGAGATGAGCGAATCAATATTCGATTTGGATTACGATAGACGAATTTGCAATATTTGCTGTTTTATTCGTCGAATGTTTGTCGAACGTTACTGAACGCCATAGGATTCAATGGGGGGACAAAAAAATGCATGTACAACACCTTCAAACGGGCTCAAAAGCTGCCAAAACACATCAAATTAGGGGTAGACACCTGGAAAGTGCCATCAATTGACCCAGAGTACAAGTACTATAATTATTATTACTATTACAGCGACATTTATTCCATGGCGCTTTACATGTGAAAAGGGGTCACCATCGGTGACTCATCAACTGGTACAAGAAGTGAGAGGACCCTGCACGCGAGGGCACACACACAATCTACAAGGGATGGGTGAGGATATAGTAGGTCAGGGTGCAGCTAGTCGTGAATCGGCATGCTGTAGCAAGGCTTACCGCAGATTGTACGCTTGTCACAAGAAGTGGGTCTTCAGCTTCCATTTCAAGGTTTCCACAGTAGGCGACAGTCTGATATGTTTGGGTACAACGTTATCACAGTAGGGGAGATGCACGGGACAAATCTGTTGAGAGCCTAAATCACGTTAAACTTCCAGGAGCTCACAACTGAGCAGATTAACCCCTGCATTGATTAATATGAAGGCGAAAGGCTTCTTTCTAATGACTGCAGGAGTGGGAGGAATCAGACGCTGCGGTCTTCTGGCTCCTCTTTGTCACGGTAAACCCGTAACACCTTGCAAGCTTCAATACAATGTTCACAAGGTAGACAGCAGTGGTGGTCGGTCTCCTAGACAACGAGCTAACTCCTTTTATGATGATAGAGGACAACATCTGCAAGTAGTTTGCATGTTCTCCCCATGTTTGCTGGGGTTTCCTCCAGGTTCTCCAATTACATCCTCAGTAAAAAAGCAGCCATACAGGAGTGTTTACAGTTCAAAAAATTAGGGCCTGACACCACCATTTCTGTGGCCAACAGATTGGAGATGGTGGATATCCACCTCTTAGCTTTGTCATGTGTTGGAGGAAATAATGTTTTATGTGACCATAACTGTGGGACCGAGAGCTGACTGCAGTGCTGAGAGAGGGCAGAGAATGGTGAAACAGACAAACTGCTAGACCGTGAGTGAGGTGCAGGCGGAGATGTTACGGTGGATTGAGAAACATGTGGTGTGCTCGGTGAAACAAACACAGCAGGCGTGTCCGCTTCCGTTACAGCTGATGGGCTTTCACCTGACTGGAGCAGGTAGAGAAGCAGAGATTCTGCAGTGGGAGACCTGCATGCCAATACTTGGCATGGTAACAGAGGAGGAGGAAGAAGCAGCGGATGCGGTTGATGGGGCAGCTGATGGTGGATGAGGTCCGCTGGTCCGCATTTTATCGCAGTGAGATTGCCAGAATAATGCATGATGATTGTGCATGTGAAGGTTCATGCATGTAGTAGTCAAATTATTGCACTTTTTCCCTCTACTGAGTTTTTTATTGCAAAGTTTGCAGATAACGTGAGTTGGCTCATCCTTTGCGGTCTCAAATAATGCCCAGGCTAGGCAACCCTTGCCGCCCCTGCGAGCTGCTGTCCCACGACCGCTGCTGGTCACTGCCATGTTTGTGGCTAAGGATGCCGTGCTCCTTGCCGTTGCATCACTCCGTGTCTCCGCCATAAGAATCAATGTAACCTCCTCGTCTTCCTCCTTCACTTCCTCAGATGAGCTACTCAGCTGCATGTCTCTGGGTTCACACCAAGTTAGATGTGCAACCTCATCATCATTCAATGTGTTATTCCATTCCTCACCCTCAGAGTCACCCTCCTCTTCTTCTTGTTGTGACGGCACAGTACAGTCGAGGGTCAGGAAACTGCTCGGACGCAATCTTTTTTTTTTTTCCCCCTGTGTGGAGAAGAATATCTGCCCCAAACAATTTTAAACTGAGATGCAGTCTCCGTCATATACCCATTTTGAGTTTATTAGGTCTGTGTACCCCTGTGTGGAGAAGAATATCTGCCCTAAACAATTTTAATCGGAAATGTAGCCTGCTTTATATACCACATTAGAAAGAAAACCAATTTCTAGTTTATCATGTGTTGTCCTGTGAGAACAATTTCTGCACCAAAAAATTATTTTCACTAGGGTATAACTATTGTAAAGGAGACCAAAACCTCTTCCACTGCAGCCAACCCAGCACATGGAGTGTTCACATTTCCCTAAATTAGGGCCCAATACCACCGAAGTGGCATCAATTTCAGTACAGTAGAAATAGTATAATTAGGACCCACACTTCTTCCCCTACAGCCAACCCAGCAGATGGAGACCCAATCAGGAGTGTTCACATTTGAAAATATTTGGGCCTAAAACCACCAAAGTGGCATCAATTTTACTAGAGTATAAATAGTATAATGGGGACCGACACTTCTTCCACTACAGCCAACCCAATGGATTGAGAGACCAAATCTGTATTCTCCACATTTCCAAAAATTATTGCCTGAAACGCAGCCGCAGCAAAAGCAGGCACCCAAGCCATTTCACAGACTGCAATTCTGCAAGATCAATGCAGCACACTAAAAACTACAACATAGCCTACTCTGTGCAGTCTGCAATTGGGGTGCAAAAGTCCTTTGAGGTCCATGACTTGTTCATATTGATGAAAGTTAGGTGGTCAACACTTTCATGGGACAGCCGGGTGCGCTTATCCGTCAGGACACCACCAGCAGCGCTGAACACACTTTCTGAGAGAACGCTGGCTGCCGGGCATGATAAAACCTCCAAGGCGTGACAGGCGAGCTCAGGCCATTCATCCATTTTTGAAGACCAAAATGTAAAAGGGTCAAAATCCTCACTGATGGTATTCATATTGAGTTCTAGATAGTCCTCCACCATCCTCTCCAGTCGTTCTCCACGTGTCAGACTTGTACTCTGTTGTGCTGGTGCATGAGCTGGTCTAAAAAATGTGTGAAAGGACTCCCAGAAATTGCTTCTTCCACTTACTCTGCTGCTGCTAATGTTTTGGTGTTGACGAACTGACGTGCCAGAGGTTGAAAGACTACAGCTGCGATGCACACTGTGTGCCTCACTCCTATCTTGGGGGAAAAGCTCTATTAAGGTTACTTAAAAGCTTGTTTCTATACTCCAACATTAGCGGGTCCCTTTCCAGGGCGGGAAGCATCTGGCAAAATTTACTCTTATAATGTGGATCTAACAGAGTGGCAACCCAGTAGTCAGCATTATTTCGAATCCTAACTATACGGGGATCATGTTGCAGAAAGTGCAGCAAGACGGCACTCATATTTCGGACTCTTCCAGGTGGTCTAAAGCCAGACTCTATTGTTGACTGTGTAACACTGATGCATGTTTCCTCTGTCCCCTCCTGCCAACCACATTCAACAGAGGGGGGATGATTATTCTCTTCATCTTCTGACTGTTGCTCGCACATCACCTCTTCCTCCTCCATTTGTTCCTCGGCTCTTGCACCTTCACTAACAGTATGTCTGGTATCACCAAACCCCCTCGGTCGCAGGAGGCCACCGTCACTTGGCACCCACTTGTGTGACGACAGTCTGGAACTTTAAGACATTCTTATCCCTTCCGCTTCCTCCTCTTCTTCTGGGACAACTACCTCCTGCTGCATGCTATTCAAAGTCTTCTCCGGCATGTAGATGACTGGAATAGTGATGCTGATGATGGCATTGTCAGTGCTATCTAGTTTATTAGCCATTTCAAAACTGAGCAGAAGGGTGCAGAGGTCCTTAATCTGTTCCCACTCCGTAAACTTGATATGCCCCTTGTCCGTACTGCGTTGGCTTAGGCTATACAACATGACATACTGCGTCAGGGCTCGTTGCAGCTGCCACAGTCGCTGCAACATATGCAGAGTGGAATTCCACCGCGTCGGCACATCGCATATCAACCTGTTAACTGGTATGGACAAAAACCTCTGTATCTATGCAAGTCGATGACATTAGGGATGCGAATGGCGGAAGTGAGCACACAGCTTCCGTACTTTCTGAAGTAGCTCATCCAGGCCAGGATAGTGGCAGAGAAATCGCTGTACCAACAGGTTGAGGACGTGAGCCATGCAAGGCACGTGTGAGTTGGCCTCGGTGTAGGGTCACCAACAGATTCACACCGTTATCGCACACGGCCTTCCCTGGCTCCAGGTTCAGCGGAGACAGCCATTGCTGAAACTTTGCCTGGAGAGCTGTCCACAACTCTTCAGCTGTATGACTGCGATCTCCAAGGCATATTAATATGAAGACTGCCTGATTGCGGTGAGCCCTGGTTGCGCAGTAAGGAGGTGGTGCGGATTCGCTCTGCACTGTTGGAATGCTTGTCTCGTTAAGGCAGAGGTTGATATTGCGCAGGTGGAGGCCCTAGAGGAGGTGGAGGACGCAGAAGCAGTGGAGGAAGTCTGAAATACAGAGATTTCTTTTAAAAGCCTTGGGGATTCCAAGATTTGTGGCGCAGCCCCTTCCCCTTCCCCTCCTGTCCCCACAGCCAGAGAGAGGGCGGAGTACGGTGAAACTGCTGGACTGTGAGTGAGGTGCAGACGCAAATGTTACGGTGGATTAAGAAACATGTGGTGTGCTCGTTGAAACAAACACAGCTGATGGGCTTTCACTCAGCCTGACTGGAGTGGGTAGAGAACCAGAAGTTTTGTGGTGGGAGACCTGAGTGCCAATACTTGGCACGGTAACAGAGGAGGAGGAAGAAGCAGCGGATGCAGTTGATGGGGCAGCTGATGGTTGTTGAGGTCCACATTTTAGCGCAATGAGATTCCCAGCATAACGCATGTTGTGTTTGCATGTGAAGGGTTCATGCATGTAGTAGTCAAATTATTGCACTCTTTCCCTCTACTGAGTTTTTTCTTGCAAAGTGTGCAGATAATGTGGCGCCCCTGAGGGTTCGACCGCCACAGGGGTACTGCATCTCTTTAATGAGGTGTGGTATCTCTCCTTCGAGGTAAGGATGATGCAGCTGACAGGACCCCATCTCTACATCCCACACTACACCTTTCCCACCTAGGGGGGGCTTATATGCACCAGTGTGCTGCCCCAGCCGGGATAAGAGGAGATGGGGGGAACGAAAAGATAGGGAGAACCATGTAGTGAGTGAGGGTGGAGGACGCACATTTAGGTTACACTTAATAATTCATATTTATTAAACAGCCATCTTGGGCTTATGGTCTTTTGATTGTGATCTTCATCACTGAACGTGGCTTTCTGTGTGAACCTGCAGTTGATGGGGACACAGTCCTCGTACTCTGGCCTTAAGTCGAGGAGTGGGCAAGAGTTAATGGTTGTCTCTACCCAAGAAGGCCTGGAGCAGAGGAGTCTAGCTCCACCGCAAAAGGATCCCAGGGGGATGCAGACGGAGTGGTATACGCCACCTGTCCTCACTACTCTGGCCTAGTCAGAGGGATTCCTGCTGCAAGAGGGGTACCAGCCCCCGATATCTGCCTTTTTACTCTATGTCTCAGTCGGAGAAGCCCGGAGGCTCAGTGGATCCCACCGGGTAACGGAGCGGAGTCGCCACCCGTACCCTTGTTCTGTGCATAGTCCAGAGGGAGACCCGGCCTTTCTACACACACGGATAGGAGAGGACTTAATTTGAAGTCTAGGAACACTCTGATGCGGGGTCCTGACTAAAGCACCTGAATTACTCGGAGGTTGTCGGACCCGTGAGGAGCAGGGAGAAGCCTTGCAGCTGCATGCTCTACCGTGAGTAAAAAACCTGGAAGTCTACCCCTATGGCCTCCGGTCTCTTTATTTCTGCACCGCACGGCACGGCACCAGGACTTCTCACGACTACTCCCTCCATCCGCCTCTCTGCCCTGAGGCCCTGCTCCGCCTGTGGGGAGAAGCACCATCTACAGCTGCCACTACATTCCGCCTCAGAGGACTGCTGCAGCGCTGGTGGCCATCACCAGACACTACATGTGGCGTAGTCGTTAATAACCACTCAACCCTGAAAGCCCATTACACCCTTTTAAATGTGACGGCCCTGGGCACGGAACGGGTCCAGGCCACGACTGCTTCCCCAACATCTGACCCGGCTCCGAGTACCCCCATCTCTCAGGGTAGGGCTGTGAGCGTGAGCGTCACACAATAACAAGAGTTGGCTCATCCTTTGCGGTTTCAAAAAAGGCCCAGGTTAGGCAACCCATGCCACCCCTGTGAGCTGCAGACCCGTGATCGCTGCTGGCCACTGCCACAGTTGTGGCTAAGGATGCAGTGCTCCTCATGCTTGCATTACTCTGTGTCTGCGCCGTAGGGCGAAAGGTAACCTCTTCTTCTTCCTTCTCCACCTCCTCAGATTAGCTGCTCTGCTGCGTGACTCTGGGTTCACACCAAGTAGGATCTTCAACCTCATCATCATCCAATATGTTATTCCATTCCTCGCCCTCAGAGTGACCCTTCTCTTGTTGCCCTCACAGCATAGTACAGTCCGCATGAGCCTCAGGTATCTGAGTCTCATCAGGATCACCTCTCTCCCTGGTGGTTAACGTCTGGTGACGAGGGTCAGGAACCTGCTCGGATCCTACTCCGTCCTGCCCCAAATCCAACGTAAAAAAATTTTGGACATCGGTTCAGATGTTTTTCTTCTCTTCTTGACTCTTTGGAGTACACTTCTGATGCCCATAGTATAGAATGGGTGAACAGTTCTACAGACTCGCCTATCTGTGGTTCGCTACAGTCAGTTGGGTGCTTGGACAGTTGTGACACAGGGGGAAGCAAGGGTAATTGGGGTGCCACCTCTGTGGACTGTACTGTGTGTGATGTTCAGGTGGAGGAACAAGAGGAGAGGCCACTTGAAGCAGTGCTTGCCATCCACTGGAGCACCTGCTCTTTCTGGCCCTTATCACCAAGGTGTATCGCCGTGCGGCTGCCAAAGAAAGGGAGTGGAGTTGCCCATCCAGTAGCAGAAGTTGTCAGTTGTCTTTGGATAGGACATGACGGTGTTGGTTCACTAGTGCCTTCCCTAACATTACCATCTACGCCACTTATACCTTGAACACCAAGCCTATTCCCCCTTCCACCACGACCTCTCTTTTTCCACTCATGTTGCTCAGATACTGTAGTAGGAGCACGCTATTAGCTAAACAAAATTAGATTTTTTCCTCTGCAACAGCTCTGCACACACCTCAATTTCAGCGGCACTAAATGACAAGGTAAAATATGGCTTGCTGTATAACGTTAATAACCAAAGTATTTTTTTACTGTGGAACGCACCTATATAACATAGGAGATTTTCTCAAACTGAGATGTTCCTGCTGTATAGTGTTAAAAACCGAACAAAGTATTTTTTTGTACTGTGGGTGAGACCTGTATAACAGGAAATATTCTCCAAACTATTTCAAATTGAGATGTCCATGCTGTATAACGTTAGGAACCAAACAAAGTATTTTTTAACACTAGCCTGCTGTAAAACGTTAGTGTCAGGGTTCCACAGAGACGACACCGAGGAGATCACACAATATCGCACCGTCGCCGTCACTCTGTCAGGATTTCGTGAGGGAGTCGCGAGCACACGATCCCAACTACTCACTACGCAGCCATCGACAAGAAAGCAGAAAGCTTATGGCATCACACCTCTGGATTCCAACGAATGGAATATGTGTATATGTAGCACCCTGAGGATTCGGCTGCTACAGGGGTATTGCACCTCAACCCAGAGGTGTGATATTCCACTCCCGGGTAAGGATGGAGTGTGGATCTGAGCTCGGTAGGCTGCATGCACTACACACATCCCATTTCCGAGGAGCAGACCGACGGTACTCCCACTTAGAAATGTGCAGGTACGACCGAGTCTGTTCCTGGCTGGAGTGGGAGGGGGGTGGAACATCCCAAGTAGTGTAGGGGCAGATAGGGGGAGCAGCCTGGGTAAAGATAGGAGCTCATTGGGTGCTGGTCACCTGAGCTCACACATAGAGGGTGTATATAAGGTGGGCACCAACTAAGAACAGGGTCAGTTGCAGAGAGAAAGTCAGCGAGCGGAGGAGAAGAGAGACCCAGAGTGAGAGAGGAGAGAGAGAGACCCAGAGGGGGAAACAGAAGAAAGGACTCTAAGACCCCAAATTAAATCCCCGGGTGAAGAGTCGGCATCAGGGTACCGGAACCCAAGCTGGTGGGGGTAAAAACACTCCCCAGCCAGAGACCGGAGACCGTGGGCAGCGTTTGCCACGGTCACCCACCACATCCACCACGAAGGCATACCACGAGGAGGGTCAGGGAACCCAAGGCCAAGGGTCTCCCAACAGAAGGCCCGAGGGAGCTGGACCTGGGTGGATCAATAGTGGGGACGGCCAGAGAAAGGACAGAAGGAGAGCTCAGGGTCACGCTCCGGACTTATTTGGGAGTTGGCTGGATCCAGAACCTGGTGGATGCAGCACGGCTCGGGAGGTCACTCGAAGCTGGAGTGACCAGAACATCAGCAGTGAGTAAAACATCCTAAACTGCATAACCCGACTCTGTCTCTGATTGCCGTCTACACTGCATCACCACAACTCCCATCCTCTGCACCTGATCCCCCTGAGGCTATACCCCACCCGTTGGGGGTTATATCACCAAAGCTGCACCTACACCACCAGCCTCAGCGGACCCTGCTGCAGCGGCGGCCACAGTGACCGCAACACAACGGGTGGCGTAGTCGACAAATAAAGAACTTATAACATCTGTATGACTGCCACATACAACTGAGTTTGACACCCTGGGCACGGACCGGGTCACAGCCACTCGGAAGACTACAACCCCCATCTGATCCGGCTCCGGATATTCTCCCAAAAGAATATGGCCCAGGGGGCGCGTCATATACGCCCCCGTACGGTTTTGCCAGCTTCATGATAACCCAATTATTATTATTTGCTGCCACCACCCTCCAGATTTGAAATATAATACAGGCCTGGTCGGACGCATGCTTTCTGGTAGCAGATGGCTTTGGGGGAGGGAACAATTAACAATTACAGGACAAAGGAAACAGAACTATTAAATTTTATATTTAATCCAAAAGGGAGGCAGTGTTTAGGAAAAATATACAAAGATTTTACAAATGGACATTTACAGTACAGAATAGACAGTTACATAAAACAAACAGGATTACAGAAGAAACTTACTATAGAGTTCACAGCGACGAATCAGTATAGCTGGAGGAGGGGCTCCCCGATTTGATTTGAGCGTTATCGAATGCGATCCTTTGCTTATAATATCAATACCCCCCTGTCAAAGACTGCTCATCTATCCTACATGGATCCTTTTATGCCTAAGATCTCTGGATTTTGAAATAACTTATCGCTGGTTGATCCCAGAAGCCCAAAAGTGATACCATTTTTTCTATTATGATTTTACCTTCATTTAGAGACCACACATGGTATGGTTGTGATCTGCTATTTTGCTACTTTTGTGCCACAGCCCCCCGGGGGGCTTACGGTTACAAAAAATAAGCATCTTGTTCTTTGACTGACCCTGCCACAAAAAATATGGATTCCATTATTAGTAGAGTTATGAAACCTCCAATATTCCATATTTCATATCGGTTCCGGACATCCTGGAGTTTATATTAAACCCCTTTTGAGCCTAAACGAGCTATTTCCTCTTTCCTTCCATCTCTGCCCCTATGCTGGAGGTGTCTATTTCGCAGGTCTGTGTTTAATTCTCCCCTGCCTCTACCAGGGAGAAAGACCCTCACATTTTAATTAGGTTACAGTCACTTCTGCTGTAGGTGATAATTTGCAGAGAGATGGATGCTGAACTGTCAGCTGTAGCGTCGGTGTCCCTGCCCTCTGCTAGGAGGGGACGCTGTTCCCCTCACCTCTCCGCTCCGAGCCCGGCGTCCTCCTCCCGTTCTGCTGGCAGCGCGTGCTCCTTCCCGGCCACGGTGCTTAGGGCGCGCGCGCTCCCCCCCTCTTAAAGGGGCCGCGCGCACCGTCCTAAGGAGTCGCCGGCCAATGGCCGGAGGCCTTCACCATATATAAGGCACCTCCTCCAAAATGGAGGTGCCCGAGCAATGTTGTTGCACTGTTCACTACTCTGCTTCAGCCCTCAGGACCCGTTTCGAGTTACCTGCCAGTTACCTGCCAAGTTACCTGCCAGTTTCCTGCCAGATTGCTGTCTGATTCCTGCCTGTTATCCGCTTACCTGCTTGCTAGCCTGAGGTCCGACGGTCTGCCTTCCGACACCTGTCAGTCTGTCTATGGACCAGCTTGCCCGCTCACCTGGGAGCGCTCATCTGCTACCTGTCTGCTAGCCTACCTGGAGGCTCCGCCGTCACGTGCTGTGACCACCTGCCAGTCCAGAGACTCTTGCCCACTCACCTGGGAGCGCTCATCTGCTACCTGCCTGTTAGCCTACCTGGAGGCTCCGCCGTCACATGCTGTGACCACCTGCTTATCCAGAGACTCTCGCCTGCTCACCTGGGAGCACACATCTGCTACCTGCCTGTTAGCCTACCTGGAGGCTCCGCCGTCACGTGCTGTGACCACCTGCCAGTCCAGAGACTCTTGCCCGCTCACCTGGGAGCGCTCATCTGCTACCTGCCTGTTAGCCTACCTGGAGGCTCCGCCGTCACATGCTGTGACCACCTGCTTATCCAGAGACTCTCGCCTGCTCACCTGGGAGCACACATCTGCCATCTGCCTGCTAGCCTACCTGGAGGCTCCGCCGTCACATGCTGTGACCACCTGTTTATCCAGAGACTCTCGCCTGCTCACCTGGGAGCACACATCTGCCATCTGCCTGCTAGCCTACCTGGAGGCTCAGCCGTCACAGGACGTACCTACCCTTTACCCAGAGACTGTCCCGGTCACTTGCCGTGACCTCCTGCCCGTTCACCCAGAGACTGCCCCGGTCACTTGCTGTGACCTCCTGCCCGTTTACCCAGAGACTGTCCCGGTCACCTGCTGTGACTACCTGCCTGTCTTCCCTGGTCGCCACCCGCTTCCTTACAAGGACCGCCCCCTTGTATAAGTTGCTCAGAGGTTCCGCCTCCCCCACCCGTTACATCAGCTCTCCTCTTGTGACAAATGGTGGATAAGGGAGGAGTGAAGAGGGGTTTGGGAGAAATGGCTCATATTTTCTTAATATCTCCTTGACATCTCCACTCTTAGAGGTGGCTTGGGGCTGATTTACATATCACACCTTAAGCCCACCTCCTGACACACCCTTCCTGCTGATCCGACAAGCTGTGGACCCAACTCGCCCAGTACCCTGACCGACTGGGGATCCAGCTTTCCGATCACCCTAACCGGCTCAGGATACATTTCCCCCACACCTCTGACAGGCTATGGGTACCTTCCTCCCATACTCCTGACAGACAAGTGGACACACTTTTCTATTACCTTGCCCGGTGGTGGGGCACCCCTTTCCACCTGTCATTATTATTATTATTATTTATATAGTGTCATTGATTCCATGGTACTGTACATGAGAAGGGGTTACATACAAAATACAGGTATCACTTACAGTAAGAAATAAACAATGATAGACTGGTACAGGGGGAACAGGACCCTGCCCTTGCGGGCTTACATTCTACAGGATGATGGGGAAGGAGACAGTAGGTGGGGGGTTGCAGCAGCTCCGGTGTTGGTGAGGCGCAGGGCCGTTGTTGGTAAGGCAGCAGCTCCAGTGGTGTTGAGGAGGCAGCATGGTCATTGCAGTTTGTAAGCTTTCTTGAAAAGATGGGTTGTCATGTTCCGTCTGAAGGATCCGAGTGTGGTGGATAGTCGGACGTGTTGGGGCACAGAATTCCAGAGGATTGGGGATATTCGGGAGAAGTCTTGGAGGCAAATGGGTGAGGAACGAATAAGTGTGGAGGAGAGAAGGAAGTCTTGGTAGGACCAGAGATTACGTGAGGGAATATATTGGGAGATTAGTTCAGAGATGTATGGAGGAGAAAGGTTATGGATGGCTTTGTAGGTCAGTTTTAGTAGTTTGAACTGGATACTCTGGGCCATTGGGAGTCAGTGAAGGGATCTGCAAAGGGGGTAGCAGAGGATTAGCGAAGCGAGAAATGAATTAGTCGCGCAGCATAGTTTAGGATGGACTGGAGGGATGCGAGAGTGTTATAAGGTAGGCCACAAAGGAGGGTGTTGCAGTAGTCGAGGTGGGAGATGATGAGGGCATGCATAAGCAGTTTAGTAGATTGAGGGTTGAGGAAAGGACTGATTCTGGAAATATTTTTGAGCTGGAGGAGACAAGAAGTGGCAAGAGCTTGGATGTGGGATTTGAAGGACAGGGCAGAGTCAAGGGTTGATCCAAGGCAGCGGATTGCCGGTACAGGGGAAAGTGTGATGTAATTTATTGTGATAGAAAGATCAGGTGGGGAAGATATGCGAGATGGAGGAAAGATGATGAGTTCAGTTTTGCCCACATTGAGCTTGAGGAAGCGAGAGGAGAAGTAGGAGGATACGGCTGACACTCTGGGACTCTGGACAGCAGAGAGGTGACGTCTGGGCCAGAGAGGTAGATCTGAGTGTCATCAGCGTATAGGTGGTACTGGAAGCAATGGGAATTTATGAGTTGTCCCAGGCCAAGGGTATAGATGGAGAAGAGTAGGAGTCTTAGGACAGAGCCTTGAGGGACTCCAACAGAGAGAGGGCGGGATGAGGAGTTAGTATGGGAGTGGGACACTCTAAATGTGCGGTTGGAAAGGTATGAGGAGATCCAGGACAGGGCAAGGTCTTTGATGCCAAAGGAAGAGAGTATCTGTAGTAGGAGGCAGTGGTCAACTGTGTCAAAGGCAGAGGACAGGTCTAGAAGGAGGAATATAGAAAATTGTCTGTTAGCTTTGGCTGTAAGTAGGTCATTAGTAATTTTGGTCAGTGCAGTTTCAGTGGAATGATGGGGACGGAAACCAGATTGTAGGTTGTCGAAGAGAGAGTTGGATGAGAGCTGGTAGGAAAGTTTAGCATGAACATGTTGCTCAAGAGTTTGGAAGCAAATGGGAGCAGCGATATAAGGCGATAGCTTGACATAGCGGTCGAGGGATGGCTTTTTGAGGATAGGCGTGATTGCGGCATGTTTGAAAGCAGAAGGGAAGGTACCAGAGGTTAGTGATAGGTTGAAGAGGTGGGTTAGGACCGGGATAAGTGTGGTAGCGTGGTTGGGGAGGAGGTGGGATGGGATGGGGTCGAGTGAACATGTGATTAGGTGTGATTTGTAGAGTAGGCCAGTAAGCTCTCCTTCAGTGATGTTGGAGAGGGAGGTTATAGGGGAAGAGCATTGGTCTGGTATACAAAGGGGTTGTGGGAGTTGAACAATAAAGACTTGCCTTATTTGGTCGATCTTATTTTTGAAGTGTGTGGCAAAGTCCTCAGCAGAGATGGGGAGGGTCGGAGAGGGCAGTTGAGGGTGGAGGAGGGAGCTAAAAGTGTTGAATAACTGTTTGGTGTTGTAGGATAAGGAAGATACAAGAGTTGTGAAGTAGGCCTGTTTAGCAGAGGTGAGAGCTGATTTGAAAGTGAGTGTTGCTTGTTTGAATGCATGTGAATGTGTTTTCTTCCAATGCCGCTCCGCAACCCTGGGCACTTGCCGAACCTTTTTAGTGAGGTTATTGTGCCAAGGTTGTCTATTGATTTGTCTCACTCTGCTATGCATGAGAGGGGTGACTGCATCAATAGCTGATGCGAAAGTGGCATTGCAGAAAGCAGTGGCGCTTTCTGTGTCATGGAGTGAAGATATGCATGTCAGTGGTAGAATAGAGTCAGAGAGTGTGTGAGTGTCTACATGTGCAAGTTTTCTGCAGGGGTGTGCTAGTTACTGGACATGGATGACAGGAGAGGAGGACATGGAGGAGAAAGTGAGAAGATGGTGGTCAGATAAGGGAAGAGGGAAGGTTGTGAAGTTAGATAGGGAGCAGAGACGGGTGAAGATGAGGTCTAATGTTTGTCCATCTGTGTGGGCGGCTGACGATGACCACTGAGTAAGTCCAAAAGATAAAGTAAGTGACAGGAGTTTGGCGGCTGCTGACTGGTGGTGTCATTGGGGATGTTGAAGTCATCCATGATGATGGTGGGAATGTCAGCAGATAGAAAGTGAAGAAGCCAGGTGGAGAATTGGTCGATAAATGCAGTGACCGAGCCCGGTGGTCGGTATATGACAGCCACTTGGAGGTTGGAGTGAGAGTAGATGCGGACAGAGTGGTCTTCAAAAGAAGGGAGAATAAGGGAGGATAGAGGTGGGATTGGGTTAAAGGTGCAGTTGTTAGAAAGGAGAATACCCACTCCTCCACCATGTTTGTTGCCAGGGCAAGGAGTGTGGGTGAAGTTCAGGCCACCGTAACACTGCGCAGCAGGGGAGGCAGTGTCAGAGGGTGTCAGACATGTTTCAGTGAGGCCTAGGAAGGAGAAATTGCGAGAGGTAAAGAGGTCATGAATCACATGGAGTTTATTGCAGACAGAGCGTGCCTTCCAGAGTGCTCCAGAGAGAGGGAGCAGGGATGTGGGCATCAGGGGGACGGGTTTTAGGTAGCAGACGTTGCGGTAGTTCATTTTTGGTTTGGAGCGATAGGATGGAGAATAGGTGGGAAGTGGCAGCTGTGGGGGTCCAGGATTATGGGATATGTTGCCAGCATTGAGGAGAAGCAGAGAGAGGGAGAGCAGGTGGGAGAAGGCGAGTCGCCGGCTTGTTTTGTGTTTTGGTAGGATAGATCTGGGGTTGAGGAGCAGGTCGGCAGATGAGGTCAGGTGGGGAGGTAAGAGGGACATAGAGATGATTATTTGGTTAGAGGGAGTTAGAGTTTGAGGATAGCGAAGGAGAGTGAGGATTAGTGGAGCAAAAACTGTAAGAGCATATGTTAGCATAGTGAAAGGATAGGAGTAGGTTTATAGAAAAACTGGGAAAATGTGATAAGCAGTGCTTTCTGTTCCCTTCTAGTTTCTTCTGGTTTATTCCTGGTATATTCCTTTAGTAATAATACACTTATTGTGGATACACTTGCTGCAGATACACAGACCACGGTCATCAGACCTATCTGTACACATTTATACATCTATGATTAGACCAGGTGTGAGCAGAGGGGAAGGGCCAGGGATCAGAGAATCACAGCAGGGGTTAATTAAGACAGTGGAGATAATATGGGCGTATTAGTTGCTATAGAACAAGGACTGCAGACAGACCAAAATGGATAGATAGTGAGGTGTGAATGGGGATCAAAGGATTACAGGAAATTACTACCAGGAAAATATACTGGGAGACACAGATACACAGGTGTGAATTCATTGCTATGATTATGAGGGATGTTACAAGAATTGACAGACAGAAACCAGTACAGACAGATTGATATAACAGGGATCAATGAATACAGCAGCAGATATTGGATGGAGCAGACATAGCCAGGACAGGACAGATTGTTACCTTGGGAGCCGTGCTCACTAGGCGGGCGCTACGACCGGCCATGTCACAATCCGTCGTGACCCTGGTTGGCTTCACAAGACCACTTTCCCTATGATCCCCGTGTTTCTCCCCATCCTTGCTCGTTACCTCTGGAGCCATGCTAGTCATGGAGCAGCTACCACCGACCATGTCACGATCTGGCGTGACACTGGTCACCTGCACGGGGCGACCTGCTTCCTGGTGTCCGTGCCTGCTCCCCTCACCGAATAGCACTTATGCTGTCTCGCATTAGGGGATCCTTAGCAGAATCAATCTGCGGGGTGAGGTGGCTGAGTTCCCCTTTACCATAACACACACTTTAATTATGCATGACATTGACATTATTGACAGTGGCATTATATGACATATCAGATCTAGGAGGGTTATCAGGAATTTATCGGGCAACTAGCCGTCCTAGATCGGTTACCAATAGCACATTAGTAAGGAGATTCTCCGACACCCCCATTTCCCTTAACCCCCTCCCCGCACCCCATTCCAGGAAAACTTGGGCCATCGGTATGGGACGGCGAACACCCCCAAACCCGGTGACAGTCAGGGTCTTCCCAGGAATGAGTTCTTTTGGTAACATGAACTCAGAGCGTATGAGGGTACGTTCTGCGCCAGTGTCTTTAAGGTCAACAGTAACTGTTTGCCCACAGTAACCAGTTGTAAGTTCTCCCTGGCCCGGCCAACAGCCCCACCCACAAAAAGAATGGCTGCAGTAGGCCATGAGGCCTCAGGTGTGGTGTCCACCTTCTGCCTCTCAGGGCAGACAAGGCTGACGTGACCCGTTTGGTCACAAATATAGCACTTATCGGAGTCAAATGCAGGCCATGTGCTGGAAGATGGGGCAGAACCCGCTGAGGGCTGGCTGGCTGGCTGGAACAATGGGGATGGTTGTAGACTTACTCTCTCTCCATCTGGCGGCGGCCGACTTCTGCACCTCTGGTGTGCGGTTGGCCTCATAGGCATCTGCGATCTGGGCTACTTTGTCAGCCTGCTTTAGCTCCCGGTCAAGAACAAACTGTTGCACTTCCACTGGGCAAAGACGAAGTAACTGGTCCTTCACCATCAGATCCTTCAGGTCCTCGAAGGTGGTGACTGATAGTCCTGGGATCCACTGCTCAAAGTTGGTTCTGAGCCCATCCATCACATTACCGTAGCTATAATGTGGTCCACGTTGGAGGGCTCTGAACTTCTTCCGGTAAACCTCCGGAGTCAACTGGTACTTTTTTATCAGTATGTGCTTGACGGCCTCATAGTCTCCATATTAGTCTCGAGGGAGAGTAGCAAACACCTCCAGAGCTTTTCCTCTGAGCCCAGGAGTTAAGTGCCTTGCCCACTGGTCTGCGGACAGCTGATACTGCCTGCACGCTTTTTCAAACCCTCACAGAAATATGTCCAAGTCTCCATCCTTTTCCATTATAGGGAAATGATCCGGACGGGGTTTAAAGCTGTTGGCATTGTTGGACTCACGGATCTGCAGGGTGCATGGCTCTTTCTGGGCTAGCTCCAGCTGGTACAGACGCTCCGCCTGGGCCTGTCGCTCAGCTTGCTCTGCCTTTTGGAATTTCATGATCAGCTGCAGTCATCCGTCACAGTCGTCTCCGGTGAGCTGCTCCAAGGCCATCTGCAGGTGGGGGTCCACACTACCCTGGCTGCGGGTATGGCTGGCTATCACAGGTGGGACCCCTACAGCAGCGCCATCCTTGGCTGGCCGTCCCATCATCAGGGCTCTGCTGTCGGACTGGCTCTGTGGCACCTTGCAACAGTTCAGCAATCAGTTGGGCACTGGTTTTGCCCATGGGGTCAATCTGCCTCAGCTCACAAAGAGCAGTGATAGTGTCCTCTGACTGCTGGTGATACCAGGGCTTTCCACGTGTAGTCATCATTGCCAAATAAAAGATAGGACAGAAAAACAAGAGAAGGGAGGGGATGCAACTGCTTAAAACTCTGCACATAATTCTTGCAAGAACCATGCAAGTTTTCAGTGACGGGAATGATTGCTCAATCCAGCCACTGATGTTCTGTAATATCCCACCTCTGCCACCAATTTGTCAGGGTTCCGCAGAGACGACACCGGGGAGATCACACAATATTTCACCGTCGCCGCCACTCTGTCAGGATTTCATCAGGGATTTGCGAACACATGATCCCAACTACTCACTACGCAGCTATCGACAAGAATGCAGAAAGCGTATGGCATCACACCTCCGCATTACAATGCATGGAATATGTGTATACGCCCCCGTACGGTTCTGCCAGCTTCACGATAGCCCAATTATTATTATTCACTGCCACCACCGTCCAGATTTGAAATATAATACAGACCTGGTTGGACGCCTGTGATTTGGTAGCGTATAGCTTCGGGGGCGGGAACAATTACAGGACAAAAGAAACAGAACTATTAATTCAATTTTATGTTTAATCCAAAAGGGAGGCAGTGTTTAGAAAAAACATACAAAGATTTTACAAATGGACATTTACAGTACAGAACAGACAGTTACATAAAATAAACAAGATTACCGAAGAAACTTGCTATAGAGTTCGCAGAGACGAACCAGTATAGCTGGAGGAGGGGCTCCCCGATTTGATTTGAGTGCTATCGAACATGATCTGTTGCTTATAGTATCTATACCCCCCTGGCAAAGAATGCTCTTCTATCCTCCGTGGATCCTTTTATACCTAAGGGGAGACTGGCCCACACACCCCCTGTGCTGACATCATGGGGGCTGGTCTCCAGCCTGCACATTTTATTTAAGATTTCTCATTTTTGGAATAACTTATCTTTGGTTGATCCCAGAAGCCCAAAAGTGATACCATTTTTTCTATTATGATTTTACCTTCATTTAGAGACCACAGATAGCATGTTTGCGATCTGCTATTTTCTTACTTTTGCACCGGGCTTACGGCTACAAAAAAATAAGCATATTGTTCCTTGGCTAACACTGCCACTAAAAATATGGGTACCATTATTAGCAGAGTTATGGAACTTCAAATATCCCACATCTCATATCGGCTCCGGACATCCTGGAGTTTGTGTTAAACCCCTTTTGAGCCTAAACGAGCTATTTCCTCTTTCCTTCCATCTCTGCCCCTATGCTAGAGGTGTCTATTTCGCAGGTCTGTGTTTAGTTCTCCCCTGCCTGTTCCAGGAAGAAAGACCCTCGCATTTTATTTAGGTTATAGCTTTACAGTCACTTCTGCTGTAGGTGATAATTTGCAGAGAGATGGATGCTGGACTGTCAGCTCTCCTCTTATGATAAATGGTGGATAAGGGAGGGGTGAAGAGGGGTTTGGGAGAAATGGTTCATATTTTCTTAATATCTCCCTGACAGTTAGCAGCAGCAAAATATAGATTCTTTGACTCTGCACAAGCTCTGAATACAGCTGAATTTCACCGCCACTAAAAGGACTAGGTGGCTTATAGCAGAGTATGACATATTTGCGACATAAAAAAATCTTTTTTGGACTCAGTCTAGCAACAGAAAAAATCATTTTTTTTACTCTGAAAACAGCTGAAGTTCACCGCCACTAATGAAGTAGCTGACGTATAGCAGAGTGTATGACGTTTGCCACACAAATAAATAATTTGTGAAATCTGCCTAGCAAGACAAAAAAAACATTTTTTTACTCTGAAAACAGCTGAATTTCACCCACCAAAAAATGACAAACTGGGCTAACACAGCTTGCACTATTACATTAGCAAATGAAAAAAAAAATTTGTGCTCTGCACTCAGAAGCTCAGTACTGACAAGCTCTGCTGATAGCTGAATTTCAACCCCACAAAAACAAAAAGTGGCCTACAAGGGCTTGCTTGCTTTATCACATTAGCAAGTGCAAAAATAGATTGAAGGTCTGCATGGAGCACAGACAGTACAACCGGTGCACAAAACTGTTCTATGCCAAAGGCCCTGCTCTTTCTCTCAGAATCTCAGTAATTGCACAAAAACAAAAAAAAAGCGCTGCAAGGTCGATTGAACAGGTACACAGCAAAGGACTAATCTACACTATCTGACTTCCACAGAAGCGCCCATCTATCTAGCTAATATCTCTCATTACATAGGACAGAGCACACTCAGCAGCGTCTATCTCCTTCAGTGACATGCATAAAATGGCGCTGAGGGAACATGGCTGGTTTTTATATGGAGAGGACATGTGATTTCAGCAGCCAATTGCAGAAACCCTTGTGTCTGAGACACTCTGGATGCTTCCTGCGCTCTGATTGGCTAGCCGCGCTTTCCTGACTTAAAGTTACCGCCTACATGAAAAAAAAAAAAGCGCGTCGCTGATCTGACCTGTTCTGAGCTATCACCATCCCCCCACTCATCTGCCACATCTCCCCGCTCATCATACACAAGCACTATGCTAGCAAAACTGTAAAAAACGCTGTAGTTGGCCCACAATCACGTAACCACGTAAATTCGCCGAACGTTACCGAATTTCCCGAATTTTGCTCACCTTTCCGATCACGAATCCATATGTGCCACATTTGTGTCGAACTTAAGTTTGTAGATCGGATCTTTAACATATTTGCTCATCAGTAGAAATAACTTCATCTGAATGTTTCCACTAATTCTTGATTAGTTCTTCATGTCGACTTGGAGGAATATCGGCCAATTCCTTCTTATAAAACAGCTTTGATTCTGTTATGTCAGTGGGATTTCTACCATGAACTGATCGCTTCTGGCCCTTCCGCAGCATTTCTATAGGATTAAAGAAGTTGTCCACTACTTTTTCATTGATTCGCTATCCTTACGCCGATCAGCTGTTATCGGTGGTGGCGGCCCGCCAGAAGTACTTACGTGCGGTGCTTGGCCAGCCATCCGAAGTGGCCGCTGCCGGGTACTGCACATCCGCCTCCCACTGAATTGAATAGGAGGCGGATGTGCAGTACCCCGTGGCGGCCATTACAGATGGACGGCCAAGCACTGCAAATAAGTACTTCCGGCCCCCACCGCTGGCACTGATAACAGCTCATCGGCGGAGGTGCCGAGTGCGGGACCCCGATCGATCAGACATTGATGCCCTATCCCAGTGATGGCGAACCTTTTAGAAACCGAATGCCCAAACTGCAATCCAAAACCCACTTACTTATTGCAAAGTGCCAAGACGGTAATTTAACCTGAATACTGAGGTTTTAGTTTAGAAAAAACAACTCATACATTAGTGCTCTATAGAGTCTACAGCAAAGAGCTTGTAAGCACTGCACTCCAAGCCTAAGATACTAGCCACCAATAGCAGTGGACGTCTGTTCTTGAGAATGGAGAGGATTTTTAATCAAAAGTAAAATTGCAAAGTTGTTTGTTTTTAGAATGACTTTGAAATTGTAACCCTTTATCATTATGAGAATAACCCTTAAAGCCAGTGATGTCAAACTGAAATACACAGAGGGCCGAAGGTCAAAGCTTGGACAAAGTTGCAGACAAACCTTGATATTTATTAAAAAAGTGTCTACAATTGAGGAAATTTTTCTTTATCTAATATAACGATTTATTTTAAAATTATAGTGGAATATTATAATATGTTATGTAAAAGCAGTAAAAAGCATATGGCCCAGTGGCCTAATTTAAATATGTATTATAACAGAGGATAAAAATCCTTGAATGAAACAGATAATAATGTATGATGCAAACAAAAGTGCCCCCAAACCCAGTATGACACCCCCACAGTGAATTCCTCCACACTAACAGTATGAGGCCCTACTGTACCCCTCTCCCTCAATCCCCCCAACAAAGAATGGTGACTCCATCACAGAGTGATTCTCCAACTTTAATCCCCACACAGCCCTCCATACAGTATAATAGCCACAAAGAGTCCTCCATACACAGTAATGGGCCACAAAGAGTCCTCCATACAGAGTAATGGGCCACAAAGAGTCCTCCATACAGTATAATGGCCCCATATAGTCCTCCATACAGGATAATGGACATCACATAGTCCTCCATACAGAATAATGGGCCCCACATAGTCCTTCATACAGTATTATGGGCACCACATAGTCCTCCATACAGTGTAATGGGCCCTCGCATAGTCCTCCATACAGTATAATGGCCCCACATAGTCCTCCATACAGTAAAATGGGCCCCACATAGTCCTCCATACAGGATAATGGGCCCTGCATAGTCCTCTGTAGAGAATAATGGGCCCCGCATAGTCCTCTGTAGAGAATAATGGGCCCCGCATAGTCCTCTGTAGAGAATAATGGGCCCCGCATAGTCCTCTGTACAGAATAATGGGCCCCGCATAGTCCTCTGTAGAGAATAATGGGCCCCGCATAGTCCTCTGTAGAGAATAATGGGCCCCGCATAGTCCTCTGTAGAGAATAATGGGCCCCGCATAGTCCTCTGTAGAGAATAATGGGCCCCGCATAGTCCTCTGTAGAGAATAATGGGCCCCGCATAGTCCTCTTTACAGAATAATGGGCCCCGCATAGTCCTCCGTACAGAATAATGGGCCCCGCATAGTCCTCCTTACAGAATAATGGGCCCCACATGGAGCTCCAAGCAGTATACATAGCCCCACATGGTGCTCCACGCAGTATACATGTCCCCACATGGTGCTCCACGCAGTATACATGTCCCCACATGGTGCTCCACGCAGTATACATGTCCCCACATGGTGCTCCACGCAGTATACATGGCCCCACATGGTGCTTCACGCAGTATACATGGTCCCCCATGGTGCTTCACGCAGTATACATGGCCCCACATGGTGCTTCACGCAGTATACATGGCCCCACATGGTGCTTCACGCAGTATACATGGTCCCCCATGGTGCTTCACGCAGTATACATGGTCCCCCATGGTGCTTCACGCAGTATACATGGTCCCCCATGGTGCTTCACGCAGTATACATGGCCCCACATGGTGCTTCACGCAGTATACATGGTCCCCCATGGTGCTTCACGCAGTATACATGGTCCCCCATGGTGCTTCACGCAGTATACATGGCCCCACATGGTGCTTCACGCAGTATACATGGTCCCCCATGGTGCTTCACGCAGTATACATGGCCCCACATGGTGCTCCATGCAGTATATAAGGCCCCACATGGTGCTCCAAACAGTATACATGGCCCCAGATTAAAAAAATAAATAAATACCTCTGCCATTCCAATGCTGATCTAGTCTCTTCATATAACACAGTCCTACCTGTGGGCCCACGCGCCTTCCCCTCACCCTTGTGAACGTGCGTTCCATCCCTCTTTCACTAGCGCCTCTGCCACTCTCCTTTGCACACGTGCCCTCCCATCAGGCCGCGCGCCCTGATGGGAGGGGGAGGGCGCGTGGAGAGGAGAGTGGCTGCAGCGGTAGTGAAAGAGGGATTAAGCGCGCGCTGACAAGGGTGAGGGGAAGGCACGTGGGCAGAGGAGAGTGGCATGACTTTGACTTAGCTATTGTAAAACTTTAATTGTATTCTTCTTTAAGCACGCTCTGGCAAAGTTACTTGTAGCCGGCTCTGCACTGATACGCCATAAAAACAAAACCTGGAAAACAAAGATGGAATTGCAGTTTTTTGGAATTGTTTTCCCATTTTTCAGTGTATTGTATGGTAAGATGGATGGTGTTACTCAAAACAACAACTCATCCCACAAATGGCCCTTTAGTTTAAGAGCGTCTTGGGTATTATGAAATGTTAGCTGGTAAAACACTTTATTTTCAATTAGCTATTTTTCATTTTCTATTATTGTTGCTCTCATTGTATTGTTCGCTCTGTCTCCTTGATTTTCTTGCAAACTTATTCTCTATTCTTCTTTTGTCATGTTATTTTTGGATCTAGGTAATCGATGGCAAAGTCATTACAGATAAGAGAACTGCTGCTGTTTCAGCAATTGCGACAAAGGTGAGAGCACAATTTATATTTATCAGATTAGTGAAGAATTTAAAAAATCCTAAAGTGCATATTAATTAATGTTCAAAGGTGATGGGGTACAGCTGTGGTCACACCACCATATCTTCTACAAGAGTGTGGTCAGAGTGTGGTCAGAGTGTGGTCAGAGTGTGGTCAGAGTGTGGTCAGATGGAAAAAAAATGTTTCCATCCTCTCTCCATTCTGTCAGTCCGTGAAAAGACTTCTTCCACAGATTCATTGACTTGCATGGCCGAATGCGATCTGATACTTGGATCCAACTCGGCCATGCTGTGATCATGTATGTGTCTGACAGTCTTGATAGATGTTGGGACATCTGTCCACCATGAAGTCTACTGAAAAAAAAATAAAACTTGTTTGTTTTTTTGGAGTTTGTGTCTGTGGGAATTTTGGCCCATTCATCCAGAAGAGAATTTGTGTGGTCAGACATTGACAAGAGGATCAGGGTCGCAATTTCTTCTAGTCCATTACAAAAGTTTTGGATTGGGTTAAGGTCAGGACTCTGTGTCAAATTCTTCCACATCAAACTCCCCCAACCATCTTTTTATGGACCTTGCTTTGTGCAATGGAATTAAGCTGGAACAGGACAGAGGCTTCCCCAAACTGTTCCTACAAGGTTGGAAGCTACAATTGTCCAATATATCTTGGTATATTTTTGAAAAGCTTTATTTTTCCTTTTTTTTAAAGGCAATGAAAATATTAACAATTAACAACCAAAGAGTCATATATGTACACTTAGTACATACAACCTCATACACAAGACGTAATGATGCCAATCCCCTTGCCCACCCTCCTGTTGAATGTCATTAATTAACACCTTATGCAGACATACGATAGAACATACAGAAGACTCTTCTGGGAACTCTGCTGGGAATGCTTTGGACATTAACCACTATCCCCGTACCTTATCAAACTTATAAGCACATCTCCTATTTGTATAGAGAAGTTTACATAGTAGAATATGACGCGCCCCCTGGGCCGTGGGGTACCCGGAGCCGGGCCTGTAGATGCTGGGGGTTGTAGTCACCGTGGCGGCGACCCGGTCCGTGACCCAGGGCGGTCAAACCAGGGTAGTTTGTGTATCTGTATGTATAGTCCGACTACGCCACATGTGGAATGCGGTTATTGGGAACCGCCGCTGCGGAGCGGTCCACTGAAGCTGGTGGTATGTGCAGCAAGGTGATGTAACTCCCCACAGGAAGAGTGGAGCTTCAGGGCAGCGTGTAGGGATGATGGTGGTGGTAGTGCAAGGTATCAGTAATGACAACACGGAATATTTGCAGTGCAGTCCCAGGGTCTTTACTGTTGGCAATTACAGTGGTGGCCAAAAGTATTGGCACCCCTGCAATTCTGTCAGATGATACTCAGTTTCTTCCTGAAAATGATTGCAATCACAAAATCTTTGGTATTATTATCTTCATTTCATTTGCTTGCAAGGAAAAAACACAAAAGAGAATGAAGCAAAAATCAAATCATTGATCATTTCACACAAAACTCAAAAAATGGGCCAGACAAAAGTATTGGCACCCTCAGCCTAATACTTGGTTGCACAGCCTTTAGCCAAAATAACTGCGAACAACCGCTTCCGGTAACCATCAATGAGTTTCTTACAATGCTCTGCTGGAGTTGTAGACCATTCTTCTTTGGCAAACTGCTCCAGGTCCCTGATATTTGAAGGGTGCCTTCTCCAAACTGCCATTTTGAGATCTCTCCACAGGTGTTTTATGGGATTTAGGTCTGGACTCATTGCTGGCCACCTTAGAAGTATCCAGTGCTTTCTCTCAAACCATTTTATGGTGCTTTTGGAAGTGTGTTTTGGGTCATTGTCCTTCTGGAAGACCCATGACCTCTGAGGGAGACCCAGCTTTCTCACACTGGGCCCTACAATATGCTGCAAAATTTGTTGGTAGTCTTCAGACTTCATAATGCCATGCACACGGTCAAGCAGTCCAGTACCAGAGGCAGCAAAGCAACCCCAAAACATCAGGGAACCTCCACCATGTTTGACTGTAGGGACTGTGTTCTTTTCTTTGTATGCCTCTTTTTTTTTCCTGTACACTCTATGTTGATGCTTTTTCCCAAAAAGCTCTACTTTTGTCTCATCTGACCAGAGAACATTCTTCCAAAACGTTTTAGGCTTTCTCAGGTAAGTTTTGGCAAACTCCAGCCTGGCTTTTTTATGTCTCGGGGTAAGAAGTGGGGTCTTCCTGGGTATCCTACCATACAGTCCCTTTTCATTCAGACGCCGACGGATAGTACGGGTTGACACTGTTGTACCCTCGGACTGCAGGGCAGCTTGAACTTGTTTGGATGTTAGTCGAGGTTCTCCACCATCCGCACAATCTTGCGTTGAAATCTCTCGTCAATTTTTCTTTTCCGTCCACATCTAGGGAGGTTAGCCACAGTGCCATGGGCTTTAAACTTCTTGACGACACTGCGCACAGAAGACACAGGAACATTCAGGTCTTTGGAGATGGACTTGTAGCCTTGAGATTGCTCATGCTTCCTCACAATTTGGTTTGTCTAGTCCTCAGACAGTTCTTTGGTCTTCTTTCTTTTCTCCATGCTCAATGTGGTACACACAAGGACACAGGACAGAGGTTGAGTCAACTTTAATCCATGTTAACTGGCTGCAAGTGTGATTTCGTTATTGACAACACCTGTTAGGTGCCAGAGGTAAGTTACAGGTGCTGTTAATTACACGAATTAGAGAAGCATCACATGATTTTTCAAACAGTGCCAATACTTTTGTCCACCCCCTTTTTTAGGTTTGGTGTGGAATTATATCCAATTTGGCTTTAGGACAATTCTTTTTGTGTTTTTTCATTGAAGACAAATTAAATGAAGATAGTAATACCAAAGAATTTGTGATTGCAATCATTTTCAGGACGAAACTGAGTATTATCTGACAGAATTGCAGGGGTGCCAATACTTTTGGCCACCACTGTACACTGTGTTCCAAATTATTATTCAAATAATATTTTCTCAGATGCTCCAGACGTTCTCAATGGGGTTGAGGTCAGGGGAGCATGGGTGCCACACCATAAGTTTGTCCCCTTTTATGCCCATAGCAGCCAGAGATGCAGATGTGTTATGTGCAGCATGAGACGGGGCATTATCATGCATTTTGAGTGCAGTTTGAGTTTTTTATTTTTTTAAAAATATACTGTTATCATAGGCAGTTTGTACAAAAACCTTTCAATTGTACTCTAATAGTTATTTGACTGGAAAATTACAATGACTGCAATTCATATAGGTAATTTGGGAAAATCTGAGAAAATATTATTTGCATAATAATTTGGAACACAGTGTATATGGGCCCCAACGGGAGTACAGGCTAGTGATGAGGGCCTGGTCAGTCTGGGAACAATCCTAGAGTCCTCCTGGCCAGGTGGAGTTGTAGGCCTGCCGTTCTGACTGTACTCTTTGGCTATCCCGCTTATAGTCGTGTTGCTGGCGACTCGGACCTTGTGGATTCCTCGCTCCTCTGTGGCGGTACATGTCCTTTCGTGTGGCTGAGCCTCTGGGCTTCTGGGGGCCGGGAGACCTGCAATCTCCTGCCTTGCGGTATCTGCTACTGGGTATGCAATCCCCACAGCTTCGGACTCCGGTGTCTGGTCCTCTGTGTATACTGTCCAGGACGAGCTATCTCCAGCTCCAGTCCCTGGCTCCTTGCTCCTTCGTGTCCTACTTGACTCCTGACACTGACTGCGACTAAACTCAGACTAGACTAAATAACCCCGCCTCCAGATCCAGTTATATAGGGCAGGATCCTCCCCTTTCTGGTCTCGGGCAGGAGGTGTTGCATGTAATGTGTTCCTGACCAGGAAACTCCTGTTTTGCTCCCAGACATGGTATTACTACCACTGTGGCAGTCAGACCCTCTGGGGTGCCACATTGCCCCCTAGTAAATTTCAGTACTCCGGGACTGAGCATATTTTGCAAAAATGTAACAGGTTACAATAACAATGGCAAGAACAATACATGAACATTTTTACAGGCATTACAGTCCTTATAGGTCATGGTATCATCCGTAACCTGGTGTCCATGTCACCCAACAAGGTGCACTTCTTGTGGGACTCGTCCCAAACCCTCCACGGAGGCCCTGGGGTGGCTACAGGGCATTGATGATCCGGATGTTGGACCACGTCTTCAGCCACCTCCACGGGTTTTTCTTCTGTGGTCTGGCACAAAGGGGCACTTTATAGGTGCAACTATTTACAGGGTAAAGTTTTTGGTTATTCATTGTCCATAACCTGAAAGTCTTTGGACCCTGTCGGGTAACTGGAAAAACACCATTAGCACATACATATAAAGCATTTCAACATTACAGTTATAGTTACATTTAAATTCTCCAGCGAGCAGGGATTTGACCTCTGGTGCTTCTGGTAGATCTGCGTAACACGCTATCTATCTGTGTTCTACCTTGGTCCCCTGTATTTACCTCTGGTGTGGTGGTCTCAATGTTCACCTCACTACAGGTGTTTGGAGGTGTCTCTGGTAGGTTGGGCAGCTTCCTACGGATCCTTTGGCTTACCGTGGGTACGACAGGCTCGCTACTAGCAGAGGGTAAATTCTCCTGGTCTGCTGATAAGGAATCTTCTGTCTCCGGGGCCAATGGTTCTTCCAACTCTACTGGGACCTCTACAGCTTCCTGAGGGGCTGGTTGGAGAAATGTAAGGACTGGCACAGCAATGGCATTATTCACTTGCGTCCATGACCGGGGAAATTCTCCGAGTACTGTGTTGACCATTTCTTCAACTTCCTCTGCGGGTTGAGGGATATCTTGGCCTTCTTCAGCATGCTGTAGCTGCTCGGGACATTTCTTCAGGTGGTCTCTGGAAACTGTTGCTGTCGTTTCTCCTCTATCCTTACTTATGAGGTACACCTTGGTGTTATCATGACTTGATGGTAGAATGGTGTACGGCTCTTTTTCCCACTGGTCATCCAAATTATGGAGCCGCCTTTATCTCTTTAGGACTTGCTCTCGCGGTGACAAGGGGGCAGCAGGTGCATGTTGATTGTAAGTCTTCTCTTGCCTTTCTCTTGCTTGGGACAGACTTCTTTCAACACTTTCTTGTACCTTACGGTATTGCTGTTGCCGCTCAGTGTCCCAATCCGCATCCGGTGAGGTGTCCTCTGGTGTCAGAACCCCCATATCCAGGTCGATGGGCAGCTTACCAGGTCTTGCTCTCCTCAGGTAAGCTGGTGTGCAGTTGGTGGAATTCACTGGGATGTGGTTGTAGATATCCACCAGGTCTGGCAACTTTTCTGGCCACAGGCTGCGTTCCTCCAGGGGCAACGTCTTCAGTAGGTCTATCACCACCTGATTCATATTTTCACACATCCCGTTGGTCTGGGGGTGATAAGGCGTTGTCCTGATCTTCTTGCAGCCGTTCAGGTTGCAGAATTCCTGGAATACTTCTGCCTCGAAGGCCGGACCTTGGTCAGTTAGCACACGTTCTGGGTAACCATGCGGGCGGCAGAAGTGCTGTTGGAAAGCTCTGGCTGCTGTCTGAGACATTTGGTCCTTGACTGGCACTACTACCAGGAACCGGGAGTAGTGGTCTACGATGGTGAGAGCGTAGACTTAGCCTGACCTGCTCGGGGATAGCTTCACATGGTCCAGGGCTACCAGTTCGAGTGGCTGCTTGGTGATGATGGGCTGCAGGGGAGCCCTCTGGCTGTCACGGTCTTTTCTTCTCAGGTTGCATGGTCCGCATTCTCGACACCACCTCTCGACTGCTTTCCTCATGCCAACCCAATAGAACCATACACGTAGCAGGACTTCCAGCTTCTTCCATCCAAAATGTCCCGCTCCATCGTGGTACGCTTCCAGGACCATAGACGCATCTCGCCTCGGGACTACCACCTGCCAGACCAGCTCATGTGTCCGGGAGTTGACAGTTCTTCGACACAGCTTCCCTTCATAGATGAACAGCTTGCTCTTTTCTTTCCACAGCTGTTTGGTCTCTTCCGGAGCATCTGAATCAGGGTATGAGTCAGCTTGTGTCAGCAACTCTTTGACTAGGCGAACAGCCGGGTCACTGTCTTGTGTTTCTGCCCATCCATGGTGTGGCAATGGATTGAACGTGGCTTCTCTGTTGGCAGAGCACCTGTTCTTCACACAATGGGAGCACTGCTTTATCCCATGGCGGTGGAACGCGGGGATTTCTATCTCTTCCAGCTCCTCTGGGTCTTCTCCCCCGTCTGGCAAGTTAGGCATCCTGGACAGCGCATCTGCGTTTGCATTCTTGTGCCCAGCCCGGTACTTGATGGTGAATTCATAATTAGACAGTCGGGCCATCCATCTTTGTTCCAGGTCACCAAGTTTTGCAGTGTCCAGGTGTGTCAGCGGGTTATTATCCGTGTACACAGTGAATTTGGAGGAGACGAGATAATGTTTGAAGCGCTCAGTCACAGCCCAGACTATGGCAAGGAACTCCAACTTGAAGGAGCTGTAGTTTTCTGGGTTTCTTTCTGTGGGCCAGAGCTTCCTCCTGGCGTAGGCTATCACTCTTTCTCTGCCTTGCTGGATCTGGGACAGCACCGCTCCTAGTCCCATGTTGCTCGCGTCCGTGTGAAGGATGAAGGGTTGGCCATAATCGGGGTAGGCCAGGACCTCGTCTCCTGTTAGGGCCATCTTCAACCTGGTGAAGGACTCATCTTCCAGCTTGTCCCATTTGAATGGTGGTTTCTGGTTCTTGGCCTTCCTGGACTGGCCTATCAGGAGGTCCTGCATGGGTGCCGCCATCTTGGTGAAGCCTGGTATAAACCTTCGGTAGTAGCCTACCAACCCGAGGAACTGCCGCACTTCTTTGATGGTGGAAGGTCTCGGCCAGTCCTTGATTACGGTGATCTTATCGGGGTCTGGTGCTACACAGTCAGCACTTACCACATGTCCTAAGTACTGTACTTTGGGCTTCAGCAGGTGGCACTTTGACGGCTTCACCTTCAGGCCAAAGCCAGCCAGGGCTTCAAACACTTCCGCCAGGTGCTTCAGATGATCCTCATATGTCTTGGAGTATACTATGACATCATCCAGGTACAGCAGGACTGTCTCGAAGTTCTTATGCCGTAGACCGCACTCCATCAACCGCTGGAAGGTTCCTGGGGCCTTGCAGAGCCCGAATGGCATGCATTTGAACTCGCTGAGGCCCATCGGGGTGGTGAATGCGGTCTTTTCCTTATCCGCCTCTGCCACAGGAACCTGCCAATACCCACTAGTAAGATCCAAAGTAGAGAAATAGTTAGCAGATTTTAACGCAGCTAGTGACTCCTCTATCCTGGGTAGCGGGTATGCATCTTTATGTGTTATGCGGTTAATTTGCCTGTAGTCTACACACATTCTCATTGTGCCATCCTTTTTCTTTACAAGAACTAATGGAGTTGCCCAGAGGCTACAACTGTCTCTTATTACCCCAGCCTCCTTCATCTCTCGCAACATCCCTTTGGCATTTTGGTAGTGTGCTGGCGGTACAGGCCGGTACTTTTCTTTAATGGGTGGATGGTCTCCCGTGGGGATATGGTGTTGAACACCCTTTACCTGCCCGAAGTCGAGTGGGTGTTTACTGAAGACCCTTTTATACTCTTGGACCACCCGGTATACTCCATGTTTTTGGTGTTGAGGGGTGGAGTCAGTGCCCACATGCAGCTTCTGACACCAGTCCTCCATCTGTCCCTTGGAGCCATTATCCTCCGCCTGTTTTGATGGAGGCAAGGGTTCCACTGTCTTTATAGAATTGTGACTGACGGTGAATAGTTTGGCTAGGGTGGCATACCGGGGCAAATGGACTTCTTTTTCCCTAATGTTCAGGATGCGGACTGGCACTCTCCCATGGCGGACATCAACCACCCCCCTGGCTGTCAAAATGCTGGGCCTACTGTCAGAGTAGACGGGCTTTACCAGGGCCTGGTAATCTCTACCCCGGAGACCGATTGCTGCCCGGCACCATATCAGCATTTCACTTCTTGGGGGCATGGCAATAGGGAATGGGTCACTCATCCTGACACTGCCAATTTCACCACCAGACAGTTCTACCTGTTGTCTTTTCATCAGGGCTCTGATCTCTCTCTGCTGAACCCGCTGCTGGCTGGAACTGGCGTTTTCCGCAACCTGCTGTAACAAGACAATTATTTCTGCAAGACAATTTTCAATGACATTAGTGCCTAGGGTTATCATGGGATGACTTTCTCGGCGATCAATGTCGACAATAATCAGTCCTTGTGCTGGCAGTTCGACTTTGCCAACCTTTATGGTCACTTCTTTGTACCCCACCTGATGTAATCACTGCATGATAAAATTGTATGTATAGGAACTTAGCAGTATCAGGAAATCAGGAAATCTTCAAAGGTAAGCAGTTCAGAAAAATCTGAGACACTGTGAAAGGCAAATTTGACACCATACCTTGCCCAGAGGACCACATCAGGCAGAGAATATAAATGTGGAGGTTGAGGATTAAACCAAAGCGTCACCCTAGGCAAAACTAGTGACGTATCTGAGCTTTTCAAGTGCTTTTGCCCAAACTTTAGCTACTGTCTTTAGAGGGATTGGAGCTGATGAGGCTGCATTACATCTATAGAGTAGATTAGTTAACTCTTCAGAAGAACCCATGAACTCGCCTGCTAGTGCAGTGGTGGCATTGCCTATGTCAATATCTCTCCACCAATAGGCGTACACTAAGTGAGTAGCCAGGAAGTAAAAGAATAAGTTAGGAGCCACCAAGCCTCCATGATGTTTCGGAACTTGCAAACTATATAAACTTATTCTATTGGAACCCCTTGTCGGTGAAAGCTACGCACCAAACTTTCCAAGAAGCGAAATGTTCCTCTAGTAATCATAACCGGGCAGGAATTAAATAAATATAAGAATTTGGGCAAATATATAATTTTAAAGAGATTTCTGCGCCCAATAAGAGTTAGAGGGAGATGTTTGGACTTGAGTTTCTTACCTGTCTTTGCTATTAGAGGATCAGCGTTTAATGCAATAAATTGTTCCTCCTTTTGAGAAACAATACTCCCCAAATACTTAAAATTATCAGCCACTGGTACACAAACATCTTGAGTCTGGCTCAGATTATATGAATAGAGGGAAAAGAACCGATTTCTGTCAATTAACGTTTAAACCAGAAACTGACCCAAATTCATCCACCAATGTTAGGCAAGAAGTAAGGGAAGAACCAATGTCCATCAGATATACTAATGTATCATCTGCATATAAGGTGACTTTTTCTGTTAAGGACCCACGGTTTAAACCCTTGATGTCCCAAGCCTGTCGTATAGCCAGTGGCAATGGCTCAATGGCCCCTGCAAAAAGCAGAGGAGACAAGGGGCACCCCTGCAGAGTCCCTCTGAAAAGCAAAAAGTTGAGATATATCCAAGTTAGTTCGAATTCTTACTGTAGGAGAATCGTATAATAGTTTAACCCAAGTGCAAAAATTGGGACCAAACTGCAGGTGCGACGGTAGTGAAAGCTAATATTGCTGTTCGACAGAGTCGAAGGCTTTACATACATCCATGGACATAACAAAACCGAGAGAGGGGTCATCACGGGCATCTGCTATATTTAAGAATAACCATTGAATGTTAATGTCTGTCGCTTTATCTGGAATGCATCCAGTTTGGTCAGGATGGATTAATGATGACAGAACCCGACTCAATCTCAACCCAAGAATTTTAGGGTGATAAGATCTGGTGTCCTTGGATATGGGGTCCTTCCCTGGCTTCAGTAAGCTCCAACCTCAAAAATGGTAGCCCCTTTCACCAGCAGTTTCTTTTGAGTCTGCTTCTTGGTCAGAATAAGTAATTTCCTCTGTTCCTCGGCCGATTTGTGCTTACCCAAGGGCTGGGGATTAGCAATGTATGCCTGCTTTGCCCTTTGTACCTCAGTATAAATAATGGAAAAACAAATGGGTTAATTCGGAGCTGCTGTAGAAGAAAGGATGAGGGATACCAATCCAAATATGAGTGATTTATTAGTCAACGCGTTTCGAAGTATACAATTTCTTCATCAGTACAACCCCAATGGAGATACAATCAGCATGGGCAGATATAAATAGACACATTTCTATGGGCGCGTATAAAATATCGTACTACACTCGGATGTCATCAGAGTGCAGTCCGATTACTGAGGACACAGGCAATGGAGAAGATGGTTCTTCGCACCTGTGCTGCGATTCTCCCAAGAATTGGATCACATTAAGATGACACAGCAGCTCAGCAGAATTCGGCAAGGTATTTAGTGAAATGCTTATCTTTGGGAGGTCGGGCATATGAAAGGGATATGGAAAGTAGTGGCCGACCCTTTTTCAATGGAAAACCTGAATTCAGTGCTTAAGACGTGTCCCAATACTTTTGTCCATATATATACAATATACTCATAATGGGAGTGTTTAGCCTTCACTGTGATCTTTTTCTTTTCCAGCTGCTGAAACCCTCGCCTGCTGAAGTGCTCTGCATTCTGGGCTCCGGATCTCAGGCGCACAGTCATTACCAATCCTTCACACAGCAGTTTTCATTCAAAGAGGTAAATAAGAGCCGTCATTACAACAAGAGGAACTGATGCACTTGCATTGGTAGAAGTCAGAATTGCTCATATTAATCTCAACACAATATCAAGGAGACCATTAGATTTGTCGTTTCTTTTACAGTCAGGGATTCAATAAAACAAAATGCGGAGAAGCTTCTAAAGTCATAAAAGGTTTTCATTTTCATTGCAGAATCTAAATACTACCTTGAATGAAGTCAAATGAGAAGCTGGGGGGAGCAAAGGATTTATTCTTGTGCAAGTAGCGATTGGCAGAGGGCGAAATGTTTATAGGGAGGCCAATCTGACAGTATAAACTACGCACAAAGTCTTGTAGGAGATGTAGTCCATATAAAAATTGCATATTTTCTGTTCTAATCACTTCCTCCATTTTGCAGAAACTGAAGGTTATTTAAATATGCTAATTAGGCTGCTCAGTGCACTCTTGGTGTGCACCGATACGTTCACTGGTTTTGCATGCCCAACGCCTTCACTTACTTCGTCTGCAGAGAAGCTCAGGCAAGCCACCACAGCCAATCACTAGTGAGGAAGGTGGAGACATGCAAACCAATGGGAGGAGCCATACACTGAGCCTCTCGGCCACACCAAGAGTGCACTGAGCACACTAATTATCATATTTGATTAAACTTCAGTTTTTGGACAATGGAGGAAGCGATTAGAATAAGAAGGCCGTGTTGATATGTAGCGTAAATGCTGCATGTTTTCTGTACCAAACTATGCAATAACAATCTTCTTTGGTTATTGCATTTTTGTTGTGTTTTTTTATGCTATTTCCACCTTTTGGTGCAGATTAAAAGCACTTTTTTTTAGCTTTTATTCTGCACTTAAAAACACAACTGTGTGGGTCTTTTACATTGCTGTTTTGTGTTTTTTTCAGGCTCTCCATTGAAGTCTGTAGAGAAAAAAATGCCCTAAAAAGTATTTTTAAATGTATAGTGGGCACGAGTTTTAACAAAATCACATCCACTTTACTAGGACAGTTAAACGCAGCAGATTGTCTACACAAAAAATTGCAGCAGAAAAAAACTCAGTACTTAACCTAAATGTGAACACGGCCTGAGAGCGTGATTTTTTTTTTTTTATAGGGCTACATCTCCTACAAGAACGTGTCCTTAGTTTATACAGTCAGTTTGAGCTGACTAAGTCCCTTTAAGGCATTTGGTTGGGTTACACTGGGAGTACAATGCAGAGTATGGCTGTTGTGGGGTTTTTTTTTTTTTTTTGTATTTTAACCCTTTAAGAACCTACGGGTCCTGTAGGTTTGGATTTCTTTTTCCCTTAATAATAAAGACCTTCATTTAAAAACTGCATTTTGTGTTTGTGACGTGCCCCCAGGGCAGTGGGGTACTCGGCAGCCGGGCCTATGGATGCTGGTGGGGGATATCACGGTGGCTGGCCCGGTCCGTGACCCAGGGCGGTCAATAAAAAGGGTTTTTCTATTTATAGGGGATTTATAAAGTTCGTGACGCCACCTGTGGAATGCGGCCAAAGGGTGCCGCCGCTGCGGAGCAGTCCTCTGAAGCTGATGTTACTGCAGCAGGGATGGTGTGGCTCTCCACAGGAAGAGCTAGCTCCAGGGCAGTGTAGATATTGTTGGTTGTGCTGGGTGTTGTAGTGCAGGGGGAAACATGGCGCAGCTGAAATAATGGACGGAGGAAATGCGGTGCAGTCATCTGAGTCTTTACTCACACTTCTCATGTACGTTCCACTGATACACTGCGCGGGTGCCAGCCTCCCACGTCGCGCTGTGTTCACCAGACCGGGGGTTCAGCTCTTCCTCAGGTAGGTTAGGAGCACTTAACGGAACCCCTTTTTCCTTATGTTCCTCTCTAGACCGCCTTCACGCTGGGTCTTCTCACTCCTGCGCTTCCCCACTCAGTCCCGTTCGGGTGCTCTGAAGTCCCTCCTGTTAAACTGGAGTTCCCGGACCTACTTGACCCTCAAGGTGACTAGAATGAGGCTTTGGCAACTGAACTATAAAAGCCAGAAGCCTCCGGTTTTTCCAGCCGAGACCTGGAGTAACACGACTGGTCCAGGGGCCGGTTCCCTTCTTGCGGCCTGAACCCTCTGTCTTCTGACAGATTCAGGGCGTACGGGTGCCGTCCTGCACTCGCCGTACCCCCTGGGATCCCTTCAATAGAACGGAGCCTTCCTCCTCTGCTCCCCTCCTGGGCCTCTAGCACTAGGCCCCACTTGTGGAGCAGAGCTCCGGATAGACTCTGCTCCCTGACTGACTAACACTCTCTTCTGTTCTGCCACCCTAAGATGGCCTCCCTTTATATATCTCCTACTAAGGTGCTCCCCTACTCTACTTCCTCCACCCACACCCACTACTGGTTCCCCCTACCTTTGGTTCCCCCCACTCCAGCCAGGGACAGGGCTCAGCAGGAAAAAACATTGCATCTTGCCCTTCCTGCCGGCCTGGAGCAGTGTAGTGTTGGATGCAGGTGTTGGGGTTCCGGGCAGCACTCCCTCCTTACCTGAGAGAAGGAGATGCCACACCTCTGGGTGAGGTGCAGTACCTCTGTGGCGACTGAACCCTCAGGGGCGCCACATTTACTTGTGTTATCTGTGCCTTATATTTAATTTTTTTTGTGATCTGTAACATTTAAGTGTGACAAATATGCAAAAGAATAAGGAATCAGGAAAAAGGAAAACATTTTTTTCACATCACTATATATTTTATATATATATAAAAAAAAATCCTAAATAAGCAGTTTCAATATTTTAGAATCCATGAACAGCACAGTAAAAAAAATGGACCCGTTGGCTAGAAATAAAGCTTGTCATCCAACCACAGACATAAATATTCATGAAGTGATTCAGACGTCATATAGAACATTGGCATTGAAACCTCTTGTGGTTTATAATCCCATAGCCAGGTTTGCTAAACCCACATATTTCCTTTTCCTTAATTTATTTCCATACTCCCCTCATACATCGTACCTCAATGTGTCCTAGTAGGACAGTTATAAATGTCATTCGTACCTGTAGTCTTGCTCATATTCACAATTAGCATTGACATTTTGACATTAATGTTATAAGCGTCCTTGACAAAATGCGGTAAAATTCTAAAACTGCTTAAGGATGATTTGGTTTGGCTTAATCCCACAAACTGTAATCTCCATGAGTGTATTAAATGTCTTTTTAGTTCCTAATGCAACTAGTATATTTATTGCACTATTATGTATTCATTACACTGACATTGTAAAGGTTTTTAGCTCTCTACTTTTGATGTTACAGTATACTTTCAATTTTGTAGCGGTTATTAGTTTTTATCTTTATTACACAAACTTTTAGAAAAAAAATCAAAGTTGGAAATAGCACAGTAAATAAGGTATTGTAAAAGTTTGTCAGCTTAAGCAGGCAACCTTAGGAAGACTCGGTGATAGTCACTCCATCTAGCAGGTCTCAGAGGAGTAATCCCAGCATTTACTCTTTAACTCCTAAACAGGAATATAAGCTTACAACGGAGCACCCTGGGTTGCATCCATGGAGTAGATGCTGGCTGGAGGAGCGGGCCTGAATCAAAGATAGTCCAACAAACTGGATCATTAATATAAGGGACGGAAACAGATGGCAATAGTTGTTAGAGGAATATCCGGGTTCAGATACCAGAAGGTCATTTAAAGAAGGGTCAGACGAGCTATTTTTATTTATTAATAAAAACGGCCTTCAGTTCGAACTCGAGCCAAGGAGACTTGATGGATGAATGCTCTGTATGTCAGGATTTCTGTTGCCCTTCTACAGTTTGACTACCAGTGGCCGCTATTGTTCACTTTAATAATGTACTGCAGTTTCACTCCTTACCACTGGAGACTGCTGTTGTGTTCTGCAATTGCCCTTTACCAAGATGGTGGATTCTCAATCTATGGAATCCATCTCGTTTCCTGTTTTGGACCTATTTAAAGCCGCATGGATCTCTCACTCTTTGCTTGAGTATTATCTATCTGTTAGCCTAGTTTCAGTCTCCAGCTCTTGAACATTTTTACCCTGACTGTTCTATTCATATACGGATTGTCTTCTACAACTCCTTGCTATCTCCAAGAACTTTTACTACCGCTTGCTGTTCCTGATTGTGCTACTTCGGCCACTGGTTTCCAGCAGAACTATGCCAGTTTCATAACATTGTAGGAAGATCGATCTTGTGCAAGCCTAGATAGGTCCACCAGGATCGTCTCCATCATTATCTTGATAATATCAAGTCATCAGGTTGCTGGTCTTCCTCTTCTCATTGTTCTTTCTATTCTTCTGACCATGATGTCCTTCTCCAGTGATTGCTCTCTTTGTATGATGTGTCCAAAGTATGCAAGTTGTAGCTTGGTAATATTTGCTTCGAGTGACATGTCTGACTTGATTTTTTCCAAAATTGATTTGTTTGTTCTTCTTGCTTTTCATGGTATTGGTAGCATCATTCTCCAGCACCACATTTTGAAGGTGTTGATTCTTCTTCGGTCTTGTTTCTTTATCGTCCAGTTTTCGTATCCATATGTTACTACAAAGTCAGACAAGCTAAGGTCAGATTAGGGAGGATCATGAAAACAGAAAATCCAGCTTGTGATCCTGAATTTAAGAAAAGGATGAGCAGAATAGAAGAATAGCACCAGAGTACAAGGAGTAAACCGAGTGCCATAAGGGCTTGTGCTGATGACGAATAGCACTCATACCAATGTTAATCTGAGGCCTTGTGCATGTCCATTTTTTTTCCTCGGACCGAGTGGAAGGAGGATAAACTTTTTTTTTTACTCTCCACCTCTGAGAAAATCAGATCCCACTCTAATCACAATCTGATCAGAGTGCTAGTAGCATAAGGGCACATTCACACGTTCAGTATATGGTCAGTATTTACATCAGTATTTGTAAGCCAAAACCAGGAGTCAGTGAAAAATACAGAAGTGGTGACGTGTTTCTATTATACTTTACCTCTGATTATTCCACTCCTGGTTTTGGCTTACAAATACTGAGGTAAAATACTGACCAAATACTGAACATGACCTAATAAGTGTCACAGGTGTATCAGAGGTGACAGACAGTCGCCCTGCAGTTGGTTGAAGGAGATCTCTACGTTTGGCATTACAGACATCTTCTTAGATGAGGCTGTCTCTAGGACCTAGCGGCTACCGCCTCTGGCTAATTATTTCCCTGGCCTGGGTGTATAAATACCTGGTGTGTCTGAGAGGGAGGTGCCGGCTATATTCATTACTACTTGCGAGGCTTTAGCAAGAGCAGTACTTCGTCCTCTTTGGAGCTTGAGGCTGTGTGCGCCTTTGGAGTTGTCTAAAGCTAAGCAATTCCCCCCTGTTTGTCTATAGAGTTTAGTGGAGATCGACTAGTGCTCATCTCCTCCCTTCCCTAGCCTTATCCATGCGAGGGGTGCAGGGTGGTAGTAGTAGCAAGGGACTGTTGTTGTGTTCCTACACCCTGGCTCACTGACAAAGACAAATGTCCCAATTCTTCTGTGCTATGCGTGTGATTCAGAACACTCTTGTTTTGGTCGCAGATCTCTGCTGTCTTCGGTTTTTCCACTTCAGGAACCGCTGCACACACAATAGGGGACTTCTACTCCATTTTATAAAAAATAACTTTACTTAACATCCAACTTCAACATGAGGGAACATGCAGTATAGGGTACATCCTATTCCAGGTTCACAGTTCATTCCACAGCATATTTTAATATTCACCGTCCATTTGTCCTGAGCTGTTCCTTTCATAGTCGACCTCTTTGGCCTCTGAGACTCTCGCAGTTTTAAGAGTCCCATTCCCTTTCCTCTGTACTATTCCCTGTCCGACTTCCCCTTCTGGGAAGATTTTGAGACAAGCTACTCTGCTTACTCCTGTGGACTGTAGGCCCCGAACGTGTAGGGAAAGTCATTTCAGAGTTTCTGACTGACGTTCCCTTGCAGCTGGTCGGACCCGATTTCTGTGCCCCCTGGACCTCCAGCTACTGCTCTGTCACATCTCTCCCTCAGACTGTAACTAACTAAATCACAGGAAAAACCGTTGCTCTGGTCTGGCCCAAACTCCTCCCCCTTTTGACTGGGCCAATCACCAATCCTCCTTAGGTTGCTAGGCAGACTTCCCTGTTACTACCCTAGCTCCTCTTACACTGGAGCTATTGCTAAACACATTAACTGTTTCTATCCTAAACTATTGTGCCCACAACTGGACTGTACCCAGTTCCTGATCTAATACTCTATCTATATCTAACCTATACTGACCCTGTAACTCACACATCAGACATTAGGTCACATACATACTCATATATACACACAGAGTACAGCAATATGCGCAGTAAGAGGGAAGAGGCGCATGACCGTCCCGGTCACCCTCTTACATTCCTCCCTCCTAAAACATGGTCATCCTGACCATGACAACACCTGTAAAAACACCAATTCACATTTAAAACATTTAACACACATGTTTATATCAAAATTCACAGCAGATGAATATACTCTTTTTCCAGTGTTTTTTTTTCTCTGGTCATCCTTGACCTCGGTCCCACTTGGTTGGGACCCTGGAACACAGAGTTCAAGACTTTTCTTTAAGACCGGCCATTTTGGCCCACTTTAGTAGTTGGCCAAATGAATAGGGGCAAATTCCTTCAACCCGGTATACACATCGGGTCATCCGAACTAAACGGGCCCAACTGACCCCGGTCCCCTTGCTCTTGGGACCCACAACAGAGTCCATTTTAAAACACAATAGGCCCGTTGGCCAACAAATCCTGTTCCGGGTTTACTAAACACAGCAAGTCCTTTTGTTTTAAAATACAATGGCCCACTGGCCAACTTATACTAGCTCCAACAGTCCAGGAGCAGTGACCTGGCACAATCCTCAGGTCGTCCTGACAGTTTTTACCCTCCCTCCTTTTTGCTGGGTACGGTCCCTTTAAGACCTAGGTGTTGCTCAGTAGCTCCTATTTTAAGGTAAAACAAGGGCACAGTCCATTAGAGAAGTTGCACACGATCCATTTAGTGAGGTATGTTTAACCCTATCAGGGTTCAGTCCCGTAATCCAGCAGGGGAATGCTCAACAGGCGCAAGAACTTGAAGGGGGGGAAACAAACAAACAAAGATTTTTCTCTTTCAACCGGGGCCGGACTGGCCAATACCGGAGGTTCCTGGTTTTCACTCAGGGCTCCTGCCCACAGAGACGCTGAATAGTTTCATTTTCCTGGTGCAACTAGCATAACAAGACACACATTTTTTTTTAAAGTGACCGCTTCACTTAGGGATCTCCCTGCAGCTGCCATACTTTATTACTTTATTCTGCAGCTCTAATCTCTCTAGTCACTTCGGACCGCTCCATGACTTGCTGCTCCTTCCCTATCATTCTCACCAGCAATGGCTCTGACCTGGCCCAAACTCCTCCCCCTTTTGACTGGGCCAATCATCAATCCTCCTTAGGTTGCTGGTCAGACTTCCCCGTTATTACCCAAGCTCCTCTTACACTGGAGCTATTGCAAAACACATTAACTGTTTCTATCCTAAACTATCGTGCCCACCACTGCACTGTACCCAGTTCCTGATCTAATACTCTATCTATATCTAACCTATACTGACCCTATAACTAACACACCAGACATTAGGTCACATACATACTCATATATAAACACAGAGTACAGTAATATGTGCAGTAAGAGGTAAAAGGCGCATGACTGTCACGGTCACACTCTTACAGCCCTACGCCAGGGAAAGTCAGGGCGAGGCACGCGTGCGGCGATTGGTGCAGAGCCAATATAGGAATGGTAGTTGAGACAGGGTGACACTAGACCAGACTAGGAGGTCTCCACTCCCCCCTTTCCTTAGTGTCTGGGCTCCCTTTCCCTCTTCCGTCTGTGTTGCACTAAGTCTTTCCCGCACCTGGCGTGACAATAAGACTGTTTTTTTTAGATGGAGTTAAAGCGGCCGTCTGCACCTGCCCTAATTGGCAATTCCCAGAAGTTTGGGAGTTTAAATAGGGTGTGGTACTATCTCATTGACCCAAGCAGGAAACTGATTACTCCTGCTGAGATGATAGACAGCGCACACACCCATTCTTTTTGGGTCAGTGTTGCTGGCTGAACAGAGCCTAGTCTGCCCAGTGATATTAGTCTTAACTTCCCCACTACCACTAGCACCACACGAGGAGTGAGTAAGGCAGCACATGGCAACAGAAGTAGACGTTGATGGAGCAGGTTCAGGTATGGATGTAACAGGCATTTATAGTTGTCCTTTCAGTTTGGAAGCTGGAGTTTTCTTTTGTCTATATGGAATCACTGTTCTATAGCGATAAAGCTCTTCTCCCAGTGACCTAGTAAACTTCTTTCACGTTAAAGTAAAGTAGAATGTTAAAATTACTGTCTATGAAAGTCTTTTTTTCTTTTTTTTTTCTTTTTCTTACCACAAAGGTCAGGATTTGGAGTCGCACAAAGGAAAAAGCTGATAAATTTGCGAGAACCATAGAAGGAAAAGTTCATGTTTGCTCCACAGCCCAAGAAGCAGTGACTGATGCTGATGTAATTATCACAGCCACAATGTCTACAGAACCGGTCCTTTTTGGGGATTGGGTCAAGCCAGGTGCACACATAAACGGTACTGTAGTCAATACTCTTTTTTTTTATGTAAGGACAATAATGTAGAAAAATGAGTAAACTCCGGCAACACAGGGAAATATTCCCAACACTCCTCAACTATGTTGCCCTCTTAAATTTTTTTCTGAACAATTTATACAAAAATCAGACAGCCAATATTTTTACTGAGACATTAGAAAACCACAAATCATTAAGATAATATGGGCATTATGTCTAAATCTTAATATATTAATATGACAAAATTAGCAGCATTTACTGTGATCTATAAAATGATCATTACAGTCCTAATGATCCGTACAAGCTCTAGCCGCTTAAAAAAATTCAAGGATATTGGTAAAAATGTCCCTATTTTTATTGATTGTCTACGAATATTCGGACGGTTGGCAAACCTAATCAAAATTAAGCTACCGTATGATATTGTCAACCATCTTCATTTTAGCAATCACTGTATAGAGGTGGTTGCTTTAGTAACTACATGTCCCACAATGCTTTGCACAGGCATAGCATAATAAGGTAAAGTCATGTTAAGTTATGATCGGAATCCTGGAGATCCACAGATGCTGGCCTAATGAAAAGGCCCAGGAGATGCAGCAGACTGCGCGCTGTGCAGCGGTAGCATCTCACAGGCATTGAGTCAACTGAGCTCCGTGCACGCAGAGACTGAAATAGCTGACTGGTAATAGCCTTTTAGAGTCATTGTCTCAAAAAAACTGCCCCAATCAATAACTCAATTTTTATGCCATTTGGGAATCCCTTTTATGATTCAAGGGACCATTCTATAAAGGTAGCTACTGTTCTGGCAGATTCAAGCTGTCCATATACTACATAGTCTAAGGGGTAACGTCTCTCCTTGCGGAGAGTGACATGTCAGTGTAAAGAGACTTATAGTCCATGTAATGCTTTTCTGGGAAATAAACATGCAAACAGACCCTTCAGAGAGCAAGAGGACTAGAACTCTAGTGCCACCTCTGGAAGTAGCAATTCTAAAAGTCAATATAAACCCTTTAATGAGCTTTTCCACGTGACTTAAGATAAAAGCCAAACCAGATACTCTATTTGTAGACAAGTGTTTCAGGGTGTTGCGACTTCTCACTGCAAAGCAAGCGATCTGATTTGGCATTTGACTTGGGTCTAAGGGTCTTGTGGAAAGTGAAATGCCTGTATAAGGAGACTTACAGAGCATGCAATGCCACCCATGCTAATTAAATATTTAAATAATTGTTTCTTCAGAGAGGAAGAGGACTATAACTCTGTTGCTCGTTAAAGGGTCGATATTGACGTTTAAGATTGCTACTTCCAGTAGGTGACAATCTAGTTCTAGTCCTTGTCCTCTCTGAAGAGGCAATTTGCATATTTCATTTCCCAGAGGAGTATTGCATGGCCTATACGTCTCCTTACACTGGCATGTCAATCTCCAAAAGGAGAGACGTAACCCCTTAGACCCCAGTCAGAGGCCTTTCATACAGCCAAATCAGATCTCTTGCTTTGCGCTGAGGAAGGGCAAAAAGCCAGAAACACGTGTCTGCAAATAAAGAATCTTGTTTGGCTTTTATCCTAAGTCATGTGGCAAGGCTTGTTAAAGGGTCTATATTAATTTTTAGGGTTGCTACTTCCAGTTGGTGGCACTATAGTTCTAGTCTTCTTCCTCTCTGAAGAATATTTGCACATATACTACATGGACAGCTGTTCATCTGAATGGCAGTCATGTGACACTAAATTCTCCTGCAGCAGCATAATGGCAGTGTGGGTGTAAATGAGCAAGGGAAGGAAACAGACACCCAGGTTATAGCACTGAGAGATGGAAGTCAGAGAGAGATAATGAATCTTAGGAAACACCCACTATGGACTGAACTTGTAGCTCTTGAAAAATAAGAAGCAAAGTAGAAATCGTCTTATAGGGTTGTGCAATTTGAACTTCAAAAAATACATAGACACATGTAAAATTATTTTTTTAACCTCTTTAGAACTGTCCAGATTTTTATTTACTTTTAGTATGTCAAGTTGTAGTATGTGACAGGTGTTTTTAAAGCAGTCTGTTTATTGGTAAGGCTATGTTCACATCTGCTTCTGAGCCTTCATTGTGGATTCCCGACCCACTTGACGGGGGAAAAACTAACCTGCACACAGTCAAAACTTAACACATTATGAGTCTGACAAGTCCTTACGATGTCGTTGAAGTCATACGTTGGATCCAGCAAAGCATTGTAGCTTCTTATATGAATGGTAGCTATAATGTAGCTGACTTTTGTTTTTGTATAATCAGAAGTGAGTTAAAGAGTTTGTCAGCACAAAATTACTGTTCGTACTCAATAAAGTTACTGGGTGTACCCTAGGCATGGCTCAATTCTTCTTCATGTTTTCCATCTACCTCTACGGTACCTGGAAAGCCAGAGCTGTCAATCAAGGATGAGGAAGGCAGAGATAGATGGAAAACAAGTAGGTGGGAAGATGCACTGAACTACTTGGCTACGCCAAGGGTGCACTGACCACCTATGCTTGGTTTGAACTGTCATTTTGTGCCGAGAGACTTTCTGTAAGGATAATTTAAAGTGAACAGTCAGTCATTATATGAGTATATTTAGATTTTAGTGATTTAAAGATTAAATAAGACAACGTTCTTTTTCAGCTCTTGGTGCTTGCAGGCCGGACTGGAGGGAATTAGACGATACTCTGATGAAGAATTGTGTCCTTTACGTGGACACCATAGAGGCCAGTCAGAAGGAGTCTGGAGATATTGTGCTATCCGGGGTAAGATGTTTTTCACAAAAAAAATTGGCCACCATTGAGCAGTGAAGAAGAGCACTTCCAGATCATCTGATGATAAAACTACAGTATCCTACTGTATGCGTTTACAACCATAGTAATTGCCCTATTAAGAAAATGTTGTTTAAAAGTTAATAGAAGTACACAAGAACTTCAGGAAAGAGCTCAAAGTGAGCAAACCTATACATCAGATCCCTCTGACAATAATATACACATATGGAAAGAGGCTCATAAACCATACAAAGAACATGTCTTGTCTAAGGCGGATGATAAACGCTTCGTTGGCCCTCAAAAATATTTTGAAGAGGGGAAAAGTGATGGCCACTTGCTTGCCACAGTAGTACGGTCTTATGAAAGCGTTAAAGGGGATTTTGTAAGAGATGCCAACAATATTATGGGGATCTAGAAGGACTATTATGGGGAAGTAAATAAATCTAAATCTAATAATGACGCTGGGAGAGGGAGATTTCTAGACATTATCAATATATCCAAGTTGTCAGCAGAAGCCAATGTGGCTCTGGATCCACGTCTGACTCTCAAAGACCTGAAGGTCGTATCACAATCCATCCCCAATAAAAAGGCATCGGAATCGAATGACTTACTCTGAGAATTTTACTAAAAATATGCTGTGATATTATTACCACAGTTGGATTTGGTCTAGTTGTAGAGGTGCACACTTCAGGGTTGTCCTCTGTCTTCCTTCTTCTTCATCATTACCATTGAGCCCCAGGTATGTTTGTTGAGATGTGAGATAATAGGTTTTAAATGCAGTAATATGCAGGAACGTATCTCCCTTCATGGGAGAGTGATGCGAAAGAAGCCGTTTCTGCAAGCACGCCACAAACAGAGTCGGCTGAGGTATGCAAAAGCACATTTGGAGAAGCTAATTTCTTTTTGGAAGAAGGTCCTGTGGACTGATGAAACCAAGATTGAGTTGTTTGGTCATACAAAAAGGCGTTATGCATGGCGGCAAAAAAACATAGCATTCCAAGAAAACACTTGCTACCCACAGTAAAATTTGGTGGAGGTTCCATCATGCTTTGGGGCTGTGTGGCCAATGCCGGCACCGGGAATCTTGTTAAAGTTGAGGGACGCATGGATTCCCCTCAGTATCAGCAGATTCTTGACAATAATGTTCAAGAATCAGTGATAAAGTTGAAGTTACGCAGGGTATGGATCTTTCAGCAAGGCAATGATCCAAAACACCGCTCCAAATCTACTCAGGCATTCATGCAGAGGAACAATTACAATGTTCTGGAATGGCCATCCCTGTCCCCAGACCTGAATATCATTGAACATCTGTGGGATCATTTGAAGAGGGCTGTCCATGCTCGGCGACCATCAAACTTAACTGAACTGGAATTGTTTTGTAAAGAGGAATGGTCAAAAATACCTTCATCCAGGATCCAGGAAATCATTAAAAGCTACAGGAAGCGACTAGAGGCTGTTATTTTTGCAAAAGGAGGATCTACTAAATATTAATGTCACTTTTCTGCCCATACTTATGCACCTGTCAAATTTTGTTTGAATGCAGATTGCACATTTTCTGTTAGTACAATTTCAAGGCAGAAACATTACTGTGTCCAACAGTTATTACATATATCAAACTGAAATAGCTGTTGCAAAACACCAATTTTTATAAAACATTAAGCTTAAGATTAATAGGGGTGCCCAAACTTTTTCATATAACTGTACTTATTGAGTTGGTTGTGTGATTTGTCTGAATAGTATGTATATAACATAGAGGTAGTCTAAGATACTGAACATAGAATTTATGGGTTTATTGCCTATACATTGGGTTTAAAGGTCAACTTATCGATTGCCGGGCCCTTTTTCTGGCTGTCCTATAGACAATGCATGAAACGGAGGTAGAGCATGCGCACCTCCGCTGCATCCCAGACACACTGAGGGGTGGAATCGTGACAGCCCCATGTAATTTGCAAAAAATGTAATTGTTAATATATTTAAAAAAAATCTGGTAATTTATTAACTATGACACGTTGCCAAGTTCTAATAGAATGACTATAGTTTAGCACTGTACTTGGCTTTCTCGAGTAGTCCTATAGAGAATGAATGGTGCAGTGGTGCGCATGCTCAACTGCACCATTTTTTCAGTGGAAGGCTTGCAGCACTTAAAAGAGCTTCCCCGGACCTCGTTTGTGCTAGCCACTTTGTCTACCAGATCCAAGGGGAACCCTAGCCTTCACTTTTTAGCCTTTTGGGTTGAGTCCACAGAGAGGCTGTTAGCCACTGGAGCGGACTGGCAGAAGATGATGTGAAAGCCGGTTCCATACCAAGAGATGGGACTCAAGAACAAAATTGCCAGGTAGTTGAATAGCCAGATCACGAGCCAAGATGAGAATTAGGAATCAAACTAGCTAAGCAGGATCAAAGTAAAGAGAGTGAACCAGGGAAAGAAGAACTTATAACTGGCAACTGGAGGCAGGGAGTTAAGGCTTTATATGGTGTGTAGCCCCACCTAAGGCTCACAAAAGGGAGTGAATGAGAAAACTAGGGAATTTACCCTCAAGGTTTTCAGAACCTCGGTTTTCATCATCATTTTTTTTTTTTAATTTACTGTTGTTGTTTTTTTCCATTTAGGCATCAATTTTTGGGGAAATTGGTGAAATACTCAAAGGAACAAAATCCGCTTTTCCAGATAAAACAACAGTTTTTAAGTCCGTAGGTAAGAAACAAAATCTGAGATATTGATCAATATTGTCAAAAATGCCTGCATGTATAGTATAAGTTGTCAAAAATAGAACAATTTGAGATAAAACATATGAAGAGGGTGCCCAATGCCATGTGTCATGCACCTTTTGCTTTGATGACTGCTTTGCACACTCTTGGCATTCTCTTGATGAGCTTCAAGAGGTAGTCACCGGAAATGGTCTTCCAACAATCTTGAAGAAGTTCCCAGAGATGCTTAGCACTTGTTGGCCCTTTTGCCTTCACTCTGCGGTCCAGCTCACCCCAAACCATCTCGATTGGGTTCAGGTCTGGTGACTGTGGAGGCCAGGTCATCTGGCGTAGCACTCCATCACTCTCCTTGTTGGTCAAATAGCCCTTACACAGCCTGGAGATGTGTTTAGGGTCATTGTCCTGTTGAAAAATAAATGATGGTCCAACTAAACGTTAACCGGATGGAATAGCATGCCGCTGCAAGATGCTGTGGTAGCCATGCTGGTTCAGTATGCCTTCAATTTTGAATAAATCCCCAACAGTGTCACCAGCAAAGCATGCCCACACCATCACACCTCCTCCTCCATGCTTCACAGTGGGAACCAGGCATGTAGAGTCCATCCGTTCACCTTTTCTGCGTCCCACAAAGACACAGTGGTTGGAACCAAAGATCTCAAATTTGGACTCATCAGACCAAAGCACAGATTTCCACTGGTCTAATGTCCATTCCTTGTGTTCTTTAGCCCAAACAAGTCTCTTCTGCTTGTTGCCTGTCCTTAGCAGTGGTTTCCTAGCAGCTATTTTACCAAGAAGGCCTGCTGCACAAAGTCTCCTCTTAACAGTTGTTGTAGAGATGTGTCTGCTGCTAGAACTCTGTGTGGCATTGACCTGGTCTCTAATCTGAGCTGCTGTTAACCTGCGATTTCTGAGGCTGGTGACTCGGATAAACTTATCCTCAGAAGCAGAGGTGACTCTTGGTCTTCCTTTCCTGGGGCGGTCCTCATGTGAGCCAGTTTCTTTGTAGCGCTTGATGGTTTTTGCAACTGCACTTGGGGACACTTTCAAAGTTTTCCCAATTTTTCGCACTGACTGATCTTCATTTCTTAAAGTAATGATGGCCACTCGTTTTTATTTACTTAGCTGCTTTTTTCTTGCCATAATACAAATTCTAACAGTCTATTCAGTAGGACTATCCGCTGTGTATCCACCAGACTTCTGCACAACCCCATTTATAAGGCAAGAAATACCACTTATTAAACCTGACAGAGCACACCTGTGAAGTGAAAACCATTTCCTGTGACTACCTCTTGAAGATCATCAAGAGAATGCCAAGAGTGTGCAAAGCAGTCATCAAAGCAAAAGGTGGCTAATTTGAAGAACCTAGAATATAAGACATATTTTCAGTCGTTTCACACTTTTTTAAGTATATAATTCCACATGTGTTAATTCATAGTTTTGATGCCTTTAGTGTGAATGTACAATTTTCATAGTCATGAAAATACAGAAAAATCTTTAAATGAGAAGGTGTGTCCAAACTTTTGGTCTGTACTATATATATATATATATATATATATATATATATATATACAATGCTCAAAAAAATAAAGGGAACACTTAAACAACAGAAATGTAGAAATGTTTGCAAATTTATTAAAAAAGAAAAGCTGAAATAACACATGGTCATAAGTATTCAGACCCTTTGCTCAGTATTGAGTAGAAGCACCCTTTTGAGCTAGTACAGCCATGAGTCTTCTTGGGAATGAGACAACAAGTTTTTCACACCTGGATTTGGGGATCCTCTGCCATTCTTCCTTGCAGATCCTCTCCAGTTTGTCAGGTTGGATGGTGAACGTTGGTGGACAGGCTTTTTCAGGTCTCTCCAGAAATGCTCAATTGGGTTTAGGTCAGGGCTCTGGCTGGGCCAGTCAAGAATGGTCACAGAGTTGTTCTGAAGCCACTCCTTTGTTATTTTAGCTGTGTGATTAGGGTCATTGTTTTGTTGAAAGGTGAACCTTCGGCCAAGTTTGAGGTCTTGAGCACTCTGGAAAAGGTTTTCATCCAGGATATCTTTGTATTTGGCCGCATTCATGTTTCCTTCAATTGCAACCAGTCGTCTTATCCCTGCAGCTGAAAAACACCCCCATAGCATGATGCTGCCACCACCATGTTTCACTGTTGGGATTGTATTGCGCAGGTGATGAGCAGTGCCTGGTTTTCTCCACACAAACCGCTTAGAATTATCATCAAAAAGTTCTATCTTCGTCTCATGAGACCAGAGAATCTTATTTCTCATAGTCCAGGAGTCCTTCATGTGCTTTTGAGCAAACTCTATGCAGGTTTTCATATGTCTTGCACTGAGGAGAGGCTTCCGTCGGGCCACTCTGCCATAAAGGCCCGACTGGTGGAGGGCTGCAGTTATAGTTGACTTTGTGGAACTTTCTCCCATCTCCTACTGCATCTCTGGAGCTCAGCCACAGTGATCTTGGGGTTCTTCTTTACCTCTCTCACCAAGGCTCTTCTCCCATGATTGCTCAGTTTGGCTGGACGGCCAAGTCTAGGAAGACTTCTGGTGGTCCCAACTTCTTCCATTTAAGGATTATGGAGGCCACTGTGCTCTTAGGAACCTTAAGTAATGCAGAAATTATTTTGTAACCTTGGCCAGATCTGTGGCTTGCCACAATTCTGTCTCTGAGCTACTTGGGCCGTTCCTTTGAGCTCATGATTCTCATTTGGTCTGACAAGCACTGTGAGCTGTGAGGTCTTATATAGACAGGTGTGTGCCTTTCCAAATCAAGTCCTATCAGTTTAATTAAACACAGCTGGACTCCAATGAAGGAGTAGAACCATCTCAAGGAGGATCACAAGGAAATGGACAGAATGTGACTTAAATATGAGTCTCTGAGCAAAGGGTCTGAATACTTATGACCATGTGATATTTCAGTTTTTCTTTTTTAATAAATTTGCAAAAATTTCTACATTTCTGTTTTTTTTTCAGTCAATATGGGGTACAGAGTGTACTTTAATGAGAAAAAAAATGAACTTTTTAGAATTTACCAAATGGCTGCAATGGAACAAAGAGTGAAAAATTTAAAGTGGTCTGAAAACTTTCCGTACCCACTGTATATATAATTTTTTGCACTAAATTTACAATATACATTAGTCTTGGTAGTTGGCTTGAACCTGAGATCTTGTACTATTCAATATTGTAATATTGCAGTATATTGTAAAATTATCATTCTCCTATGAAGACCGGCCATCAGCACCCGATTTCCAGCCTTTTAAATGCCGTTGTCACTGATTGCCACAGTTAAAGGGGTATTCTCATCTCCCAGATCCTAATAATATTAGCAAATATCTCCAATTATAAATGTAGCATAGTTCTTCTGGTAAGCTACATCGCTTACCCCATGTGCAGGCATTGCAGTAGCTTATGTATCCATGGTTACAGCCACTAATTAACTAACTGTCACTATATCAGTGCTCATAACCATGGATATCTAAGCTACTGCAATGTCCTGCACATGGTGTAAGCAAAATAGCTAATCAGAAGAACAATACTACATTTCTAATTGGAGGTATTTACTAATATTATTATTACTACACCTACTATATATTGGGATAGGATCTTGGTTATAGGCATACCCTTTCAAACTACTGTGTTGTCTAGTAGCAGTTTGACCCGCTAAAAACCAGGAGTGAAGTAGTTATACTCAGATGTCATCTGTACAACACAGCCGGATCCGTGCTGTATGGAGAAGTCTCAACTGCTACACACAGGGCCAAGTGAGCCCCCTATATACAATGGGCTCCCATACTTTCCCTTCTGTGCTGGATACTTGTTATGCCTCCCCATTCACCCTCCCTGTAAATACTATTCATTTTAGTTTGGATGTACTTGGCAACTTGAAAGGGTTATTCCCATACGATTGGGGATAATTTGATTATTACTAAAAGTCCAATGCCGACATCGGTGCACTTGAGCTTTGTCCTGAATGGTGCGGAGGTCCAATCATTGTCTACCGGACTGTCGGAAATAGCTGAACGAGCGAAGGCCGAGCATTTTCTATATGAATAAATTCTATATTTGTCCAAGCATAATGAATGAGTGTATTGTAATAATACTATTGTGCAATTGTTTTACTTGTTGTACAAGCATGTGCATTTTATCTATAGTAATCACAATAAGACTCAAATTACTTGGTAATAACAATAGATTTTGTAATATCATTGCGCAGGATAAAGGGTGCTAACCTCCGCAGCAAGGCAGGGTAAGATAGTGCCATAATAGGGAAAGGCACTCCCCCCTTCTTTTCTTCATTTGCACTGATAATGTGGTTTGTTGTTTTTATAGCATCCAACGGAGTCTAATTTTAAGATATATATTAAAGGTTACATTTTATATGCAAGTATAGGATACCAAATCTGTGAGCTCTCTTGCATTTTATCTATACTGCATTGGTCTTTTATTGGAAAAGTTTACTTGTCACTCTCTTAGGTCAGCGTGACCCATGTAATACATGCTCGGCAATGTAAGCCCATGGTATTTAGGCTAAAAGGCTTGTAAAGAAATGTATATCAATCAAAATAAATTCAGTACAAATTTCCATGGTAACATCTAATTCAGTCCTCTCTATTCTTTCTTTGTTAGTAAATCGCATTATTTTCCCAGGAACGCTGGTTAATGCTTCTACCTAATAAAAGTTACCCGAACGCAGTTTTTCGGATTCTGTCTTAAATGAATTGCACATTAGCAACCGATGAAATATATCTAAATGACTGATCCATCAATTACAGACCCTGGCTAAAACATTTTATGATTGAAAGAATGACACTTTGAACTTCAGCATTATATTATGCCGGCCGCTAATGGATTTCTGGGTCATTATATTAATTTATGGTCGGACCCAAGAGTAATAAATTGTATGGAGAAAAAATTGGTGATGCTCTTAAGATGCATGAATGAATTCAGGTGTTGTGAAATGCACAAAAGAATAGATGTTCACCCCAGGTTGGTAAGATCTTTCTGTACATTTACATACGTTATAAAGAATGAGCGCACCTCAAGGATTCCCAGGAAACATTTAATTTTAAAGGAATCTGTCAGTAGGATCAACCCTACTAAGCCGTCTATATGGACATGTAGGTCGTAGAAAGGTAAATAAAATGATATCTTGATATCTGTAATCCGATGTCTTATTCCAGAGAAATCAAGGTTTTTCTTAATATGTAAATGAACGGTTAAGATCTATGGGCCGGACATAGATCTCCCTGAGAATCTATCTCTAGAGCTTGCTTTAAATGAAAGGGGGCATTACCAGTGTGAGACATATAGATCAGGAGAGCACACTGTCAGTCATTACTTGGTTCACACTGGTCTTCTACAGGCCCTCATTACTGTTATCTTGATCCTCCTTTCAAGCCCAGTGTTAGGAGGACGGTTGCAGACAACTTTATTATAATGGAACGCAACCGACCCCGGGGCCCGCAATGCAGCCTGGTGGACTGCTGCTGAACACTTTCCGGTTGAAAAGGAAAGTAACCAACTTAAATGATAAACCCTTCCGTGTTACTGCACACAGGAATGGGTATAGCGGTTCGCTCTATCTCCGTTAACTGCACAGGAGATGCGCGACCGGGGAAGTAGCTGTAGCCCTGTTAGCTACACAGGGACTACACTGGCGGCGCTAGGATGCGTGTGTGACTACGCCGACGGGTACACGTGCCTCCAGCCGGCATGCTACCGGACTGAAGAGTACTACTCCACATGGCTGACAGGCGATAGCCGTGAATAGGACGCCTGCAGGCTGCTCGGGGTGTTAGGCGACCCCTTTGGCAGAGCCAGACTGCTAGGCGAAGCTACCTGCCTATTTCAACTAGCCTGCCTATAGAAACTACGTGGAACACAGTCATCCACACAACAGCATCACTTGCTCAATGATCAGAGCGCGCCGCCATGTTTGTGGGTGGGTCTTTTAAAGACTAAGCCCTGCCCACCTTCGCACTATTGGTGGCGTCACCCGCGACCAATCAGGCGGTGCTAGTTCACCGGATCAGGTGGTTGCCAAACCACCAATCACGGTCCTCCAGGTCACGGACATGCTCAGTGCGGAGAATCCTGGACTTAGACTCCAACAGCCCTGTCTCCCTCAGCAACCTAAGCTTAACATTGCTAGGCACAAATACCCAAGAGACGATCTGTACACCTCATGGACCAGCTAGGTGCTGGGGCCAATGACAATGCTGAGCAGTATCAGCCCCAGCTGGACCAAAATGGGAGACCACAGAAGGCTCAGGACCCGTTTCAAATCCACCAACAACCTGGCACCTAACACCCAGACTTCATTGGATTGCACTATATACTGCAGAACTCTAGTATTGCTGTATACAAAACAAGCCATCAAATGATCTCAGGTTCAAGTTCCCTAAAGGAAGTTAAAAAAAGAAAAATTATGATTTTTTTAAAAAATATCAATGCTTGAATCAGCACTCTTTCCCAGTTTAAAAATATAAAATTAACTAACCCATATGCTAAAGAGAGAAGAATCGACGCCTTCAAAATGTGGTGCTGGAGAAGGATGCTATCAACACCATGGATGGCAAGAAGAACAAACAAATCAAATTTTGGAACAAATCGAGCCAGACATGTCACTAGAAGCACAGATCACCAAGTTACGACTTGCCTATTTTGGGCACTTCATACGAAGAGAGTAGTGATGAGCAAGCATGCTCGCCACTGCTCGGTACTCGCCCAAGCATCTCAATACTCGAGATGCTCGGAGCTCGCCGAGTACTTTGGAGATGCTCGGGCGGATGCTCGGGTCCCCGTCCTGCATGTCTGGCGCTATTTAGAGCACCAATCATGGAGGGATTGTCTGCCGCTCACTGTAATGTCACAGCCATGGTGGTTGTGGCATTACAGTGATTGCCCAAATCGATGGGAACAGTGCTCACAGTGAAACATGAAAAGCCGGCAATTCATCAGCGGCATACACCGGTACCCGACAATTTAGAAAACTTTCACTATGGGGTTAGTAATGGGGGTGTCTTATAGACTCCTCTCCATTACTAACCTGGGCTTGATGTCAGTTGGAATTATAAGCTGACATCAACCCCAGCCCTATTACCCCACTGCCACCGCTACAGGGCAGTGGGAAGAGCGAGGCTAAGTGCCAGAATTGGCGCATCCTATGGATGCGCCATTTCTGGGGCGGCTGACGGCTGGTGTTTCTAGCCTGGGAGGGGGCCAATATTCATGGCACCCTTCCTGGGCTATTAATATCAGCCCCCAGCTGTCTAGCTAGCCTTTGCTAGGTATTAAAATAGAGGGGACCCCACGTCATTTTTTTTTTGGGTCCCCCATTTTAATAGCTAGTAAAGGCTAGGTATTCAGCTGGGGCCTGATATTAGTAGCTTGGGAAGCTCGGTGGGTATTACCCCCTTCCCAGGCTTCAAACATCTGCCCCAGCCGTCTGCTTAACCTCCGCTAAAGACTAATAATACGGGGAACCCCACGCCAATTTTTTTTTAAGTAATCCTTTATTTTAACACTAAATGACAAGTACAGTCACCAACACTGTCACTGTACTTAGAAACATGTCAGTCACATATATAATATCTATCTAATCTATGTGTGATGCTCTATTCTTTCTGTTCTAAATTGTCGGGTACCGGTGTATGCCGCTGATGAATTGCCGGCCGGCTTTCTTAAGGAGACGGGTGCATGAAAATCTTAGGACACTAGTGTGTTCCAAGTGCCCTGCTATGTTTTTCATGCTCCCTCCTATATACCCTGCCTGCCCGTCTGCCTATATATTCTGCCCGCCTGACGTTTAATTGAGCGCTGTTCCCATCGATTTGGGCAATTTTTGACCTTCTGCAGACCGCCGAGGGGGACCGCCAGAAAAATTCTCGAGTTTCCCATAGACTTACATTGGGCTCATTGCTCGGGTCGAGCACCCAAGTATTCCAATGTGCTTGACCCAAGCTTCGAGCACCCGAGCATTTTAGTGCTCGCTCATCACAGGAAGAGAGCAATCACTGGAGAAGGACATCATGGTCAGAAGAATAGAAGGAACGAGGTGAAGAGGAAGACCAGCAACCTGATGGCTTGATACTATCAAGATAACAGTGGAGAAGACCCTGGTGGACCTATCTAAGCTTGCACAAGATCGATATTCCTAAAGAGCATTCATCCATAAAGTCACCATGGCATCATCAGGTCACCAAAATAAATGGTAAAGGGGAAAAAAAATCTAAATTACATAATTGGCATTTTTAGGTCCTCCCTCCTTTTCCTAATAAAGTGCAGTAAAAAGCTATCAAAATGTCATAATGACACCAAAACGGTACCTACAAAAATGTCAGCTTGCCAGGCAAAACAAAACCCTCACACAGCTCAGTTAAAGGAAAAATGAAAAAGTTATTTGTCTCAGAAAATTGTGACACAAACCAATTTTTTTTTTATTTTTAGAAATCTCCAATTTTTTTTCCCCACATAAAAAAAATTCAAGTTTGGTATCAAAGTAATCACACTGAGTTAAAGAGTCATGATACCAGATCTATTTTACCGCTCAATGAGCACCATAACAACAAAACAGCAAAAACAAATGGCAGATTTTTTTTTTAACCATTTCACCACACTTGGAATTTGGTTTCTGTCTTTCAGTACATTGCATGGTAAAATGATTGTCACTCAAAACTAAAATTCATCCAGAAAAATAATAAGTTCTCATATGGCTGTGTCAATAAAAAAAATTGGCTTTTTGAAGAAGGTGAAGAAAAGCAAAATATCATGCAAAAATTAACCATGGCAGGAAGGAGTTAGGATTTATTGTGCTATTTTTCATTATTGACTTTCCTTGCAAAAAATTCCGTGCACAGATCTGCACTTGTTTTTTTGCATTCTCTCTTTATGGCTCTGGTAATGCTACGATTTCACATGCTTTTGCGATGTGACTTCATCTTATATGACAGACCGATGGTGAAGGCACAGAGATCCGACAATGCCTAGAATAGAAAACTTACATATTTCCAATGACTGCAGAGAAGGAATACTGCATCCTACTTATGAAATAATAACTCGGACACCAGTATAACTTTCAATTTATTTTAACCAACCAACCAACAAAGTGGAATGCCCACAACCAAAAATAGGGTGATCTGTAATGATGGCTATCTGCCACGTAAATCACCCCCTTCTGTAGTTTTGTGATGCTAGTCACAACTTACTGCCACGCCATGAGGTGGGGAAGTCAGGACGTCTGAGGTCAAAAGCCAGAAGGGTATGTCATAAACAGAGGGGTGAGGCAAAGGCATAGTCATGTCACAGTTCGTGGTCAAAATTCCAAGAAGATATCGGATTAAGACAAAAGGGTTAGGCAAACAGATGGTCAAAGGCAAATCTAAGATCAGTCAGCAAAAGATCAAAATACAGAACCAACAGCACAGTGCAAACTCACAGCAAGCAGAGCAGAGCTACAACTGGCGGGGACAAGAGGCAGACAGTCAGCTAAATAGCCTGGGAATATTCCAAACAAGAGACACCTGTAGGAAGCCCAGCATCCCCCAACACTGATTGAGCGACTGAACTGTCACTCACCACACTGACATCTCAGCACATCCAATCCTCAGATTGGACAGCTGAGCTGTCTATCACAATACTAACAACTCAGCATGTCTCTGGCCCAGATATGATGGCTGAGCTGTCACTCACCACACTGAGAGAAGGAATCGTGTGAGCAACTCAAATGACATATTTCTTGTTTCATGTAGATATTCCGTACTTTCTAAGTCTCTTTTTTTAATACTTGTATATTTATGTTTCTATTAATTTTTAAATGACTTTTAATATTATTATTTGTGTGTAATAATAAACACATAAAAACATGGGACACCATAGCATCCAACGAGAGAAAGAATGGTAGGGAAAGTAACACACTCTTCTCTATTTTTAATCTTTCAGGAAAAAGGGATGAACCCTGTGCTAACCCCTTCCTATACAATCATAGAATACCCCTTTACGTTATTCAGGGTGTTACATTAACCCCAACATGGCAACTGCCAAAATAGCCCATGCCCATAATAACCTCTTTTTAACAACTTCTTCCCTGCAGGTAGACACTTCCCAGTTAGGCAGTGTGGACCTTTTCAGAAGTAAAATTTTGGGTGAAAAAGTGGAAAAACTGTTTCTATTTGATGGTTAAAAATAGTGGATCAAGATAGAAGAGGAAATCACTGTTAAATTCTGAGCTAAAAATGTCTTTAATCTGCTCTCGTACACCAGTGATTGTGAAGCCAAGAGTTCTGAATTTTGATAAAAGGACTTTAAATAGGTCTGTAGTTGGTATTGAAGCAGCTGAGCAGCCCCACAGTGAGGACCACTGACTGCTTGATAACTGAAGATGTAGAGGTGACTTTCCTGAATTGTATCTCATCAAATCAGCAAGGAGCTCAAACTCCACTTATTGTAAGGACCCAAGGCATGAATTAAAGTTTATGTGAAGAAAGTTGCTTTTTTACTATTACTATTCCCTTTTCCAGACAATTCATAGTGTCAAGGTTTCTGTCTATAAACAGATGTGACAACCATGTTGGATCCATGTTTTAGCAACTCTAGTGGGTCCCATTGATTTGTAATGGGGGGAGGACAGGATTCCTTTAAAGAGGTTGTCCCATCACAGCAAGTTATCACAGGGTAGTTGGGACCACCACCGATTCTAAGAATGGAACACTGAGATGTTCTGTTAGCATGGAGCTGTATGCGCACCACTAGTCCATCCATTGTCTATAGGAGCACCGGAGATAGTAAAGTACAGCGTTCGTCTCTTTCTGGCAGTCCCATCGGTAATGAATGGAGCAGTGGTGCGAATGTCTGACCAATGCATAATTCCATGGGTGAATATCAGATCCCGTTCTGGAGTTTGGACACCACTTTAAGGTTCTGTTATTTCTGACAAGAACAATGTTCCAGACTTTACTATTTTTAACAAGAAAGGTACCAGAACTACAACAGTGTTTCAATACTGGTGGAGCACAACTGGAATCCAATGGCCGGAGGAGCACGAGCCGAGAACAGCAAGTGGTAGTTTTGGTTCTTGGAAGCAGCAATGGGAATGATAGGAACAATTTGGAGAGGAGTGGGAACAGTCTGGGTAAGACAATGGAAATGGTAGGAACAATTCAGAGAGGAGTGGGAACAGTCTGGGTAAGACAATGGGAATGGTAGGAACAATTCGGAGAGGAGTGGTAACAGTCTGGGTAAGACAGTTCTCAGGCGCTGGATACTGGAACTAGACTAAAGGCTAGACACAATACTCAAGCAATGAGTGGCTTTAAAGGGACTCTTTCAGCACAGAATGACTGTTCAAACCAAGTACAGGTGCTCGTTGCATCATGCCGGGGCCAATCATTTAAATACATCTTCCCACCTGCTTGGTTTCAATCTATCTCTGCCTTATGAAGTCAGAGCTGTCAATCAAATAGAAGGTGGTTGAGCTAGAGGGAAAACAAGCAAGTGGGAAGGTGTATTTAAATGATTGGCTTTTCCATGATGCACCAAGCAGCAAAACTTAGTTTGAACAGTCGTCATGTGCTGACGGAATCCCTTTAAGTAGGTCCAAACAGGAAACTATATGGTTCCACAGGTTCAACATCGGCCATATTAGTAAAGGGCGATTGCAGAAACACAACAGCAGCCTCCAGTGGTAAGGAGTGGAAATGCAGTACAATTTATCAAGATGAATAAGAGCAGCCACTAGTGGTCAATCTGTAGAATTGTCTCAGACTGTACGCGCACGTAGCCAGAGGCTCACCAGTCACTGTCAGTGGGCAGGAGAAAATGCCAGGAACTCACCTATATGACTGGTGCACAGCTTGGCTCGGTACCCAGCAGCTAGTCAGAGTATGTTTTTATTTCTGAAACGCTGCAGCAAAGAGGGACCAAAATGGTGATCGGTCTGCAAACAATGTCCTATGTAGAATGGTTAGAGGATTTTGCAATGTTTAGTTTTCAAAAGAGAAGACTGAGAGGAGACTTAATAGCTGTCTACAAATACCTCAAGAGCTGTCACAGTGTAGATAGAAAAGAGGCTACATGGCACTCCCTCCCTCTGTCACAGTGTAGAGGGATCATCCTTATCCTCATTTGCACATGGAAACACAAGAAGCAATGGGATGAAACTGAATAGGAGAAGATACATATTAGATATTAGAAAAAACTTTCTGACAATGAGGGTGATCAATGAGTGGAACAGGCGGCCACGAGAGGTGGTGAGGTCTCCTTCAATGGAAGTCTTCAAACAGAGGATGGACAGACATCTGTTTGAGATGGTTTTGTGAATCCTGCTTTGAGCAGGGGGTTGGACACGATGACCCAGGAGGTCCCTTCCAACTATAACATTCTATGATTCTACGGCTGTGATTGTATAGCCTGGGGCTGATACATACAGCTGATTCAGAATAATTGTCATATTTCTGCTGGCTATTCAGAATTTGGCTGCTCCTTACTACCCAGTTGTAGTTATTTCTATATCTCCCACTGCTGCAAAGAGCAGCAGAAGTCATGTTGCATATAAACCTCACATTACTGATAACTGTGGGTCCTAGAGGTCATGAGTGATCTAATACTGATAATCTATATTACACTGTGTGTAAGTGATTGAAGGGGTATTTCGGTTGGAACAAGCTATCACCCATCTGTATGGTAGGTGATAACTTTTAGATCGGTGGGATCCAACCTCATTAAAATGGAGTGGCAGTGTGCATACTCTACTCAACCCATTGGCACCCAACAATTTTGTTACGTGGGTGGTGGGGGGAGGTGATAGGAGTCAGCTCAGTTCATTTGAATGTTGCTGACGGAGACTGAAATGGTTAAACGGCAGCAAATGGACGCAATGTAGGACATACTATGACATCCTAAGTCAGGAAGCGGTTAAAGGAGGTTTCCTGATAAAGACACAGAAAAATCAAATGATCTTGGGTTAATATAAAGGAAAAAGTTGTACCTGCCTTTCAAATACATCTCCGATCACACGACAACTGTGTTTCCCCGCACATCTTTGTTTGAGTTACTGGAGTGACATGAGTGAGATAAATCAACTTCCAGTGCAGCCAATGATTACGTAATGATAATATCTCTTCTTAGTTCTGATAATGACCCATGGGTTAGGTTGGAAAAGTGCTAAATTTCTGCACACTCAAGAAGTGGAATTGGTTCTGCACAACATGCAAGATCAACAAAACGTTTTCCATTTATTATTATTATTTATTATTATAGCGCCATTTATTCCAAGGTGATTTACATGTGAAAAGGGGTCATCAACTGTTACAGGAGGAGCGAGGACCCTGCCCGCGAGGGCTCACAATCTGCAAGGGATGTGTGAGGATACAGTAGGTGAGGGTAGAGCTGGTCGTGCAGCAGTATGGTGGAGCAGTGGTTACTGCAGGTTATAGGCTTGTCGGAAGAGGTGGGTCTTCAGCTTCCTTTGAAGGTTTCCACGGTAGGCGACAGTCTGATACGTTGGGGTAGAGAGTTCCAGAGTAGGGGGGATGCACGGGAGAAATCTTGTATGCGATTGTGGGAGGAGGAGATAAGAGGGGAGTAGAGAAGGAGATCTTGTGAGGACCAGAGGTTGCGTGCAGGTAAGTACTGGGAGACTAGGTCACGGATGTATGGAGAGCATACATTTAGATCACAGCATTTAGAAGGCAGGCACAGGGAGCACCCTCTGCCCTCCAATCGGCGCCCCTATGTTGTCATCGCAGAGGCCCGATCATTGCCATACTGACCCGATGTCGCCTGGGTCACCAGGTTCTAGCAAACTTGATAGATCATGCACAGTGCATGATCTAAAAAGCTTTTATGACAACAGACTGTCAGTTCTAATGCATTGCAATACTGGTGCATTGAAATGCACTAGAACTGCGATCAGACTGCAGAAAGTGAAAGTCCCATAGTGAGACTAAGTAAAGAGGTTCAAAAAAATTGTAAAAAATATTTTTAAAAGAATCACAAAATAAAAAAATACTGTATGTATGTACAGTGTGTGTGTGTATGTATATATAAATATATATATATATTTATATATATATATAATTATATTGTACACGTAAATAAATATGCTTATGAAAAAAAAAAACAAACATATTTGGTATCGCCACGTCCGGTACGACCCGAGCTATAAAAACTAAATTATGCTTTTTCATGAAACTGCCGAACAAAAAGTGGAATAAAACGTGATAAAAAAGATGAATGTGTAGCGCCCCGAGGGTTCGGCCGCTACAGAGGTATTGCACCTCAACCAGAGGTGTGGTATTCCACTCCCAGGTAAGGATGGAGTATGGACCAGGGCTCAGTTAGCTGCATACACCACACACACCCCATTTCCGGGGGACAGCTCTACGGTGCTCCCATTTATATATATATATGCAGGCACATCTGACTATGTCCCTGGCTGGAGTGGGGAGGGGGGAGGAAAACCCAGTGATGTAGGAGCAGAAGGGGACGGTTTCTGGAGCATAGGAAGGAGCTCATTGGGTGCTGGTCACCTGAGCTCAGACACAGTGAAGCAGATAAAAGGTGGGCACCATCTTAGTTCTGGGTGCAGAAAGAGAAGTTCACTGGAGAGGTGACAGGGAGCAGAGGCTCTGTAGGAGCTCTGCTCAGAGGCAGGCCTAGAGAAAAGGCCGGGGCCAGAGAGGAGGAAGGAAGGAGAAGTAGGCCTGGAGAAGAGGCCGAGGGAAGGAGGAGAAGAAGGAACAGGAAAGAAGGAGAAGAGACAGAGAAGTAGAAAGGCTCAGAAACAAGAAGGCAGAAGGGACCCTAAGAACCCACGAGATAACGGGTGAAGGGTCAGGCAGAATAAGGGTACCGGATTCCCAAGTTGGTGGAGGAGAAACTACCCTCAGCCAAAGACCGGACGTCGTGATCATTTATTGGTGCGACCCCCCGCCAAACCTGCTAGGAAGGCACCATATAGGATAGTGGGAAATGGGGCCCACGTTTGCCCGCATAGATCCGCGGCAGCTGGACAGAAGTTTGGTCACTGTTGGGGTATGAGCCAGAGAAAGGACAGAAGGGGGTCCTGTGCCATACTCCTGAATTGCCTGGGGGTTGACCGAGCCCCTCACCTGGTGGACGCAGCACGGCTTGGGCAGTCATTACCTGTACAGAAATGGCTTGGAGTATACGAACTGTGAGTAAAAGACCCTGGACTGCAACACGTTGTCTCTGTGTTTCTTACCGCGCCAGCACTAACGGTACTGGGACGCCCTGCACCACAACCCCCACCATCTCCGCTCACTGCCCTGAGGCTACACTCCTTCCGTGGGGAGTTGTACTATTCTCTGCTGCACCCACAACACCAGCCTCAGCGGTCTGCCCTGCAGCGGAGGTTCACTCTGACCGCAATCCACGGGTGGCGTAGTCGGACATTCATAACTATACTAATAGACTGCCACAGCATTTGGTCTGACCACCCTAAGCCACGGGACCGGGTTGCCACTACCACCCCCATCAGCACCGTACACAAGAAGGCCCGGTTCCGAGTACCCCACGGCCCAGGGGGCGAGTCAAATGTAAATAAAAATGGTATCACTGAACACTTCATCTTTTCCCGCAAAAAACAAGCCACCATACAGCTCCATCAACTAAAAAATAACAAAGTTACAGCTCTCAGAATGAAGCAATGCAAAAAGAATTATTTTTTCTATAAAATAGTTTTTATTGCGTAAAAGCCGCAAAACATAAAAAAAAATATAAATATGGTATCGATGTAATCACACTGACCCGAAGAATAAAGCTACCTTATCAAATTTTATCACATGTGGAACGGCATAAAAAAAATAAAATAAAAAACAATTCCTGTATTCCAGGTGGCTCAGTGGTTAGCACTGCAGCCTTGCATCCCTGGGGTTCTGGGTTCAAATTCCACCAAGGACAACATCTGCAAGGAGTTTGTGTGTCCTCCCTGTATTTGCGTGAGTTTTCACCAAGTTCTCTGGTTTTCTCCCACACTCCAAAGACATACTGATAAATTGTGAGCCCCAATGGGGACAGTGCCGATAATGTCTGTAAATTGTCTGAATTGTAAAGCGCTGCAAAATGTGTTGGTGTTATATAAATAAAAAGATTAATATTATTGGTTTTTATTCATTCTGCCTCACAAAGATCAGAATAGAAATCACTGCCGCAGCTTCTGCCCCCTCCCTGAAACAAAGTATCTTCAGTGGCGCCTGTTTCAGGGTTTGGGCTAGTCCCTGCTCAACCGATCCTGCATCATTTGTCAATTCCAACAGATGCTCAGTAGATTCTTGTTACTGTGCGATATGCACTATGCGCACCCTTGCCGGTTGTGATCAGAAGTAGTGAGCCAGGAGGAGAGCGCACTGTGAGTGCACGTTGTAAGAATAGCCAAGGAGGGAGCGCACTGTCAGTGCACATTGTAAGAATAGCCAAGGAGGGAGCGCACTATGCATATTGCATCGTGATAAAAATCTACTGAGCATCCAATGGAATTGACAACCGGGTCACTGCTAACGCTTAGTTTTAGAGATGGGGCAGAGCCTGCGGCAGTTACCGCAGCCTCCATCCCCTGATGACGACTCACTTAAGTATCCCAGCATGCACTGGGATTCACAAACAAAGTGCCATCAAAAATGGAAGTAGTAAAAAAAAAGAGTAGAGAGAGAATGTTAGGGGCATTTTAATTAAAGCATATTAGAAAATAGATTCAATTATGGCATTAGATAGGGATTAGGGTGAAAATTAATTTTGTATTTCGGACCATCCCCTTAATGCAAAAGCTGTTGGTCTATGAGTCGTTTATGACACCATTCAGACTGGGATAGTGTTGAACTGCCCTAATCTCATTATTTTATACTGTATTGGAATTTGTTAATGATATGGCCCTTGTAAACTAGACAATGATGACCATTTTTGATACAGAAAAAAAAGAACGTGTCATTGTAAAATTACCTATTTTTTAAATTTAGGTTTTTATGTTAAATAAATATATTTATTTTTATTTTTGGCTATTTGACCTGTATACACAATAATAACCATCAAGGATATAATTAATTTGATGGTAGGAGCTCAATGTTCTTTCTTTTTGTGGGGCTATGGTAGCCAATCCAAAAAGGGACAAACAGTGAGGCTTTATTATTGTGTTACATGTATGACAATTAGGTCTTATTTGTTTATTACATTTTTTCCCTTTTTTATGTCTCATTCAGGCATGGCAATTGAAGACACAGTCTCAGCAAAACTGGTTTATGACTCCTGGCTATCCAGTAAAGGAAACAAATAAATGCTAAGGCGCATCAGTTCTAGCAGTCATTAACATAATATTTCCAATAAAGATATTTTCTAGAGTTTTTTTTATCATTCCACTTCTTATGATTTTTATTGTTGATTAATTATATTTTTACTACACCTGTTAAGCATCATTATTTTGCTGTCAAATTAAGCATAATTTGTTGCCTAGTAGTTATAACATGCCAGCAAATTGTATATCAACATGTTCTGTTTTAGAATAATGAGGTGTCAATGACATGAATATGCTAAACACATTTCTTTGAAAACAATAAACTATTACTGTCGTTTGATACATGTTTATTTGGTGTCTGTTAGATAATGTACATTTTTTAGAGAGATAGTCACCCAACCTTTATCCAAATATACACAGACACATCCCTTTTGTCTCCTACTTCCCACAATGTGTGTCAGTGTTGTATTTGTGACTGTCATGTACCCATATAAACAAAAGTATTGGGCCACCCCTCTTAATCATTGAATTCAGGTTTGTTATTTGGTCCCAGTGCCCCCAGCATATAACACCCTGCCCCTCGCCCCCCAGTGTATAGCATCCGGCCACTCGCCCCCAGTGTATAACACCCTGCCCCTCGCCCCCAGTGTATAACACCCTGCCCCTCGCCCCCCAGTGTATAGCATCCGGCCACTCGCCCCCAGTGTATAACACCCTGCCCCTCGCCCCCGGTGTATAACACCCTGCCCCTCGCCCCCCGGTGTATAGCATCCGGCCACTCGCCCCCAGTGTATAACACCCTGCCCCTCGCCCCCGGTGTATAACACCCTGCCCCTCGCCCCCCGGTGTATAGCATCCGGCCACTCGCCCCCAGTGTATAACACCCTGCCCCTCAAACCCGGTCTATAGAATCCGGCCTCTCTCCCTTGGTGGATAGGATCCGGCCCCTCGCCCCCAATGTATAATACCCTGCCCCTCGCCCCCAGCGTATAACATCCGACCCCCTTGCCACTGGTCTATAACATCCGACTCCCTGGTATATAACATTCCACCGCCTCACCCTGTGTACAACATCTTGACTTGACTCCCGGTGTATAACATCCAGCCCCTTTTCCCCGCTGTATAATATTCGGCCCTTGCCCCCCGATGTATAACCATCTCGTCTGCCTTCACTAATGTGTGACAGACTGGTTGGTGGTAAAGAGCTTACGGATACCAGCGCGGACCTGTAACCGGTCACCGGCGTAACTAGCCAGCTCCTGACATTTCTTGACAACTTAATCAACTGAGGAGTCGAAGCACTTATGAACCACAGCAACTCAGCCACAAAGTGGAGAGCACATAAAGTTATACAAAGGGGTTGCCAAGTGCTGAGGCTCACTCATGGCCATATTTGCCATGAGGTGAGATCATTTGGTTTCTCCTCCTCCGACTCAGGACCAAGGGGCCCTGGCATCTGTCTCTGCTCTGTAGATACATTCATATGTAGTTAATTATTTGCTTTTCTTGAAATGATGTTTGTTCTAGTATTCAAGCTCACAACCTCTAGCTTGTCAGGCAGGAGCTTTAGCATACAGTCAGTCTGCACTACTAAGTATAGGAGGAGAATTTTTTCCTCCTAAATATCTAAATAGTATTCTTCTTCTTTACAGGACTATTGTACTAGTACAAAGGGATACATCTCGGTATACCAGCACATCTCTAAATACTAGTGATGAGTGAGCATGTTTTATTAACCCTTTCGGCGAGCATGGTCGTCTGCTCATCGAGTATCTTCAGATTGCTCGGGTGTTATGTTTCAGTCACTCCGTGCTCATGATTTGCGACTGTTTGACAGCTTTAATACATGTGAGGAATGTCTAAGAAACAGGCATTCCTGACAATATATTAAAGCTGTCAAACAATTGCAAATCATGAGCATGGATTGGCTAAAACATAACACTCGAGCAATCTGAAGATACTCGATGAGCAGACGAGCATGCTCATAAATCTCGAGTAATGAGCATGCTCGCTCATCACTACTAGATACCAGTATATTGGAGGTAAAATAAAAAGCATTTTTTTTCCTATAAAATTACTGAAAATAATTAAAGCAATAACAATAATCACATATTTTAATAAACTTTTGTAAAAATAAACATCAGAAATCAGTTTATAACATCAACATATTTGTTATGCCTGTAATCATAGCTACCTGTACAATATAGTGAACAGTTTATATACAGTTATTGGTAAATGGAGTCATTGTTTTTTTTTTTCTCCTTTAAACCATTAAGAAAAATTAACACAAATGTAACACCTACATACGTATTTGGCGACCTAACACTTAAAAAAGCTAAAACTCCTCTAGCACAAAAGCAAGACCCAATAAAGTGAAGCTTACGTAAAAAAATAAAAAGGGATGGCTGTTACAACTATGAATGAATGAATAAAAAACGTCTGAACAAGTACATCACAAAAATATAGGTGCTTGAATTCACTCAAAATAACAAAATAAGTGATGTGCTAGCCCTCGGCCAACCACTTTAAATTAACCCATACAGACTTCACCAGCGATAGGACCACTGTGGTGTGTGATTGGGTGCAGCAGTCAGGTGAGTTGATCAAAAGAAAATCATCCATTGATGCGCTATTCCATTCACCTTACTGCTTCAAGTGTTTTAATTTTTTTTTTGGAAGAGGAGCAACATTTCAATTTTGGCCTCAGGCAGCAGAAAAGCTAGAATCAGCTCTGGCTATATGTTGTGCATAAAAATTGCCAACACTTTATTACACACTGCAGAGCTGAAAACCTCCTACTGTATTAACATCAGCATGAAAACCGAGCAGCTGCCAGGAGTTTCATATCATGTGTACCCATGGCTGATCAGTTACATGCAAGCCTTACATCACCAAGCACAATGCCAAGCATTGGAGAGAGTAGTGTAAAGCACTGGACTCGTGGTCTGTAGAGCGATGGATCTACTCCTCTATCTGGCGTCTGATAGACTAGTCTGGGTTTGGTGAATCCCAGGAGAATGTTACCCGCCTGAATTTATTGTGTCAGCTGTAAAGTTTCGTGGAGGAGCAATAATGCTATAGAGTTGATTCAGTAAAAGGAAATCTTAATGCTTCCGCACACCAATACCAAATGTTCTTGTGGATGAATGGCCAAAAATTCCCATAGACATGTCTAAAATGTTGTAGAAAACCTTCCTGAAGAGTAGGTGCTGTTACTGGTGCAAAGAGGCTAACTCCATATTAATGCCTGTGGGTTTACAATGAAAGATTATAAAAGCTCCTGTAGGTATAATGAGGAGGGGACACAATACTTATGTCTATATAGTGTATTTGTGCCATCTGAGCCTAATTCAATCAGTCATTCAGTAGTAAGACTTTCACTTCCTCAATATGAAATATAGTGTAATTATAACGTGGCCTGATGAAGTTTCCAAACAATTAATTGGAAAATGATTTTGTCGACATAATTAATTCAGTCTAAATATTTATTGTTGGAATTATTTGCAATTTTCTGCTAGAAATAATTAGATTAACATTCAGCAGAAAAAGCAGTTCATTGTTATAGTTGAATAAAACATCAATATCTTGGCAAATGGTGAGAAAATTCTTATCTGCCATAGGGAAAAATAAAGTTTTGATTAAAATATGACTGCAGACTGATAAGATCTAATGAAAAATAAGTAAGCAAAATAATATCTGTCAGTCTTTCTGATTGAATACTATTGTTGCAGTGGTTTATCTGCCATCTATACTGGTTACCCAATGTCTAGGAACATGGGGGAGGATATGGTACCATCATGGTGCTTCCTCTGTTCCTGGAAATCTGGGGGATATGTGCTTTGGTATCTGGACTCAGGGCAGCGCAAACTAGGAACCGCTAAGGAAGTCAGGTGATTCACCAATCATTACATAGCAGAGAGAAGAAATAAGAGTCAGCCAATCACAGCACAGAAGCATCAATCAGAAGAGCTGGTAGTGTGGTGGTGACTGCTGGGTGGATGAGGACGCATGAAAGAAAGAACCTTCTACAAGGAGAACCAATCACAGGAGGAGGCTGCAGAGCATGAAGGGTAGAGGTAGTAGCATCCCCTGAAAATGTGGAAAGAGGACATGTGGTAAATAATGTCTCCTAAAAGCAATTTGTGTAAGGCTGTGTGCCCACTATGCATTTTTTAAGAGTTTCCACAGCGTCAACGCTTGGTAGAAGGCCTGCCATGTTCCCCAACGATAATCCGCATGTGCTGTGCACATGCTGCGGAAATTTCCGCTGCGGATTATCATTGCGGAAAAATCCGCAGCACTACCAATTATCTTGCGTAATCGCAGTGTTTTCGGCACCATTGACTTGCATTGAATTGCATAATGTCTGCATCACTACATGTGCACATGCGGATATTAAGCGATTCAATGTGCGGATGGTACCCGGGTTTGAAGAAGAGGAGACTCTCCTCCCGACCCAGGTAGCATAGTACCTGTAAGAAAAGAATTAAAATAAAAAATATACATTATACTTACCTTCTGATGGCCCGCGGCCTCCATCCTGTATTCCCGGTAGCTCTCGATGGTCTAAAAGAACCTGCCATGACGGCATTTAGTCATGTAATGGGTCACGCGACCGCTGATGTCGGTGGTCGCGTGACCCATCACATGATTAAATGACGTCATGGAAGGTCCTTTTAGACCATCATGAGACACCGGGGAGACCGGACGCATCGGATAAGGAGACCGGGGGCCATCAGAAGGTAAGTATAATATTTATTTTTTACCTTTCTTTTATGGTCACACTATATAAATCCATGCCGGTTGCATGGATTTATATAGTGTGACGAAGTTGACAAGCACTTTCCAAGTGATGCTAAAATTGCTTGTGAAGCGCTTGACAACGCGCATACGGAAATGCATGTGAAGAACGCTTCACATCCGCTTGTCCCTGGCAGGAAAAACGCATTTAAAATCCGGATGTACAATCCGCATGCGTTTTTTCTGCCAGGGAGATGCAGAAACGATCAGGAAAAATCCCGAGCATTTCTGCATCGTGGGCACTTAGCCTAAAGCTGAATTATTTGCAACCATATCCCCACTGTGGGAAAATAGAAATGTGAGAAGGAGGGAGGAAGAAGCACATTAAATACTGATACACTGATACATGTACTGTATGTCCCTCCCTTACTGCAGATATTATCTGATGGCAAAAGGTGTTACTCTGTGTAGCCTACATGGTCTTTGCTCTCTCTTTGATCATTGAGCCATCTCCTGGTGTGTTGATCAGCTGCTAATTTAGCCACAAGCAGCTCCCACAATGTCCCTCACCTAATGCTATAGTCTGCCCTATAAAATCAGAAGCTGCCTAAGGGGTGCATGCATGTGGGGTAGTTACACGCGTCTTCTTGCGCAAAGTCTCTTTGGCAATAAGTGGCAGTTATTTCAGAGGCAGTTAGTCATGACAGGAGTCAGGTAACCCACACTTTGATGGCATACTCTCTTTTAACTATGTTATTGTTAGTTTCCACTCTTTCCCCTATAGTCCCCCACTTTCTACTAACCTCCTTAAGTCCTACACCTAGTAATGAACTCTTCATCTCTACCTCCATCCTCCCCATCCAGCTCACCTCCTCAGAACTATTCCTCAACATTTAGTCTGTCTCCAAACACAGTAAGCGCTGTTGATTTAAAAGCATTCAGCAACTATTAGAAGTAAAACAAGAACAGGAGACAGGAAGTGTTGTGCTCCAGAAGCATCCAGCAACTAGAGGGGTTAAGACAGTCACAGAAGAAGGGGAGTGTTTTAGCAGAGCCCCAGGGGGATTGTGGGGAAGTTGTTTACTGTCTGGCTGGAGCCAAAGAGTAAGGTGGTGTGTGTGTTCTGTATCTCACTGAAGAACCCCTGCAAGTGAAAAGGATTCAAGTCAGGAGTGAAGTTAAGCACAGGTCAGGTAGAGTTCCTGAACTAGCAGTGCAGAGTATTGTCAAGCATAAAGATAAGGACTGGAAGAAATGGTGTCACAGGGATCATCTCCCTCAGCAAACCCTCCCCCTCCTCCATCTCACTGTGCTGTAAGGAATGCTATGTTCATTAATGTGCCTTTGCATTAGAACTGTGCTGTGCTGTACTACTGGGAAGACTGTGAACTGCTGTGCTGCTAAGGAAACTGTAAAGTTTGTCACTGAAGCCTGTTGCTCATAAGACTTAACTTGCACTGGCTGTGCGGCTTCTTATTAAATGCTACTGTTCTACCATTTATGAGGACTCTTGTCAAGTGTGTCTGGTCAACAAGTGAAACAACTTACGTGTCTGTGCCTGAGGGTCAATACCCCTGTGTGCCTGAGAGAAGCTGCAGCATATGGTCTATGGTCGCCCTTAGTAACGGTTCACCCAGGATTCCAAAGAATTCATGCAACCTGTCTCGCCCCTATCTGAACCTAGCAGCGTGCATGCAACATTGGTGGCCCGTACGGGGAATCCTGAGCAGAAATTTGCGTGTAGAGGGAGAAGAGAAAAAGTTTGTGGAAAAACAGCAGCACAGCACCTCAACTCAACTCTGCTATACCTGTTAAAGGGGACCAGCCCTAAAGAAAACTCACTGGCAGCAATGGATGTGGAAATACAAATGGACAGAATTAGTGAGCTGCTTCTTCAGGTAACCTGTGAAGAATTGAGAACAATTCCAGACCATAAGGGGAGGAGTCCTGAGGAGAAAATTTGCATATTCTCACTGCATTTTGGGATAAGTGAAGAGTCTCTGCGAACTCAAAGAACACTGGATTTTGGCCGTTGGAGCTGAAAGGAGGACATAGGTGAATTTTGGCGCGTTTTTCACTGTTTTCATAACATATCAACTATAAGAACATGGAAGAGTCCAGGAGCCATTTGGTGAGCTGCATATCCTGCTACATGTTCACAGACTTGCCAGTGGAAAAGCCAAACTTCACATGCCAGAAATGCAAGCTTGTGTCCATGTTGGAGGAAAAGTTGTGAAATCTAGAAGAGAGGTTAACTACCTTGAAAATCATTAAGGAAGGTGAAGAGTTCTTAGACAGAGCAGAATTATCTCTTCATGATTCAGAAAGAGAAGAAATTCGAACTGCACCTGACGAAACAGAGAAATGGAAGCATGTGACCCACAGAAGCAGGAGGATCGAGAGGCAGTCAGCACCCATACTGCTCAGGAACCAGTACCAGGCTCTCACGCAGGAGAACCATGAAGAAATACAGCAAAATAAGACTTTGCCCACAATGAATAACCTTGTAAGCCCTCAGAATCCTCCTGGATGGAGAAAGAAAAATGTTGTGAAGAAAAAACGGAGAGTGGTGGTCATGGGGGATTCCCTGTTGAAAGGAACAGAGGCCGCTATCTGCTGACCAGACATAACCTCAAGAGAAATGTGCTGTTTCCAGGAGCAAAAATTAAAGATGTGTCTGACAGGATATCAAGACTCTTCAGACCTACAGATCACTACCCATTCCTGCTAATACATGTGGGGACAAATGACACCACAAGAAAGGACCTGGAAACCATCTGCAGTGACTTTGAAGACTTAGGCAAGAAAGTGAAAGAATTGGGAGCGCAGGTGGTCTTCTCATCCATCCTCCCAGTGGATGGCCATGGAACAATGAGGTGGAATAAGATTCTACAGGTGAACAACTGGCTACGTCGATGGTGCCGTCAACAAGGATTTGGATTTCTGGATCACGGAATGAATTACCTATACGATGGACTTCTTGCTAGAGATGGGGTGCACCTTACGAAGACTGGAAAACATGTATTTGCTACACTCATCAGGAGAGCTTTAAACTAGAACAATGTGGGAAGGGAAGCAAAAGACCAGAAAAAGATATACATCTGACAAATACTATTGAGATCTCTGCTACTGGAAGTGGAAAGGAAGAACAAAGACAAAAATTTAAATAATTAAAATATGGGAGGAAGAGAAACCAATCACAAACTAAAATGTTTTTATACAAATGCACAAAGCATGGGCAACAAACAAGGAGAATGGGAACTACTAACGCAGGAAAAGAAATATGATGTCATTGGAATCAGTGAAACTTGGTGGGACGATACACATGATTGGAATAAAAGGCTAAAAGGATACAACTTATTTGCAAGAAACAGACTTGATAAACGAGGAGGAGGTGTCGCATTGTATGTTAGAAAAGCGTATATCTGCACAGAGATTGAAGTAGAGACTGGGAGTTCTATGGAAACTGTTTGGGTAAGAATACAAGGAGAGAACAACGGAAAGGACACCATTGTAGGCATTTACTACTGGCCACCTGGGCAAGCTGAAGATATGTGTAACGGGTCTGGGAGGCGGAACCTCTGAGCTACTATACAAGGGGGCGGTCCTTGTAAGGGAGCGGGTGGCGACCAGGCGGGCAGTCACAGCAGGTGACCGGGACAGTCTCTGGAAGAACGGGCAGGAGGTCACGGCAAGTGACCGGGGCAGTCTCTGGATGAACGGGCAGATGGTCACGGCAAGTGACCGGGGCAGTCTCTGGGTGAACGGGCAGATGGTCACGGCAAGTGACCGGGGCAGTCTCTGGGTAAAGGGTTGGTACGACCTGTGGCAGCTGATGGTAGACGTAAGCTCCCAGGTGAGCAGGCGAGAGTCTCTGGATAAACGGGTGGTCACAGCATGTGACGGCGGAGCCTCCAGGAAGACCAACAGACAGGCGGCAGATGAGCGCTCCCAGGTGAGCGGGCAGAAGTCTCTGGACAGGCGGGTGGTCACAGCACGTGACGGCAGAGCCTCCAGGTAGGCTAGCAGACAGGCAGCAGATGAGCGCTCCCAGGTGAGCGGGCAGGAGTCACTGGACAGGCAGGTGGTCACAGCACGTGACGGCGGAGCCTCCAGGTAGGCTAGCAGGCAGGTAGCAGATGTGCGCTCCCAGGTGAGCGGGCAAGCTGGTCCATAGACAGACTGACAAGAGTTGGAAGGCAGACCGTCGGACCTCAGGCAAGCAGGCAGGTAGTTGATGTGCGCTCCCAGGTGAGCGGGCAAGCTGGTCCTTAGACAGACTGACAGGAGTTGTAAGGCAGACCGTCGGACCTCAGGCTAGCAGGCAGGTAGCAGAATATCAGGCAGGAATAAGACAGCAAGCTGGCAGGAATCTGGCAGGTATCTGGCAGGTAACTGGCAACGGGACCTGAGGGCTGAAGCAGAGTAGTGAACAGTGCAACAACATTGCTCGGGCACCTCCATTTTGGAGGAGGTGCCTTATATATGGTGAAGTCCTCCGGCCATTGGCCGGGGACTCCTTAGGACGGCGCGCGCGGCCCCTTTAAGAGGGAGGGAGAGCGCGCGCGCGCGCCCTAAGCACAGTGGCCGGGAAGGAGCGCGCGCTGCCAGCAGAGCGGGAGGAGGACGCCGGGCACGGAGCAGAGAGGTGAGGGGAACAGCGTCCCTGCCTAGCAGAGGGCAGGGACGCCGGCACTACAGTACCCCCCCCTTTAGGCCCCCCCTTTTTTAGGCCAGACAGAAATTTAGCAAGGATGAGCGGGGCATGGATGTTCTCCCGGGGCTCCCATGTTCTCTCCTCAGGACCAAACCCCTTCCAATCTACTAGAAAAAAGGTCTTTCCTCTTACCCTTTTGGTGGCAAGAATGTTCTCTACCTCAAACTCGTCCTCAGCAGAAACCGGAGCAGGAGGCGTACCTGTAGACTTGGAAAAAGAGTTAAGTACCACAGGTTTGAGGAGAGATACATGGAAGGAGTTAGGGATCCGTAAGTTGGCCGGGAGTTTCAATTTATAGGCCACCGGGTTGATCTGACTGATGACCTCCAGAGGACCGATGAACCGAGGCCCTAACTTGTAAGAAGGTATCTTGAGTCGGACATATTTAGATGAGAGCCAGACTTTATCTCCAGGACGAAATTGTGGAGGATCCAGGCGTTTTTTGTCAGCGTGTCTTTTCATCCGTTCGGACGACTGAAGGAGTGCGGATCGGGTACTCTCCCAAATGGAGGAAAATTTGCTAACGAGAGATTCCGCAGCCGTGTTGTCCACAGAGGTGGAGACAGGAAAAGGAATCCGAGGATGCTGACCGAAGACTACAAAAAACGGGGATTTGGAGGAGGATTCGCTCTCGTGATTGTTATAAGAGAACTCGGCCCATGGTAGGAGATCCACCCAGTCTGAATGATGGGCATTAACGAAGTGCCGGAGGTAACTGGTCAGGTTCTGATTGATCCGCTCCACTTGACCATTGGACTGTGGGTGGTAAGCGGAAGAGAAGTCCAGGGTGACGTCTAGCAGTTTACAAGTGGCTCTCCAGAAGCGTGAGGTGAACTGTACCCCACGATCCGACACGATGTGGAGGGGCAGGCCATGAAGACGAAAGATGTGACGAATAAAGTCTTTAGCTAGCTCGGGTGCAGACGGGAGGCCTGGCAGGGGAACGAAATGAGCCATCTTGGAGAAGCGGTCAGCGACCACCCAAATGACCGTACAACCGGCAGAGACTGGGAGGTCAGTTATAAAGTCCATAGCTATATGCTGCCAGGGGGCAGCAGGTACAGAAAGCGGAAGGAGGCGACCGGCTGGCAGATGTCTCGGAACTTTGTTGCGGGCGCAGGACACACAGGCAGAAACAAAGTCTATTACGTCCTTGTGCAGGGTAGGCCACCAGTAGTGCCGGGTAATAAGCTGGAGGGTCTTTTTCTGACCGGCGTGGCCAGCCAGTTTAGACGAGTGACCCCAGTGAAGGATCTTCTCCCGATCAGGTACTGATACGAACGTCTTTCCGGGAGGGAGACGATTTAGACTCACGGGAGCCACCTGCATTACTCTGGCGGGATCGATGATGTGTTTCGGATCTTCCTCGAGATCAGACACCAGAAAGGATCGAGACAAGGCGTCCGCCTTGACGTTTATGTCAGCCGGGCGAAAATGAAGAACAAAATCAAAGCGAGCAAAAAACAAGGACCACCGGGCTTGGCGCGGGTTAAGTCTCTGGGCATGCTGGAGGTAAGCCAAGTTCTTGTGGTCAGTGTAAATTATTACCGGGTGAAGAGCCCCCTCGAGCAGGTAACGCCACTCCTCCAATGCCAGTTTGATGGCCAATAACTCTCGGTCTCCTATGGAATAATTGCGCTCTGAGGAGGAGAAGAGTTTAGAGAAGAAGCCGCAAGTTACCATCCTCCCGGAAGATGATTTCTGAGTAAGTACCGCTCCGGCTCCAGAGGAGGAGGCGTCAACTTCCAGGAAGAACTGCTTGTTGCCGTCCGGGCGATGCAGCACCGGGGCGGAAGAGAAGGCCTGTTTTAAGGAAAGAAAGGCCTCCTCTGCTTCGGGCGGCCACTCTTTGGGATTAGTACCCTTACGGGTGAGCGCGGAAATTGGGGCAGTCCGGTAAGAGAAGTGCGGTATGAAGAGGCGGTAGTAGTTGGCGAAGCCCAGGAACCGCTGAATGGCCTTCAACCCCTCCGGTCGAGGCCATTTCTCGATGGCAGACAGTTTCTCTGGATCCATTCGTAGGTCGGTCTGAGAAATAATGTAGCCCAAAAACGGAAGCGAGGTCTGCTCAAAGAGGCACTTCTCGTATTTAGCGAAGAGGTGATTCTGCCTGAGCCTGAGCAGGACCTGACGAACGTCCCTCCGGTGAGTCTGGAGATCCGGAGAAAAGACCAAGATGTCGTCCAGGTACACCACTACGCAGGAGTAGAGAAGGTCCCGGAAGATGTCATTGACCAACTCTTGAAAGACGGCAGGAGCGTTACAGAGACCAAAGGGCATTACCAGATATTCATAGTGGCCGTCCCGGGTGTTGAATGCCGTCTTCCATTCATCCCCCTGACGGATACGAGCCAGGTTGTACGCCCCACGGAGGTCCAGTTTGGTGAAGATTCTAGCCCCCCTCAGACGATCAAATAACTCCGGAATGAGCGGAAGGGGGTACTTATTCTTCACCGTGATCTGGTTAAGGCCTCTATAGTCTATACAGGGACGGAGAGAGCCGTCCTTCTTTTTGACGAAAAAGAAGCCTGCTCCCGCCGGGGAGGTAGATTTCCGGATGAATCCCCTGGCCAGATTCTCCTCAATATATTCGGACATCGACCGGGTCTCAGCAGCGGATAATGGATAAATACGCCCACGGGGAGGAGTAGTACCGGGTAACAGGTCGATAGGGCAGTCGTATGGTCTATGAGGGGGTAGTGTCTCTGCCTCCTTTTTATTAAAGACATCAGCATAAGACCAATAAGGAATCGGAAGTCCAGGTAGATTAGCTGGGGTAGGAGAAGGACGGACGGGATGGACGGGAACCAGACAGGTCTTATGGCAGTCCTGTCCCCAGCGAAGGACTTCTCCGGTCTGCCAGTCAAGCACGGGTGCATGTCTCTGGAGCCAAGGTAGACCTAGCAAGAGGGCGTGAGAGAGTCCAGGCAGAACATGAAAGGAGATACTCTCAGAATGCAGCATTCCCACCTGCAGAGTAATGGATTCGGTGATGAGTTGGATGGGGCATGGTAAGAGACCCCCATCCACGGCAGCAACAGACAAGGGTACAGCCAGAGGTTTGGTGGGGATGCGGTATTTCTCTACCAGGAACTGTGAAATAAGATTCCCGGCTGCTCCAGAGTCAAGTTGGGCTAGTTCGAAATAACGGTTCTCCCCGCAGATGATTGAGACTGACAGCAGCAGAGATGGAGAGGATTTATTCTTGTCTAGGTCGACCTCTCTGAGCGAACCTAGACACAGGCGTTTCCCGACCTCTCCGGGCAGGCACGGATCCGGTGCTACTTACTGCCACAGTAGAAGCAGCTCCCCTCGGCACGGCGTAAGTCCTGACGGGTTTTGACCATCTTGGTCTGGTCGACCTGCATAGGCTCAGGAGAGTGTACCTGGGGAGAGACGGAGGGAGTGACGGGTTTCTGAAAAGTAGGAGCTAGACGTGGAAACCTCCTCTCACGGGTGACCTCTTTGGCACGCTCCTGGAACCGTAGGTCAATCCGGGTGGCAAGAGTTATTAAGTCATCGAGAGTGGTAGGAATGTCCCGACCGGCAAGTTCATCTTTAATACGGCCGGACAGACCCTCCCAGAAGACGGATACCAGAGCGTCGTTATCCCAGGCCAGCTCCGAGGCAAGGGTACGGAACCGTATGGCATATTGGCCCACGGTGAGACTTCCCTGACGGAGGCGTAGCAGTGATGATGCGGATGAGGTCTTCCGTCCGGGTTCGTCGAAGACTTTCCGGAAAGCCGTGAGAAAGGCAGGCAAGTCGGACACCAGGGGGTCTCCTCTCTCCCATAGAGGATTTAGCCAGGCCAGGGCCTCCCCGGTGAGATGGGACATGATGAAGGCAATTTTGGCCCGGTCGGAGTTAAACTGGTGGGACAGGAGTTCAAAGTGCAGGGTGCACTGATTTATGAAGCCCCGAGCCTGGGAGGAGTCGCCTCCGAAGCGAGGAGGTGCAGAAAGCCGGGGTCCGGGGTAGGATACCATGGTATTAGTGGGCAGCGGAGCTGCCGGATTGCGAGTCATGGCACTGGCGGAGGTTGCTGGCGGAGCAGTCAGAGTGTCCAGGCGAGAATTGACATTCCGCAGGTGACCCAGGATGGACTCCTGTTGGGACCTCTGACGGGACAGTTCATGATACAGGTCCGAGAGCGAGGGAGCTTGGGTGCCACCGGGTTCCATGGCCCGAGCAAACTGTAACGGGTCTGGGAGGCGGAACCTCTGAGCTACTATACAAGGGGGCGGTCCTTGTAAGGGAGCGTGTGGCGACCAGGCGGGCAGTCACAGCAGGTGACCGGGACAGTCTCTGGAAGAACGGGCAGGAGGTCACGGCAAGTGACCGGGGCAGTCTCTGGATGAACGGGCAGATGGTCACGGCAAGTGACCGGGTCAGTCTCTGGGTGAACGGGCAGATGGTCACGGCAAGTGACCGGGGCAGTCTCTGGGTAAAGGGTTGGTACGACCTGTGGCGGCTGATGGTAGACGTGAGCTCCCAGGTGAGCAGGCGAGAGTCTCTGGATAAACGGGTGGTCACAGCATGTGACGGCGGAGCCTCCAGGAAGACCAACAGACAGGCGGCAGATGAGCGCTCCCAGGTAAGCAGAAGTGGGCAGAAGTCTCTGGACAGGCGGGTGGTCACAGCACGTGACGGCAGAGCCTCCAGGTAGGCTAGCAGACAGGCAGCAGATGAGCGCTCCCAGGTGAGCGGGCAGGAGTCACTGGACAGGCAGGTGGTCACAGCACGTGACGGCGGAGCCTCCAGGTAGGCTAGCAGGCAGGTAGCAGATGTGCGCTCCCAGGTGAGCGGGCAAGCTGGTCCATAGACAGACTGACAAGAGTTGGAAGGCAGACCGTCGGACCTCAGGCAAGCAGGCAGGTAGTTGATGTGCGCTCCCAGGTGAGCGGGCAAGCTGGTCCTTAGACAGACTGACAGGAGTTGTAAGGCAGACCGTCGGACCTCAGGCTAGCAGGCAGGTAGCAGAATATCAGGCAGGAATAAGACAGCAAGCTGGCAGGAATCTGGCAGGTATCTGGCAGGTAACTGGCAACGGGACCTGAGGGCTGAAGCAGAGTAGTGAACAGTGCAACAACATTGCTCGGGCACCTCCATTTTGGAGGAGGTGCCTTATATATGGTGAAGTCCTCCGGCCATTGGCCGGGGACTCCTTAGGACGGCGCGCGCGGCCCCTTTAAGAGGGAGGGAGAGCGCGCGCGCCCTAAGCACAGTGGCTGGGAAGGAGCGCGCGCTGCCTGCAGAGCGGGAGGAGGATGCCGGGCACGGAGCAGAGAGGTGAGGGGAACAGCGTCCCTGCCTAGAGGGCAGGGACACCGGCACTACAATATGGATGAACTCTTTATGTATCAAATGACCAAGTTCTCCAAAAAATATGACGTAGTGGTCATGGGAGATTTCAACTATCCAGACATTTGTTGGGAATCTCTCTCAAGTAAAACTAACAGGTCAAGCAAATTCTTATCCTCTCTTGCTGACAACTTTATCTTCCAAAAGGTAGGGGAGAAAACAAGGGGATCTGCTACTTTGGATCTAATCCTTAAAAACAGGTAGGAAATGGTTGAGGAGGTAAAAGTGGCTGGAACCCTAGGAGGCAGCGATCATACTATTATAGAATTTTGGATAACTAGAGGAGGAAGACATGTGAAGACTCAAACTTCAAGGTTAGATTTCAGAAAGTCAGATTTTAAGCGACTCAGAAAGAGAATAGGAGGGATCCAATGGCTGGATGTCCTTAAGGACAAAAATGTCCAGGAAGGATGGGAAATTTTTAAAAATGAGATTCTCAAAGCACAATCGTTAACAATCCCAAAAAGTAGGAAGAATGGGAAGCATTTAAAGAAACAAAGGATGGATGAACACAGAACTTAAACACATGCTATAAAGAAAGAAAGAAATGTTTATCAAATGGAAAGAGGGAGGCATTTCTAAAGAAGATTATAATGCAGTCTGCAGATCCTGTAGGGCACGTATCAGGTTAGCTAAAGCTGACAATGAATTAAGGCTTGCAAGAGATGTCAAAAGCAATAAAAAAGGATTTTGGGGGTATGTCAAAAGTAAAAGAAAAGTCAAAGATGCTATAGGATTTTTACAGGATGAAAATGGTGAAATGGTAAGAAAGGATGTTGAGAAGGCCGAACTTTTTAATTCCTATTTTGCATCTGTTTTCTCTCAGAAAGAAAATGTAACATCAACTGATCTTCACTGTCCTATTAAAGGAATAGAACAATCCAAGTTATCTGTAAACAGAGATTGTGAGGGAATATTTAGCTAACATAAATGAGTTCAAGTCTCCAGGTCCAGATGAATTACACCCCAGAGTACTGAAGGAGATCGTAGAAGAAATTTTAGAACCACTCTCCATAATCTTTGAAAATTCTTGGAGAACAGGAGAAGTCCCAGAAGACTGGCGAAGAGCAAATGTTGTTCCTATCTTCAAAAAGGGGAAGAAGGTGGACCCAGGGAACTATAGGCCGGTGAGTCTGACTTCTATACCAGGAAAGATCTTTGAACAAATTATTAAACAACATGTATGTAAGTACCTGGATATGAATGAAGTGATTAACCAGAGTCAGCATGGGTTTGTAACTAACAAGTCATGTCAGACTAACTTAATTTCCTTCTGTGACAGAATTACTGACTGGGTGGATCAGGGAAACACTGTAGATAAAGTATATCTTGACTTCAGCAAAGCATTTGACAAAGTATCTCACACCATCCTTATTGAAAAAATTACCAAGTATGGAATGGACAAGGCAACTGTTAGGTGGATTCAAAACTGGCTTAGTGATCGGACTCAAAGAGTGGTCGTAAATGGCTTCACATCCAGTTGGATGAATGTCTCAAGTGGGGTACCACAGGGCTCTGTCCTGGGACCTGTATTGTTCACCATCTTTATCAATGATTTAGATCAAGGAATTGAGGGTAAACTGATTAAATTTGCTCATGACACAAAGCTAGGAGGGATAGCTAATACTAGAGAAGAGAGAGAGAGGATTCAAAAAGACCTAAATAAACTGGAGCAGTGGGCAGTAACTAATGGAATGGTTTTTAACAGGGAAAAATGCAAAGTACTACATCTGGGCAATAAAAATGAAAAACGCATATACAAAATGGGAGGAATAGAGCTAAGCAACAGTACATGTGAAAAAGACTTAGGTATACTAATAGATCATAGACTGAACATGAGTCAACAGTGTGATGCAGCAGCAAAAAAGGCAAATACAATTCTGGGATGTATTAACAGAAGCATACAGTCTAGATCACGTGAAGTCATTATCGGACTTTACTCCTCTTTGGTCAGACCTCATCTGGAATACTGCGTCCAGTTTTGGGCACCGCATTTTAAAAAAGACATCGACAAACTGGAGCAAGTTCAGAGAAGAGCAACCAGAATGGTGACCGGTCTGCAAACCATGTCCTATGAGAAACGGTTACAGGATTTGGGAATGTTTAGCTTGCAGAAAAGAAGACTGAGAGGAGACTTAATAGCTGTCTACAAATATCTCAAGGGCTGTCACATTGTAGAAGGATCATCTTTATTCTCATTTGCACAAGGAAAGACTAGAAGCAATGGGATGAAACTGAATGGGAGGAGACACAGATTAGCTATTAGAAAAAACTTTTTGACAGTTAGGGTGATCAATGAGTGGAACAGGCTGCCATGAGAGGTGGTGAGTTCCCCTTCAATGGACGTCTTCAAACAGAGGCTGGACAGATATCTGTCTGAGATGATTTAGTGAATCCTGCTTTGAGCAGGGGGTTGGACCAGATGACCCAGGAGGTCCCCTCCAACTCTACCATTCTATGATTCTATGATATAAAAATGTCAGAAGAACAGATTTCTAAAGCACACAACCGCAGGCAGCTGTTAGCTGCCATTAATGCAAAAATGGATGAGCTGGGGGAGAAAGAAGCTGAAGACGTCATGGGGACGTTCCTCCAGGAGCTAACACAGTTTCTAACCGGGTTGTAGTTGGAGGATGGAGGGGCGGCACAAATTACCAAAAGTGGGAATCTCCATCCGCAGACAGAACTACAGGAATTGAAAGAACAACTCAAACCCCTAACAACAGCCCTGTAGGAATCGCCCAAAACCTCTCAACGGGTGACAGACTTAGACGGAACCTTTAACCTGTTCGGGTTAGATAAATCAGGAAGACAGTCCTCTCTAACACCACAAATCACCATAAGGAAAGAATTCAAGATCCTACGACAGATTGGAGAGTGTGAACAGAAAGAGAAACTGTCTTATATGAACTTGTTGCACCAGACGGATGCAGGCTTACAGAAAGGCTACCAGCCAGATGAGATCATTGAGGGGGTGGTGAAAGCAATCAGTCCAGGACTGAACCTCCGTAGTATGCTAGAAATGTAAAGTCAATTGACCTTGCAACAACTGAGGGTGATTTTAAAAGGGCACTATAAAGAAGAGAGTACTTCAGAATTGTTCCACTGACTCATTAACCTCTCACAGAAAAATAATGAATCACCCCAAAATTTCTTGTTCAATTGAACTGAAGGATAGACTGTTGTTTACATCCAGAGATGTAAAAGCAGAAGAGAAGTTTGATGCTGGACTAGTCTAGAAGAAGTTCTTGAGATCATTGGGAACGGGATTAATCAGCAAAGATATCAAGTTGCAGCTGAAACAGTACCTAGGAGATCCTGGCATTTTGGAAGAAGTCCTAATGGAAAAAATGAATGAGGCAGCTAGTTTGGAGTCAGAGAGCGAACAGAAGTTAAAGAAAGGCTCTGCTCCTAAAATCACCAAAATGAGTCAGCTGAAGTTGGAGACCCCTGGTGGCCAGTCTGAAGATCATCATGGAGACCCTCCAGTACCACCTCCGAGAGGGAACCTTAAAGCACCAACAAAAGAGAGGACCGCCAGCACTGACTGGGAGGAAGTAATAGAAGAACTGCGAGCCGAGTTGACTGAGGTGAATAAGTTGATTCGTTCCAGGCCAGAACCTGTATCTCTCAGACCCAGGAGTGGGTTCCAAAACAGAAGATACCCGGCTTGTGTAACGTGCAGTTCATCAAATCAGAGTATGGTGTGTGTCCACTGTCTAAGATGTGGTGAGGAAGGACATTATGCCAAGGAATGCCAATGGTCACGGTCGTTTGGGTTAAAAGACACAAGGTTACTAATGCAGAGAGACCGATAACCGTGACACGGAGGAGGCCCCAGAAGCAAATCCAAATCTCATCAAACCCCAGAACAACGCATGAGGTAAAAAGGCTGCATCAGTACTCTCCCCAAGTGTGTTCCCATCTACAACAGCTGCAAGAGGGACAGGGGCATCAGTTTCTTAATGCCCAGTGCTGAGGTCAAACGATGTACTCCTGGGAGAAGGATTCCTCAGTCAGTAAAGATAGCCTCATCAGCCTAATCGGTGAAAGGTGCTTTATGCAGTGCCAGCTAGATTGACTCCTGGCTCAGTCTGTAACAATCTTTCCTACATTCATGATCTTTTCATTACCAACAAACTTTTCTTCCTCGCCATCACTGAAACCTGGCTCACCCCCTCTGACACGGCATCTCCAGCTGCAATTTTGTATGGCAGATTCCACCTTCCCCCCCCCCCCCCACGTGGTGGAGGCGTAGGTTTCTCCTGTCAGATACCTGCGCCTTCACCCAAATCCCACTACCACCCTCCGTTACTCTCCCTTCTTTTGCGGTGCACTGTGTGCGCATCTACTCCCCCTCCAACCTCCAACTGGCTGTCATTTACCAGCCACCACTTTCTGCGACCACTTCACCACCTGGCTGCTTCACTTCCTTTCCACTGGCATCCCCACTATCATCGTGGGTGACTTCAACATCCCCATTGAAATTTCCCACTCATCTGTCTATAAGCTCCTTCCCTCACTTCATCCTTTGGCCTTGCTCAATGGTCTGCTGCAGCAACTCACAAAGATGGCTACACACTAGACCTCATCTTCACCCGCTTCTGTTCCCTATCTAACCTCTCTAACTCTCCTCTCCCTCTTTCTGAAAACAACCTACTTACATTCTCTGCCCTCTCATCTTCAGGTCCACAATCCCCACTCCACAAACTTGCACACCCTCGCAGAAATCTTTAACACCTTGACCTACGCTCAATATCTGAATCCCTCCTCCCTCTTAAAGACATAAATTCCTTACACGATGCAGATGTTGCTGCTGCTTTATATAACGCTACAACAGCTGCAGCTCTCGATTCGGTTGCCCCTCTCACACATACCAGAGCTCACACATTTAATAGGCAACCCTGGTATACCAACCTGACTAAAGAACTGTGACGGGCCTCCAGGGTTGCTGAGCGGAGATGTCAAAGGTCTCATTCCAGCGAACACTTCATCGCATTCAAACAATCCCTCACTATTTTCAAGTCCGCACTCACTGCAGCAAAACAAACCTATTTCTCATCTCTCATATCCTCCCTGTCCTACAACCCCAAACAGCTATTCAACACTTTCAATTCTCTCCTATGTCCCCCAGCGCTTCCTCCCTCTCTTCTCATCTCAGCTGAAGAGTTTGCCTCATTCTTCAAGCAGAAGATCGACAACATCAAACAAAGCTTTTGCCTAAAGTCCCCTCAGGCCCTCCTCATATCTTCTCAACCCTCCTCCTCCAAAACCAACTTCTTCACCATTACAGAACATCAAGTTCCCTCTTTACTCTCCAAATCACACCGACCCAATCCTGTCCTACCTCATCCCTAACCTTACCACAGTCTTCATCCCAACCCTAACCCACCTTTTCAACTTGTCCATTAACAACCGGTGTCTTCCCCTCATGTTTTAAACATGCCTCAATCACACCCATCCTCAAAAAGCCCTCCCTCGACCCATCCTCTCTGACTAGCTATTGCCCCATATCACTTCTCCCCTATGCCTTTAAACTACTGGAACAACATGTCCACCTTAAACTGTCCTCCCACCTCTCCTCATGCTCCCTCTTTGACCACTTACAATCGGGCTTTCGATTGCATCACTCCACTGAAACTGCCCTGACTAAAGTCACCAATGACCTACTAACCGCCAAATCCAAGCGACACTACTCTGTCCTCCTACTCCTGGACCTGTCATCTGCCTTTGACACAGTGGACCATTCCCTCTTACTACAGATTCTCTCATCTCTTGGCATCATGGACTTGGCCCTGTCTTGGATCTCTTCATACCTAACAGACCACACATTCAGCATCTCCCACTCATACACCACCTCCTCATCTTGCCCCTATCTGTCGGTGTCAACCAAGGCTCAGTTCTAGGGCCCCTGCTCTTCTCCGTCTACACCTTTGGCCTGGGACAGCTCATGGAGTCTCACGGCTTTCAGTATCACCTCTATGCTGATGACACAGAGATCTACCTCTCTGGACCCGATATGAACTTCTTATTAACCAGAATCCCACAATGTTTGTCCGCTATTTCATCCTTCTTTGCTGCTAGATTTCTAAAACTTAACATGGATAAAACTGAATTCATCATCTTTCCTCCACCTCACTCAACCCCCCATCTGACCTATCCATCAAAGTTAATGGCTGCCCACTCTCCCCAGTCCCACAAGATCTCTGCCTCCGGGTAACCCTTGACTCTGATCTCTCCTTCAAACCTCATATCCAAACCCTCTCCACTTCCTGCCGACTCCAACTCAAAAATATCTCCCCGATCCGCTCATTCCTCAGCAAAGACTCTGCAAAAACACTAGTGTATGCCCTCATCATCTCCTGTCTCGACTACTGCAACCTCCTGCTCTGTTGCCTCCCTTCTAACATTCTCGCGCCCCTCCAATCTATTCTAAACTCTGCTGCCTGACTAATCCACCTGCTCCCCGCCCCGCTATTCCCCGGCCTCTCCCCTCTTTCAATCCCTTCACTGGCATTCCCCAGAGGCTTAAGTTCAAGATCTTAACCCTGGCATACAAAGCCATCCACAACCTGTCTCCCCCATACATCTGTGACCTAGTCTCCTGATACTTACCTACACGCAACCTCCGATCTTCACAAGATCTCCTTCTCTACTCCCCTCTTATCTCCTCTTCCCACAATTGCATACAAGATTTCTCACATGCATCCCCCCTTCTCTGGAACTCTCTACCCCAACACATCAGACTCTCGCCTACCGTGGAAACCTTCAAAAGGAACCTGAAGACCTACCTCTTCCGACAAGCCTACAACCTGCAGTAACCACCACTCCACCACACTGCTGCACGACCAGCTCTACCCTCACTTACTGTATCCTCATCTATCCTTTGTAGATTGTGAGCCCTCGCGGGCAGGGTCCTCTCTCCTCCTGGACCAGTCGCTGACCTGTATTGTTCAAGACTATTGTAATTGTTTTTGCTTTGTATACCCCATTTTCACATGGAAAGCGCCATGGAATAAATGGCTCTATAATAATAAATATATAAATAATAATAATAAATCTGTGATTCATGGCCCAGTTGTCTAAAAAAATAAAATGGCGTTTCACAACCCCGCTGCCAGGTGATGGCGCTGCAGCATCACAGTGTGATGAACAAAGGTGATACTGCATCTTGGGCCCAGTCTGTCAGCTAGTGTATGTGTGACACCCCAGGGGTCTGGTTGTCACAGTGATAGAGATATTACGTCTGAGAGCAGGTGGGAGGTCCTTTGGTCAGGGATCCTGTGCATGCCACACCTCCTGCCCAGCCTTGGGAGGGGAAGAACTTCCCCTGTATAAACCCGGGGCTGAGGCAGGGTTAGTGAGTCCAGGAAGAGTAGAGACAAGAGCAGCATAGGAAGCAGCAGAGTCACAAGGAGTCAGGGGCTGGCAGCTAAAGAGCTCGCCCTGACTAAGAAGATTCTTTACCGGACCCGGAGTCCGAGGCTGTGGGGACTAACTTCTACCCAGCAGCAGAATCCGTCAGGCAGGGGATTTCAGGTCCCCTGGCCCAGAAGCCCGAAGGCCCGGTCACACGCGTGGGACCAGCACCGCCATCGTGGAGCGGAAGCCATTAGAAGGCCCCGAGTCACCGGCCATACGGGTGAGCACCACACGGTACACTCAGGGACGTGGGCTACTTACATCAGCTTCTAGCAAGGTAGCCAGAAGAGTACAGTCAGCTTGGGAGGCCTACAACTACGCCTGGCCAGGGGAGATCCCATCTGCTCAAGGACTGACCAGGCCCCGTTCGCTAGCAAGTACTCCGGGAGGGTCTATCGTTGTTACCAGTAAAGACCCTGAACGCTACCATACCGTCTCTGAGTGGTTCCTGCTACCCCCATCATCCACGTCGGCTGCCCTGAGGCCATACCCCTCCCGTTGGGGGTTATACTATCCCGCTGCACCATCCTTCCACCGGCCTCAGCGGTCTGCCCTGCAGCAGCAGCCCCCCTGGCTGCATTCAACGGGTGGCGTAGTCATCAACCATTTTCTACCGCTAACAGACTGCCGTCCAGTTTGACTCCCTGGGCACGGACCGGGTCACCGCCACGAGACTACAACCCTAAACAGATCCGGCTCCGGGTAAGCTCCCGCGTGCGCAACGCAGCGCGACACAGGCCCAGGGGCGCGTCAACTTTGGCGTAGTCGGCAGGATCACGTGCCCGCAACCACCGGGTACTGCGTGCCTGAAAAGCAAAGACTGTTCAAACTTACCAGTGGTGAAGATTCCCGCCGTCGGTGAAGATTCCCGCCATCCGGCGCCATCTTCAGCCTTCTTCCCGCCATCGGTGAAGTTTCCCGCCATCCGGCGCCATCTTCAGCCTTCTTCCCGCCATCCGTGGAGTTTTCCCGCCATTGGACGCCATCTTGAGGACGCCGCGCGGGAAGAAGAGGGGCGTGGACTCCGAAAGCGCGCGAGAACTGAAGCCCCGCCTCACGTCTGGACGTTGCGTAAGGTCCTGGAAGGAGCCCAGCAGACGCCGACGTCACAGGAGCGCGACGGAAGGTCCTCAACCCTGACGATCCACTGCGGAGCCGCGGCCTACGGAACAGGATCATCGCAAGGTAGGCCACGGTCCACTAGGGGGGAGGAAGATGTCGGATACGGAGGAGAGCTCCACTGCCTCAACCCCCGCCAGCGCTACCGCTGTTGCAGTTATGCCCTTCACCATGCCCTATATCCCGGGAGCAGCTTGGCTACCCCAGTACTCAGGGGAGTCACATACCCTGCATGACTTTAGAGAAAAGCTGGATAGCCTCTTCCAGGTGTACCCCCTCACAGAAGAGCAAAAAGTGAGCATCCTGGTGGCCCAACTAACTGGGGCAGCCAAAAGGGAAGTAAAATCCTGGCCACCTGGGAGGAAGACTGTCGCAGGGATACTAACCCGGCTGAAGGACACCTTTGATACCCGCACCTCAGCCGAGATTAAACTTAGATTCTACGGGTGCAAGCAGCGAGCGCATGAGAGTATAAGGGACTATGCACTCAACCTACAAGAGGCCCTGAGGGCCATTAAGCAGACCGACCCTAATGGAGTGGGAAACGAGGACAGGCTGTTGACCGAACAATTTATAGAGGGTTTATATTGCAATGCCCACCGCACCCAGTTGCGGGCAATGGCCTTACAGGACCCTCATCTAGAATTTGCACAGTTCAAGGACAGAGCCATCCGGGTGCTCCGAGAACCGGCACCAGGTGGCGTTGTGACCCACAGACGCCCCACTACCACTTACTACCAGGAGGCGGCGCCCTTGTCAGCAGGGCCTGTGGGAGCTGATGCGCAGGCTTTGGACAATGACCCGGCTCCAGACCTACACCATCAGGTCCAAGAGCTAGCTAAAAGCGTTGCTGCGCTAACCCGAACTGTGCAGTCTTTACAGGTTTCCACTCCAGGGAAGATCCAGCTGGCATCCGGACCGGAGGACATCCCGTGGCGTCGACCAAGGAGGACCCCACCGGCCAGAGGAAGACACAGTGACCGATACAGCGAGGACGGACGACCCATCTGCCGCCGCTGCAATCAACCCGGACATATGGAAAGGTACTGTTCTTTAAACGGGCACAACCTGGGGTAGAGGGCCAACCCCCAGGAAAAAGATCACCAGGCCCATCGAACTGGCGCGACAGATATGTGGGAGGACGTCCAGTCTTGCCTGTGGTACTGGATGGCATTCCCATGAGTGCCCTACTGGACACCGGGTCACAGGTCACCACCATCCCGTACGTGCTCTTCAAGCAGTACTGGAATGACTCGGATATTACCCGCTACCCTGACGACGACTTGAGTATCATCGCCAGCAATGGTCAGCCCGTGCCACAGATCGGATTTAAAGAGGTGACCATCAAAATTGGTAGAGTCGAACTGGCCGCACAGGGACTGATCATTGTAGATATTGACAAACATGAGAGTCACCCAAAAATAACTCTAGGAACTAATGTAATTGAAAATTGTCTTGCAGAGGTGATTTTCCTTTTACAGCAGGTTGCCAAGAATGCCAGCTCCGGCGAGCAGCGGGTGCTCCAGAAAGAGATCCGGGCACTGATGCAACGGCAACAAGTGGAACTCTCCGGCGGTGAGATTGGTAGCGTAAGAATGTGTGACCCTTTTCCTATTGCCATGCCCCCAAAAAGTGAAATGATGATTTGGTGCCGGGCAGCTATTGGTCTGAGAGGTAGAGATTACCAGGCAATGGTAGAACCAGTTTACTCAGACAGTAGGCCCACCATTTTGACAGCACGGGGGGTGGTCAATGTACGCCATGGGAGGGTGCCCGTTCGCATAATAAATATCGGGGAGAGGGAAGTGTACCTGCCCCGGTATGCCACGCTAGCCAAATTATATACCACTAATCAAAATTCTATACAATCTGTGGAACCCTTGCCTCCATCTCACCCGGAGGAAGGTAACGGCTCTAAGAAAGACATGGAGGACTGGTGTCAGCAACTACATCTGGGTACTGACTCCACTCCCTCACACCAGAAACAAGGAGTCTATCGGGTGGTTCAAGAGTATGAGAGAGTGTTTAGTAAACACCCGTTAGACTTCGGGCGAGTCAAGGGGGTAGAACACCGCATCCCCACGGGAGATCATCCTCCCATAAAAGAGAGGTATCGACCCGTACCCCCTGCACATTACCAACACGCCAAGGGGATGCTTAGAGACATGAAGGAGGCTGGGGTAATCCGGGATAGCTGTAGCCCCTGGGCAGCCCCACTAGTTTTAGTCAAAAAGAAAGACAACACCATGAGGATGTGTGTAGATTACCGGAAAATCAACCGTATCACACACAAGGATGCGTACCCCTTACCAAGGATAGAGGAGTCATTGGCTGCTTTAAGATCTGCTAACTTCTTCTCTACCTTGGATCTCACTAGCGGGTACTGGCAGGTTCCTGTAGCAGAGGCGGACCGGGAGAAGACCGCATTCACCACCCCGATGGGACTTAGCGAGTTCACCTGCATGCCGTTCGGACTCTGCAACGCCCCAGGAACCTTCCAACGATTAATGGAGTGCTGTCTGGGCCACAGAAACTTCGAGACGGTCCTGTTGTACCTGGACGATGTCATCGTATACTCCAAAACTTATGAGGACCACCTGAAACACCTGGCGGAGGTGTTCGAAGCTCTGGCGAGTTACGGCCTAAAGGTGAAACCCTCCAAGTGTCACCTCCTGAAACCAAAGGTGCAATACCTGGGACACGTGGTGAGCGCTGACGGAGTGGCTCCCGACCCCGATAAGATCACCGCAATTAAGGGATGGCCAAGCCCCTCCAGCGTAAAAGAAGTGCGGCAGTTCCTAGGGTTGGTAGGCTACTACCGAAGGTTTATTCCCGGTTTCACCAAAAAGGCAGCACCTATGCAGGACCTCCTGATAGGCCAGTCCCGGAAGGCCAAGAACCAGAAGCCGCCCTTCAAATGGGAAAAGCTAGAAGAAGAGTCCTTCCGCCAGCTGAAGATGGCCCTCACGGGGGATGAAATCTTGGCGTACCCGGACTATAGCCAGCCCTTCATCCTCTACACCGACGCCAGTAACATCGGGCTAGGAGCCGTACTGTCCCAGATTCAGCAGGGGAGAGAACGAGTAATCTCCTATGCCAGCCGAAAACTGCGACCCACCGAAAGGAACCCCGAAAATTACAGCTCATTTAAGCTAGAGTTCCTGGCCGTGGTATGGGCAGTCACCGAGCGCTTTAGGCATTACCTCGCTTCTTCCCGGTTCACCGTATACACGGATAACAACCCGTTGACACACCTGGACACGGCAAGACTCGGTGCCCTGGAGCAGAGGTGGATGGCCCGTCTGTCCAACTACGAGTTCACAATTAAATACCGGGCAGGGCGCTCCAATACCAACGCGGACGCCCTGTCCAGGATGCCCAACCTGCCGGACGGAGGAGAAGATCCGGAGGGACTGGAAGAAGTTGAACTCCCTGCGTTCCACCGTCATGGGACTATCCAGTATTCCCACCGGGTAAGGAGTAAGCAGGCTGCTACGTTGAACCCCTTACCTCACTACAACTGGGCGGAAACGCAAGACAGCGACCCTGCCGTCCGACTGGTGAAGGAGATGCTGACTCGCCCGGAGGCTAGCCTGGAATCAGACGCTCCAGAGGAAGCCAAACAACTATGGGCAGAGAAGAGTCGACTGTTCCTTTACAAGGGGAAGTTGTGCCGCAGAATGGTTAACTCCAGGACGCATGAACTACTCTGGCAAGTAGTGGTGCCACGAAGAGACGCAGCCATGGTGATGGAGGCATACCACGACGGAGCTGGACACTTCGGGTGGAAAAAGCTGGAGTTCCTGCTGCGCGAGCGGTTCCACTGGGTAGGCATGAGGGGAACCATCGAGAAGTGGTGCAGAGACTGTGGCCCGTGCAATCTGAGAAGGAAGGACCGGGCCAGCCAGAAGACTCCCCTGCAGTCCATCGTCACCCGGCAACCGTTGGAACTGGTAGCCTTGGATCATGTAAAACTGACCCCCAGCAGAAGTGGCTACGTCTACGCGTTAACCATCGTGGATCATTACTCCCGGTTTCTGGTTGTCGTCCCCGTCAAGGACTTAACGGCTCGAACAGCAGCTAGAGCCTTCCAGCAGCACTTTTGCCGTCCACACGGGTACCCGGACCAAGTGCTGACGGACCAGGGACCTGCCTTTGAAGCGGAGGTCTTCCAGGAATTCTGCAATCTGTATGGCTGCCGGAAGATAAGGACGACACCCTACCATCCGCAAACTAATGGACTTTGTGAGAAAATGAACCAGGTGGTAATGGATCTTCTAAAAACGTTGCCCCTGGAAGAACGCAGTCTGTGGCCTGAGAAGTTGCCCGATCTGGTGGACCTATACAACCACATCCCGGTAGGTTCCACCAACTGTACCCCGGCTTACCTAATGAGGGCAAGACCTGGTAAGTTACCTGTTGACCTGGAAATGGGAGTCCTGACGCCCGAGGACACTTCACCAGAAACAGACTGGGACACAGAGAGGCAGCAGCAGTACCGGAAAGTACAGGAGAGCGTGGAGCGAAGTCTCTGTCAGGCTAGGGAAAGACAAGAGAAGACTTACAACCAGTATGCTCCCGCTGTTCCCCTGGTACCCGGAGAGCAGGTCTTGAAGAGGAAGAGACGGCTCCACAAGTTGGACGACCAGTGGGAGAAGGACCCGTACACCGTACTGCCCTCAAGCCACGAGAACCCGAAGGTCTGTACCATCAGTAAAGACGGAGGGGAAACCACAGCCATCGTATCCCGGGACCACCTGAAGAAGTGCCCCGAACAACTGAGGAACCCTGAGGAGGAACAGGAAGACCATCGACCCGTGGATGAAAGGGAAGATATGGTTAGTACCGTGCTCGGGGACTTCCCTCGGTCTTGGACTCAAGTCAATGGTGCAGTTGTGGTACCCGTACTCACCTTCCTCCAACCATCATCCCAAGAACCTACGGAGCAACGGGTAGAGCTGGAAGAGCAGCCGGTCCAGGAGGCAGAAGACTCCACCCAAGCGGAACAGGAGAATCCACCCTCTGCTTATAGTGAGCCTGCCGTACCCCTAGTGAGACAAAGAGCCGGTAGACAGCTGCCCAGTTTACCCTTGACAGCTCCTACACCCTGTAGTTCAGGGCCAGACAGTCAGCTCCGTAGGTCCACTAGGGCCACTAGAGGCCAGTTACCCGCACGTTGGAGGATCTAAATGTTTAAGTTGTTTTACAATGTTTACCTGTTTATTGTTGCTTGTGTGTAATTTTGTGTTTCTAGTTGTTTTTAGGAGTCTTCGGTGGATTTGCCGGGAATCCTTTGTATATAGTTGGAGCGTAACCCAGGATGGACTAGAGACTGTTAAGGACTCGGGGTAGGACAGACCCCTACCTGGTTACGTCTCCCTGTGTTGGTGAAATGGACACCTTTGCTTTTCTTCAAAGACTGCACCCGGTTGCGGACATCCGTGACCATCTTATTGTGTTTCCTTATTGTATTTTATTGTTCTTTGATATACCTTGTTATATTTTTCTAAAAAGTGTTTAGTCCCGGAGTACTAAATTTCACTAGGGGGGAGTGTGACACCCCAGGGGTCTGGTTGTCACAGTGATAGAGATATTACGTCTGAGAGCAGGTGGGAGGTCCTTTGGTCAGGGATCCTGTGCATGCCACACCTCCTGCCCAGCCTTGGGAGGGGAAGAACTTCCCCTGTATAAACCCGGGGCTGAGGCAGGGTTAGTGAGTCCAGGAAGAGTAGAGACAAGAGCAGCATAGGAAGCAGCAGAGTCACAAGGAGTCAGGGGCTGGCAGCTAAAGAGCTCGCCCTGACTAAGAAGATTCTTTACCGGACCCGGAGTCCGAGGCTGTGGGGACTAACTTCTACCCAGCAGCAGAATCCGTCAGGCAGGGGATTTCAGGTCCCCTGGCCCAGAAGCCCGAAGGCCCGGTCACACGCGTGGGACCAGCACCGCCATCGTGGAGCGGAAGCCATTAGAAGGCCCCGAGTCACCGGCCATACGGGTGAGCACCACACGGTACACTCAGGGACGTGGGCTACTTACATCAGCTTCTAGCAAGGTAGCCAGAAGAGTACAGTCAGCTTGGGAGGCCTACAACTACGCCTGGCCAGGGGAGATCCCATCTGCTCAAGGACTGACCAGGCCCCGTTCGCTAGCAAGTACTCCGGGAGGGTCTATCGTTGTTACCAGTAAAGACCCTGAACGCTACCATACCGTCTCTGAGTGGTTCCTGCTACCCCCATCATCCACGTCGGCTGCCCTGAGGCCATACCCCTCCCGTTGGGGGTTATACTATCCCGCTGCACCATCCTTCCACCGGCCTCAGCGGTCTGCCCTGCAGCAGCAGCCCCCCTGGCTGCATTCAACGGGTGGCGTAGTCATCAACCATTTTCTACCGCTAACAGACTGCCGTCCAGTTTGACTCCCTGGGCACGGACCGGGTCACCGCCACGAGACTACAACCCTAAACAGATCCGGCTCCGGGTAAGCTCCCGCGTGCGCAACGCAGCGCGACACAGGCCCAGGGGCGCGTCATATGCTCTTCGCCACCTGCTGAACACGCATACCTCCCAACAATTCTGGATCCAACAGGACAGAACCAATTTGGGGTTGGGAAGTCAGGGCTATGTGCCAACTTTCACTCACTGTTTTTATGTCATGTTTCACCTCCTTCCATGTCTCTGTAAATTCCTACATTTATTTAATTATAATTAATGTATTCTTTTCATGTGGCCTTCCCTGAGATTCAAACTCCCAAACCTGTAGCATTAGAGGAAGCAGCAATAGCTATGAGCCACAGGCTGCAATGCCAAGTAGAGGAGAGCTTTGTTTACTTTAATGTGCATTGTATGCTTTTGCATTACAGGCACATTGTACTGGTACATAAAACTACATTTCTATAGACCAGTGCATTTCTATGTACCTTGTAAAATAAAAAGATAGAGATTTTTTTTTGTTCCTAAAAAAATTCCTAAAATACAATGAAAAGCAATTACAACAATGACAATTTTAATGCACTTTAAAAAAAAAGTCATCGAAACTCAGCAAATAACAGACATATTTGATATCCCTGTGATCATAGCAACCCATACAATACAGTGGACAGATTATTTATTTTTTCTGATTATTGCATTTTTTGTTGTGTTTTTAATGCCTTTTCCTCTTTGTTTGATGCATTTTTGGTGCAGATTTGTAATGTTTTTTTTAAACTATGGAAAAGTTTTGATTTTGCACTTAAAAATGCACCTGAGTTTTTTTTACATGCTTCATTTTCAGGCTCCCCATAAAAGTCCACCGAGAGAAAATGTACCAAAACCGCACAACAGAGTCTTTAGACGTGCAGTGGGCAGGAGTTTTCATGAAATTACATCCACTTTGCTTCGACAGTTGGGTCATATTCATACATATCATAAATTCTATGTTTTTTTTGTGCTACATTTCTTTGCCCAGAAAACCTGCATCGTTTACCTGTCCAAGAAAAAGCACTAAACCGCGAAGAAAGAATGAACATATGCATATCGATTGAAAAATGACTTGCTGTGTATACGTTCAGTCTTTTTGAACTTCTTTTAACCACTTCAGGCTTACAAAGCCGCAAATTGGTTAAAAAAGTGACTGGTCCATTCTTCTAGTGGCTTTTGCTTGGATACTTTTCACTATTAATACATACAATTTTAAAAAATACATGTGAAAGACATCAGAAAAGATTTAAAAAAATTAAAAATCAGTTTTCCTGGAGTGTATTTTGCAGGAAAAACTCAGCAAGTACATCGGTGCCTAAAAAACGATGTTTGCACATACCCTAACAAAGTCAGATCAAATTAAAAGGGGTTAACCAGGGCTATATTATTTTGTTACTATGGGCCTAAGAACTAACAGGCATGTTGATGCTAACTACTTACCTGTTCTGCCCTGCGCTGACCTCTGCCGGCACAGAGCAGTTACAGACCCCTCCTGACAGTGGTTCTGCAGCTTCCGCTGACATCACGTCGACAGGGCAGTGGCTTCTCTTCTGCTGTACTCTGTTGACGGGTCTGTCTGCTGACGTCATGCTGATTGACATCTGGCTCCCTGCTGCCTAACTGCGGAAACCTGGGTCTCAATTAGCATGACGTCAGCAGTCACAGACTTGTCGACACAGCATTTTGGAAGAGGAAGAGCTGCTCTGTTGACATGCGGCAGATGAATCGCTGTCAGGAGCAGTCAGAGAAAGTTCTGAGGAGGTGCCAGATAGAACAAGCAGGTAGTTAGCAACTACATGCCTTTAAGTTTTTGGCTCATACTAAAAAGATAATGTAGTACTGGACAACACCTTCAAGAGCAGTTATTCTAAGTGTACCATAGTAATATCATTATATACAGTCATGGCCAAAAGTATTGAGAATGAGACAAATAGTAATTTTTCCAAAGTTTACTGCTTCATTTTTTGTAATGGCAATTTGCATATACTCCTGAATGTCAAAGAGTGATCAGCTTAACAGCAATTACTGTACTTGCAAAGTCAATATTTGCCCAGAAAATGAACTTTAACCCCCAAAACACATTTCAACATCATTGCAGTCCTGCCTTAAAAGGAGCAGCTAACATCGTTTTAGTGATTGATCCATTAACACAGGTGTGGGTGTTGATGAGAACAGGGCTGGCGATCAGTCAGTCATGATTAAGTAAGAATGACATCACTGGACACTTTAAAAGGAGGCTGGTTCTTGGTATCATTGTTTCTCTTCAGTTAACCATGGTTATCTCTAAAGAAACACGTGCAGCCGTCATTGCACTGTACAAAAATGGCCTAACAGGGAAGAGTATCGCAGCTACAAAGATTGCACCTCAGTCAACAATCTATCGCATCATCAAGAACTTCAAGGAGAGAGCTTCCATTGTTGTCAAAAAGGCTCCAGGGCGCCCAAGAAAGACCAGCAAGCGCCAGGACCGTATATTAAAACAGCTGCGGGATCGGACTACCAGCAGTGCCGAGCTTGCTCAGGAATGGCAGCAGGCTGGTGTGAGTGCTTCTGCACGCACTGTGAGGCGGAGACTCTTTGAGCAAGGGCTGGTTTCAAGGAGGGCAGCAAAGAAGCCACTTCTCTCCAGAAAAAACATCAGGGACCTACTGATATTCTGCAAAAGGTACAGGGAGTGGACTGCTGAGGACTGGGGCAAAGTCATTTTCTCTGATGAATCCCCTTTTCGATTGTTTGGGACATCTGGAAAACAGCTTATTCGGAGAAGAAGAGGTGAGCGCTACCACCAGTCTTGTCTCATGCCAACTGTAAAGCATCCTGAAACCATTCATGTGTGGGGTTGCTTCTCAGCCAAGGGAATCGGCTCACTCACAGTCTTGCCTAAAAACACAGCCATGAATAAAGAATGGTACCAGAATGTCCTCCAAGAGCAACTTCTCCCAACCATCCAAGAGCAGTTTGGCGCCCAACAATGCCTTTTCCAGCATGATGGAGCACCTTGCCATAAAGCAAAGGTGATAACTAAATGGCTCATGAAACAAAACATAGAGATTTTGGGTCCATGGCCTGGAAACTCCCCAGATCTTAATCCCATTGAGAACTTGTGGTCAATCATCAAGAGACGGGTGGACAAACAAAAACCAACAAATTCTGGCAAAATGCAAGCATTGATTATGCAAGAATGGACTGCTATCAGTCAGGATTTGGTCCAAAAGTTGATTGAGAGCATGCCAGGGAGAATTACAGAGGTCTTGAAGAAGAAGGGGCAACACTGCAAACATTGACTTGCTGCATTAACTCATTCTAACTGTAAATATAACCTATTGGTACTCATAAAATGATTGCAATTATATTTCTGTATGTGATATAAACATCAGACAAACACTAATAAAAACCAGAGGCCAGCAGATCATGTGAAAATATAATTTTGGTGTCATTCTCAAAACTTTTGGCCATGACTGTACAAAAGTTTGCTCAGGAACCCATCCATTGATTAGTCCTACTCCTCTATATTGGCAAGTCAGCCAGAAATCCAACACACATCAGCTGGATGTCCATGCGCACTTGTGCCACCAAGAAGAACCATTCGGCAGTACCTTGCAGAGCGCATCAGTGCTGGAAGGGGCAAGGTAAATGTGTGACAAAAATTACTCCATTCATTTTCCTTTTTCTCTTCCACTTAGCCAAGACCACCATAAGACATTTGTGGCTTACTGCTTTTGCAGCCCCCTCCTCAGATTCCCCCACCTCTATACAAACTACATAGAGCTACAACCAGTGCTCTAGAGAGAAATAATGCCTTTCTTGTGCCCTGTATATTAATTGTACCCTTCGTTTGTGCTCCACACAATAAGCGTGCCATCTCTGTGCCCTTCCCCAATAACAATGCCCCCTCTGTACTTCCTCGTAATAATAGTACTCCTCTGTGCCTCCTTACAGTTATACAGCACCCTATAGAAATAATATCCCCCGGTGCCCCCTTATAATAATGCTACCACCCTACTATGCCTCTTTATAATAATGACCCCAGTGCCTCTTTATTGTAATCATTCTCCTGAGCAGGAGAGTACATATAAATCACTGGGTTCATAGGAAAAGTCCAATCATGGCGCATAAGTGCAGTCACAGTAGGGCATACCTCCCAACTTTTAAATACACGGAGAAGGATATATATTGCGGCACGTACAGAGTTATTTTACCCCAACTGAAGCTCGTTAGTGTACTCACCCACTATGATACCCTTTCTATTGCCCCCTTAGAATATGATTGTCCCAAAAATGCCCCCACACAGAATGATGCCACCACATCCCTCAAATACGATGGCTCAACAAACCCCACAAAAAAATGATGCTCCACAGCACCCAACACAGTAAGATGGTTACAACAGCCCTTCACACAGTATAATGGCCCAACAGGCTCCACACACAGTATGGTGGCACCACAGGCAATATTTAAAGTATGATAGCTCCACAGACTCCACACAAAGAATGATAGTTCCCATAGACCCCCACGTAGTATGATGTTCAGCACAGCCCGGCACACAATATTATGGCTTTACAGCCTCTACACACTATAGTATGACCCAACAGCCTCCACACACAGTATTATGGTCCACATGCTCCATGAAAAAAATGATGGTCCCCATAGAGCCCCATAAAGTGTGAAAGTCAATACAGCCATCCATACAGTATGATGTCCTTCATAGCATGAGGTACCACACAGCCCCCCAAACATTATGATGTCATTGAAAGCCCCCCATACAGTATCATACCCGCACCATCCAATTCCCAGGCCAAATAATATAAAAAAAATAGAAAACCTTATACTCACCCACCCGTTGCAGCCTCAATCTCCTATTCCAGCTTGTCTTCCAGTGAACTGGTGACAGTGTAACGATGCATTGACAACATCATACCCATAGGCGGATTATAATGAGGGCAATCTGGGCTACCGCCTGGGGCCCTGGGGCTCCGGGGGGCCTTTGGCTTCGGGGGGTCCATGGCCAGATTGCCCTCATTATAATATGTGCAGCACCGCAGCACATACTGGCAGATAGTGGCGGGGGGGCCCCCCGGACCGCTCCCCCAGCAGCGGTGCACGGCCGCTACTTCTTGTTCGGCCGGGCCAGCACAGCACCTGTTAACTTCCCTGTGTGCTGGCCCTGCCGCATCACAGCTAGGAAACACTGCCCTGTGCGCAGCCGTGTCTGCTAGCATGATGTCACGCAGTGTGCGCTGCACTGCTGCACCGGAGAGGAGCAGGAGGACTGGAGCCAAGCCAGGGGATGGTGAGTGTGTGTCAGTGTGTGTGTGTGAGTGAGTGTGTGTGTGTGTGTGAGCAGGCAGATATCATTGTGTGTATTTTTGTATTTCAAATGTGTTTATGCGTGCATGTATATGTCTGTATATGTTTGTGTGAGTGCGTGACTCAGTGCGGCCTCTCGCTGTCTCTGGGGGGGGCGCCGTGTGGCCTCCCGCTGTGTATAGATGGCACCATGTGGCCTCCTGCTGTGTATAGATGGCTACGTGCAGCCTCCCGCTGTATATAGATGGCTACGTGCGGCCTCCCGCTGTATATAGATGGCTACGTGCGGCCTCCCGCTGTGTATAGATGGCGCCGTGCAGCCTCCTGCTGTGTATAGATGGCTACGTGCGGCCTCCTGGTGTGTATAGATGGCTACGCGCGGCCTCCTGCTGTGTATAGATGGCTACATACAGCCTTCCGCTGTGTATAGATGGTGCCGTGCAGCCTCCTGCTGTGTATAGATGGCTACGTGCGGCCTCCTGCTGTGTATAGATAGCACTGTGCGGCCTCCTGCTGTATATAGATGGCTATGTGCGGCTCCCTGCTGTGTATAGATTGCACCGTGCGGCATCTTGCTGTGTATAGATGGCTACGTACGGCCTCCTGCTGTGTATAGATGGCGCCCTGCGGCCTCCTGCTGTGCATAGATGGCACCGTGCGGCCTCCTGCTGTGTATAGATGGCTACGTGCGGCCTCCTGCTGTGTATAGATGGCACTGTGCGGCCTCCTGCTGTATATAGATGGCTACGTGCGGCTCCCTGCTGTGTATAGATGGCACCGTGTGGCATCCCGCTGTGTATAGATGGCTACGTGCGGCCTCCCAGTGTGTATAGATGGTTACGTGCGGCCTCCTGCTGTGTGTAGATGGCACCGTGCGGCCTCCTGCTGTGCATTGCTGGCTCCGTGCGGCCTCCTGCTGTGTATAGATGGCTACGTGCGGCCTCCTGCTGTCTATAGATGGCTCCGTGTGGCCTTCTGCTGTGTATTGATGGCACAGTGCGGCATCCTGCTGTGTATTGATGGCGCCGTGCAGCCACCTGTTGTGTATAGATAGCACGGTGCGGCCTCTTGCTATGTATAGATGGCACCATGCGGCCTCCTGCTGTGTATAGATGGCTACGTGCAGCCTCCTGCTGTGTATAGATGGTTACGTGCGGCCTCCTGCTGTGTATAGATGGTTACACATGGCCTCCTGCTGTGTATAGATGGCACCATGCAGCGTCCTGCTGTGTATAGATGGCGCAGTGCGGCCTCCTGCTGTATATTCATGGCACCGTGCAGCCTCCTGCTGTGTATAGATGGCTACGAGTGGCCACCTGCCGTGTATACATGGCTATGAGCGGCCTCCTGCTGTGTATAGATGTCTACGTGGGGCCTCCTGCTATGTAGAGATGGCGCCGTGCGGCCTCCTGCTGTGTATAGATGGCTACGTGCGGCCTCCTGCTGTGTATAGATGGTGCCGTGCGGCCTCCTGCTGTGTATAGATAGCTACACGCGGCCTCCTGCTGTGTATAGATGGCGCCGTGTGGCCTCCTGCTGTGTATGGATGGCCACTTGCGGCCTCCTGCTGTGTATAGATGGCTACGAGCGGCATCCTGCTGTGTATAGATGGCACAGTGCGGCCTCCTGCTGTGTATAGATGGCGCCGTGCGGCCTCCTGCTGTGTATTGATGGCATCGTGCAGCCTCCTGCTGTGTATAGATGGCTACGAGCGGCCTCCTGCTGTGTATAGATGGCTACGAGCGGCCTCCTGCTGTGTACAGATGGCTATGTGCGGCCTCCTGCTAAGTATAGATGGCACTGTGCGGCTTCCTGCTGTGTATAGATGGCTATGTGCGGCCTCCTGCTGTGTATAGATGGCGCCATGCGGCCTCCTGCTGTGTATTGATGGCACCATGCAGTCTCCTGCTGTGTATAGATGGCTACGTGCGGCCTCCCGCTGTGTATAGATGGCTACGCGTGGCCTCCTGCTATGTATAGATGGCGCCGTGCGGCCTCCTGCTGTGTATAGATGGCTACATGTGGCCTCCCGCTGTGTATAGATGGCTACGCGGGGCCTCCTGCTGTGTATAGATGCTGCCGTGCGCCCTCCTGCTGTGTATAGATGGCTACGCGCAGCCTCCTGCTGTGTATAGATGACGCCGTGTGACCTCATGCTGTGTATAGATGGCCACGTGCGGCCTCCTGCTGTGTATAGATGGCTACGAGTGGTCTCCTGCTGTGTATAGATGGCTACGTGCGGCCTCCTGCTGTGTATAGATGGCGCCGTGCGGCCTCCTGCTGTGTATTGATGGCATCGTGCAGCCTCCTGCTGTGTATAGATGGCTACGAGCGGCCTCCTGCTGTGTATAGATGGCTACGAGCGGCCTCCTGCTGTGTATAGATGGCTACGTGCGGCCTCCTGCTATGTATAGATGGTACCGTGCGGCCTCCTGCTGTTTATAGATGGCTACGTGCGGCCTCCTGCTGTGTATAGATGGCGCCGTGCGGCCTCCTGCTATGTATTGATGGCACCGTGCAGTCTCCTGCTGTGTATAGATGGCTGTGCACGGCCTCCTGCTGTATATAGATGGCTACGTGCGGCCTCCTGCTGTGTATAGATGGCACCGTGCGGCCTCCTGCTGTGTATAGATGGCGCCATGCGGCCTCCTGCTGTGTATTGATTTCACCGTGCAGTCTCCTGCTGTGTATAGATGGCTACGTGCGGCCTCCCGCTGTGTATAGATGGCTACGCGTGGCCTCCTGCTATGTATAGATGGCGCCGTGCGGCCTCCTGCTGTGTATAGATGGCTACCTGCGGCCTCCCGCTGTGTATAGATGGCTACGCGCGGCCTCCGGCTGTGTATAGATGGCGCCGTGCGCCCTCCTGCTGTGTATAAATGGCTCCGTGCGGCCTCCTGCTGTGTATAGATGGCGCCGTGCGGCCTCTTGCTGTATATTGATGGCGCCGTGCAGCCTCCTGCTGTGTATAGATGGCTACGAGCGGAATCCTGCTGTGTATAGATGGCTACGAGCGGCCTCCTGCTGTTTATAGATGGCTACGTGTGGCCTCCTGCTATGTATAGATGGCGCCGTGCGGCCTCCTGCTGTGTATACATGGTGCCGTGCGGCCTCCTGCTGTGTATTGATGACACCATGTGGCCTCCTGCTGTGTATAGATGGCTACGTGAGGCCTCCCGCTGTGTAGAGATGGCTACGTGCGGTCTCCTGCTGTGTATAGATGGCTAGATGGCGCCTTGCGGCCTCCTGCTGTGTATATATTGCACAGTGCGGCCTCCTGCTGTGTATAGATGGCGCCGTGCGGCCTCCTGCTGTGTATTGAGGGCACCCTGCAGCCTCCTGCTGTGTATATATGGCTATGAGCGGCCTCCTGCTGTGTATTGATGGCTACAAGCGGCCTCCTGCTGTGTATAGATGGCTACATGCGGCCTCCTACTATGTATAGATGGCGTCGTGCGGCCTCCTGCTGTGTATTGATGGCACCGTGCAGCCTCCTGCTGTGTATAGATGGCGTCGTGTCGCCTCCTGCTGTGTATTGATGGCACCGTGCAGCCTCCTGCTGTGTATAGATGGCTACGTGCGGCCTCCTGCTGTGTATAGATGGCGCCGTGCGGCCTCCTGCTGTGTATTGATGACATCGTGCGGCCTCCTGCTGTGTATAGATGGCTACGCGCGGCCTCCTGCTGTGTATAGATGGTACCGTGTGGCCTCCTGCTGTGTATAGATGGCTACGTGCGGCCTCCCGCTGTGTATAGATGGCTACGTGCGGCCTCCTGCTTTGTATAGATGGCGCTGTGCGGCCTCCTGCTGTGTATAGATTGCACCGTGCGGCCTCCTGCTGTCTATAGATGGCACCGTGCGGCCTCCTGCTGTGTATTGATGGCACTGTGCAGTCTCCTGCTGTGTATAGATGGCTACGTGCAGTCTCCTGTTGTGTATAGATGGCTACGTGCGGCCTCCTGCAATGTATAGATGGCGCCGTGCGGCATCCTGTTGTATATAGATGGCTACGTGCGGCCTCCTGCTGTGTAAAGATGGCACCGTGCGGCCTCCTGCTGTGTATAGATGGCGCCGTGCGGCCTCCTGCTGTGTATTGATGGCACCGTGCAGTCTCCTGCTGTATATAGATGGCTACGTGCGGCCTCCTGCTGTGTATGGATGGCACCGTGCGGCCTCCTGCTGTGTATAGATGGCTATTTGCGGCCTCCCGCTGTGTATAGATGGCTACGTGCGGCCTCCTGCTGTGTATAGATGGCGCCGTGCGGCCTCCTGCTGTGTATTGATGGCACCGTGCAGCCTCCTGCTGTGTATAGATGGCTACGCGCGGCCTCCTGCTGTGTATAGATGGTGCCTTGCGCCCTCCTGCTGTGTATAGATGACGTCGTGCGGCCTCCTGCTGTATATAGATGGCTACGCGCGGCCTCCTGCTGTGTATAGATGGCGCCGTGCGCCCTCCTGCTGTGTATAGATGGTTTATTGCGGCCTCCTGCTGTGTATAGATAGCTACATGTGCTCAATATTGAGTCATACAATTAATGTAAGGCTATGTGACCACGATGCAGAAATGCTTCGGATTTTTTTTGAGCGTTTCTGCATCTCCCTGGCAGAAAAAACGCATGCTGATTTTACATGCGTTTTTCCTGCCAGGGACATGCGGATGTGAAGCGTTCTTCACATGCATTTCCGCATGCGGGTTGAGAAGCGCTTTCCAAGCGATTTTAGCATCACTTGGAAAATGCTTGACAACTTGGTCACACTATATAAATCCATGCAAACGGCATGGATTTATATAGTGTGACCCCAAAGAATGGTAAAAAATAAAAAAATACTTACCTTCTGATGGCCTGCCGACGTCAGCCGTCGCGTGACCCGTCACATGACTAAATGACGTCACGGCAGGTCCTTTTCAGACCATTGCGAGCTGCCGGCAAGCCAGGACGCATCGGATAAAGACACCGGGGACCATCAGAAGGTAAGTATAATATTTATTTTTTATTTTATTCTTTTTTCTACAGGTACTATGGTACCCGGGTCCGGAGGAGAGTCTCCTCTTCTCCAGACCCGGGTACCATCCGCACATTGAAACGCATGGAATCCGCATGTACAGATGCAGTGATGCAGATTCCATGCGGTCCAATACAAGTCAATGGCGCGCGTCCGCAAAATAATTGGTAGTGCTGCGGATTTTTCCGCAATGATAATCCGCAGCGGAAATTTCCGCAGCATGTGCACAGCACATGCGGATTATCATTGGGGAACATGGCAGGCCTTCTGCCAAGCGTTTTTTAAGAGTTTCTGCAGCGGAATTGCCGCTGCGGAAACACTTAAAAAACGCATAGTGGACACACAACCTAAAAAAAAATTATTATAATTAATATTGTGCCAAATTAATTTCACGTGAACTATCACATGACCTATCACAGGGGATCATGTGACATGTGATACATCAGGTAGGTGTGTGTGTGTGTTGGGGGGGGGGGGGAAGGTCCACGCCTTCTAAACTGCCCGGGGCCCTTGCTACTCTTAATCCACCCCTGACCCGTGACCTGAGGATGCAGATACAAAGGAGCAAGAAACATTTTCAGATATTGTATTGAATTTAATGTCTCATGCAAGGATTAAGCATCTACATTAGATGATAATTTGCCTCAAATTATGAAGAGTCATTCTTCTGCAGGTCGTAGAGTGAAAAAACCCCAGTGGGGAAAAACTCTACGAAGCGTGATGGAAGGACTACTCTTCATTTGGACATAGGTGTTTGGTAAACTTAGGTCTTCCGCTGTTTGTGCCGCACCTCCACAAAAATGTTCTGCATGAGGTGAACAGTGATGATGATCACAGAAGAACTATGATTGATGATCCGGATGATGATGATGACGTGCTGGATGAAAATAAATGCTGTAAGACGAAGAAAAAAAGTTAAATTCACATCTATGATTAAACGTTACCCAAAGGGGATATGCCTAAAATAGTGGTCATAAAGGGGTTCTCCAGGCTGAAATGAAAAGTCTGCAATCACTCTATCTATCTATTGAAGAGAGTTGAAAGAAGTTAGATAAGTCTAGTCGGCATGTGACTGCAAGTTTGCAAAATGCATACATCTGGCAACGGGACCAACCACACGGGGAATACAGGGCAATCATGACAGTGTGCGCATTGCACAGTTATGATTCGTCAGTCTACAATGACATAATTAGCTGCAGATTTTTAATTTCAGCCTTGACAACCCCTTTAACTTGATTGGCCTTGATTGTAAAAATTGGAAGAAAGATTCTGCTGTAGCAAGCTTCTTCTCAGACAGAGATAAAGAAACTAAAGCCTCTCCCCACCCACAGACTTACATTATCTATCAGAGGTCCTTGTCCAGAAGAACTGCTGGAGTTAGATGTTGTTCTCCTCAGGTTCTCTGGTTGGAGATTTTTCCACCTGCAGCTGACATGGCTGAAGTTGATGAAATGCCGCTGTTCCTCAGGTGTTATTGGAGGCCCTCGCGGTTTTCTTGTGTTCAGCATGGTCACAAAGGGAATGACGTCACCCTGCACTGGTGTCTGTAAGGAGAAAGGTCGGGGTCAGAGCTCACTAATATCCGGAGTAACATTACAACTTCCCTCTAGAAGCCTGGAGGCCCCGTCCCATAAAGTTATATCTAGATTTGATGATGCAAATGTGCAATGCTGCGGATATACCCCAACCATAGAGGCAGCACTGGCAACTGCTATAGGGCGCCCTGGGGAGGAGTATAAAGAGGTAGGGGTGTCAAACAACACCTTAAAGGGATCTAATTCTTCTCCCTGTAATGGACCACTGTCAATTACTACTCTCAGACATCTCCCAAAAAAGCCCCCATGGTGTTAGGTACTTACCGGCTCCACGTGGACTGGTGGAGAGATTCTTCCAGATTCTAATGCCAACCAATCAATTGTCTCGAACAACGGATGTGTCCTCAATCTCTCTTTCACAAATAATCGCCGATTGTCAGCGGATTTACAGAGAAGCTGAGGAATAAATACAAAAAGAGTCCATCATCCTGGGTGACTGACAACCATTCATTATTCCTTCTCCCTGGCAGGGGTGTAGCATGGGTTGCCAGCGCTCGGGGGAAGGTAAGTATTGCACCTCTTGACCTGGGGAGCGTTAACACTCCCTGAGTCCCTTCCACCTGTCCAGAATTGCTCCCCCTATCCCCCAGGCACATGTACTGCAACTAAAGAAAATACTGATGCCAGTAGGGTTTGCCCTTTGGCTCTCTAGCTTTATTTCTGTTTTTTGCGGAAATCTGACATCAAATAAGCAAATAACTTTTTACACATTTTATAACACTTTTTTCCAACTTTTTATTATTTTTTTGTCTGTTTTTATAACATTGTACATATTTTATAATACTTTTCTCCTGCTTATTATTTTTTTTGTCTGTTTTTTATGTGTTAATACCCTAGTTGTAACCCTAACCCTAATCCTAGCCCTGATCCCTTCCAACCTAACCCTACCTCTATTCCTAGGCTAATATCTAATCCTAGCCCTAATACTAATAAACCCTAACCCTAACCTTAGTCCTAATCCTGAAATATTACTCCCCATAGAATTTGGCCCCTGGGGTAACGCCTCTGTGACTCCCCCACGTTACACCACTGCTTCCTGCCTTCCGATATATATTATACTTACGTTGTTAATCATGTCCTTTATTTCGGAGTTGAGGTCTTGTGGATAGATCGGGTTGACGCGCCCCTGGGCCTGTGTCGCGCTGCGTTGCGCACGCGGGAGCTTACCCGGAGCCGGATCTGTTTAGGGTTGTAGTCTCGTGGCGGTGACCCGGTCCGTGCCCAGGGAGTCAAACTGGACGGCAGTCTGTTAGCGGTAGAAAATGGTTGATGACTACGCCACCCGTTGAATGCAGCCAGGGGGCTGCTGCTGCAGGGCAGACCGCTGAGGCCGGTGGAAGGATGGTGCAGCGTGATAGTATAACCCCCAACGGGAGGGGTATGGCCTCAGGGCAGCCGACGTGGATGATGGGGGTAGCAGGAACCACTCAGAGACGGTATGGTAGCGTTCAGGGTCTTTACTGGTAACAACGATAGACCCTCCCGGAGTACTTGCTAGCGAACGGGGCCTGGTCAGTCCTTGAGCAGATGGGATCTCCCCTGGCCAGGCGTAGTTGTAGGCCTCCCAAGCTGACTGTACTCTTCTGGCTACCTTGCTAGAAGCTGATGTAAGTAGCCCACGTCCCTGAGTGTACCGTGTGGTGCTCACCCGTATGGCCGGTGACTCGGGCTTCTGGGCCAGGGGACCTGAAATCCCCTGCCTGACGGATTCTGCTGCTGGGTAGAAGTTAGTCCCCACAGCCTCGGACTCCGGGTCCGGTAAAGAATCTTCTTAGTCAGGGCGAGCTCTTTAGCTGCCAGCCCCTGACTCCTTGTGACTCTGCTGCTTCCTATGCTGCTCTTGTCTCTACTCTTCCTGGACTCCAGGCTCAGGCCCCAGGACAGGGCCTGCCTGTGGAGCAGAGCCCATAGAGCAGCTCTGCTCCCTGTCTTCTCCTCTCAGAACTCCCTACCCTGCCTCAGCCCCAGGTTTATATAGGGGAAGTCCTTCCCCTCCCAAGACTGGGCAGGAGGTGTGGCATGCACAGGATCCCTGACCAAAGGACCTCCCACCTGCTCTCAGACGTAATATCTCTATCACTGTGGCAACCAGACCCCTGGGGTGTCACATTCCCCCCTAGTGAAATTTAGTACTCCGGGACTAAACATATTTTTTTAGAAAAACATAACAAGGTATAACAATAACAATACAATAAGAAAAACACATAAGATGGTTACGGCGTGTCCGCAACCGGGTGCAGTCTCTGAAGAGAGCAAGGTGTCCATTTCACCAACACAGGGAGACGTAACCAGGTAGGGGTCTGTCCTACCCCGAGTCCTTAACAGTCTCTAGTCCATCCTGGGTTACGCTCCAACTATGTACAAGGATTCCCGGTAAATCCACCAAGGATTCCTAAAAATAACTGGAAACACATATTTACAAGATATGGCCGCTCTCAGTCCTCGGCCAGTGGGGATAAGGATTGGCTGCTCACAGTCCTCAGCCTGTGGGGAGATGGGATGGCTGCTCACAGTCCTCAGCCTGGTTAAGGATAGGGGACACACGGGAACAGTTCACACTTGTCCCAACGGGGACCATATTTTAATTAGCAACACAAGTACCCCTACGGGTAACTATGTACAGTTCCACTTTACCGTACTTCAGTAACGGCATCCTCCTGCTCCTTCTTGTGTGTAGGCTTCAGACCCGTCCGGGTCCTCTTGGCTTTCCTCGTATTGGTAGTACTGCAGCTCCTCCTTGGTTAACGTGGAGGGCGTACAGTCCTTTTGCACCTGGGGAGTTCAGGCCTTGCGACCAGGCGTGGAGAGGGTCGCCGTTGATGACGCCCGGGGTCAGAGGGTGCAACTTTGGGCCTGGGCGCGGGCTGGTGGTGGTAGTGCCCAGGGCTGGAGGGCTTGGCCGCAGGGCTTGTTGCGGGGGCTGGAGCAGGTCGGTGTCTGCAGCGCCCGGAATCGGCGGCTCCACCAGGGGGCCCGGGAGCAGGCTGACGCTGGCAGCGTCCGGGACAGGGAGACTCCTCTTACCTGCTCCCGCGACCGCTCCTGCGTCACGCGTCTTCTCCCGGCGCTGGTCGGGGCCGGCGACGACTGGGGCACTGCCGATGCTGGGCAGGTTAGTCTGCTGCCGGTCCGCCATCTTGCTGTCCGTTCCTGGTGTCCTCCTCCCCCCTAGTGGACCGTGGCCTACCTTCCGGAGATCCTCTTCCGTAGGCCGCGGCTCCGCAGTCAATCGTCGGGGTAGAGGACCTGGCGTCGCGCTCCTGTGACGTCGGCGTCTGCTGGGCTCCTTCCAGGACCTTACGCAACGTCCGGACGTGAGGCGGGGCTTCAGTTCTCGCGCGCTTTCGGAGTCCACGCCCCTCTTCTTCCCGCGCGGCGTCTCCAAGATGGCGCCGGATGGCGGGAAAACTCCTCGGATGGCGGGAAGAAGGCAGAAGATGGCGCCGGATGGCGGGAAAACTCCTCGGATGGCGGGAAGAAGGCAGAAGATGGCGCCGGATGGCGGGAATCTTCACCACAGGTAAGTTTGAAAAGTCTCTTTTTCAGGCACGCAGTACCCGGTGGTTGCGGGCACGGAATCCTGCCGACTACGCCAAAGTTGACGCGCCCCTGGGCCTGTGTCGCGCTGCGTTGCGCACGCGGGAGCTTACCCGGAGCCGGATCTGTTTAGGGTTGTAGTCTCGTGGCGGTGACCCGGTCCGTGCCCAGGGAGTCAAACTGGACGGCAGTCTGTTAGCGGTAGAAAATGGTTGATGACTACGCCACCCGTTGAATGCAGCCAGGGGGCTGCTGCTGCAGGGCAGACCGCTGAGGCCGGTGGAAGGATGGTGCAGCGTGATAGTATAACCCCCAACGGGAGGGGTATGGCCTCAGGGCAGCCGACGTGGATGATGGGGGTAGCAGGAACCACTCAGAGACGGTATGGTAGCGTTCAGGGTCTTTACTGGTAACAACGATAGACCCTCCCGGAGTACTTGCTAGCGAACGGGGCCTGGTCAGTCCTTGAGCAGATGGGATCTCCCCTGGCCAGGCGTAGTTGTAGGCCTCCCAAGCTGACTGTACTCTTCTGGCTACCTTGCTAGAAGCTGATGTAAGTAGCCCACGTCCCTGAGTGTACCGTGTGGTGCTCACCCGTATGGCCGGTGACTCGGGCTTCTGGGCCAGGGGACCTGAAATCCCCTGCCTGACGGATTCTGCTGCTGGGTAGAAGTTAGTCCCCACAGCCTCGGACTCCGGGTCCGGTAAAGAATCTTCTTAGTCAGGGCGAGCTCTTTAGCTGCCAGCCCCTGACTCCTTGTGACTCTGCTGCTTCCTATGCTGCTCTTGTCTCTACTCTTCCTGGACTCCAGGCTCAGGCCCCAGGACAGGGCCTGCCTGTGGAGCAGAGCCCATAGAGCAGCTCTGCTCCCTGTCTTCTCCTCTCAGAACTCCCTACCCTGCCTCAGCCCCAGGTTTATATAGGGGAAGTCCTTCCCCTCCCAAGACTGGGCAGGAGGTGTGGCATGCACAGGATCCCTGACCAAAGGACCTCCCACCTGCTCTCAGACGTAATATCTCTATCACTGTGGCAACCAGACCCCTGGGGTGTCACAGGGTCATCCCACAAAATGGACATTTTCAGTCTCATTCTGTCGTTCCCGTTGTAAAATGGATATTTTCCAGATGACATTTGGCACAAAATTACACCAAGCGAAAACCAGTCTACGGCTCCGTCAAACTTTTCTGTACGGAAAACCTGTGAGTATATAGAGGAGGAAGAGATGGAAACTGTCAGTGAGTTGGGGGTGATCTCTGTCCATGACTCTGGTCTCTGTAACTTATTCATCATGGAATCTTTAGGATCAGTCGTTGCTCGGCAAAGGACAAACCAGTGATGGGACGTTTATTAGCAACAGGCAACACAGGACGCAGGTGAGGACAACAGACCTCCATGTACTGTACAGTATAGGGGTCCGAAGGGGGCGAGACTCACACCAGAAGGGGTGCAGTGCTCTGGATGAGAGCGGGGGGCTGTTGCAGCCCGGTGGGATCTACCAGTGTCCAGTGTATGGGGGCATCTGTGTGGTAATTGTCCAGTGTATGGGGGCATCTGTGTGGTATGTGTCCAGTGTTTGGGGGCCACTGAAGCCCCTGTATAATGTGTGATCGGGGGGGGGGGGGACGTCTGCGTTCTTAACCTGATGATCTGGTATTAATAACAGGAAATCCAGTAATCACTATCTAATATGATGACGTGTTCCTTACTTCAGGAGCCATGTATCTCCGGGTTCCTGCGTATCCAGAAACTTTCTGATTTTCATGTAAATTGATTTTCGCGAGGCCGAAGTCCCCGATCCTGACGTGGCCGTCACCGTCTATGAAGATGTTTAATGGCTTCAGGTCTCTGGAAGAGAAGAAAAATTAGTTATTAGAAAGAGGAATGTGGATAAACTGATAGAAATATTGTGAATTTATCTACATGTATGTATACAGCAGTATATAGGTGTGTATCTGAATATATACTGTGTATATCTGTGTGTGTATCTATATGTATAGGTGTGTATCTGGAAATATATATTGTGTGTATCTGAATGTATAGTGTGTGTATAGGTGTGTGGCTGTCAGCACATGCTGAGAGTTGTAGTTTTACAAGTGCGGCTGGTTGCTGATTTTGACTATCGGCCGCCATTGCAAATAATTTTTTTTTATAAACCTGTGAAAGCTTTTTTTAAATTACCAAAATTAAAAAAGAAAAATAAGGTTTGCCCAGTCGGGAAGGGATAAATCTCCCACCAGCAGGACCCCAGGAATAATCTATACAATGACCTATATTATAAGAGAATATTCTAGAATTCATTACCGGTGTATAATGCCTCTGGAATGGAGGAACTGGAGGCCGCAGGTAAGTTCAGCCATGTACAACCTGATTGGAAAGAGAGAAAAACATGTCAATCGTCCCCGTTCCTCATCCGCACTGATATGGAGGACGCATTGCTGCACATCTGCAGATCTGTTCTCTCCCGGAGCTTGTGCCGGGTGGATGACAGTGACCGCCATATTGGATGTCATCAATCATCCTGGCCAAACAACAGTAGTACTATAACCCTTGTATAACCCACTATATTCTTCCTATAGACCCCCGGCCAATCTTACCTGGTGGTCTCAATGTCAAATGGGGCTTTGGTCTTAATCAGATGATGGAGGTCTCCTCCAGACATGTAATCCATCACATAGAAGAGATAATCCTGGGGAGACGGAGAAGACAACGTTAAATCAAAAATATAATTCATAGTGATCCATAAAAGAATGAATTATGGGGGTTGTCTCTGAAGGCAAACCTGCTGACAGTTTCCAGTGATTATATGTAAAGTAGTCACCCTTGAACATGAAGATGTGACCCGTCATGGTTCATTTTATGTTTCACCCAAAAATTTGCTGCTCATTTTAAGACCCTCAAAACGTTCCGGAAACCCCCATTTGGGACCATGTCTATAAGCCCCTTTTGCCGATATCGGGCAGGTGATGTCCTTCACATAATACTACATCATATAATACTAAACTAGAATTGTGCTGATTATATATAAATGGGCTAAGGGGTAAAAGGAGTCAATGATAGAAGCGGGAGCTCTTACCGATGTCTGGAACGTGGCGTACGAGGCGCAAAGGAAGGGGCTCCGCTCTGCAATCTGCAGCAACAGCTTTTCTTTCATTGCCGCTGTCGTGCTCCTTTCCTTTAATAGCCGCCTCTTCTTTAAAATCTTAATTGCCAGCTGATGTCCGCTGACTTTCTCCGAGGCCAACAACACCTGAAAGAGGAGCAGAAATAAGATATCTGGGGTACGAGGTGCAATAATCTGCAAGAGCAGAGAAGATTCGTACCGGAAATCCAACCATCATGTACCCGCCATGGCCTCTTCATGTCTGGACTGGTGGTAGGGACTCAGGGAATGCTAATGGTCCATGGGTTAGGGGACACAAAATCCTAGCCTTGCCCCGGGCAACCCACAGTATGCCACTGCCCATTTGTATTAGCCAGAGGAAGAGAGTGGCTATAAAGAGCGTTTCTAGCTCTGGAGGACCCGGCACATCCGTGCATCACACACAAAGTCCATCAGTTTCACTGAACACCATGTAATGTTGCGTTTCACATGTGATATTAAATATTTGATGTCGGTTTCCCTACAAATACAGGAAATTGTTGAGAGTCTAAGCATTAAAATACCCTCTAACCAGCTAAAAAGGAGCTGTGCAGGATCACAAATATATACAGCAGCTGTTTTTTTTTTCTCAAACAGCACCACATCAATCTACAGGTTGTATGTGGACTTGTAATGCAGCCCCTCTGACTTCAATGGAACCTTGCTGCAATACCAGACACAACCTGTAGACAGGTGTGGCGCTGTTTTTGAAAGACGACAGCCATGTTTTTAATCCTGAACAACCCTGTTTGATGTTGGTGATAACTTCTAACCAAAAAGAGATCCGTATATCCTTTCTATGTGTTTAGCAGTTTATAGACAATATTCAAAAAAATACAAATTGGAGAAAGATAAAAATCACAAACCTTTCCATAGTGTCCTTGACCAAGAACCTTGTGGTAGGTGAAACTTTCCACAGACAGGGTGTCTGGCACAGTGGGCGAGATGTCATCTGTCTGGATGGAGCCTTCTCCTGGTGAGACAAAAAGGGTAAAATATTAAATCATCACTCGGCAAAATTACACCCAAGAGAATAAGAAAAAGTCTGATTTTCATCCAGAAAAAGATAGATGATTTGTCATCCATATGGCGTCATCCGTTTTATACACTGGCAGTTAAGAAAATTCACTAAACCAAACTCAGCAAAGTACATGGAAAAATTGGATGCAATACAGATGGTCCAAATGGGATCCCATTTTTTTGCACACCGATAGGCTTGGCGATTATGATGTTGTTACTTAGTTTTACATACAACCATCTATTACTTGGGATTATGCCCCTGATTCAACTAATTTCCCATCTTACCTGCTATTGGGCAAAAGTTGGTGTCTGGTTTTGGTCTTTTGGCCTCATTAATACAGGATCGGCTCCTTCCTTCACCTCCAGTGATGGATTGTTTCACTTCCACATGGTCTTCTCTCTTCCTCTTTAGAACTCCGGTGTCCACCTGAGTTTTTTGAGGGCTGTTTAGGGCCTGACGCTCTCCAGCATCAAGGCATCTCCTTTTTTTATAAGGAGCCTCATCTCTGGTCCTCGAGTCCCGAGACCCAGACTTCTCTCTTGGTCTTCGGAGAGAATGTGAGTTGGGAGAATTCCTCTCCCCATTGACGTCCTCTCTGATGTTATGAGGGACATCTCTATCCTGACATAAGAGACCATCCTTCTTGGTAGAATTAGTGGTCTCTTCTCTGTTGGAGATCTTTTTCTGCTTTTTTCCGACTCTATCACTCATGTTGTGCTACTAACACAATCAAAAGTTCACTGAGCTCAAGAAAAGTGCACCTTCACACGTCAGACGGCAAAGGTCCACAGAAGGAATCAAGATGGCTGAGTGCATAAGTCACTGGTTATGTGATGTCACAAGGCGGCATGACATCATAAAGTAACTTCATGGAACACCTAGAAGAGTGAAATCTGCAGTCATAGAACAACGTGACATCACAGAGCAGCATGACATCACATGGAACCACATGAAACATCAGAAGTTTTGTGACATCTGCAGCTGTACAATGCTGGGGTGGCATCATGCCAGTCTTGCTTGGCTGCTTTGATGTGTATTGCAGTGAGATTGTTGCACTTCTTTTGTTGTAAACTGTGTGAAAGCTACACCAAAATGCAACAAAATACAAAAGATCAGCACCTGGCAAATCACAGTTCACATTTTATTCTTCATCTACTCAACATAACCCAAGACTTCCAGCAGAGTCCAAAGATTTATATCCCTTATGATAAACTTCTGCCCCATCCTCTACCAACCATTACTTGTCATTTATAGTTGTTTTATATATTATAGTCACCATTGATTGTTCATTATAAACCAGTATCTTCACATATAAGTGCATAGGTGGATCATAGTTCTGCTCTTTTTTATGGCAGAGAGCTCTTTAGGCATTAGGGACCAGTTGCAATTATAACTTCTGCACCCTTTGTAGCCCCACCACTGGTGCAGTTAGTATGATGGCGTCATCCACCTTGCATGTTCCAGTACTAAATGATCTACAAGGTTGGATCTGGCAGAGGGGATCCATCACCTGTTATATGTTCTTTGCAATGTGACTATTAGATCATTTTTGGAAAGGATGTGGTGGAAGCGGTTTAGAGCCAATTATAGGGTTTTTCTCTGGATCAATCTTCAGGAGCACACCGCTCCTCTACCTCCCAACTTCCTGCTTTTCGGTAGGCAGTGCAATTCTGAAGACATTTTGGATCTGCAGCATCATAGAAGTGCAGGGGGAGAGAAGCAGGTTGGATCTTGGGACACTGAAGCTGCACTTATCCCTAACAGACCAGCCACCGCTGATAGACTGCAGAGGTGGCCGGTAATCTATGCAACAAGTGGTAACCGAAAAAAATCAAAAATTCTTCCTTTCTTGACAGAGAGGATTTTTAGAAATAAGTAAATTGCAATGTTGCATATTTTCATAAGCACTTTGCAATTTTACGCATTTCCATGTTGAGATAATCCCTGAAAATAAGTGGGAATCCTAGTAGAGAATGTTATGAAGTATAAACACTTTTTACAGCTAATTTTTTTTAATGCTGGCATTGTCCCTTCTTGTACATTGACAGACATGAAATATGTACATCTTCATTCATTGTGTGGGCAGACTCATGCTAGCAATGGGGCTTTTTTTTATAATTCATTAATTTAGATTTATTGATTTATTTCTTTATCACAATCAGAAGGAACATTCTATTACGGAAACCACGGGGTTTGTGCTGCAATATTTTTTTAAATATTACATTTTCTTATACATTTTTAATCACTTTATTAAATATTACATATTCCCATCCTGGCAGAATATCTCTGCATATGCATTAATTGAATATCCGTGATTCTTTTCTTACTCGTGTAATCATCCAGTCATAAATTAAAACCGCCTTACGTCAATGTAACGGATGACCAGCTGGGTTTGTGGGCTAGAAGAGGAAAATGCTAACGGATTTTGACATTGCCTAATGGATAGAGCTGAGCAATCACTTAGGAATTCTACTCTCTAATTAAAAAGTGACAGTAAATGTTGCTGTTTTCTCCTAGATTCTATAACATAAAGTGTATTAACCAGATCTGTAGGGTTATGTACTTGTATGTCCTGTTTTATGCTATGTTACTGATGCGACAAATTTGATCTCATTCAACTAATCATCATTTTTTTTTCTTTCTCAGCAATGTGCTACATTTATTGTAAAGGTTTTTTTGGGGTACTGGTGATACCAAATAAAATAAAATTTCCATAGTCTTGCACTGGATAGTACAGAGAGTCTTAGGCTACGTTCCCACTCTAAGTTTTTGGTGAGTTTTTTTATGCTGAGTATTTTTGAAAAATTGCAAAAACCTATTTTACTTAATGGGCGCAGAAAATCTGTAACATCAAAAACTCATCGTGGGAACGGAGCCTTAGGGCTCGTTCAGACTTGTATTTAAAAAATCGTTCCCATTCTCATTCAGAAAAGTAGGACGAGTGAAATTAGTATGGGATTCTGTATATCATAAGAGTGAAATGCATTTTTCAACCATCTTTTTCTAATTTCAAAAGAGCCTATTATTGTGGAGCATTTTAGATTGCTAACCCTATATAAACCTCCTAGCAAAGGTCGGACGCTGAGCACATCCATATTTTTTGGGTGATCCCCATATCATCTTTTTTGGCCTGCAGTTGTTTTCTATCCTCCCTGCAAGCTATGCCCATTATGAACTTGACCTTCAATACTCCAGAATGGGTCCTGTTTAACTGAATGTTATCCCGTGAATTTTGGACAACGTATCCGGGCGTCGATGTTCTGAGAAGGCGTCGCAGATTCTGGGTACATCCTCTCCTCTGCCAACATGCAACAAAAGGACATTTGGCCCTTATGTACAGTACAGACCAAAAGTTTGGACACACTTCATTTAAAGATTTTTCTGTATTTTCATGACTATGAAAATTGTACATTCACACTGAAGGCATCAAAACTATGAATTAACACATGTGGAATTATATACTTAACAAAAAAGTTTGAAACAACTGAAAATGTGTCTTATATTCTAGGTTCTTCAAAGTAGCCACCTTTTGCTTTGATGACTGCTTTGCACACTCTTGGCATTCTCTTGATGAGCTTCAAGAGGTAGTCACCGAAAATGGTTTTCACTTCACAGGTGTGCCCTGTCAGGTTTAAGAAGTGGGATTTCTTGCCTTATAAATGTGGTTGGAACCATCAGTTGTGTTGTGCAGAAGTCAGGTGGATACACAGCTGATAGTCCTACTGAATAGACTGTTAGAATTTGTATTATGGCAAGAAAAAAAGCAGCTAAGTAAAGAAAAACGAGTGGCCATCATTACTTTAAGAAATGAAGGTCAGTCAGTGTGAAAAATTGGGAAAACTTTGAAAGTGTCCCCAAGTGTAGTTGCAAAAACCATCAAGCGCTACAAAGAAACTGGCTCACATGTGGACCTCCCCAGGAAAGGAAGACCAAGAGTCACCTCTGCTTCTGAGGATAAGTTTATCCGAGTCACCAGCCTCAGAAATCGCAGGTTAACAGCAGCTCAGATTAGAGACCAGGTCAATGCCACACAGAGTTCTAGCAGCAGACACATCTCTTCAACACCTGTTAAGAGGAGACTTTGTGCAGCAGGCCTTCATGGTAAAATAGCTGCTAGGAAACCACTGCTAAGGACAGTCAACAAGCAGAAGAGACTTGTTTGGGCTAAAGAACACAAGGAATGGACATTAGACCAATGGAAATCTGTGCTTTGGTCTGATGAGTCCAAATTTGAGATCTTTGGTTCCAACCACCGTGTCTTTGTGCGACGCAGAAAAGCTGAACGGATGGACTCTACATGCCTGGTTCCCACCGTGAAGCATGGAGGAGGAGGTGTGATGGTGTGGGGGTGCTTTGTTGGTGACACTGTTGGGGATTTATTCAAAATTGAAGGTATACTGAACCAGCATGGCTACCACAGCATCTTGCAGCGGCATGCTATTCCATCCGGTTTGCGTTTAGTTGGACCATCATTTATTTTTCAACAGGACAATGACCCCAAACACACCTCCAGGCTGTGTAAGGACTATTTGACCAAGATGGAGAGTGATGGGGTGCTACGCCAGATGACCTGGCCTCCACAGTCACCAGACCTAAACCCAATCGAGATGGTTTGGGGTGAGCTGGACCGCAGAGTGAAGGCAAAAGGGCTAACAAGTGCTAAGCATCTCTGGGAGCTCCTTCAAGATTGTTGGAAGACCATTTCCGGTGACTACCTCTTGAAGTTCATCAAGAGAATGCCAAGAGTGTGCAAAGCAGTCCTCAAAGCAAAAGGTGGTTACTTTGAAGAACCTAGAATATAAGACATATTTTCAGTTGTTTCACACTTTTTTGTTAAGTACATAATTCCACATGTGTTAAATCATAGTTTTGATGCCTTCAGTGTGAATGTACAATTTTCATAGTCATGAAAATACAGAAAAATCTTTAAATGAGAAGGTGTGTCCAAACGTTTGGTCTGTACTGTATGTTGTACTACATAGGCACCAAAAAACGTCCTTTGCATACTGCAGAAAGAGCATCCCTACCTTTGACTATTGGAGGAGCTACGACTTTTTGTATATGAATATTTATTTTTCTTTCAATTTAACCTTCATATTTCTTTCCACTGGCCTCTCCTTTGCTGCGCTGCAATTTTCTTTTCTACTTGGGAAGTTAACTTTCTCCTACTTCGTGCAAAATACCTGCCAGCAAATCTGGGACCATCTTCAGCCCAAATTCATGCCTGAGCCAACCCCTGAAGACTGGGTGCGCATTTCAAGGTGGATGTATACTACATGCCAACTTCCAAACTGTATTGGTGCTTTGGATGGCAAACACATCCATGTGAAGAAGCCGCCGAACACAGGGTCCCAGTCAGGCTTGGACTGGCCCACGGGAGAAGAGGAGAATCCTCCGGTGGGCCACCACCCTCTTATATGAGCAGCACTTGGCACAATATACTTGAATCAGTATGTACAGACAAAGGCAGCATCTTATTCATTTAACAATCTACCCAGCTCATTGTTATATAAATTTGTGATTCAGGTTAATGCCACATTTGCATGTAGCTGAAAAGTAGAGCCCTGGAGTTGGTTACTGGTGGGCCCTTGGCACCCAAGTCTGACACTGGTCCCAATACTATAATTATAAACAATACCTTTCTGTAGGTACTGTTGGCCTTGGTTGACAGCAGCTACCAGTTTGTAATTGTAGACATTGGGGCCTATGGAAGATCTGGAGATTCGCAAATCTTCAATTCTTCCTTAACGGGTCGGCGGCTTCGGAACAATGAAGTGAGTGAGCCCCACCCCCAGGGAACCTTCCTGTCTCACCTGGAGAACCGGTCTCGTTCGTCCTGGTTGCTGATGAGGCCTTTCAGCTCACCCCACATTTGGTGAGGTCTTATCCCCACCAAGGTCTGGACTGTTGACGGCAGATTTTACTGGCTTACTGGGGCACAAGGTCTGGTCAAATGCGTCTTTGGCATTTTGTGTGCTAAATGGAGGGTATTGCTTAGTGCTCTCCAATTAAGTGAGCAAAATGTCAATTGTGTCATTAACGTCTGTGTTATACTACACAAATTCACCCACATCCATGATTTGCCTGGGTCTGTGGATGCTGAGGGAGGGGATTGGTCAATAATCCTGGCACAGTAGCACAGGTTTTGCCCAGACGCCCTGACTCTTCTGGCTTCCGAGTGCGCAAATTGCTCGCAGATTAATTTCCGATGCCTGAGGGGGTCAAAACCCCAGCAATATAATTATGTGGTGTGATGTTTGCACTGTATGTTTAATTTGTTGCAATTTTACCACACACCTAAAAAAAACATATGAGTATTGTTTTTTTTTTAAGAAAAAAATAAATAAAAAGACAAATGCAAATGTCAAACAAAACCTAAGCATATGTTTATTTACAAGCAAAAAAAACCAGCCTTAACTCAGGCAAAATGCTAGCAAGCCACAAACACAATTAAGAAATATTGTTTAGGCCTAATGGGAAAACCAAAATATTCATAAATTATAAAATGAGGTAGGGAATGTGGAAGTGATGGAAGGGGCGACTGGTGGAAGGGTAAGTTGGGTAGAAGGATGAGAGGACAGAATATATGACAACATAGATGACCGTGGGTTGAAGGGGGGGTGGTATGGGTGTGCCTGTGGTAGTACATAGCTCCCATGGGCAGCAGGGCCACATGCTGACTTCTGGTGGTGGTCCCTGGGACGGCGTTGATGTCTGTGACCCACATTGTAGCTATGGGACTTTTGGTCCATGATGCTATCCTTCCCTTGGGCCAGTGATGTGGTGCTGCTCAGAGTGACCAGCATGGTATACATGCAATAAGTAAGATGATGGGGATACAGGTGGTGGATATGGTGGTGGCTGGGAGGAAACGGTGATGGAAAAAGGCAAAAGGCCTCTTCTTCATCATCATTGACTGTGCGAGATAGATAGTCGATGACTCGAGTTTCTACCTTGCGCCATGTGGTGTTGGGGAGGGCCTTCTTCATTCGCTGGGCTCGGTGGGGTATTGATGAGGCTTGGGGTGAGATATCAAGCAACAAGGTGGGCCATTAGTCTGCGCCTGCTGCTCTTGCTCAGTGCGTCTTTCTGGTTCAGGCGATGGTCCCAGTTCCTCCTCTGGTGGGTCTATCACCTTGGCTCAGATGGTGTTTCCCTATCCCGTAAGTTGCTTTCAGTCATGTAACGACCATTTTGCATGATAATTTAAAAAATATTATGGTACCAAGCCACTTTTTTATGAAAAATGTACAGAGGTTTGAACTTACGGTCTCAAATCTATGATGGGCGCCAGGAAATTCAGCCTCTCCATGTACAGATAGGGTCTTTTTTGGGGGCCCCATCTCCATTTTTGCTTCGCTGCTGCAGCTTCCTTCTGAACCGATCCCATTTTCTTGTGACATCATTCACTGATGAAAAAATGTCGGATAAAAATTCAAACAAACACACCAATAAACACATGTGCTTTGGTTTTGCCGTTCTGTAATGAAGTATGTTTTTTAAAACAAAAAGTTATTTCACATTGCCAGTTCAAGGAGGCCCGACCTGAGAATTTATGTAATGTATCTTTCGGCAAAAATTGTATACAGTTGTATGAAAAAGTTTGGGCACCCCTATTAATCTTAAGCTTAATGTTTTATAAAAATTGGTGTTTTTGCAACAGCTATTTCTGTTTGATATATGTAATAACTGTTGGACACAGTAATGTTTCTGCCTTGAAATGAGGTTTATTGTACTAACAGAAAATGTGCAATCTGCATTCAAACAAAATTTGTCAGGTGCATAAGTATGGGCACCCTTATCATTTTCTTGTTTTAAATACTCCTACCTACTTTTTACTGACTTACTAAAGCCCTTTTTTTGGTTTTGTAACCTCATTGAGCTTTGAACTTCCTATCCAGGTGTATGCAATCATGAGAAAAGCTACTTAAAGTGGCCACTTGCAAGTTGTTCTCCTGTTTGAATCTCCTCTGAAGAGTGGCATTGTGGGCTCCTCAAAACAACTGTCAAATGATCTGAAAACAAAGATTATTCAACATAGTTGTTCAGGGGAAGGATACAAAAAGCTGTCTCAGAGATTTAACCTGTCAGTTTCCACTGTGAGGAACATAGTAAGGAAATGGAAGAACACAGGGACAGTTCTTGTTAAGGCCAGAAGTAGCAGACCAAGAAAAACATCAGAAAGGCAGAGAAGAAGAATGGTGAGATCAGTCAAGGACAATCCTCAGACCACCTCCAGAGAGCTGCAGAATCAACTTGCTGCAGATGGTGTCACTGTGCATCAGTCAACTATACAACGCACTTTGCACAAGGAGAAGCTGTATGGGAGAGTGATGCGAAAGAAGCCGTTTCTGCAAGCACGCCACAAACAGAGTCGGCTGAGGTATGCAAAAGCACATTTGGAGAAGCTAATTTCTTTTTGGAAGAAGGTCCTGTGGACTGATGAAACCAAGATTGAGTTGTTTGGTCATACAAAAAGGCGTTATGCATGGCGGCAAAAAAACACAGCATTCCAAGAAAAACACTTGCTACCCACAGTAAAATTTGGTGGAGGTTCCATCATGCTTTGGGGCTGTGTGGCCAATGCCAGCACCGGGAATCTTGTTAAAATTGAGGGACGCATGGATTCCACTCAGTATCAGCAGATTCTTGACAATAATGCTCAAGAATCAGTGATAAAGTTGAAGTTACGCAGGGGATGGATCTTTCAGCAAGACAATGATCCAAAACACCGCTCCAAATCTACTCAGGCATTCATGCAGAGGACCAATTACAATGTTCTGGAATGGCCATCCAGTCCCCGGACCTGAATATCATTGAACATCTGTGGGATCATTTGAAGAGGGCTGTCCATGCTCGGCGACCATCAAACTTTACTGAACTGGAATTGTTTTGTAAAGAGGAATGGTCAAAAATACCTTCATCCAGGATCCAGGAACTCATTAAAAGCTACAGGAAGCGACTAGAGGCTGTTATTTTGGCAAAAGGAGGATCTACTAAATATTAATGTCACTTTTCTGGTGAGGTGCCCATACTTATGCACCTGTCAAATTTTGTTTGAATGCAGATTGCACATTTTCTGTTAGTACAATAAACCTCATTTCAAGGCAGAAACATTACTGTGTCCAACAGTTATTACATATATCAAACTGAAATAGTTGTTTCAAAAACACCAATTTTTATAAAACATTAAGCTTAAGATTAATAGGGGTGCCCAAACTTTTTCATATAACTGTATCAGCCATAAATAAAGATAGCTAACAATACATAGATGATCATTTGGTAATATTATACGTAGCATATCTCGAAGTTATATAAAGTAAAATACACAAACAATAGCCTCTAATGCAAAGTACTTTTATCTGTGCTACAGCATAATTCATGTCGGGGGGCATGATGTGTGTTAGACATGTAGCATGATATTGGATGTGCCATTAGGTAAGGTTGGCCAATATAAAAAAAAATATTCTGGCAAACAAAATATCATATGTGGGTCAGAAATGAGGGAAATAAACATTACATTTTTAAAAATGTCAGCAAAACTTACTAATACTAATTTGGATATCGCGTAAGCTCTCCTTTGCCTGCAAATGTATGTCTAGGACCTATTCTTCTTCAGCTTTTCCTCATATCCCGAGTCCCTGGGGTCCCATAACCCAGGACGCTCCAGGACTAGGACCAGGAGCATCTCAACATTGTTGGACCAAGACATCATGAATTGTATTCACTTCTTGGAGGCGTGAATGGATATTCTTGGCTCATACTAGCTTACGGGAGGGTGCCAACACTTTCCTGTGTGTGTCACTTCCTGTCATGGGATGATTGAATATCCTTTTATGCTATGCATAAAAATCAGACGGCATAATGATGGTTCATGTGCCGTTCGATTTTTTTCACACACCCATAGACTTGCATTGGCGAGTCTCATCCGATATACGTGGACATGCGTAGCATGCTGCGATTTTTTTCTCAAGCCGAAACCAGATGAGAAAAAAAATCACAGATCAGAACTGATTCATTGAATAACATTGGTAAAATACAATTTTTTATCGGATTGCACTGGTCCGATTTATATGCTAGTGTGAGCGAGCACTAACAGTCCAGCACATTTTTGGAACTTCCTATCATTAAAGGAGTTATCTGGGATCCAGGAGTTGGCAGAGCCAGAAGAGGGCTCCTGTGAAAGAACAATACACAGACCCTCTGTAGTCCAATAGTTCATTATAAAGGACAATTACATCTCCAGGTGTAAGTGGGCCCCCTTAACTCTTGGGCCCTTGTGCAAAAAAGAATCAATAGATACTTGGTAAATCCCCCATCACTGGGCGGTCACACTGACGAGGTTGGAGTTTGGATGCCGTGGTCAAGGTCAGGTCTGTCGAAGTGACATCATTGATACAGCACAGCAAACCAAGACCATTGGAAAACGCTAGAGCCGTGGAGAATATAACAGGTAAATTACTTCTTCTTTTATTATTTTTTTATTATTTTAATGAGATTCCTAATCGGTCTGTGCTGGGAATAAACTTGCAATTGAATCTTCCCTTTTAGAGTAGATGAAGTAACTTAAACAAAGAGACATAGCTTGTGTGGTTTTGCCTTAGGCTAGAAGACAGTTATTTACTGCTCTGTCCTGCCCCCGTAACTAAGCTGTACCCCTTACATAATTACAGCCCAGTCGTAATCAACTTTTCACATTGTCGGGCCCTCAGATTTTGCTCTTCACTCAATCCGAGGATCATACATTACATCACAAGCCCTCTTTTAACATGGAGAGGTGACCACTCATGAGTTTCTACTCTTCGTTATATATATGAACAGCCTTTTCTTTCTGGGTAAGTATAGTGTGGGAGAAATTAAAGAGAATCTGTTTGCATGTTTTCTATGTAATCTGAGAGCAGCATGATATAGGGGCAGAAACCCTGATTCCAGCGATGTGTCACTTACTAGGCTGCGTGTTGTTGTTTTAATAAAATCAGGAGATTATCATTACAGGACTAGGTGTCTCGTGCCATGTAGTCTTTCCACTCTGGGTAACTCCACCCCCACCATTGATTAGCAGCTTTCTTTCAATGTACACAGAAAGCAGCCAATCAGTGGTGTGGGCGGGGTTACACACAGAGCTCAGCATTGAAGCACTGCAAGATCTGCAGCAGTTAAAACTGTGATTGTATCAAAATGACAGCAAGCAGCCCAGCAAGTGACACATCGCTGGAATCAGGGTCTCCGCCCCTACATCATGCTGTTCTCTCAGATTACATAACAAAATCCTGGTAACAGATTCTTTTTAATATCTACATGTGAACAGAATTTTACGATCTGACACATTTACCCCATTTTGTAACCAATACTGCTTCTTGTCTGCTTCTTTTAAGAATGCGCTGTATATTCTTCTTAATCCTTGTTCTTGTTTTGTCTACTGCTATTCTGTGCCAAAACCTTTATATTAAATCTGCAGGTAGGAAACAAAAGTATTAGTACCATTGGAACAGACTTCAGAAAATACTCAGACCGACGTTTTAGGTAAGAAGCTTTTGGCATCAGTTATAATTCACTCGCTTTATATCATATATGAATAATAATTAGTGATGAGCATACTCGCAAGTACTCGGTATTCAAGATGCTCGGAGCTCGCCGAGTATTTCCGGGTTGCTCGGGCGGATGCTCGGGTCCCCTCCCTGCATGTTTGGCGCTCTTTAGAGAGCCAATGAACATGCAGGGATTGCCTGCCATGCACTGTAGTGCCGCAGCCATGGTTGTTGTGGCATTACAGTGATTGGCTGGCCTCACAGCGTCATCCGGTCTATATAAGACCTGGCGCCGACATGCTCGTCACACAGTCACAGTCACTCCAGAATCAGGCAGAGTAGGGAGAGATTTGCTTGTGTATTAGGTAGTGTACGGAGAAAACAAGTACATTACACATATCCATCTCAACAAACAGTCCTTCTGAGGACTAATCCATCTGCAGAGATATCAGGCAGGCAGGCAGTGTATATAGCAGACTGCAGTGCATATAGCACAAGAGGCTCCATTCCAGTTCTGCCTTCTGCTGCTGTAAGATATTTCTAGAAATAGGCCCAGGTATCAGGGGCCAGGAATAATTTTTTTTGGATCTTAATTCTCATTATTTGCTTAAAAAGCAATCCAGAGAACACAGTTTTTCTGCGCCATTTGCTTTTTGGCACTGCAGAATACAGCCAGGTCCTTTCCATATTACAGCGCTAGAAATCCAGTTATTTAAAACTGTGTTTTCTCCGTCACACGGATCACATATACGTTGTCAGAAAATACTGCCATTTCTGACCTCCATTAAAAATTTGTTTCAGTGTGTCAGTGAAGCAATTGACACCAGATTGCTTTTCAAAATAGTTGCCTACAGGCCAGATATTTAAAACTGTGGTTTCTCCGTCACACGGATCACATATAAGTTCGCTCCAAATTCAGTCATTTTTAGTGAGCGAGGAAGATATTGTCCTCCATTTAAAATGGGCAAGGCACGTGGCAAGGGACAGGGAACTGGAAGTGATGGTGATGGTGCATGCAGATGCTGAGGCCAAGGCTGTGGGCAAGCTGAAAGGGTGCCACAACAAACACCCACATCTTCTTGCCCGACCTCCCTGTCCCAATTCTGAGGGGATCACAGGACACCACTATTGAACCCAGAGCAGTGTCAAAAGGTTGTTGGTTGGATAGCGGATAATACTTCCAGTCACTTTGCCACCACCAGCATCATCACCCTGTCTTCCACACGGTCAAGTCTCAGTAGCCGTGAGTCTGGACCGCATATTCCTCACCCTGATCCTCCTTCCTCCAACCATGCCGAGTACCCAGAGAACACTGATCCCAACTTGGACACTCTGAAGAGCAGTTCACTTTTCCATTTATAGATTCGGGCCTCTCGCCCTGTCCACTTGAAGCGTGTAGCGTGTAGCGATGCCCAAATATTTGAGCAGCCACAGTCACATGAAGGCGACAGTGGCAGAGTGTCACAACAGGTCGACGATGATGAGACACAATTGCCAGAAAGTCAGGAGGAGGACCAGGGTGCGGAAATGGATGACGAGGTGGTGGATGATATAGTAACTGACCCAACCTGGCAGGAGGACATGCAGAGCAAGGACAGCAGCACACAGGGGGAGGGAGGCAGAGCACCCCAACAGGAAGGAAGAAGCAGTGTGGTGGCCGCATACAGAAGGCAGGCAACCTTTCCCCGTAACACCAACACGAAGGAAGTTGCCAGTACAACTGTTAGATCTTCCCGAGTCTGGTTGTTTTTTAAAAACTCTGCCGATAACCACAAAAAGGCCATTTGCACCACCTGCCAGGCCGGCATCAGCAGGGGTGGCAAAACGACCAGCCTGACCACCACCAGCATGATCAGGCACATGGCAGCAAAGCACCAGACTTTGTGGGCCGAACCCCAGGGTCCAGGAACAGTGTCTGCGGGTGGCACCATTGCTTCTTCCGCTGTTGTGCATGCAAGCCAATCCCCTGTCCATGGTGCATGCGAAGACGCCTCCTGCCCTGCACCTGTCGTTGCACACTCTCAAGTGGCAGCATCAGGAAGCACGTCCACGTCCTTGTCCCAGCGCAGCGTTCAGTTGTCCATACCAGAGTCCTTGGAACGCAACCGCAGATATGCAGCCAACGTCCCACAGGCCACACTACTAAATTCCCACATTTTACGACTGCTTGCGCTCGAAATGTTGCCTTTTATGTTCGTGGACACGGAAGCATTCTGAAACCTGATGGCGGCAGCCGTCCCTCGGTACTCTGTCACCATCCGCCACTATTTCTCCCGGTGTGCCATCCCCGCATTACACAAGCACGTGTCCCAAAACATTAGCCGTGCCCTCAACAACGCAGTTACCGGGAAAGTCCACCTAACCACGGACACGTGGACAAGTGCTTGTGGGCAGGGACGGTACATCTCGCTGACGGCACACTGGGTTAACAAAGTGGAAGCAGGGACCCAGTCGGACTTTGAGACGGAACACGTCCTCCCGACGCCAAGGATTGTGGGCCTTAGGTCAATCAGGGTTGCCCCCGTGGTCTACAGCTCCTGCACCTCATCCTCCTCAGCCTCCTCTTCAGCCTCCATCTCCGAAATGACCACATCAGTCACAAGCTGAAAGCACTGAAGCACCGCCTCGGCCAAGCGGCAACAGACTGTGCTGAAGCTAACATGCTTAGGTGACAAACCACACAATGCTGAAGAATTGTGGACAGGTCTGAAAGAGCAGGCAGATCTGTGGCTCACACCGCTGAACCTATAGCCAAGCATGGTCGTGTGTGACAATGGCCGGAACCTGGTGGTGGCTCTGAGGCAAGGCAAGCTCACACACATACCATGCCTGGCCCATGTGCTTAACCTCGTGGTTCAGCGGTTTCTCAAATCCTACTGAGAGCTGCCAGATCTGCTTGTTAAAGTACGCTGCCTGTGTGCCCATTTTAGAAAGTCACCTACAGTTTCCGCAGCCCTTGCCATGTTTCAGCGTTTGCAGCTTCCGGCTCACAGACTGGTGTGTGATGTCCCCATGCATTGGAACTCTACACTGCAGATGTTGGGGAGGATTTGTGAGCAGAAGAGTGCAGTTGGTGAGTACCAGCATCAACAAGGCCGTCGGTATTCAGTTCAGACCCCACACATAAGACCTCAGGAGTGGACATGGATGTCAGACATCTGTACCATCCTCCAAAACTTTGAGGACTCCACCAAGAGGGTGAGCGGCGATGATGTCATAATTAGCGTCACCATCCCACTTCTCTGTCTTCTGAAACGCTCTCTGCTCACAATCAAAGAGGATGCATTGCAGGTGGAGCACAATGAGATGGAGCAAGGAACCATTCAGGGTGATTACACACAGCCAAGCCTCATCTCATCCCAACGTGGATTGGGGGACAATGAGGAAGAGGAGGAAGAGGAAGAACAGGAGCTAGTTTCATGCGCTATAGGTCGTACTACCTGCACAGCTGTCATACCGTCTGTTCAGCGTGGATGGCCAGAGGACAGAGAGGAGGAGGAGGAGAGCATGGTCAGTCATCCTCTTGGTGAGGATACGGAAGTCTTGCCTGTTAGTTGTCTGGCACACATGGCTGAGTTTATGTTATGCTGCCTTTCCCATGACCCTCGCGTTCTCAAAATTTTGGGTGACAGTCATTACTGGTTGGTGACACTTCTAGACCCACGCTACAAGGAAAACTTTATATCTCTTATTCCTGAGGCAGAGAGGTCTGCAAAAATGGGGCTGTACCAGAAGGCCCTTATTGTGGAATTATTAAAAAAATTCCCATCTGAAAACGCTGGCGGCAGAGGTCACACTTCATTGGACAACCAAGGAGTACAGGCAAGAGAGACACAACCTCAATCCAGCAGAGGCAGGGGAACACTGTCAAAGTTCTGGGAGAATTTTCTCAGCCCCTCCCATCGCCCAAGCCCTGAGACGCGGGGTACTCTCACAAGGAGTGCAAAGTTTGGGAAGATGCTGAGGGAGTACCTTGCCGACCGTACCAACGTCCTCCGTGATTCCTCTGTGCCTTATAATTATTGGGCATCCAAGCTGGATTGTGGAATGAACTGGCTCTCTATGCCTTGGAGGTCCTGGCCTGCCCTGCCGCCAGCGTTTTATCAGAGCGAGTTTTTAGTGCCGCTGGTGGAATTATAACTGATAAGCGCATCTGCCTGTCAACTGAAAATGCTGACAGGCTGACTCTTATAAAAATGAACAAGGGCTGGATTGGGCCAGACTTCTCAACACCACCGAATGATAGCAGCATAACATAAACTCAAATCCAGTGCCTTTTCTTGAGAGTTGTATTCCCATGCATCTTTTCACACCCAAACATGGGTATACACTTCCTAATTTTGGCTATTTGCTCTTGTCCCCCTCCTTCTCCTCATCCTCCACCACCATATCACCAGGGTGACCGTGGTCCGTGATGCAACACGCACATCATTTTTTTAAAGGGTGTTTATGATGCCCATAAAAAAAATAAAAATTATACAGTATGTTCATGTATACCCCCCAGGGGTAAATGTTTGTCAGCCCATACACTTAGTGCATGAGCATTACAAGTATAGGAGGCCCTCTCCTTTCTAATGGGAACATTTTTTTATAAGGCCCTCCTCCACCTCTCTTCCAAGGGGCATTGCAGTGCCTCTTAACTTTTGGTAACCCTTGCATTCACTGCATAGGCAAACAAAATGGGAGACCCACTTCCTAATAATGGGAACATTGTTTTCAGGAGGCCTTCTGACCTCCACGTCTCTTCCAAGGGGCATTGGAGAGCCTCCAAATTTTTGGCAACCCTTGCATTCACTGCATAGGCAAACACAATGAGAGACCCACTTCCTAATAATGTGAACATTGTTTTCAGGAGACCCTCTGACCTCCACGTCTCTTCCAAGGGGCATTGGAGTGCCTCCAAATTTTTGGCAACCCTTGCATTCACTGCATAGGCAAACACAATGGGAGACCCACTTCCTAATAATGTGAACATTGTTTTCAGGAGGCCCTCTGACCACCACGTCTCTTCCAAGGGGCATTGGAGTGCCTCCAAATTTTTGGCAACCCTTGCATTCACTGCATAGGTAAACACAAGAGGAGACCTACTTCGTAATAATGGGAACATTGTTTTCAGGATGCCCTCCTCTAAGTCTCTTCAAAGGGGTATTGGGGTGCATCCAAATTTTCAAAGTGGTATTGGGGTGCGTCCTAATTTTCGGCAGCCATGGAACTCACTGCATATGCAATAACAGTATAGGAGACCCACTCTTTAGTAATGGGAACAATAAAACATAGCTGGCAGATGGCTCTCTAAGAATAGTGAGGGCCGACTGCTGGCCCTTTAAGAGTAGTAAAGGCCGCCTTATGGCCCTATAAAAATAGGCTTTGTAACTTTCAGAGTCCCTCCTTCATAAATGAAACACGATGTGTCTGAGGATATCTCACACACCACATGGCCAGATAAGGTTGTAAAATGTTAAAATGACATTTCCTGGTCAATGCATTTGTCACGGTTGAAAGCAATGCAAAAGTGAAAAAACGCATCAAAAACGCTACATGTGAACATAGCCCAAGGTGTGGAGGAGCATTTTTGTATTTGTATATTTATTTTGCCTTATATACAAGTCATTACCCTGGAAAGGATGTTCCTTAACATATTTCCCAGGAAAATCCATTTTGGTTTCGTTTTTGTATGTTTTATTGTGAGTCCGTAAAAGTGGCTTAATACTCTGACAACGTTGTTGACAGCAGTGACCTGGGAGTCAGAAATGCTTCCAGGGGTCTTCTCCATGCTGTCCCCATGTCATTTGAGCACTGTTCCCTTCAATTTGGGCAATTTTTAGGCCCTCTGCAGACCGCCAGGGGGAGCAGCCTGAAAAATGCTCGAGTTTCCCATAGACTTCCAATGGGCTCGTTGCTCGGGTCGAGCACCCGAGTATTCCAATGTGCTCGACCTGAGCAACGAGCACCCGAGCATTTTAGTGCTCGCTCATCATTAATAATAAAGTAACTAATGACCCAATAAGTACAGTTGGTAAATGATTTGTTTTGATCGAATTGTGTTATTCTTTCTTGTCACATTTCCATTGGTCATTTTCTGCTACCAAATGGTACTATAATAAAGACATTTTTGTTTCTCCAAACAGTCACTACCTGACACCAGAAGTCAAAATCGAAATCTACAGACAATAGGCTGTAGAGTTTTCCATAAATATAATTTACAAATTGTGTGACTTACTGTAGAACAATAAATATTCTGTATCCATAACTAGGCTGCGAGTGTGGGGCTCCTGAGACAGCATTTCTATGGATGTCTGTATAGAACCAGTACTCACACTAAATGATTTCATCTGATAGCTTAACTCAACTGCAGAGGCATGTATGAAGATTCCAGAAGAAGTTTTATTCTTGCTAATTGTGTGACTTAGAACAATAAATATTTTGACTCCATAACTAGGCTGTGAGTGTGGGGCTATTGAGACAGCATTTCTATGGATGTCTGTATAGAACCAGTACTCACACTAAATGATTTCATCTGATAGCTTAACTCAACTGCAGAGGCACGTATGAAGATTCCAGAAGAAGTTTTATTCTTGCAAATTGTGTGACTTAGAACAATAAATATTCTGACTCCATAACTCGGCTGCGAGTGTGGGGCTCTGGAGACAGCATTTCTATGGATGTCTTTATAGAACCAGTACTCACACTAAGTGATTTCATCTTAAAGCTTAACTCGACTACAGAGGCATGTATGAAGATTCCAGAAGAAGTTTTATTCTCAGGCTGAATTCTTGTATTATGCACAATAGCAGTAGCTGCAGTAGGTAAAAAGACAATTCTGAATGAGAGCTATACAGATATGAACTTCAGACGAAGATGACTGATGAACACTGACACAGGAGGAAGTTGTTACTTACATCCGAGCTCGGCTACAGGGAGAGAGACAGGACAAACTTATAAAAGGCAAACTGATACCATAGCAGTGTAACAGCAAAAATACAATGGCAATACAATACTGCATGATTCCCAAGTAGTGGGACAAGACAATAAATGTACTCAGTGCAGAGACGTAGCTATAGGGAACGCAGAGGTAGCAAATTCTCCTCTACCACCAAAGTAATAAGGTGCTCTATTACTGATTTTATTTGCAATGTTGCACATGACTTGCCCCTCTAATGCGGAGTGTTTGGCAGAACAGCGGAGCGTACTCATGGAGCTGTGTGCTGAGCTGAGCACAGATATATAGGGGTTCTCAGGGTGGCAGTTACCCACCATTGCTTTAGGTGATTATAGCATGTTTAGTGTGCCTTTAAATGGATGGCCATAAAGTTGCTGAGCATGTTTGAGCTTCTATAAGCTTTTATAGTATTTCATATCTTTCTTAATTTCCACGTTATTTACATACATTTCCATCAAGTTGGATGTAAGTGTTTAACTCTGAGTTTATCTGACTCGACATTCCTTATGATACATTATTAATACCAAGATGCATTTTATTTATTACATTTTTTACAATTTTACTCTATACATATGGCTGCGTTAATGAGGAATGTCATTTCCATATTGAGCTAATGACAGCGGTTATACAAAATGCACAAATTGCCTTTATTCTACAGGTCTTGAATCTCATTATTGCATATAATACAAGGAGTTATAAAACAATTTACTTATCCATACTTAATCCAGATTTAAGTTGTACAGATTGGTTCACTTGCAACGACTGCACCAAACCTGCACTCGGCCTTAATGCAATATATGCTTGTCTTTTTCATGTTTTGTTATATGATTTGATATGTAGAAGAAATGCAATATTGTAGCTCTTTTACCAATGTGTATTGCCACATCAGAACACTCAACTTCTCTTAAGACTTCTTTCATGCATTGTGACTCTTTCCCGACATATACTGTACTCTATCATTCCCATACAAGGCGGAGGACATTAATGTATTCTTTTGACTTAGTGTTAATATGTATTTTAAATCCTTTATTTTTTATTGCATTGTAATAAACTCCAATAAATTTGATGTTTTAGATTTTCCTTGGCAGTTGCTGGATTTTTTTTCATTTTAATTTCTATGGTTCTTTTGGCACCATCTAGCTGGTAAGCATCAGCGTAAGGGATCACTCACGCTTGTGTACAAATAATCGGTCCTATTCCCATCCAGGAGAGTGGTAGGATTTTTTCTGACTTGTCCTCCATGTGCAATCCACTTTTTTACTCAGCAGCTATGAATCTTTTACAAGACCATATACAATTTCCTGTGCTACAGAATTGTAATGTGTCCATAAAATCGGATACCATACTGATGGCTCTCTATGGTGGATGGCTGCCAAGGCATCAATCTAGACTGCGGACGCTGTCAGGGGTATACCTTATGAGTGTATTCTCCCAATAGGCGTCACAAACACAGTGTGTACTGATTTGAAATGCTACTTCCACTTTCATAAACTTTGGCAAAGTGGAGATTATCATGAAGTGCTGGCTGCGGTCATAGAAAGGATGACATCCAGAGAGTACAGGCAAGGTTTTCTTTATTCACACCAACGCGTTTCAGCACCAGACCGGCGCCTTTGTCATGGTGAAAAAAAAAATTGTTGACACTTGTTTTTTTTATCTTGTTTTTTTTATCTTGGGACCGAAACGCGTTGGTTGTATTAAAAACCTTGCTTATCCTTTCTGGATCTCATCCTTTCCATGAGCGCAGCCCGTACATCATGATAATCTCTGCTTTGCCAAACTGCTATCTGGATAATACTCTCCTCCAGCCATGGGATGCAGTTACGACACATATGACTTCTACAGATGTTATGTCCTTACACAACCCTTACAGGTGAGAGCTACCATCATGATCTCCCCCATCTTGTAGTGTCCGAAAATTATGGGAATGGTCTCTCATAACAATCACTCTTTGCACAATGATGGTGGGATTTTTTATGAAGTATGTAGCAATCACTCACAATTAGCAGTCTCTCAATAGCAATAATGGAATCTTCTTATTTCAAGGCTATACAAAGTCTTTAATATTTAAAAAGGACCTGTCACTCGCTCAAACAATTTAGTTAAATACTTTTTTAAAATCCCTGTACTACCTTGATTCTGCCACTCTTTTCTGCTTTGTGCTGCCCCACAGCACATTTGTTTCTTCTGGCGCACAGTATGTGAGATCTCGGTTTGTAGGCCAACTGTACGGTGTTCTTAGTCTTCTCTTCGGGTGTGTGCTTTCACCTCTCCCTCCCCAACTCTGAAAATCACAACTCGGCAGTGTCTGAGACCGCTAGACTATTACATCAGCTTCCGAGTTGTCATTGGCAACATTTGGAAGGGAGGGGTGAAAGCATACGCCTCCATAGAAGACTAGGAAGAAGAAACACCCTGTTGGACTGCAAGCAGAAATTTCACATACTGTGCTACTATACCCCCAAATGTGAGTATCTCTGCAATAGGTTGGCACAGAGCAAAATGGGAAACAGCGGCAGAAGCAGGGGAGCTCAGGAATTTTTACAATGTATTTAATTCATTTTTTCTTAACAAGTGACAGGTCCTGAATAATCTGCAGCTTTAATGAGACCAGCACAGTCTAAACTTCCTGTTAAGGTATGTTCAGTTTTGTTTATGTGGATTTTTCTAGCTGAAAAAATATCCATATGCACAAATCAAATTAAAAAATGCAAGTTTTTTGGGGTGTATTTTTTAAATGATTTTTGGGCATGGGGTGTTTGTTCTTCTTCTATTAATTCAATTGTACATTTACTGTGTTTATCTAAGCAGAAATGCCTCAAGAATTGACATGTGGCTACTTGTTCAATTTTTAAAAAAATGTGGAAAAAAACAGCACCATGTGGACTATAAGTCTTTGTTTTCAACTGAAGGCAATATGAAGCTTATTCAAAGAGTTTTTGAAGAATTTTTAGATCAGAAACTGCTCAAAAATCCACATAAAAAGCTCAGTGTGAACATACCCTTAGTCTTCTTTTTGGTACACCAGTCACACTCTGGAACCTTTCAGGTTTCTCTGGATATATTTGGCTGGGCTGGATTATCTTCCCATTTGTTTCAATATGTCTTTGTTTTTCACAATTCCACTCTCTTTCTGTCACTTCTTCATCACTGTCACCTCTTTGTTGTGGTCATCTCTTTCTCTCCACTGCTATGACTCCAGTGATGTGCTCCAACTACATACAGGATCATTGTGCTACCTACTTAAACAACTGAATCCTGTCTTCTTCTGATTCTTCCTCCTTAACTGTCCCTATAACTTCTCTGAATCTGAGATACAACCTTATTTGTGTTACCATAGCATGCAGAGTAGATATTAAAGAAGTTGTCCAATACTTGGTCAACTCCTTGTCATACCTCACGCTTGACCCCAATAAAATAAAAACACTTATACTCACCTCTTGTGCTGGTGCCGTTCCCGCGATGTCGGCACTCGCCCTCCTTAGGGCTCCCGTGCTGTTGTTGTTGTGACACGTGACCCCGACACCCAATCAGCGCTGGCATCACTGTCCCCACCTCCTGTCAAAATCGAACATGAAGAGGAAGTCCGAGATCAGCTGCAGCCCGGACTTCCTCTTCATGTTCAATTCGACAGGAGGTGGGGACAGTGACGCCAGCGCTGATTGGGTGCCGATGTCACATGTTACAAAAACCGCACGGGAGCCCCGAGAACGCGAATGCTGACACCGCTAGAATGGCGCTGGCATGGTTAGTAAATGACTTAGTAGTAGAGTTGAGCAAAAAGATCACCTTTTCTGCTTAATAGGCCTGGCACCATGTAATGCGCGTGTCACACTGCAACGATGATGTCACTCTGGGCCTGCTAATCAGAAGATGTGCTGGAGACTCTGGCAAGTGGGAGAAGGCTCCCAGGGCTCTGGATCACTGTACTCTGATCCTAAAGATGGCATTTATTATTTCTTTTTAGTTATTAACTTCTTTAATAATATAAGTAAGGAATAGTTATTTAATATTCTTTTGCAAATTACACTTAGTTGGCGTTCACACAGGCATATGTTGAACATTTATAAAGGGTCATTTAGATCTTACACATTTATGGCATATCAACAAAACCAGCATCAACTTGTATTAATGTATTACTCTATACAGTCTAGTGTTGATATTAATGACACCAATGTGAGAGTAATACATTTATTATATATACATGATGTAGTGCCTCCACAGAAATATGGTTATAGCTTTGTGTCTGTAATCTCTCCTGGCTTGTTCAGTGTATTTTTCCTTTTATCTACTGCATTAAGGAGTTTCTTTCTTGGTCCAAGTTGGATGTTGATACTCTGCAGATCTTCATTAGAACACATGAGAAGAGAATCTAAATCAATTTTCTCTCTCAGAAGCGTGACATGTAATTCAAGTAAGCCATTCGATGCCAAGAAGACCTGAAGAGAGGAACTTTCTTCTTCTGTGTCTAGTTCCATGTCATCTACAATCCAGGCCTCATTGTCGTCAACATCGTTACCATTCTCGTTGTCATCATTCGCCACAGCCGTAAACAATTCACTGTTGACTTTGAAGGCCATGTCATCTTCAAGTGTCAAAGTGTCACCAAAATCAGTGTTAATACCTGATATCTTGTTTCTTCCAAAAACCATGTTCCCAAGACCAGGACGATTAAAAATAGATTGCTTTTCTTTCTCCTCTGAATCCATATCCCCCTCTTCATGTTCATTGAAGACATCGGTGGCCTTCATACGTTGACCACTAGTGTTTTCATCTTTGGCAAACACTACATTGCTCATTGTATTGTTGTCCATTGTGTTTTTATCTTTCCTTTTTAATTTGAACTGCAATGTGTCCTTCAGACCCCTGGTCAATGTGCTTATGGTCGATGGCGTTGAAAACTGGGTGCCTACGGAGCCTGAGAAGGTTCCTTTCGATGCATTTACTGTACCCGTCTTGTTCCTGTTGAAGTTTTTGTTCATCTGGCTCTGATGTTTCTCTTGGAGCTTCTCACACTCTTTGATCTTACGTTCTGCATCTTTCATAGCCTGATCTTTTAACCTTGAGACCTTCTTAGGATTCAAGGATGTTTGCTTACTGGCTGCTCCATCCAAGATTTTGACACACTCTTTACGGTCTTTCATGATAGCCACATCCAGTGGTGAACGGAGCTGGTTATCCAGTGCAAAAATATTTGCTCCAAAATTAATTAGGAATACCACACAGTTAGTATGGCCTTTCTCTGCTGCATGATGCAATGGTGTGTTTCCCCATATATCGCTTTTGTTTGGATCTCCTCTGAAAGACAAATGGACAAATAAGGATCAGTAATTATCCTCAAATGAGAACCTTTAGATCTTGATGTTAATGGTCTGTAACTAAACTTCCACTAACTATAGGACTGCGTCAAAATGGCACAAAACCTATAAACCAGTCTATGATAGCAAAATGAACACCAAAAAGATGCACAACCAAAACACCCAATATGCAAAATCGACGACCCTTTTTATTGACATCACACAGAGCTTCTTAGAGACCTTATCCATGAACTATTGTATTCTTGGGTTTTAGTTCACCTCAGTAAGACGAAAGGTGTTGTGACGACACAGCTTTTCTTCTTAATTATGCTAGACATACTTTCTGATGGCCAAGATCAATATGCCTTTATTTTTATGTTGACGTTTTTTAACCTGTGTTCTTCTTTGGTTGATTAACACAGGCTATTGTTTTAATAATCCTAAATATTGACACTTGAGTTAAGATGTACTGCAACTTATTGTCTGCAAATCTTGCAAGATAGGGTCATGGAGCAATACTGCTTGATAATGTGCTGATTACGTATTATACCAGCCCAGGGAGTTGTTGATTTGCTGAGCAATGGATGACAAACTATGCAAGTTGATTAAATGTTCAAACAATGAGTCATGAGCTCCTTCCACCTTCATCCCTGGCCCTTGACCTGTGAATGATGGCTGCAAGGACAATTGTGATCTATAAAAAGGAGGTCTCTGCCACCATTCGGTGTCATTCTACAGCATGTTAGCTTAGGGAACTTTGGCCCTAGCTGGAGGAATACAGATCGGCTCCATTGACCATTGCTGAACCCTCAGAGATGTCTTCTTGAAGAATCCAGGTTGGGATAATCAGGTCACCTGGTCCCAGACTTCACTGCTCCTAGCTAGTTTCCTAAGCTTGTCATTACCTTCTCTCTTTGGGGGCCTGCCAAAAGCGGGGTGCAACTCGTGGAAGTAGTTGGCCCTGGAAGCCCCAAAATCGCAGCTACTCTATTCTTGGCAGGCTAGCGGAAGGGTGAGGACTGTGTAATGTTGTATCATCTTGGGTATTTGCTGGTACTGCTCTATCTGTTTATTGTCTGCTTTGTTGTTCAATAAACTATTGCCACACTGTTTTACCCTCACCCTGTGTTGTCTGAGTAGTGTTACGCCCACGGAAGGTGTATATATGTACAATCTACTATATAATTGTCTTATCCAGTCTGTCTGTCTGTCTGTTTATCTGTCTGTCTGTCTTTCTGTCTGTCTGTCTGTCCTGGAAATCCCGCGTCGCTCATTGGTCCGGGAGCGGCCAATCAGCGCCGCGGGATTTCTGAAAAAAGATGGCGGCCATTAGCGGCTCATCTGGCGGACGGAGGTCAGCGGCGATGCAGCGGGGAGATGAGCGGCGCTAGCAGCACAGCTACCCCGACCGGCGCCGCTGACCTCCATGCGGCTAACGTCGGAAGATCAGCGGCTTGGCCCGCTGATCTCCCGACAGCAAGTGTGAACGGAGGACCGGGGAGCGGCGCCACCGGTCGGGATGCTTCTGCTGCGTGCAGCCGCTCATCTCCTGGATTCTCGCAGCAGAAGGAGCCGCACAGGCAGCGCCGCTCCCCGGTCCTCGCTAATACGGAGCCGCACAAGCAGCGCCGCTCCTGGGCCCACACTAATACGACGCTGATTGGTCGCGGTGGCCGGCCGCGACCAATCAGCGAAATGGGCTGCAAATTTAACCGCCGCTCTGCTGATTGGTAGCGGCCGGCCACCGCGACCAATCAACGAGATGGGCGGCAAATGTAAACGCCGCTCTGCTGATTGGTCGCGGTGGCCGGCCGCGACCAATCAGCGAGATGGGCGGCAAATTTAAACGCCGCTCTGGTGATTGGTCGCGGCCGGCCACCGCGACCAATCAGCTAGATGGCCGGCAAATTTAAACGCCGCTCTGCTGATTAATCGCGGCCGGCCACCGCGACCAATGAGCGAGATGGGCGGCAAATTTAAACGCCGCTCTGCTGATTGGTCGCGGTGGCCGACCGCGACCAATCAACGAGATGGGCGGCAAATTTAAACGCCGCTGTGCTGATTGGTCGCGGTGGCCGGCCGTGACTAATCAGCAAGATGGGCGGCAAATTTAAACGCCGCTCTGCTGATTGATCGCGGCCGGCCACCGCGACCAATGAGCGAGATGGGCGGCAAATTTAAACGCCGCTCTGCTAATTAATCGCGGCCGGCCACCGCGACCAATGAGCGAGATGGGCGGCAAATTTAAACGCCGCTCTGCTGATAGGTCGCGGTGGCCGGCCGCAACCTATCAGCGAGATGGGCGGCAAATTTAAACGCCGCTGTGCTGACTGGTCACGGTGGCCGGCCGTGACCAATCAGCGAGATGGGCGGCAAATTTAAATGCCGCTCTGCTGATTGGTCACGGTGGCCAGCTTCCGCGACCAATCAGCGAGATGGGCGGCAAATTTAAACGCCCCTCTGCTGATTGGTCGCGGCCTGCTACCGCGACCAATAAGCGAGATGGCCGGCAAATTTAAACGCCGCTCTGCTGATTGGTCGCAGCCGGCCACCGTGACCAATCAGCAAGATGGCCGTCAAATTTAAACGCCGCTTTGCTGATTGGTCGCGGTGGCCGGCTGCAACCAATCAGCGAGATGGGCGGCAAATTTAAACGCCGCTGTGCTGACTGGTCGCGGTGGCCGGCCGTGACCAATCAGCGAGATGGGCGGCAAATTTAAACGCCGCTCTGCTGATTGGTCACGGTGGCCGGCTACCACGACCAATCAGCGAGATGGGCTGCAAATTTAAAGGCCGCTCTGCTGATTAATCGCGGCCGGCCACCACGACCAATCAGCGATATCGGCGGCAAATTTAAACGCCGCTGTGCTGATTGGTCGCGGTGGCCGGCCGTGACTAATCAGCAAGATGGGTGGCAAATTTAAACGCCGCTCTGCTGATTGATCGCGGCCGGCCACGGCGACCAATGAGCGAGATGGGTGGCAAATTTAAACGCCGCTCTGCTGATTAATCGCGGCCGGCCACCGTGACCAATGAGCGAGATGGGCGGCAAATTTAAACGCCGCTCTGCTGATAGGTCGCGGTGGCCGGCCGCAACCAATCAGCGAGATGGGCGGCAAATTTAAATGCCGCTGTGCTGACTGGTCGCGGTGGCCGGCCGTGACCAATCAGCGAGATGGGCGGCAAATTTAAACGCCGCTCTGCTGATTGGTCGCGGCCGGCTACCGCGACCAATCAACGAGATGGGCGGCAAATTTAAACGCCGCTCTGCTGATTGGTCGCAGCCGGCCACCGCGACCAATCAGCAAGATGGTCGGCAAATTTAAACGCCGCTCTGCTGATTGGTCACGGTGGCCGGCTACCGCGACCAATCAGCGAGATGGGCGGCAAATTTAAACACCGCTCTGCTGATTGGTCGCAGCCGGCCACCGCGACCAATCAGCAAGATGGCCGGCAAACTTAAACGCCGCTCTGCTGATTGGTCGCGGCCAGCCACCGCGACCAATCAGCGAGATGTCCGGCAAATTTAAACGCCGCTCTGCTGATTAATCGCGGCCGGCCACCGCGACCAATCAGCGATATCGGCGGCAAATTTAAACGCCGCTCTGCTGATTGATCGCGGTCGCCGGCCGCGACCAATCAGCGGTATAGGCTGCAAATTTAAACGCCGCTCTGCTCATTGGTCGCGGTGGCCGGCCGCGATCAATCAGCGAGATGGCCAGCAAATTTAAAAGCCACTCTGCTCATTGGTCGCGGTGGCCGGCCGCGACCAATCAGCGAGATGGGCGGCACATTTAAACGCCGCTCTGCTAATTGGTCGCGGTGGCTGGCCGAGACCAATCAGCGAGATGTGCGGCAAATCTAAACGCCGCTCTGCTGATTGGTCGCGGTGGCCGGCCGCGACCAATCAGCGATATAGGCTGCAAATTTAAACGCCGCTCTGCTCATTGGTCGCGGTGGCCGGCGACCGCTACCAATCTGCGATTTTGGCTCCAAATTTAAACACCGCTCTGCTGATTGGTCACGGCCGCCGGCGACCGCTACCAATCTGCGATTTTGGCTCCAAATTTAAACACCGCTCTGGTCATTGGTGCCGGCCGAGACCAATCAGCGCGATTGCCGGCAAATTTAAACAACACTCTGCTGATTGGGCGATTTTATCACCAAATTTAAACAAGCTCTCTGGTCCTCACTAACACAGTTCGCTGATTGGTCGCGGCCGCCACCTGTGACCAATCACCGATATTGCCGCCAAATTTAAACACCATTTTGCTGATTAGTCGCGGTTGCCGGCCGCGACCAATCAGCGATTTTGGCGCCAAATTTAAACAACGTTCTGCTGATTGCGCCCGGTCGGCCGCATACATATTCTAGAATACACGATGCGTTAGAATCGGGCCACCATCTAGTACTTTTAATAACTGTCCAGAAAACACTCATTCATCCAATACCTATTCCTCTTCCACCCCCATACTCTTGCATCTTTGGCTTAGGCTCAGCAGGGTATACATTTGTTCCGAAAGGGGAGAATGGAGTAAACTAATGTCTGTAAACATCTCAAAAAGAAGCTTAACCACTAGTAGAATAAAAACATTGGGCATTGAAGTTTAACACCCCTGATCCCTCTTACCGCTGACATTATCTGTTGGAGGAGAATTGGGAAAGTCCTTTTAAAATTTGTGAGTTTGGGCGACTTTGCTCTCATATATTTAGGAAACGTTAAGCCTTATTGCACAATGCAGATTTTCTGCAATTTTGGTATGGGCATTCTATCCAACAGCAGGAATAGATCCAAAACTGAAGAAAAGTGCCAATGAATGACTTCTTCTCTTTTGCGGTTCAAATCCTGGTTTTAACCTGACAGCTGTTACATGCTGAGGCACTGGCTGCATAATTTATGCTAGATATGCTTGACTTTGAAACGCTGCCGGCGTTTCGGAGAAAAAACATACTTTAAAAGCCACCAGGAACTGAACCACATAGAAGGCTGGTCAGACAGGTGGGTCTTCACTGGCTTCTTCCCAATGGCTTCCTTGGAGTGACAGGTTTCTCTCTATACATGTAAAGACCTATCACTCAAGGGGAGTGGATGGGGAGAAGCCACCAGGAACCCGCCTGTCTGACTTCAGTCTCCCGTGCGGCTCAGTTTCTTGCGGCTTATAAAGTATATTTTTCTCTGAAACGCCGCCCCATTTCATAGTCAAACATACTTTGCTGAAGTCATGGAGCCAATGCTTCATACATGCTGCACTTGAATCGGCTGTCAGGTTCCCTTTAACTGCATTCACTAAAATTTGCAATGTAAGACAGGATCATTCTGTAAAAAATGATTATAAAGATGTATAATAGTTAAGTTGCTATTCCTAAAAATATTGAAGGTATAAATAGATTTTCAATAGGTTAATGAATGAGTGCAATTTACACTCTTGTGAAAGGGACACTGCATTGATATAATTACTAGTAATTTCAAGATGAACATGCCATCACACCACTAATGGAGGAAAGTTCAAGATAAGCATGACTAAAACTATGATTGATTACACATGACATTTTTTTATGTGATGTGCTACTTTTAGATTTAAGGATCGCGTATAACTTATTATTTCTGGAGAGTAGGTGCAGCATTAAAAAACGTTGGTTTAGAAAACCTTTGATCAAATACTCTGTTAGGAAGTTCTAAGTTAATAAAGAGAGATCACATATTCATGACCTTTACCTTTGACTGCAACTACATAATGCAGTTCAACTACAAAATTATACTGTAAGGACAAAAGTATTGGGACACAACTTAATTATTTAATGCTGGTTTTTCATTCATTCCCATCGCCCCTGGGTGTATAACATCCGGCCCCTTGCTCCGCCCGGTGTATAATCTCCAGCCCCTCCTAAATATTCCACCATCACATGTGAGTGATATTGTTGAGAAGTGGAAGGAAACGCAGCAACTCAGCCACAAAGTGGAGACCCTGTAACGTTACAGAGCGGGGGGTCAAGTGCTGAGGAGCAGAGGGCATAAAAGTCGCCAATGCTCTTCTGACTCCATAACTGCATAGTCCAAAATTGCTCCAAGACCTTCATGGCATGGGTTTCCTTAACAGAGCAGCTACATACAAGCCTTACATCACCAAGCACAATGCCAAGCATAGGATGGAGTGTAAAGCCGCCACCATCTGGAGCAGTGGACACGTGTTCTGTGAAGTAATAGATCATGCTTTTCTATTTGGCATTTGATGAGCGAGTCTGCTTTTGGGGAATGCCAAGAGAATGCTATCTGCTTGACTGAATTTTGCCAGCTATAAAGCTTGGTGGAGGAGGGTAACACTATGGGTTTGTTTTGGAGAAGTTGGCCGAGGACCGTTAGTTCTAGTAAAAAAAATCTTAATGCTTCCAATTTTATGGGAACAGTTTGGAAACATTCTTTACTGACTATACTTTAGTGCACAAAGCAAGTCATAAAGATTATTGTAGAAAAACTTAACTAGCCGCTACAGAGCCCTGACCTCCACTCTATGGAGCACCTATGGCATGAACTAGAATGGAGATTGTGAGCCCGACCTTGATAAATGGGAAAAAAATCCCACAAACACCTCCAAAATATTAGAGATCTTGTAGAAAGCCTTCGCAGAAGAATGGAAGTTGCTTTATCTGCAAAGTGGGGACCAGCTCCATATTAATGCCTATGAATTTAGAATGAGATGTCATAAGGCTATTGTACTTGTTACATGTAGGAGTCCTAATACATTTGTCCATATAGTGTACCTAAACTCTGGATGATCACTCAAGCTGCAGTGACAACACCGGAAGTCTATAGGAGAACAGCTATGAGCAAATCAACAATGAAGTCACTGGACAAGGTCTTCAAATCAAGGAACATTTCACTGGCAATGAAAACACAGCTCGTACATAGTCTGGTCTTTTCTGTGGTAACATATGAATGCGAAACTGGATGACAAAGAAACAAGACAGAAGAAGAATCAATGCCTTCAAAATGTGGTGCTGTAGAAGGATGTTATCAGTGCGATGGATGGCAAGAAGAACAAGCAAATCAATTTTGGAACAAATCAAGTCAGACATGTCACTCGAAGCAAAGATCACCAAGTTATGACTTGTCTACTTTGGACACATCATACAAAGAGAGCTATCACTGGAGAAGGACATCATGGTTGGAAGAACAAGGCAAACCGGCCATGACAAAGGCTTGATACTATCAAGATAATGGTGGAAAAGACCCTGGTGGACCTATTTAGGCTTGCACAAGATTGATCTTCGTATAGTGTGTTCATCCATCAAGTCGCCATAGCTGGAAATCAAGCCGAATGCCGTTAAATAAATAATAATAATAATAAACTCTGGAGGACCCTTGTGCAAGGTCTCAGCAGTGAACTACTTACTTAGGGCTCGTGCACACAATCTATTTTCTCGAATGAGAGCCCCCTGTGGTTTTCACAAAGAGCAATCATACCTATGATATTCTATGGGGCTGTGCACATGTCTCATTTTTTACTCAGACCAAGCGGTCTGCAGAAAAAATCGTAGACATGTCAGATTTTGATCCAAGTGTTGGATCAAAATCGGCAATGCAAATCTATGTGTCCATGAAAAAACATTCAAGTGTGGTCTGATACTCCCGAACTCACAGAATGGAGAAGGTGGAGAATTTTTTTCTTCTCTCTATGTCCGAGAAATAAGTGACAATGATTTAGAAATGGTATTATTAATTTCAGGGTTGTGCCGAGCCCGAAATTATGGTCTGATGTAGGCACGAGAGGGCTTGGTAACGGAGAAGACTAAGCAAAGGAAGAGAAGATGAAGATAAATACAATGAACCACACTAAAACTTTCTTATTTGAAAAATACCTGCCCCAAAGTTCAACCGCTACCACTATAGGGAAAAACTCTAGTAAGGTGAGAATTTTACACAATCCTTATTCTTTCCACGAATCAGGCCATGTACCTGCGCACCATTGGTCTCCAAAACTGTTCCGAAATTGGCGGTCCCTGTAGGTCCAGCAAATAAATTTAAATCCTGGTTAGAAACCTCCGCGGACATAAAACACATATGACCTTTGAAAAGTCTTCCAAACTTCTAGGTCTGCAAACAAAGATTGGTTAATTCTAATTTTATAAGTAGGAAGGGAATCCCCTGTAGTTGTTAATGACAAACACTGTGAAAATATTTTGTCAACGGGCATAACCCGACAAGCGAAAACCAATAAGCCCAGTAACGATTGCATGTATAGTAGGGTTACCTTCCTCACGGAACAAAAACCGTCAATCAGGTGCAAGAGTTTCTCAATCTTATCCATAGGCAGATGGAAGATCATTGCTACTTCGTCAATTTCTATTGCTAGGAAAGACAGGGTAGTAACAAGACCAACGGTCTTTTCTGCGGACAATGGAACACCAATACATTTTGCAGTATGTTTAAATCCGTTGAGTAAATACTGGCAAAAATTTGAATCTTCTGGACCCAAAGAAGTCATACAAATAATGGATAATAGACCTACTGCTAGATTCAGACTTGACAACCCAATCTAAAAAGGAACTGAAAAGTTCAAAATAAGTAATAACAGGAAATGGAACAACCCATAAGTAAACACTAGGGATGAGAGAGCACTAAAATGCTCCGGTACTCATTGCTCGAGTCGAGCAAATTGGAATGCTCGAGTGCTCGACTCGAGCAATGAGCCCATTGTAAGTCTATGGGAAGCTCGAGCATTTTTCTGGTGGCCCTCCCCAGAGGTCTGCAGGGGGCTAAAATTGCTGAAATGGATGGGAACAGTGCTCAAATGACATGGAAACAGCATGGGGAAGAACCCTGGAAGCATCTCTGACTCGCAGGTCACTGCTATGAACAATATTATCAGAGTATTACACCATTTTTACGGACTCACAAAAAAACATATGTAGCGCCCCGAGGGTTCGGTTGCTACAGGGGTATTGCACCTCAACAAGAGGTGTGATATTCCACTCCCAGGTAAGGATGGAGTATGGACCAGGGCTCAGTTAGCTGCATACACCACACACACCCCATTTCCGGGGGACAGCTCTACGGTGCTCCCATTTATATATATATGCAGGCACATCTGACCATGTCCCTGGCTGGAGTGGGGAGGGGGGAGAGAACCCAGTGATGTAGGAGCAGGAGGGGACGATTTCTGGAGCATAGGAAGGAGCTCATTGGTTGCAGGTCACCTGAGCTCAGACACAGTGAAGCAGATAAAAAGGTGGGGGCCATCTTAGGAGGGAGTTCTGTGAGAGGAGATGGCAGGGAGCAGAGCTGCTGCATGGGCTCTGCTCCCTGGGCAGGCCTAGCACAAAGGCCGGAGCCTGAAAGGAGAAGAGGAGAAGGAGAAGGAAGAAAGGTGGAGAGAAAGAGGAGCAGAAAGGCTCCAGGAACAAGAAGGCAGAAGGGACCCTAAGAACCCACGAGATAACGGGTGAAGGGTCGGGCAGAATAAGGGTACCGGATTCCCAAGTTGGTGGAGGTAAATCATCCCTCAGCCAAAGACCGGAGGTCGTGATCATCTATTGGTGCGACCCCCCTGCTACACCCACTAGGAAGGCACCACATAGGGTCAGGGAAACCGGCGACAGTTTTCACCAAGAGAAGGCCCAAGGCAGCTGGACTGAAGTGTGGTCACTGGTGGGGCACGAGAGGCCAGAGAAAGGACAGAAGGGGGTCCTGTGCCATACTCCTGAATTGCCTGGGGGTTGACCGAGCTCCTCACCTGGTGGACGCAGCACGGCTTGGGCAGACATTCCCTGCAGAAGTGACTCGGATAACAACTGTGAGTAAAAGACCCTGGACTGCATCACTGACTCTGTGTTTCTTGCCGCGCCAGCACTAACGGTACTGGGACGCCCTGCACCACAACCCCCACCATCTACGCTCACTGCCCTGGGACTACACTCCTCCCATGGGGAGTTATACTATTCTCTGCTGCACCCACAACACCAGCCTCAGCAGTCTGCCCTGCAGCGGCGGTTCACTCTGACCGCAATCCACGGGTGGCGTAGTCGGACACTCATAACTATACTAATAGACTGCCACAGCATTTGGTCTGACCACCCTGAGCCACGGGACCGGGTTGCCACTACTACCCCCACCAGCACCGTACACTAGAAGGCCCGGTTCCGAGTACCCCACAGCCCAGGGGGCGAGTCACATACATAAAACCAAAATAGATTTTCTTGGGAAAAAATGTTAAGGAACATCCTTTCCAGGGTAATGACTTGTGTGTAAGGCAAAATAAATAATCAAAAACTAAAATGATCCTCGACACCTTGGGTTATGTTCACACGTAGCGTTTTTGATGCGTTTTTGCACTTTTGCATTGCTTTCAATGGTGAAAAAAACATTTACGAGTAAATGTCATTTTAACATTTTACTACTTTATCTTCCCATGTGGTGTGTAAGACATGATCAGACACATCCTGTTTCATTCACGAAGGAGGGACTCTGAAAGTCACAAAGACTATTTTTATAGGGCCATCAGGCGGCCCTTACTATTGTTAGAAGGCCATTAGCCGCCTATGCTTTGTTGTTCCCATTATTAAAGAGTGGGCTTTCTATACTGTTATTGCATATGCAGTGACTGCAAGGGCTGCCAAATATGTGGACGCACCCCAATACCCTTTTGAAGAGACATAGAGGAGGTCCTCAGTAACAAAATGTTCCCATGATAAAGGAGTGGTTCTGCTATACAGATATTGCGTATGCAGTGACTGCAAATACTGCCTAAATTTAGGAAAAACCCTAAGACCAATTTAAAGACACATAGAGGAGGGCCTCGGTAACAACATGTACCCATAAGAAAGGAGCAGTTCTGCTATACAGTTATTGCATATGCAGTTACTACAACGGCTGCCTAAATTTGGGAAATGCCCAATACCAATTTGAAGACACATAGAGGTGGGCCTCAGTAACAAAATGTTTTCATTATAAAGGAGCGGTTCTGCTATACAGTTATTGCGTATGCAGTGACTAGAATGGCTGTCTAAATTTGGGAAATACCCAATATCAATTTAAAGACACATAGAGGAGGGCCTCAGTAACAAAATGTTCCCTTTATAAAGGAGTGGTTCTGCTATACAGTTATTGAATTTGCAGTGACTGAAACTGCTGCCTAAATTTAGGAGAACAAGGACGTGGATGTGGTTGCTGATGGTGGCAGTTGCGAGTGTGGAACGACAGGTGCAGAGTGAGAGGCATCTTCGCATGCGCCATGGACTGGGGATCCGCACAACAGCGGAATAAGCAGTGGTGTCACTCGCAGACACTGTTTCTGGACCCTGGCGTTCGGCCCATCTAGTCGGGTGCTTTGCTGTCATGTGTCTGAGCATGCTGGTGGTGGTCAGGGTGCTAGTTTTGCTACCCCTGCAGATGCTGGCCTGGCAGATGGTGCAAATAGCCTTTTTGGAGTTATCTGCAGAGTCTTTAAAAAACAACCAGACTCGGGAAGACCTAACAGTTTTACTGGCAACTTCCGTCATATTTGTGTTCCGGGGAACGGTTGCCCGCCTTGTGTCTGCGGCCACCACACTGCTTGTTCCTGCCTGTTGTGGTGCTACGCCTCCATCCCCCTGTTTACTACTGTCCTCGCTGTGCATGACACCTTGCCAGGTTGGCTCAGTGACTTCATCATCCACCACCTCGTCTTCCACTTCCGCACCCTGGTCCTCCTCCTGGCTTTCTGGCAATTGTGTCTCATCATCATCCACCTCTTGTGACAGTAATTGCATTTTCCCACCGCTGCCTTCATGTGACCATGGCTGCTCAAACATTTGGGCATCACTACATGCGATCTCCTCTTGCCTGGCTGAGACTTGACCATGTGGAAGACAGGGTGGTGCTGGTGGCAAAGTGACTGGAAGCATTATCTGCTATCCAACCAAAAACCTTTTGACACTGCTCTGGGTTCAATAGTGGTGTGATGCGGTCCTCTAGTAATGGCACAGGAAGGTCGGGCGACAAGATGTGGGTGTTTGTTGTGCACAATTTCAGCTTGCCCACAGCCTTGGCCTCAACCTCTGCATGCACCATCACCATCACGTCCACTTCCCTGTTCCTTGCCATGCGCCTTGCCTATTTTAAATGGAGGACAATATTTTCCCCAGTCGCTACAAACGGCTCGATTTGTGCCACAGTTATACAGTATGTGATATGTCTGATGGACACCCACAGTTTTAAATAGCTGCCTAGTAGTTTCCTATTATTCAGAGTGACGATGTGTGAATAGCTTCACTGACACACTGCTACAAACTGTAAATGGAGGACAATATTTTACACGGTAACTACAAATTTCTGGATTTTTATAGCTGTAATATGGGATCACGCTCTGATGTTGGAAAAGATCTGGCTGTATTCTGCTGTGCTAAAAAGCAAATGGAGCAGTAAAATGTTGGACTCTATTACTTTTTTAGAAAATAATCAGGATTAAGATGAAAAAAATTAGCTCTGGCCCCTTATATCTGGGGCTATGTGTACAGATATCTGTAACAGCAGGAGCTGACAGAACATGCAATGGACACTATTGTGCTGTATAGTGTTCACAATCTCTGCCTGCCTAACTCCTGCTATCACCACTGAATATATGTAGCTGGCTTAGTCCTCAAAAGGACTGTTAGTTCAGATGTATATATACAGTGCCTACAAGTAGTATTCAACCCCCTGCAGATTTAGCTGGTTGACACATGCGGAATTAACTTGGCATTGTGACATTTGTACTGTAGATCAGCCTGGAAGTGGGAAATGCACTGCAGCAAATTTTGTTTTTGTTTTTTTTTTTAAAAACGTTAAAAGTTAATTCAGAGTGTCATTTATTATTCAACCCCTCAAACCACAAGAATTCTGTTTGGTCCCCCTAAAGTATTAAGAAGTAGTTCAGGCACCAAGAATAATGAGCTTCACATGTGTGGATTAAAGATCTCTTTTGCCAGCCTTTTCTGACTATTTAAGACCCTCCCCAAACTTGTGAACAGCACTCAGACATGGTCAACATGGGAAAGACATAGGAGCATTCCAAGGCCATCAGAGACAAGATCGTGGAGGGTCACAAGGCTGGCAAGTGGAACAAAACCCTTTCCAAGGAGTTGGGCCTACCTGTCTCCACTGTTGGGAGCATCATCCGTAAGGGGAAGGCTTATGGAACTACTGTTAGCCTTCCACGGCCTGGACAGCCTTTGAAAGTGTCCTCCCGTGCCGAGGCCAGGCTTGTCCGAAGAGTCAAGGCTAACCCAAGGACAACAAGGAAGGAGCTCCGGGAAGATCTCATGGCAGTGGGGACATTGGTTTCAGTCAATACCATAAGTAACGTACTCCACCGCAATGGTCTCCGTTCCAGACGAGCCCGTAAGGTACCTTTACTTTCAAAGCGTCATGTCAAGGCTCGTCTACAGTTTGCTCATGATCACTTGGAGGACTCTGAGACAGACTGGTTCAAGGTTCTATGGTCTGATGAGACCAAGATCGAGATCTTTGGTGCCAACCACACACGTGATGTTTGGAGACTGGATGGCACTGCATACGACCCCAAGAATACCATCCCTACAGTCAAGCATGGTGGTGGCAGCATCATGCTGTGGGGCTGTTTCTCAGCCAAGGGGCCTGGCCATCTGGTCCGCATCCATGGGAAGATGGATAGCATGGCCTACCTGGAGATTTTGGCCAAGAACCTCCGCTCCTCCATCAAGGATCTTAAGATGGGTCGTAATTTCATCTTCCAACAAGACAATGACCCAAAGCACACAGCCAAGAAAACCAAGGCCTGGTTCAAGAGGGAAAAAGTCAAGGTGTTGGAGTGGCCTAGTCAGTCTCCTGACCTTAACCCAATTGAAAACTTGTCGAAAGAGCTCAAGAATAAAGTCCACATCAGACACCCAAAGAACCTAGATAACTTGGAGAAGATCTGCATGGAGGAGTGGGCCAAGATAACTCCACAGATCTGTGCCGGCCTGATCAGGTCTTATAAAAGACGATTATTAGCTGTAATTGCAAACAAGGGTTATTCCACAAAATATTAAACATAGGGGTTGAATAATAATTGACCCACACTTTTATGTTTAAAATTTAATAAAATTCAACTGAGCAACATAACTTTTTGGTTTGTAAGATTTATGCTTCTGTTCATAAAACCTACTCTCGTTTGCAGTTTGAAGGCTCTAACTTATTTGCATCTTATCAAGCCAGCTAAATCTGCAGGGGGTTGAATACTACTTGTAGGCACTGTGTCTTGCTGTGGAATACCTATATCTAACTATTACACCGCAAATTCTATCCCTCACACACCTCTCCCTACTCTGCCTGTCTGAAGGTTAGACTGTGACGAGCCTAGTGTCACCAGATCTTATATAGACCTGATGATGCTGTGCGGCCAACCAATCACTGTAATACCACAACCAACATGGCTACAGCATTACAGTGCGTGGCAAGCAATCCATGCTTGTTCACTGACTCTCTAAAGAGCGTTAAACATGCAGGGCAGGTACCCGAGTTCCCGCTCGAACATCCCGGAAATACTCGCCGTGTGCCGAGCATCTCGAGTAGTGAGATGCTCAGGCGAGTACCCAGCAGTGTCGAGCACGCTCGCTCATCACTAGTAAATATGTGTCAAAATAATAACTATCACCAGGTAGGTGGAAGCAATCAGGGTGGATTTGGTAATAAACGAAAAGCTCACTTGATATCGGATTTTGCCAGCAGAGCTCCAGCTCCAGCCTCCCGGACCAGCACAACCGCTCTATCGAAGGGGAAACTGAAGCATTTACCAATGTACTTGCATCATTGATCGAATCCCCATTGGAGTGGAATAAATGGTAAATAAGTCTAAAAGTGCCTGGGTCTTTTTTTGGAACGACACCCAACGGGGAAACTCTGAAGTTCCGAAAGGGGGAATAAGAAAAGGACCAACTATCCTGCCTAACTCAACCTCTTTTTTGATTTCATTATTGAGGTCTTGGGGTGTTTGCGAGCAGATTGTAAATTCCTTGCAAAATTAGGGGAACTATTAAAACTAAATGGGATGAAAAAACTGTGGGTGAAACCGAAGCAAAGCTGGCCAGCCGCATCTTTGTTAGGGTACTGATCTAACCAAGGACTCATCGGGGTTATTCTCACCGGCGTCCTTGGGGTCTTCGTGTTCACCAGGGGGTTTGGTTGGTAATTTACCTGTGGCATGGGAGCACTGGGCCACAGGGTGGGCACCCCTACATGCATAACACTTGTGTTTATATTTATACAACCCAAAAAATAGTCAGTGTCCCTCATTAAACATCCATCAGGCCCTGGGTCTCCGTACGACCACTGAATTTTGGCTTGCTGCTGAGAGTTGACCAGTAGCTGCTGCTGAAAAGGGGGGTGTTTTTGGGACATGAGGTGAAGCCAAACATTGGTTGCTTTAACCCCTCAGCCCATGCCAGGTTGCATTGCCAGCTGCCTCCGGAGCTTCTCATCATAACACCACCATGCAGTGCCGCCATGGGATTTGTAGGAGTTATACATCATATCTTGATATTTAAATTATTCAGAATAGCGTTCCGGGTGCTTTGGCCTATAATACGACCTAAATCAGCAAATGCCTGCAACCAATTATTCATGGTTTTTGCTACCTTTTGCCTATATCTATCAAATGGTTTACCAATAGGTCTCCTTTCCTTGACAACTGTATGTTGATCTACTGATATTAATGACCAAATATCAATATATTCATTGCACCAAATTTTGTTCCTAGTCCCATCATCTAAATGAGAGCCAAGAGGGCTAATCCCACAGAAAAAATAATCTTTATATATGCTAGTAAAAGGGCGTACGACATTATTATCATTATTTATTTTACTACCTGGCGCAGATAACTGCTCCAATAATGCCTTAAGGGCAGGAGCCAAGCCGGAACCTTCGCTTTTCCCTTCTTCCAATAAATCACCCTCACTGACATCTGTCTCTGGAGAAGAGACTCCAACAGAAGGAGGAACTCCTGAATCAGGATGGACAGACGTGTGAGGAAGCACCAGGCTGGATGTCCTGGAAGATACCCTCGGTAGGGCTAAGCTCCCTTCTCGGTGCATGTTTAACCGCGGACAACCGACCTTCCGACATTGCCGCAGCTGGGGAAGAAGGGGTGATCACTGAGCCCTGAAATGAGGGCTTGCAGCCAATGCTCACCTTCCTTCGCCAACAGCTCAATCAGGGGGTCAGCCATACTCTTCACCAGATGGCGCTGCACCACGAGCACCTCCAGGACCTGACAGGGTAAGAGGAGGAGACTGGCTCGGTGCAGGTTCTTAAACTAAGAGCAAGGGGCTGTACTAGCCGTACTGTCTAAACATTGGGCACATTTAAAGGGGGCAAACCAAGCCAGAAGGATACAGTGGGGTGGGAAGGAAGACGCACAAATGTACACAGAAGGGGAGAGGGCACTGGAGCCAGAGGCACTTTCCTGACTTAGTGCAGTGCCGGCCATAATTATCTTTTGTCTGCATGTTCACTAGATGTTTCTGAATAGATGATACTTCTAAGTGCAATTTCTATTTGCATTTATAGAATTATCTCAACACTTTTACATTTATATCCCGCCAGCATTTCCAGCGCATTTAGCAAATTCAGTGTTTTTTTGCTCTTTTGTCAGCTAAAAAGAAGTTAAACAGTTTACTTTCCAATATTTTAACACGGAAAATTGATCTGCCAAACAAAAGGAAGCATTCAAAACAGGTCACATTGATCTCTGTAGTGATGAATTCATAAGTATTATAAATGGGACTAATAAAAATGTATGAGTATTGATTTCTAGTGTGAGTAGATGAATATACTCTAGGACTGATACAATGAGTGTAAAGGGGGTTCAGAGGCAGCAGTGGCTTTTAAATCATGGGGTTCAAACTCTATTTGCCACATATGATACCAGTAAAAAAAATTATGCATGGTTGGTGGCTGTCTGTTTCAAATTTTGCATGGGGTCACCAATGTGGCCAGTAATTCCTTAGACCCTCTGCCTGGGTCCCCATGCAGTCCCTTTGTTTCTTATTCCATCCCTGCCGGAAGAGGAAACAAGAAGACTGGTTGAGGACCCGTGCAGCAGTGTGAAGTGGATTGGTGGGTCACGTAGGTGAATTAAAAGTATCGGACTGGGGTACCAAGGGTCCACCAGTAACCAACTCCAGGGCCCCACTTTTCAGCTACATGAAAATGTGACATTATCATCAATCACAAATTCATATAACAATGAACTGGGTAGATTGTTAAATGAAAAAGATCCAGCCGTTGTCTGTACATAGTGATTCAAGTATATTGTGCCAAGTACTGCTCACATAAGAGGGTGGTGGCCCACCAGAGGAATCTCCAGTTCTCCTGTGGGCCAGTCCAAGCCTGGGTGAACTTATATATTTTTTATTTGTGAATCATATTGGGCCAAGTTGTAAAAAAAAAGGGCTGGACAACAATTTTAAAATAAGCCTTTGGGATGTATGTTGAGTACCAACAAGTTGCCAACAGATTCAATGGGCAATAAGGGTTTGTGCACATGACGCCTTTTAGAAGTTAAAAAGAGCTCTAAACATATGCAAAGCAAGTTATTTTTTACATAGAAATATGCTCATTCTTATGTGCATTTCCCAGATCTTTTTTTTCAGGAGGGCATGATCGGAAACATGCCTCAAAAAGGACCCCAGTGTGCATATAAAGCTGTCCAAACACATAAGATTAGTGCTGCCAATTTCATCACCTGACAATCTGTAAGGAAGGCTTCCAGCTGTCGAAAGAATTGGGCCGATAATGTAAATGTCACTATGATCAAACTCTAATTCGCCAGGTCTTGAAAGGATTAAGGCTAGTCATCTCGCAACACTCATGTTACACGCACGCTGCTAAGTTCAGATATGGACGAGACAGGTTACATGAATTCTTTGGAATCCTGGGGGAACTGTTACTCAGGGCGACCATAGACCATGTGCAGCAGCTTCTCTCAGTCACACATGGGTTTTGACCCCTAGGCACAGACACGTAGGTTGTTTCACTTGCTGACCAGACACACTTGACAAGAGTCCTCATAAACGGTAGAACAGTAGCATTTAATAAGAAGCCGCACAGCCAGTGCAAGTTAAGTCTTATGAGCAACAGGCTCCAGTGACAAACAGCAGCACAGCAGATCACAGTCTTCCCAGTAGTACAGGACAGCACAGTTCTAATGCAAAGGCACATTAATGAACACAGCATTCTTTACAGCACAGTGAGATGGAGGAGGGGTGGAATTGCTGAGGGAGATTATCCCTGTGACATCATTTTTATTTCAGTCCTTATCTTTCTCCCTGACAATACTTTGTACTGCTAGTTTAGGAACTCTACCTGACATGTGCTTAGCTTCACTCCTGACTTGAATCCTTTTCACTTGCAGGGGCGCTTCTGTGAGATACAGAACACACACACACACCACCTTTCTCTTCGGCTCCAGCCAGACAGTAAATAACTTCCCCACAATCCCCCTGGGGCTCTTCTAAAAACACTCCCCTTCTCCTGTGACTGTGTTAACCCCTCTAATAGTTGCTGAATTCTTTTAAAGCAACAGTACTACTTCTGCATGTCACACTCATCTTGTGCATCAAACCAAGAAAAAATGTAAGTGAAACGCGCATTGGAGCAAAGGGCTACACACCTAACAGGACTCTGCATTTTTACTATACAAGTCTGAATCCTATACATTTGATATATATGTTAACCATTAGGAAATGTACTGCAATAGATAGGTGGGCATCTTTGTAAGGCCACGGCCCCACTATCAGTATTCGGTCAGCATTTTTTCTCAGGCGTGGGAGCCAAAACCAGGAGTGGGTGATAAATGCAGAATTGGTGACTTGTTTCTATTATACCTTTTCTCTGATTGTTCCTCACCTGGTTTGGCTCCCACTCCTGAGAAAAAATACTGACTGAATACTGACCAAATACTGATAGTGGGTCCGTGGCCTTATAGTAATATTGGTTGGTCCTAATATTGTGTTAATATTGTCTTATTTGTTGTATCCCAGAAACAGAATTTAGAGAGAAGTGAGGGATAATATACTCGGGGAAGCCTTAATGCAACAAATGTCATAAGCAATTTATTTTCTTTGCCTCCTGCTGATGGAATATTGTCACAGAATCAAGCTTGATTTATGAGTCTCAATTACTGACACAGAACTTTCCTTATGTACATTATCACAGAATGCCGTGAGCAAAAATGAAATTATCCTTGTCACACGTTTGCAGGTAGAGAATCCGGTGTTTTACCTGGATTTCCAGCATTGCTGCCCAGTTTTCCCCCCTTGACAATATTGTCATTTTCATTTATATTAATCGAGATTTTATCCTGGCTTCGTAATCACATGGATGGGTTTACATTCCTGGGAAAATAAATAATGACCCAATGGGAATACTAATCAGCAAGACTTTGTGTGAATCTCCATAGCATAGTAAGTCATACAAGTCAATGGTATATACGGTAATACATACGTATACTGAATTGTCAAAGGTCATATTCTGAGGAGTAACGACCATTAGGAATCAAGTGGATCTCATATAGTGAATTGATTAGGGTCCCCAGATTATTATCCTACAACTCCTATATTATCCTAATTATTATCATGTTATGCCCCAATACTCTATTGGCAACTATCATACATTTCTGGGTCCCATAGAATTAAATGATTGGAACTTCCTGTAGCCTCTCACCCTCCCTTAGAAGAAAACGAAATATACATAAATGAGTCCAAGATGGATGTAGGATAGAACCATTTGCCTCTATGGGGTGCACATATTGGGCTCTTTCATTACAGCAGGCAGAAAATTAATGGTAACTTATTTTGTTCATTAGCTTAGACAACTGACTTGATATTGTCCTCTGTAGTGCCCTCGAGCCCTTTGGGTGCTGGGATTTTTAACACTCCGATAAAGTAGGAAACTTAAGTTGATGTGACCATAGGACATAAGGACTGGACCCGGACCAATCATCATGAAAAAAGTTACAAGCGCTGATCCAGATGAAGATGATCATCAACTAGGGATTGATATCTACATGCCTTCTGCATCACTTCCACCAATGGTGATGTTACTATATGGATGTTATATATTTTTTTTCTATAAAAAGTGTTTAAAACCAAAATGTCTGTGTTCCGTGTGTTGGGATTTTGGGCCCTAATCCCTTCTACAGCAAATGATGGATAAAGCTTATGACTGTTCTGAGTGCTATAATCCAGCCTCCTATTACACTTCAAAAAATGGTGGGATTGTTAAGAAGAAACTGTAGGGGTCGTCTGGCTTTTAATAACTTATACGTTTCACAGCTTTTTATTCTTTGAAACTGTCAACTCTCCCAGAATGTCCAAAGGCTGCCGTAAAAAGGGGAGATCTCAAGGACTTCTGGAATGAATGGTGACAAATCTCCTCGGTGCCACAGAAAACTCCTGGGAAGTAACGAAACCCCAAAACCCAGTGGCACACTTAATTAGGACCTGTCTCCAGGTCAAAAGTGGCTAGTTTTTTATTTTATTTTTATCTTGCTGCTTGCTTGAGTTTTCTTCTTTTTTTTTTAATCCACCATACAGTACCAGGAATATGGCCCTTTTCAAATACTGCTAATTTTTATGGTCTGTACCAAGGAAGCGTGGCTCACAGGATCCTCTGGGTCGTCTATTTAGGCTTCTCTGCATTATCACCTGGTAAAGATCATAAAAGATCATAAAAATGATCATCAAGTAAAAATGTCCATATCTCTGGACCTGTATGGCGGATTTATAAAACACAGAAAGGGAGCATTGGGAATAAAATGAGAGCAAAAACTGACCATTTTTGACCTGTGTAACGTCCTGTTTAAAGGGTGGGAAAGGGACTCGACCTTCAGAAAGGGGATGTAATTAGGCTCCAAAAATTAACCTCTTCTTCCAGGGTCACAATATTTTAAAATTTGCCTGTTTGATATTTTTTTCTACATGTAAAGTCATATCACGTGGCTGTGTTCTCCAATAGATAGGTGTTCTCCAAAAAAGTTTCAATAGCTGCTATTGGACGATCCAATCCCATGACGAAATATTACACGTAAAAGCATCACAGAGGCCAAGTACAGCCTGGGCGCATCTAAGACAACATGATATTTGAAGGCAAGTACAACTTAAGCCAGATAACCCTTTTAAGCCATGTTCATATTTGTTATGGATTTTCAGTGCAGATTCTGCACAGTATGATGCAAGTTAATGGGATTCTTCTAAACCCCACACATGGCAGAACAAATCTGGGCTGATCCAAGGCCTTGCTGCTTTTTAAATCTACAGCACTCACTATATTTTGATATTTTTTCCAATTTTTATGCTGTGGCTTGTACCTTATAATGCACTCTGAGAGTCTTAAGACTTCAAATAGAGAAATAATGGAAAACTATAACAATTACTCATATGTTACCACCCTCCCTGCAGATCCTGCAAATCAATCCTATATATTACGAGTGTACGGCTCCTCTGAAATTTCATGTCACTTTAGTAAAAGTTTATTATCAGCTTTCATCCATAGATATGTCCATAGTCCTCAATCAGTAAAGGCTACTAAAAGCAGCACCAAATGCCTTTGGTAAAATTTGTCCTTTCATTTATTTTTTTCCTCCCCTTCTTCCGAGAACCATAACTTTTCCGACATAGCCATATGAAGGCTGGATTTTTTGAGGGATGATTTATAGTTTTGAATGAAATCATTCATTGTTCCTTACAATGTACTGAAGAAAAAAAGGAAAAAATTCCAAATTTAGGCCATTGATTTTTGGGAGGTTTGTTTTTTGGCATTCATTGTATGGTAAAAACGACCTGGCAACATAATTTTCCAGGTTAGTATGATAATAGTGATACGAAAATTATTTTTTTTTATGTTACTTTAAGTGGTGAAATTTTTTTTTAGAATTTGCTAAAAAAAAAAATTGTAGTGTCTAGCCATTTCTTGAGAACCCTAACTTTTTATTCTTCTGCTGCTGTTGCTGGGTAAGAGCTTTTATTGCTATAATTTTGGTGTTTTTTATCACTTTTTATTCCATTTTTGGGGGAGAAGAAGTGACAGAAAAACGGTAATGTGGGTGATTCCATCTTTTTTTTGCTTTACTGTTCAGGTTTAAACATTTTGGATTATGATTAGTGTTGAGCGAGCACTAAAATGCTCGGGTGCTCGAAGCTCGGGCCGAGCTCGCCGTGATACTCGGGTGCTCGACCCGAGCAACGAGCCCAATGTTAGTCTATGGGAGACTCGAGCATTTTTGCGGTGGCACCCCCGGCAGTCTTTTAAAAGCCTAACAAGTGCCCAAAACGATAGTGACAGTGCTCAAATGACATGGGGACAGCATGGGGATCGCCCCAGGAAGCATTTCTGACCCCCAGGTCACTGCTGTCAAAAACGTGGTCAGAGGTATTAAGCCACTTTTACGGGCTCACAATAAAACGTTCAAAAACGAAAGTGAAACTTTTTTCCTGTGAAATATGTTAAGGAACATCCTTTCCAGGGAAAAGACTTGTGTATAAGTTAAAATAAATGACCAAAAACAAAAATACTCCTCCACACCTTCGGCTATGTTCACAAGTAGCATTTTTTATGCGTTTTTGCACTTTTGCATTGCTTTCAACTATGACAAATGCATTCACCGGGAAATGTCATTTTAACATTTTACAACCTTATCTGGCCATGTGCTTTGTGACACATGCATACAGTGCTGAAAAGACATGGGAACAGCATGGGGAAGACCCCTGGAAGCATCTCTGACTCCCAGGTCACTGTCTAAAAGTGTGCCCATCATAAGTGATCCTTGCCGCATCAGAAGATGCAGACTTGCAACTATCCCCATGCAAGTTCTAGTCCCAGGGCAGTATTCAATTGTACCTCCCCCATTCCTTGCAATACAAGCGCAAGTATGCAGCCTGCCACCCACCCACCCCCAGGCTGCAATACCATACTGCTTGCTTTAACTTGAAATTGGGCCTTTTAGGCATGTGGAGGCGGAATCTGGCCACCACGTCATGGCTGTGTTGGCGGCCTGGAATCCATACTCAGTCTCCATCCGCCCGGCAGCCGGGTGTCCATACTCGGTCCCCAGCCGCCCCGCGGCCGGGTGTCCACACACGGTCCCCAGCCGCCTGGGGGCAGCCGGGTGTCCATAAAAGGTCCCCAGCCGCCCCTATTTCTCCTTGGAACATCCCCCCACACACTTTTCTTAGCCCGGCCTGCTTTAGGCAGCATTGGACGAGCCCAACAGAGAACCAGACTCCTCCGGTGGGCCCTGACTTCTCCATCGGTGGAGTTGAGAGTGCCAAGGTGAGGAGCATGATGATGATGACAGAAGTTAGCATCTGCTATGTTTTCTTTTAATGCAAGTGTAAGTGTGAAGCCTGCCACCCACCCACCCCCAGACTGCAATTCCATACTGCTAGCTTGCACTTGAAATGGGGCCTTTTAGTTTGGAGGAGGCCGAAGCTGGCCACTACCTCATGGCTGCTTCGGCAGCGAGGTATCCATACTCAGTCCCCAGCCGCCCCTATTTGTCCTGGTGTGGCTTATACATAAGATTAAGCGCGTATACCAAAACATTACCTGTGCCCTTCCCAGTGCATTTAGTGGGAAGGAGAGCCTATTCCGCTGTAGTGTGTGCATGCCAAACCTCTGTTCATGGTACATGCGAAGATGCCTCCCACCTTGCACCTGTCATTGCAGACTTGCAACTATCCCCATTCAAGTCCTTGTCCCAGGGCAGTGTTCAATTGTACCTCTCCCATTCCTTGCAATGCAAGCGCAAGTATTCAACCTGCCACCCACCCACCCCCAGGCTGCAATACCATACTGCTTGCTTGCTTGCACTTTAAATTAGGCCTTTTAGGCATGTGGAGGCGAAATCTGGCCACCACGCCATGGCTGTGTCGGCGGCCTGGTATCCATACTCAGTCTCCAGCCGCATGGTGGCCGGGTGTCCCCGCTTGCTCCCCAGCCTCCAGGAGGTGGCCGGGTGTCCATACTCGGTCCCCAGCCACCCCTATTTGTCCCGGTAACCTTTCCCACACTTTTCTTAGCCTGGCCTGCTTTAGGGCAGCATTGGCCGAGCCCACCGGACTATCAGACTCCTCCGGTGGGCCCTGGCTTCTCCATCAGGGGAGTTGAGAGTGCCAAGGTGAGGAGCATGATGAGGATGATAGAAGTTAGCATCTGCTTTGATTTGCTGTAATGCAAGGGCATGTATGTAGTAGCGGCTAGGCCTGAGGTGGTCAGCGTTTTGGCGCATATCCTACCTCCTCCGAGGATTGCTGGTTGTTTTCCTGCTACTATCCAAGTTCTATGACTCACGTTAAAACAAAGCTTCAGGTGATAAATGATGGATGAGGTAGTGGCAAAGGAGAAAGAGCAGGAGGAACAGGGACCATTCACATCAATATCAGGCCAGTCAACCAGATATGTCTTGTAGGATATGTTTCTGTAACAAAAGGAGCGGTTCGGCTACACAGTTATAGGGCATACAGTGAGTGCAATGCCTACCAAAAATTTCGAGGCACTCCAATGCCCCTTGGAAATGACATGGAGGTCAGAGGGCGTTAACTAAACCTTTTTATCCATTTATAGCAACTGGGTCTCCTGTGCACTGTTGGCCTAAGCAGTGAATGGAAGGCTTTCCAAAAATTGTGAGGAACTGCAATGCCCCTTATAAGAGCCATGTGTGGCACCCCAGGGGTCTGGTCACCACAGTAATAGAGATATTACGTCGGAGAGCAAGTGGGAGGTTTCCTGGTCAGGATCCCTTAAACATGCAACATCCTCCTGCCCCAGTCCTGGGAGGGGAGAATTCTGCCCTTATAAACTGGATCTGGGGCGGGGTTGAGTGAGTCAGAGAACAGAGAACAGTCAGAGTCAGAGTGAGAGCAAGGGAAAGTAACAGCAAGGAGCTCTGTAGGAGCTAGGAGCTAAAGACCAGGGGCTGGAAGCTGAGCAGAGCTCGCTCTGGAGAAGACAATAGGAACCGAGGCTGTGAGGACTTATATATCCAGCACCAGAAACCAGCCGGCAGGGGATTTCAGGTCCTCTGGCCATAGAAGCCCGGAGGCTCAGTCACAAGCAAGGGACCAGCACCGCCGTCGTGGAGCGGAGGCTAACAGAAGGCCCCAAGTCACCAGCCATACGGGTGAGCACTACACGGTACACTCAGGGACGTGGGCTACTTCTACCCGCTTACAGCAAGGTAGCCAGGAAGAGTGCAGACAGACGGGGAGGCCTACAACTCCACCTGGCCAGGGGAACTCCTGCTTGCTCACAGACTGACCAGGCCTCTAATGCTAGCCAGTACTCCCGGGAGGGTCTACCATATAATCATCAGTAAAGACCCTGAACTGCACTGCAAAGACTCTGAGTCGTTCCTGCTGCGCTCGTGCACCATCACCCCCATCATCCACACTCACTGCCCTGAGGCTATACTCCTCCCGTGGGGAGTTATCCCATTCTCTGCTGCGCACAGAACACCAGCCTCAGTGGTCTGCCTCGCAGCGGTGGTACTCCCTGACCGCAATCCACGGGTGGCGCAGTCGGACAATTAACCTCAAAACCTAAGAAAGACTGCCACTGGTTTGACCAGCCTGAGCCACGGGACCGGGTCACCGCCACGGAGACTAGACTACAGACCCCAGAGACCCGGCACCGGGTATCCCACACACGTGTACACACGGCCCAGGGGGCGCATCACATGCAGTACAGCATATTACAAACATATGTCCCATTATTGGGGAGTGGGTCTCCCATAGTATTTGCTTATGCCTTGCAAGCAAAAGCTGCCAAAAATTAAGATGGAGCAACTTGCAATGCCCCTTACAAGAGCCATGCAGTACAGCATATTACAAACATAAGTCCCATTATTGGGGAGTGGGTCTCCCATAGTATTTGCTTATGCCTTGCAAGCAAAAGCTGCCAAAAATTAGGACGGAGCAACTTGCAATGCCCTTTACAAGAGCCATGCAGTGCAGCATATTACAAACATAAGTCCCATTATTGGGGAGTGGGTCTCCCATAGTATTTGCTTATGCCTTGCAAGCAAAAGCTGCCAAAAATTAGGACAGAGCAACTTGCAATGCCCCTTACAAGAGCCATGCAGTACAGCATATTACAAACATAAGTCCCATTATTGGGGAGTGGGTCTCCCATAGTATTTGGTTATGCTTTCCAAGCAAAAGCTGCCAAAAATTAGGACGGAGCAACTTGCAATGCCCCTTACAAGAGCCATGCAGAACAGCATATTACAAACATAAGTCCCATTATTGGGGAGTGGGTGTCCCATAGTGTTTGCTTATGCCTTGCAAGCAAAAGCGGCCAAAAATTAGGACGGAGCAACTTGCAATGCCCCTTACAAGAGCCATGCAGTACAGCATATTACAAACATAAGTCCCATTTTTGGGGAGTGGGTGTCCCATAGTATTTGCTTATGCCTTGCAAGCAAAAGCTGCCAAAAATTAGGATGGAGCAACTTGCAATGCCCCTTACAAGAGCCATGCAGTACAGCATATTACAAACATAAGTCCCATTATTGGGGAGTGGGTCTCCCATAGTATTTGCTTATGCTTTCCAAGCAAAAGCTGCCAAAAATTAGGACGGAGCAACTTGCAATGCCCCTTACAAGAGCCATGCAGTACAGCATATTACAAACATAAGTCCCATTATTGGGGAGTGGGTGTCCCATAGTATTTGCTTATGCCTTGCAAGCAAAAGCTGCCAAAAATAAGGACGGAGGAACTTGCAATGCTGGCACCCTGGTGGTATAGTGGTGGTGGAGGCTGAGGATAAGGAGAAGAAGATAAAACAGCCAAAACGAGGAAGCGTATACCCACGTGTGGGTGTGAAGCGGTACATGTGAATACACCTCCCGAAATAACACAGTGGATTTGACTTTATGTTACTTTGCTGTCATTTGGTGGTGATGAGAAGTCTGGCCCAATCCAGCCCTTGTTCATTTTGATCTGCCTGCTCTTTCACAGCTGTCCACAACTCACAAGCAGTGTGACGTTTTTCACCTAAGCTTATGAGTTTCCGCACAGCCTGTTGCCGTTTGGTGGAGGCAGTACTGCAATGCTTCCAGCTTGTAACTGATGTAGTGATATCTGAGATGGAGGCTGAACATGAGGAGGAGGAGGATGCGCAGGAGCTGTACACTGTGGGGGCAACTCTGACTGACATAGGGCCCGCAATCCTCGGTGTGGGGAGGATGTGTTCCGTCCCAAGGTCCGACTGGGTCCAGGCTTCCACTATGCTTACCCAGTGTGCCGTCAGAGAGATGTACCGTCCCTGGCCACAAGCACTTGTCCACGTGTCCGTTGTCAGGTGGACTCTCCCAGTAACTGCGTTGTTGAGGGCACGGCAGATGCTTTGGGACACGTGCTTGTGTAGTGCGGGGATGGCACACCGGGCAAAATAGTGTCGGCTGGGGACCGAGTACCGAGGGACGGCCACCGCCATAAGATTGCGGAAGGATTCCGTCTCCACCAGCCTAAAAGGCAGCATTTCCAACGCAAGCAGTCGTGAAATGTGCGAATTTAGGACTGTGGCCTGTGGGGCGTTAGCTGCGAATTTCCGCTTTCGTTCAAAGGTCTGGGATATGGACAATTGAACGCTGCGGTGGGACGTGGATGTGGACGTTGATGCTGTTTCTTGAGAAACTGACATAACAAGTGAAGACTGAGAGGAGGGGGCATCTTTACATGCAGTATGGACAGGGGATTGCCTTGCACACACAACAGGGGTTTCTATTGCACGCACAACAGTGGAAGAAGCAGTGGTGACTGTAACGGGTTTGGGAGGTGGAACCTCTGAGCTACGATACAAAGGGGCAGTCCTTGTAGGGAAGCGGGTGGCTCCCAGGGTAGGCGGGCAGGTAGTCACGGCAAGTGACGGGGACAGTCTCTGGGTAGAAGGGCAGGAGGTCACGGCAAGTGACGGGGACTGTCTCTGAGTAGAAGGGCAGGAGGTCACGGCAAGTGACGGGGACAGTCTCTGGGTAGGGGGGCAGGAGGTCACGGCAAGTGACGGGAACAGTCTCTTGACAGGCGGGTGGTCACGGCAAGTGACGGCGAAGCCTCCAGATAGGCTAGCAGGCGGGTAGCAGGTGGACGCTCCCAGTTGAGCGGGCAAGAGTCTCTGGACAGGCAGGTGGTCACAGCAAGTGACGGCAGAGCCTCCAGGTAGGCTAGCAGGCAGGTAGCAGGCGGACGCTCCCAGGTGAGCGGGCAAGAGTCTTTGGACAGGCAGGTGGTCACAGCAGGTGACGGCAGAGCCTCCAGGTAGGCTAGCAGGCAGGTAGCAGGCGGACGCTCCCAGGTGAGCGGTTAAGAGTCTCTGGACAGGCAGGTGGTCACAGCACGTGACGGCAGAGCCTCCAGGTAGGCTAGCAGGCAGGTAGCAGATGAGCGCTCCCAGGTGAGCGGGCAATCAGATCCATAGACAGACTGGCAGGGCTGGTAGGCAGACTGTCGGACCGCAGGAATGCAAGTAGATAGACAAGTATCTGGCAGGTATCAAGCAGGAATCTGGCAGGTAACTGGCAGGTAACTGGCAGATAACTGGTAACGGGACCTGAGGGCTGAAGCAGAGTGATAGACTATGCAACAACATTGCTCGGGCACCTCCATTTTGGAGGAGGTGCCTTATATATGGTAAGGTCCTCCGGCCATTGGCCGGGGACTCCTTAGGACGGCGCACGCGGCCCCTTTAAGAGAGGGGGAGCGCGCGCGCCCTAAGCACAGTGGCCGGGAAGCAACGCGCGCTGCCAGCAGAGCGGGAGGAGGATGCCGGGCACGGAGCGGAGAGGTGAGGGGAACAGCGTCCCTGCCTAGCAGGAGGCAGGGACGCCGACGCTACAGTACCCCCCCCTTTAGGCCCCCCCTTTTTTAGGCCAGACAGAAATTTATCAAGGATGAGAGGGGCATGGATGTTCTCCCGGGGCTCCCAAGTTCTCTCCTCAGGATCAAACCCCTTCCAATCCACTAGAAAAAAGGTCTTTCCTCTTACCCTTTTGGTGGCCAGAGTGTTCTCTACCTCAAACTCGTTTTCAGCGGAAACCGGAGCAGGAGGCGTACCTGTAGACTTGGAAAAAGAGTTAAGTACCACGGGTTTGAGGAGAGATACATGGAAGGAGTTAGGGATCCGCAAGTTGGCCGGGAGTTTCAATTTATAGGCCACTGGGTTGATTTGTTTGATAACTTCCAGTGGGCCGATGAACCGAGGCCCTAACTTGTAGGAAGGAATCTTGAGCCGGACATACTTGGACGAGAGCCAGGCTTTATCTCCAGGACGGAATTGTGGAGGATCCAGGCGTTTTTTGTCAGCGTGTTTTTTCATCCGCTCGGACGACTGAAGGAGTGTGGATCGGGTACTCTCCCAAATGGAGGAGAATTCGCTAACGAGAGATTCCGCAGCCGGATTGTCCACCGAGGTGGAGACGGGAAATGGGATCCGAGGATGCTAACCGAAGACTACAAAAAACGGGGATTTGGAGGAAGATTCGCTCTCGTGATTATTGTAAGAGAACTCGGCCCATGGTAGGAGATCCACCCAGTCCGAATGGTGGGCATTAACGAAGTGCCGGAGGTAAATGGTCAGGATCTGATTGATCCGCTCCACTTGACCATTGGACTGTGGGTGGTAAGCGGAGGAGAAGTCCAGGGTGACGTCCAGCAGCTTACATGTGGCTCTCCAGAAGCGTGAGGTGAACTGAACCCCACGATCCGACATGATGTGGAGGGGCAGGCCATGGAGACGGAAGATGTGGCGGATAAAGTCTTTAGCCAGCTCGGGTGCAGACGGGAGGCCCGGCAGGGGAATGAAGTGAGCCATCTTGGAAAAGCGGTCAGCGACCACCCAAATGACCGTACAACCGGCAGAGACAGGGAGATCCGTTATAAAGTCCATAGCTATATGCTGCCAATAGGCAGCAGGTACTGGAAGAGGAAGGAGGCGACCGGCTGGCAGATGTCTCGGAACCTTGTTGCGGGCGCAGGACACACAGGCTGAAACAAAGTCTATTACGTCCTTGTGCAGGGTAGGCCACCAGCAATGCCGGGTAATAAGCTGGAGGGTCTTTTTCTGACCGGCGTGGCCAGCTAGCTTAGACGAGTGACCCCAGTGTAGGATCTTCTTCCGATCAGGTACTGTTACGAACGTCTTACCGGGAGGGAGACGATTTAGATTCACGGGGGCCACCTGCATTACTCTGGCGGGATCAATGATGTGCTTAGGCTCCTACTCTAGATCAGACACCAGGAAGGATCGGGACAAGGCGTCAGCTTTGATGTTTTTGTCTGCCTGGCGAAAATGAAGAACGAAATCAAAGCAGGCAAAAAACAAGGACCACCGGGCTTAGCGCGGGTTAAGTCTCTCGGCGCTCTGGAGGTAAGCCAAGTTCTTGTGGTCCGTGTAAATAATTACCGGGTGAAGAGCCCCCTCGAGCAGGTAACCCCACTCCTCCAGTGCCAGCTTAATGGCCAATAACTCTCGGTCTCCTATAGAATAATTGCGCTCAGAAGGGGAGAAGAGTTTGGAGAAGAAGCCGCAAGTTACCATCACACCTCCTCCTCCATGCTTCACAGTGGGAACCAGGCATGTAGAGTCCATCCGTTCACCTTTTCTGCGTCGCACAAAGACACTGTGGTTGGAACCAAAGATCTCAAATTTGGACTCATCAGACCAAAGCACAGATTTCCACTGGTCTAATGTCCATTCCTTGTGTTCTTTAACCCAAACAAGTCTCTTCTGCTTGTTGCCTGTCCTTAGCAGTGGTTTCCTAGCAGCTATTTTACCATGAAGGCCTGCTGCACAATGTCTCCTCTTAACAGTTGTTGTAGAGATGTGTCTGCTGCTAGAACTCTGTATGGCATTGACCTGGTCTCTAATCTGAGCTGCTGTTAACCTGCGATTTCTGAGGCTGGTGACTCGGATAAACTTATCCTCAGAAGCAGAGGTGACTCTTGGTCTTCCTTTCCTGGGGCGGTCCTCATGTGAGCCAGTTTCTTTGTAGTTCTTGATGGTTTTTGCAACTGCACTTGGGGACACATTCAAAGTTTGCCCAATTTTTTTGACTGACTGACCTTCATTTCTTAAAGTAATGATGGCCACTCGTTTTTCTTTACTTAGCTGCTTTTTTCTTGCCATAATACAAATTCTAACAGTCTATTCAGTAGGACTATCAGCTGTGTATCCACCTGACTTCTGCACAACACAACTGATGGTCCCAACCCCATTTATAAGGCAAGAAATCCCACTTATTAAACCTGACAGGGCACACCTGTGAAGTGAAAGCCATTTCCGGAAACTACCTCTTGAAACTCATCAAGAGAATGCCAAGAGTGTGCAAAGCAGTCATCAAAGTAAAAGGTGGCTACTTTGAAGAACCTAGAATATAAGACATATTTTCAGTTGTTTCACACTTTTTTGTTGAGGAAATAATTCCACATGTGTTAATTCATAGTTTTGATGCCTTCAGTGTGAATGTACAATTTTCATAGTCATGAAAATACAGAAAAATCTTTAAATGAGAAGGCATGTCTAAACTTTTGGTCTGTACTGTATATATATATATATATATATATATATATATAAGTATCCATAGCATGGATACCATAGATGTGACCATATCATAATACCTATCAATGTATAGCCCACGTCAAAAGTCACAGATAATAAATATAAATAATAGATAACATAAGAGCTCACACACCAAACACCTGACGTGCGTTTCACAAATGCTTCATCAGGGATTCAAACTTTTAGGTGTTTTTTTTTTATATATTTTGAAAAACTTTTTTTTTCATTTTTTTTATTCCTCAAAGCGGACTTGATCTGTGATTGAGCTTCATAGGAGTACTAACATGGCAACCTACTGGCAATGCATGGTCAAGTCCCTGAGAGACTGGTTGGTGCTGGAACATACACCAAGGTTATATTGGTGGCTGTGATGTGGACTCAGCTCCTGAGCCTACTCCAAACGCCCACACCCAAAGGGAACTTGTCATGTAAAAAGCACTATTAACCTGCAGATACATGGTTAATCTGCAGGTTAATACTGTTCTGAAACAATACGACACCCTCACCGAAAGCCCCGCTGCCAGGAGGAAATTAACTTTACTCAGCGCTCTGTCATAGTGGCGGCACTGGCACGGTTTCAGTCACCACTTTGTATACAGTGAGCAGCTGCTGTAACCGCACCCCAAGCACTGACTAACAGCAGCAGCAGTTTTTGATTGATACCTTAGTACAAAAATCTCAATATTATATTTTGTAGGATCCAGATTGTACCAAACTATAAAATAATATACCGATTGGTAAAAAAAAAAAGAAAGAAAGAAAGAGGAAATTTAACCCCTTCATGACTAGATGATTTTTTTGTTTATGCATTTTTTATTATTTTCTGTCAAAATAGATGTAAGAGGGTTTGTTTTTTTTGCAGGATGAGTTGGGGTTTTGAATATTAACATTCATTTTACCATACAATGAATTTAAAAACAGGAAAAAAAAATCCACGTTTATAAAAATGGTGAAAAAAAAAATCATATTTTCTTTTTATTTTCTTTTTTAAGGCTTCATTTTGCATTACAAATAACAAGAATCTTCAGTTCAGGATGTTTACAGCAACACACATGATTAAGTTTTTTATGTTTTAAAGGTAAAAAAAAATCAGTACTTAAAAGAAAAAATTGGTTGGTGTTTCTCCATTTTCTGAGATCCATAACTTTATTTTTACATGGATGGAGCTATGTGGGGGCTTATTTTTTGCATAGTAAGCTGATAGTTTTATTGATACTATTTTGGGGTACATACAACATTTTGATAGCTTTGTATTGTATTTTTGCGCGAGATGCAAAGAACGAAAAAACAGCAATTCTAGTATTTTGATTTTTTTTCTACTTAAGGTATTAAAAGTCTATGGGTTGATCAATTAAACTTTTTCATAGAATTTAACGGACTGTGATACCAAATATGTCTATTTGTTATTTTTTTTAATTGGGAAAAGAGGGGCGATTCAAACTTTTATAAATAAAACACATTTTTTTCTATATTTTTACTTTATTTTTTAGTCCCCCTGTCGACCTGCACCTACAATAATTCAATCTACGGTATTGAAGCATATAGAAGAAATGACGATTTCCTATGAAGACAAGCCTAGGACAGTAGTTCGTATCCTGGGAAAGGGCGAAAGAGAAATGAGGGATCAAGGAACTTAGGTTAGAAGAAGGGGTTGTCCCTTCTGAAAGACGGACACAAGAGAGATATGGCCTTGATCTCCTGACAGATACCACTGTCTACTTACCCTCTGTTGCACACCAGTTCAAGCACATCTATATGTCCATGATAGGCTGCCAGTAGGGTGGGAGTCATTCCATCACCATCTGTTGTGTTGATATCCTTTTTAGTGGCTTCCTTCAGGATATCTAAGTAGCCATCTATGGCGGACTGGTGATATCTGGTGGACATTCTTACTGCTCCTCCAGCCTAGAGAGTTCTCTCACAATCTGTAGGGCTTTGCATGAAGAAGTTTCTGCTCAAAGGCTGATTAATAATTACACTCTGGAATGGCTCATTTACTGCAGCCGGATTAGGGTCAAAGTCCCCAGTAATTGCTTTAGCTCAGGGCGGAAACCTTAGGAACCAAGTGCGTTATATAGAAAGATACTAATTGAGACTACCATTAAATAATCAGCTTGATGATAATAATGGCTCAAAGTCCTTTCTCTGCTAGACAATCATGAGATTTAACCTACTTATGGACTTTAAAAGGAGTGTACTGTCAGAAGATGACCTATTGTTTTTTTCGTTGCTAAAGAAGCACTCCTTTTTTGCCTATATATAGCAGTATAGGTTATTATTAAAGAATAAAGTAGAGATTCTTACCCTGTCCACATATCTTCTTTTCTTGCGCAAATCCTTATGTCTCTTCAGGTAATCCCAGACAGATTGGATGATGTTGAGATCTGGGCTCTTCGGTGGCCATATCATCACTTCCTTGTTCTTCTTTATGCTGAATATAGTTCTTCATGTCTTGGTGTCATCACTGCTGAGAAATACAGGCAGATACTTATCCATCAAGCAATACCACCAGAGAGACATCTACAGTAATTTATTCTGCAGCAGGACAACGACCCCTAACACACAGTCAATTACATTAAAAACTATCTTCAATGTAACGAAGAACAATGAGTCCTGGAAGTGATGATTTAGCCCCACAAAGCCCTGATCTCACCATTATCAAGTCTGTCTGAAATTACATGAAGAGACAGAAGGATTTGACCAAGCGACATCCACAGAAGATCTGTGGTTAGTTCTCCAAGATGTTTGGAACAACCTTCTTACAGAGTTCCGCTAAAAACTGTGTACCTAGAAGTATTGATGAAGACAATGCGTGGTCATGCCAAATATTGATGGGCTTTTATTTCTCTTTTGTTCATTAATTTTTCATTTAGTTAATTTATAAATATAATCTATTAACACTTCTATGTTTTAAATATATTTATATACTGTCTGAAGTCGAATGTGTGATATGTTGTGGTTCAATACTATAAGTGAGTGACTGGTAGTGAGTGACGTGATAGTGTGAAGAGGAATAGCAAAATGAATTTGCCTAGAAAATTATTACTGCGAACAAGAGGTAAAGAATAGTATCCTGAGAAGATTGGAGAGCCGTCTGCTTAATTAATGCTGAAGGACAAATAGTGAGGTCAGAGTTCCAGCCATTGTCCCACAGAGATTGAAAGTGAGATGTCTGCAGTGTAAATGCTATGGTGAAGCAGGCCAAGTCCCCACCAAGTAGAAGCAACATTATTCTCGACAAGGACTACTGTACTGGAAACAAGGTCCAGCAACTAGGAGAAAAGTGGCTGTGGGCCTCGAGATTGAGAGCCAGATAGCTAACTTGTCAACCGCCCATAAATTTATGGACAGTCTACAAAAAACAGGTGTTTTTTTCTTCTGACCATAGTGTCTGGCAGAAAAAGCACCATCTGTGACTTTTTCCATAACTTCTACTGCGTATGCGCTAAAAAGCCTGACATGCACAGTACAAAAAGAAGAAGATGATACAGAATGACGAGGAGCCTGCATTGTAGACCAGTCTTCCAATGGTACCTGCCTTCTCCCCAAGATTTTCTGACTTTTTTCATTCTGTATTTGAGCCTCAAGCCTGCCAGTCCCAGAGGTAACCCAACTGTGTCTGTCCACAACTGGGTTACCTCTGGGACTGTGTCTGGCCATTTTCCTCAACTGGGAGAATTGTATCACACTATGATCAAACTCTCAGAGTCTGATCATTCTGTATTTGTGCCTCAAGCCTGCCAGTCCCAGAGGTAACCCAACTGTGTCTGTCCACAACTGGGTTACCTCTGGGACTGTGTCTGTCCACAACTGGGTTACCTCTGGGACTGTGTCTGGCCACAACTGGGTTACCTCTGGGACTGTGTCTGTCCACAACTGGGTTACCTCTGGGACTGTGTCTGGCCACAACTGGGTTACCTCTGGGACTGTGTCTGGCCATTTTCCTCAACTGGGAGAATTGTATCACACTATGATCAAACTCCCAGAGTCTGATCAGAGTGTGATTAGCATAATAAACCTCTAGTTTGAGAGAAAATATGATCATGGAAGCCTACCCCTACAAATAAAAACTATTAGGCCACGTGCACACGTTCAATATTTGACCTCAGTATTTGTAAGCCAAAACCAGGAGTGGGTGAAAAATACAAAAGTGGTGACGTGTTTCTATTATACTTTTCTGATTGTTCCTCACCTGATTTTGGCTGGCTTACAAATACTGAGGTACAATACTGATCAAATACTGAATGTGTGAACGTGGCCTTAAGCTGAACTGGCAACAAAAGAAAGACAGCCTCCATGTCTGTCTTCATCGTGAAAGTCCTCTTTCCCAACCTATGCACCTATTTGACGACCTTATCACTCATAATAAGTTGCTGTGCTCATGTTTCATCTTATGTGCCTTCTTTTAACACCTTCAGGGTTCGGAAATCTTGAAGCGGTTAAAAGAAGTAACATGTTCATTCTTCAGGCGGCTTCATTTGGAAACTGCCCTCTCTCTATACACTTGAAAGTGCAGTGCAAAGTTGCCAGCAGCAGAGCCGTCTGAAAATGGCTGAGAAGGCACCGGTGAAGATGCTTCAGGAAAATGACCGCCAGGGGTTTCCTGAAGTATTTTTGCCTAGGAAAACTTGGTGGTTCTGCCAGTCTTAAAGACACAATGGAACATGTCCTTAAAGCAGGTTTATGTGGATTTTGACTTGGAAGCCACATCAATAATCACATAAAAAAAACTTGTTGTGAATATATGCGATGGGTATGCTCTTGCAAAACCTTTTGACCTTCATTTTGGAACAAAGAATTTTTTATGTGGATTTTGGATCAGATTCTACTCTAAAATCCACATAAATAAAACTTCAAATATTTTTGGGACATGTTCACAAAAAGTTTTTTGATGTGGAAATTTGAGGTGGATCTGCTTAAAAATCCACATAGAAAAACTTAGTGCGAACGTGTCATTTGAAGAAAACACACATACAACCCCTGGCAAAAATTATGGAATCACCGAGCTCGGAGGATGTTCATTCAGTTGTTTAATGTTGTTGAAAAAAAGCAGATCACAGGCATGGCACAAAACTAAAGTAATTTCAAATGGCAACTTTAGGGTAATTTTTTGCAGACCAAGCAGTGGGAAAAAATTATGGAATCACTTAATTCTGAGGAAAAAATTATGGAATTACCCTGTAAGTTTTCATTTCCAAAACTAACACCTGCATCAAATTAGATCTGCTCGTTAGTCGGCATCTAAAACGGATTGATCACACCTTGGAGAGCAGTTGCACCAAGTGGACTGACATGAATCATGGCTCCAACATGAGAGATGTCAATTGAAACAAAGGAGAGGATTATCAAACTCTTAAAAGAAGGTAAATCATCACGCAATGTTGCAAAAGATGTTATTTGTTCACAGTCAGCTGTGTATAAAATCTGGACCAAATACAAACAACATGGGAAGGTTGTTAAAGGCAAACATAGAATCATAGAATCATAGAATGGTAGAGTTGGAAGGGACCTCCTGGGTCATCTGGTCCAACCCCCTGCTCAAAGCAGGATTCACTAAATCATCTCAGACAGATGTCTGTCCAGCCTCTGTTTGAAGACGTCCATTGAAGGGGAACTCACCACCTCTCGTGGCAGCCTGTTCCACTCATTAATCACCCTAACTGTCAAAAAGTTTTTTCTAATATCTAATCTGTGTCTCCTCCCATTTAGTTTCATCCCGTTGCTTCTAGTCTTTCCCTGTGCAAATGAGAATAAAGATGATCCTTCTACAATGTGACAGTCCTTGACATATTTGTAGACAGCTATTAAGTCTCCTCTCAGTCTTCTTTTTTGCAAGCTAAACATTCCCAAATCCTGCAACCGTTCCTCATAGGACATGGTTTGCAGACCAGTCACCATTCTGGTCGCTCTTCTCTGAACTTGTTCCAGTTTGTCTATGTCTTTTTTAAAATGTGGTGCCCAAAACTGTACACAGTATTCCAGATGAGGTCTGACCAAAGAGAAGTAAAGACCGATAATGACTTCACGTGATCTAGACTGTATGCTTCTGTTAATACATCCCAGAATTGTATTTGCCTTTTTTGCTGCTGCATCACACTGTTGACTCATGTTCAGTCTATGATCTATTAGTATACCTAAGTCTTTTTCACATGTACTGTTGCTTAGCTCTATTCCTCCCATTCTGTATATGCTTTTTTCATTTTTATTGCCCAGATGTAGTACTTTGCATTTTTCCCTGTTAAAAACCATTCTGTTGGTTGCTGCCCACTGCTCCAGTTTATTTAGGTCTTTTTGAATCCTCTCTCTCTCTTCTCTAGTATTAGCTATCCCTCCTAGCTTTGTGTCATCAGCAAATTTAATCAGTTTACCCTCAATTCCTTCATCTAAATCATTGATGAAGATGTTGAACAATACAGGTCCCAGGACAGAGCCCTGTGGTATCCCACTTGAGACATTCATCCAGCTGGATGTGAAGCCATTTACAACCACCCTTTGAGTCCGATCACTAAGCCAGTTATGAATCCACCTAACAGTTGCCTGGTCCATTGCATACTTGGTCATTTTTTCAATAAGGATGGTGTGAGATACTTTGTCAAATGCTTTGCTGAAGTCAAGATATACTATATCTACAGCATTTCCCTGATCCACCCAGTCAGTGATTCTGTCATAGAAGGAAATTAAGTTAGTCTGACATGACTTGTTAGTTACAAACCCATGCTGACTCTGGTTAATCACTTCATTCTTATCCAGGTACTTACATACATGATGTTTAATAATTTGTTCAAAGATCTTTCCTGGTATAGAAGTCAGACTCACCGGCCTATAGTTCCCTGGGTCCACCTTCTTCCCCTTTTTGAAGATAGCAACAACATTTGCTCTTCTCCAGTCTTCTGGGACTTCTCCTGTTCTCCAAGAATTTTCAAAGATTATGGAGAGTGGTTCTAAAATTTCTTCTACGATCTCCTTCAGTACTCTGGGGTGTAATTCATCTGGACCTGGAGACTTGAACTCATTTATGTTAGCTAAATATTCCCTCACAATCTTTCTGTTTACAGATAACTTGGATTCTTCTATTCCTTTAAAAGGACAGTGAAAATCAGTTGATGTTACATTTTCTTTCTGAGAGAAAACAGATGCAAAATAGGAATTAAAAAGTTCGGCCTTCTCAACATCCTCTCTTACCATTTCTCCATTTTCATCCTGTAAAAATCCTATAGCATCTTTGACTTTTCTTTTACTTTTGACATACCACCAAAATCCTTTTTTATTGCTTTTGACATCTCTTGCAAGCCTTAATTCATTGTCAGCTTTAGCTAACCTGATACGTGCCCTGCAGGATCTGCAGACTGCATTATAATCTTCTTTAGATATGCCTCCCTCTTTCCATTTAATAAACATTTCTTTCTTTCTTTTTAGCATGTGTTTAAGTTCTGTGTTCATCCATCCTGGTTTCCTTAAATGCTTCCCATTCTTCCTACTTTTCGGGATTGTTAACGATTGTGCTTTGAGAATCTCATTTTTAAAAATTTCCCATCCTTCCTGGACATTTTTGTCCTTAAGGACATCCAGCCATTGGATCCCTCCTATTCTCTTTCTGAGTCTCTTAAAATCTGCCTTTCTAAAATCTAACCTTGAAGTTTGAGTCTTCACATGTCTTCCTCCTCTAGTTATCCAAAATTCTATAATAGCATGATCGCTGCCTCCTAGGGTCCCAGCCACCTTTACCTCCTCAACCATTTCCTCCCTGTTTATAAGGATTAGATCCAAAGTAGCAGATACCCTTGTTTTCTCCCCTACCTTTTGGAAGATAAAGTTGTCAGCAAGAGAGGATAAGAATTTGCTTGACCTGTTAGTTTTACTTGAGAGAGATTCCCAACAAATGTCTGGATAGTTGAAACCTCCCATGACCACTACGTCATATTTTTTTGAGAACTTGGTCATTTGATACATAAAGAGTTCATCCATATCTTCAGCTTGCCCAGGTGGCCTGTAGTAAATGCCTACAATGGTGTCCTTTCCATTGTTCTCTCCTTGTATTCTTACCCAAACAGTTTCCACAGAACTCCCAGTCTCTGAAGCTTCAATCTCTGTGCAGATATACGCTTTTCTAACATACAATGCGACACCTCCTCCTCGTTTATCAATTCTGTTTCTTGCAAATAAGTTGTATCCTTTTAGCCTTTTATTCCAATCATGTGTATCATCCCACCAAGTTTCAGTGATTCCAATGACATCATATTTCTTTTCCTGCATTAGTAGTTCCAATTCTCCTTGTTTGTTGCCCATGCTTTGTGCATTTGTATAAAAACATTTTAGTTTGTGATTGGTTTCTCTTCCTCCCATATTTTTATTTAGATTTTTTTGTCTTTGTTCTTTCTTTCCACTTCCAGTAGCAGAGATCTCAATAGTATTTGTCAGCTGTATGGCTTTTTCTGGCCTTTTGCTTCCCTTCCCACATTGTTCTAGTTTAAAGCTCTCCTGATGAGTGTAGCAAGGCGACTTCCAAATACATGTTTTCCAGTCTTCGTAAGGTGCACCCCATCTCTAGCAAGTAGTCCATCGTATAGGTAATTCATCCCGTGATCCAGAAATCCAAATCCTTGTTGACGGCACCATCGACGTAGCCAGTTGTTCACCTGTAGAATCTTATTCCACCTCATTGTTCCATGGTCATCCACTGGGAGGATGGATGAGAAGACCACCTGCGCTCCCAATTCTTTCACTTTCTTGCCTAAGTCTTCAAAGTCACTGCAGATGGTTTCCAGGTCCTTTCTTGCGGTGTCATTTGTCCCCACATGTATTAGCAGGAATGGGTAGTGATCTGTAGGTCTGAAGAGTCTTGATATCCTGTCAGACACATCTTTAATTTTTGCTCCAGGAAGACAGCACATTTCTCTTGAGGTTATGTCTGGTCTGCAGATAGCGGCCTCTGTTCCTCTTAACAGGGAATCCCCCATGACCACCACTCTTCGTTTTTTCTTCACAACATTCTTCTTTCTCCATCCAGGAGGATTCTGAGGACTTACAAGGTTATTCATTGCTGGCAAAGTCTTATCTTGCTGTATTTCTTCAAGGTTCTCCTGCGTGAGAGCCTGGTACTGGTTCCTGAGCAGTATGGGTGCTGACTGCCTCTTGATCCTCCTGCTTCTGTGGGTCACATGCTTCCATTCCTTTGTTTCGTCAGGTGCAGTTCGAATTTCTTCTCTTTCTGAATCATGAAGAGATAATTCTGCTCTGTCTAAGAACTCTTCACCTTCCTTAATGATTTTCAAGGTAGTTAACCTCTCTTCTAGATTTCGCAACTTTTCCTCCAACAGGGACACAAGCTTGCATTTCTGGCATGTGAAGTTTGGCTTTTCCACTGGCAAGTCTGTGAACATGTAGCAGGATATGCAGCTCACCAAATGGCTCCTGGACTCTTCCATGTTCTTACTGTTAATGTTCTGAAAACAGTGAAAAATGCTTCAAAATGCACGCGCCGATGTCCTCTTTTCAGCTCCAACAGCCAAAATCCAGTGTTCTTTGAGCTCGCGGAGACTCTTCACTTACCCCAAAAATGCAGTGGAAATATGCAAATTATCTCCTCAGGACTCCTCCCCTGGAGGCGCTCATCTCCCGGCCGGTAGCAGCGGAAGGACCGCCGGCGTCGCTGACCTCCATGCGGAAGGGAGGACCGGGGAGCGGCGCTGCGGGTCGGGATACTTCTGCTGCGAGCGCCCGCTCATGTCCCGGGTTCTCGCTGCGGAAGTACCCACACAGGCAGCGCCGCTCCCCGGTCCTCACCAAGACGATTCGATGATTGGTCGCGGTCTTCGGACCCGACCAATCACTGATCTTACCGCAAAAGTTAAACACTACTGTGCTGATTGGTCGCGGACGCTGCCCGCGACCAATCACTGATTTGGGCGCCAAATTTAAATCTCGGCCGCGACCAATCACCGATCTTGGCTCCACATTTAAACACCGCTGTGCTGATTGGTCGCGGACGCTATTTAAATGTTGCACCCAAATCGGTGATTGGTCGCGGACGATGTTTAAATTTGGCGCCCAAATCGGTGATTGGTCTCGGGCAGCGCCAGCGACCAATCAGCGATTTTTAACACAAATGTCCGGACCTTTGTAACACCATGCGGATACTGTGGGGACATCAGCGGCTAGCGTGTCAAGGGAGGACCGGGGAGCGGTGCTGCGGGTGGGGATACTTCTGCTGCGAGCAGTCGCTCATGTCCCGGCTTCTCGCAGCGGAAGTATCCGCACAGGCAGCGGCGCTCCCCGGTCCTCACCAATACGATTCCGCTCCCCGGTCCTCACCAATACGATTCGCTGATTGGTCGCGCTCTCCGCCCGCGACCAATCAGCGAGCTTGGCGCCAAATTTAAACAACGCTCTGCTGATTGGTCGCGGACGCCAGACGCGACCAATCAGCGAGATTGGCGCCAAATTTAAACAACGCTCTGCTGATTGGTCGCGGACTCCAGTCGCGACCAATCAGCGAGATTGGCGCCAAATTTAAACAACGCTCTGCTGATTGGTCGCGGACTCCAGCCGCGACCAATCAGCGAGATTGGCGCCAAATTTAAACAGTGCTCTGCTGATTGGTTGCGGTTGCCATCCGCGACCAATCAGCGAGATTGGCGCCAAATTTAAACAGCGCTCTGCTGATTGGTTGCGGCCGCCAGCCGACCGTGACCAATCAGCGAGATTGGCGCCTAATTTAAACAGCGCTATGATCTCCCGACGGCAAGTGTGAACGGAGGACCGAGGAGCGGCGCCGCCGGTCGGGATGCTTCTGCTACGAGCAGTAGCTCATCTCCCAGCTGCTCGCAGCGGAAGTACCTGCACAGGCAGCGGTGCTCCCCGGTCCTCACCAATACGATTCCGCTCCCCGGTCCTCACCAATACGATTCGCTGATTGGTCGCGCTCTCCGCTCGCGACCAATCAGCGAGCTTGGCGCCAAATTTAAACAACGCTCTGCTGATTGGTCGCAGACTCCAGCTGCGACCAATCAGCGAGATTGGCGCCAAATTTAAACAGCGCTCTGCTGATTGGTCGCGGTGGCCGGCCCCGACCAATCATCGACATGGGCGGCAAATTTAAACCCCGCTCTGCTGATTGGTCGCGGTGGCCGGCCCCGACCAATCAGCGATTTTGGTGGCAAATTGAAACACCGCTCTGCTGATTGGTCGCTACCGCCAGCCGCGACCAATCAGCGATTTTGGCGCAAAATTTAAACCCCGCTCTGCTGATTGGTCGCGACCGCCGGGCGTGACCAATCAGCGATTTTGGCGCCAAATGTAAACCCCGCTCTGCTGATTGGTCGCGATGGCCGGCCGCGACCAATCAGCAATTTTGGTGCCAAATTTAAACAACGCTCTGCTGATTGGTCGCGGTCACCGGCCGCGACCAATCAGCAGTATTGGCGCCAAATTTAAACCCCGCTCTGCTGATTGGTCGCGGCCAGAGAACGCGACCCATCAGTATTATTGGCGCCAAATTTAAACCCCGCTCTGCTGATTAGTCGCGAGCGCCGGCCGTGACCAATCTGCGATATAGGCGCCAAATTTTAACACCGCTTTGCTGATTGGTCGCGGTTACCAGCCTCGACCAATCAGCGATTTTGGCGCCAAATGTAAACACCGCTCTACTGCTTGCGCCCGGTCGGCCGCATACCTATTCTAGAATACCCGATGCGTTAGAATCGGGCCACCATCTAGTCTTCAATAAATGCCCAAGTTTACATTGATATTTTGGACAGTTTTCTTATCCCATCAATTGAAAGGATGTTTGGGGATGATGACATCATTTTTCAAGATGATAATGCATCCTGCCATAGAGCAAAAACTGTGAAAACATTCCTTGAAAGAAGACACATAAGGTCAATGTCATGGCCTGCAAATAGTCCGGATCTCAATCCAATTGAAAATCTTTGGTGGAAGTTGAGGAAAACGGTCCATGACAAGGCTCTAACCTACAAAGATGATCTGGCAACAGCAATCAGAGAAAGTTGGAGCCAGATTGATGAAGAGTACTGTTTGTCACTCACTAAGTCCATGCCTCAGAGACTGCAAGCTGTTATTAAAACCAGAGGTAGTGCAACAAAATACTAGTGATGTATTGGAGTGTTCTTTTGTGTGTTTGTTTTTCATGATTCCATAATTTTTTCCTCAGAATTAAGTGATTCCATAATGTTTTCCCTCTGCTTGGTCTGCAAAAAAATACCTTTACTGAGTACCACATTTTTTATCTTGATTTCTTTTAGTGTTTTTTAAAGCCCTAAAGTTGCCATTTGAAATTACTTCAATTTTGTGCCATGTCCGTGATCTGCTTTTTTTCAGCAACATTAAACAACTGAATGAACATCCTCCGAGCCTGGTGATTCCATAATTTTTGCCAGGGGTTGTACAATGCTCATGGAGGTCATTGCTTCTTTTTCCATTTTGAAAATTCCTCCAAATTTGACTACTGAATCAACTGAAGCAGAAAAAAATCCATACACAAAAAACGTGTCAGAAAGCCATACCAAAGCTTTCCTCAAAACATGTTTTGTCTAGCAAGGATTTTTCAAGCAGATAAATCCATGTAAAAATACTCAGTGAAAATATACCATGATGTTTTTATGCAGACAAAGCTAGGAGTGGATCAGCAGGGGAATGATGCTTGTAAGGAAAAGTCCTTGGGGAGAAATAATTAATGTATTTATCATTATGCTTATATAGAACCTTCATATTCCACAGACATTATCATCACTGTCCCCATTGGGGCTCACAATCCAAACTTCCTATCAGTATGTCTTTGGAGTGTAGGAGGAAGCCCACACAAACATGGTGAGAACATGCAAACTCCTTACAAATTTTATCCTTGGTGGGATTTGAACCCAAGACCCCAGTGCTGCAAAGCAACAGTGCTAACCACTGAGCCACCATGCTGCCTATAGAGCTACATGGCTGATTTTAATCCAACCCGCAAATTAAAATTGGACATGTCTGAAATTTTCCACAGTCTGCTCGGTCTATGAAAAATCATGGACATGTGAATGGCCCCATGGACTATCACAGGTACGAGTGCTATCCATGAAAACCACAGATAGCACTCGTACACTCTTATGAAATTAGGAGCATCTCTGGCCTTTCGTGCACTGAAAAAAGAAAAAACCTACACCGAAATTGAGCTGACGATAATGTGTCCTGTCATTTATGTCATTTTCTGGCACTGTAGTAATTGTGTCAAACAGCACCCTCTCCAACTCTCCCATCTGCTTTTCCAAAAGTTTACGGGAGCTGCTGAAAACTGTAGAAAGTCGCAAATTATGGTGCACACCAAAAGTCAACAATGTAAAACCATTAGTAAATTTCTCATCTTTTTTTTTTTTTAAATTTTGGCTTAGATTTTTAAAAACTGCATCAAAAATCTGAACGTGGAAACATACGCTCAGTATAGTAAAAATAAGGCTGTGGCTACAGGGTGATTTTGGCCATGAAATAGGTTGCAAAGGCAAAGATGGAGGTATGTCCCATTATGATCCACAACATACGGCAAGAAGCAAGTCACAAAACAATCTGAATCAGTTGAATTTTTTTTGCATCTTGCTGACCGCGGCACCTGGCAGGTCTCAATGTCCCCCCAATCACATGCATTATGCTATGATCTAGCAGCAGTAGACAGCAATCTGTGTTGTGGCCAAAGTCACCGTGTAGCCCCATGACGTGTTGTGTGGGAGCTATACTCAGTCAAGTCGCACGACCAAAAACAATTGCGCAACTTGACTGTGATTTGCTGTCCTGGGACTATTTTAGTACTGTGAGTTTGCTGTAAAAAAACAAAAAATACAGACAAGTCGCAGTCACATATTACTTGCACTCTAGTTTGTGGCAAGTAGGACACGTGTAACTTTCGACCAACGACAGAAAACCAAACACAATTAGAATCATTTGCAATTTGCCGCAGTCACGGTAGGTTGCAATACAGCATCATAGGAAATCATTACATGTAAAGTCGCAATGCAATACATGTCACCATATAGCTCTTGATTAAGGCCGGGGTCACACGAGCGTAGACACTTTCCTCCAAGAGAATCAGATCGGTTATGTTAATGACAGTCGGATCAAACTTTGTGTCAGCTTAGTGTGATACGATTATTTCGTATGAAAGAATCGTAGCACAAGTGAGAAGATGGAGAACAAAATGTCTCCATCTTCTCCATTGTGTGAGTCTGCTGAAAACTAACTTCCCTCGGATATCATATGAGTGCAGTCCGATGTTTCCCACGCACCCATAGACTTGAATGGGTGTGTGCAATCCAATTTCAGAATCAGTATGAGAAAAAAGAGAAAAAAACACTGATCTGCACTGCCCCATAGTATAACATTGGTCAAAGTGCTATCCCAAAAAAGATCAGATAGCACTTGTCTGATGTATATGCTCATGTGAGCGAGCAAGCCCCACAGCTGAGGCTACTGGTGGCTTTGGCATTGACACAGGTCACACTGCTAAAGATCACTATGCGGCGCTGCTGTGTCACAGGGTAATTCAGGTAAATAGGGTCGAATTGCAAGTCACAGAAATTTAGACCCATTCGGATTCCACTAGTTTTTCTCATACATGGAGAAAAAATTTATAGAACATTTTTCCACCTTCTCCTTTCTGACAGTTCATGAAAAAATTGAACCACACTCAGATTTTATCCGAGTGCGGCTTGATTTTCATGGACCCATAGACTTGCATTGCCGATTTTGATCTGCCCCTCGGATCAAAATTGGACATGTCTCCAGTATTTTTAGGGGACCACTCGGTCCGAGGAAAAAATTGGACATCTGCATGAACCCTAAGATTGCATTCACACACAATGGTTATGCAGTTTCAATGAACAAATACTTAATATGGGGGAACTGTGAACGGTTGGGTGGTCTGGCCGATGGAACAGCTGTTTCCCTGCAAGATCCAGGGCCCGATTTCATCATTATTTTTCTTTTTTTTTGCCTTGTGGTATTCGGTGACTTTTTTTTCTGCCAAATTCTTCAAAATGGCACGCGCGGTTCATTAATTTTTTTATTTTTGTCTTTAAGCTTTTTGGCAACTTTTTAGCTTAAAAATTTCAGATGTGCATAAAATCAATCCAAGGGGGGACTGGAGTACATTTGCATAAACATTTTGGAGCTTTTTTTTTAAAAAAAAAAAAAAAACCCTGTCAACAATGACGAGCAAAAAAAAAACAAAAAACAAGCGAATGCATATAATATAGAAGAAAAGGTGCAAATGAAAAACAGGTCAAAAATATCAAAAACTACACAAAAAAGTGCAATGGGATCTAAGTGATTATGCTGGGAATCAGTTGAAAGTCTGCAGCGGCACCAGACTGCTGATGTTTTCAACCGCAGCATGACCGCTATGTGTGAATGCAGCCTAAAAAGCTTTATTGCCAAGGACATTTCCAAATGGGATGATGATAAATTAATTTGGAGTCATGGCTTGTGAGCTAATTGTTTGCACCTGACCTGGAACATGGAGCTCATATAAGCTTCCTGCGGTTGGGGTCATCACATGCTCAGTTGAGTTTCTGTTTTGGTGGAGCTGTGTCTGCTGTGGGAGACTTGGGGTTAGGTTGCCCTGATGGGGTGCCGGATTAAAAGTCCTAATATGCATATGCTGAATTTTAAGCATTTTGTGATGAGGTAATGTGCTGTTCATGAAATACTGAGGTTGTAATTTAGTCTTTTTACGGTCTAGTTTGATGTACAATACAAAGTTATATACCGGTACCATGTTAGCCAAAAATTGTATGTAAATACTTTTATGGAAAAAATGACAAAAGTATTCTCCAAGTGATATCTTTATTGGCTAACCAGAAAAATATATCTGCAAGCTCTCAGGTCTAGTTTAATAACTTCTCTAATTTGATCTCTTCCAGGTTCTCACTTCTGTGTTTTCTGTTTGTCTGGTCTGATGCTCTGAAGGCCATGGATTTTCCAGGTAAATGGCCATGATTTGTGTCTGTCCCATCCACAACAATTTCAGCACATAATATTGAAACGCTGTGGGTTTTTAAAATCTGCGTCCCAGGTAATTTTGATTCCTGGAAACTTTAGTTAACTGTATAAAAGAGACTTCTAAACTTTCATCCACTGTTTAATATAATTTCTGCTGACATCGGCGTGCCTGCCATATAACATTACTGCCATGAGCCGCCTGCTGGCCTCGGAATGGCCGGCAGCATGTATTGCAATGCAGGGACTTGGCGGGTCTCTGCACCACAGTAGCTTTCAGCTGAATGTGTCCTCCGATGCACATCCAGCTGCTTGTCAGCGAGCCTTGTCACACCCTGACTGTGGCTTACGAAGTAAAATATGCATGGTATTAACCCCTTCCGTAATAGTACGCACCACGTCCGCGCCGAGCCCTCACTGAATCGTTCATGTGTCAGCTGATTTATACATGGCTCTGGAAAGAAGGGGAGCAAAAAAATGGAAAATGCTCTGGTCATGAAGGGGTTACTATGCCATGTGATAACATCACAAAGTCCTGAGATATTAATGTGGTTTATCCAGGCAAAAAACAAACAAAACAGGAACTGGTGACTTGCAGCAATGTAGAGAGTCTTTGTACAATACGCACTAATGGCCAATGTTGACACTGTTCAGCCGCATTCAGATATCTGTCTTTTTACAGATACAAGTACCCATTATAGTCTATGCGGCTTTTCATATGTCCATCTTTTTTCCAGTATTATGGATGAAAAGTGCAAATAAAAGCCAATGAATCTGAAAAAAAAAAACCACTTACAGCACACAGCTGGCATTGATATGCTGCCTCTAATTTAAAGAGACACTCCCATCAGTTTTTATTGCAGTCATACTTGTATAGCACTGTGTACTTACAATTGTGTGGGTTTTTTTTTTTTTCCCTTCTACTCAGACAACTCTGTTCTATGTAGAAACAGGAGGTTTCTTGATGCTGCTTTTCATCCCAACCCCTCACCAGGGACTTTTGCAGTGTCTGATGACTCATGCAAGGGAAACTGACTTCCTGTTTCTATATGAACCTTAGGATTCAGCTAGTCAGTTTTTAATCGAGATGTCCTGGACCTAATGGGAGAAGAGACATTGCCTAGAATAGGGGAAGCCTTATTTATCCCTTACATGCAAACCACTGATATGGTTTTTGTTCTTTTCTCATAAGTTTGAATATGGACATGTGAATGAGGCCTTAGGCCTAATTCAGACATCCATGTGTAAAGTTTGTTTTTTTTCTTTAGTAAAATTGAGAAGGCAAGTGGTTCAGGCTACCTCTTATCAGCAGTTCCAATTTCAAAGTGTGCAATCTGTTTTGTAATGAACACTCTTTTATTCTAGGTGCAACTTACTGTCTGGAGGGTGAGATTTTAATAAAGAAACCTAAAGATGTTAAGCAGCTTGAATGGCAGAGACTCCATGTTGTGGGTAGGTAGCTATAAATATGTTCTCGGGCTTTTTCTTTAATATTCCAATTCTTGGAGGGAAACCTGCAAATAAAACTATGCATATTCCCAATCTGCATTTAAATAACAAATGCATATGAATATTCTGTAATTGCAGGAGAATGTGTGATACATATATTGCTTCTGACTTGGGGGGAACCATATTTAGTGTAGGCACCTAGGGTGAAGCTTGTGTAGGGCCACACTCTGGTATACTGCACAGGTGACCTCCACCAACCTGTATACCCACTGTTTGTACACACCAAATATGCATGCTCTCCTAATGGAGGTCATGAAGGATGGTTTGCCTGGCCTGCGACATGCACCACAGTTGGACATTACATGCTAGGTGCCTGGCTTCTTACCAGTACAACCGTTCTTACAGCTAAGATTTAATGGATATACCATAGGTTGGGTTGGCCATGGGGTGTCTTTTTTTTTTTTTTTTTTTTTGATGGGTCTTTAGAGGGGCTATATTCATACAGGGGGAGATCTTGCACCCAACCCTCTTATAAAGTCTAGCACTAGGTTCTTGCATACTCTACCGAGGTAGGACTTGCGTTTTGTCGGCACGTTCGCTAATACTTAAACATTTAACTAAACAGATTCTTCAGGATTTGAAGTGGATGCCTGTCACCTCTCTCCTCTTGGCAGCTTGTTGACCATCCCTGAAAAATGTGTGAACCATGAGGTAGTATTGCCATTTGATATATTGTGGTGAAGGTACAGCAGAAGTTCCTGTAACACTTTAAAAATCCTGTCTACATCTTCTACGTGCAGATCTTGAAATCTGCAGCATGTCTATTACTCTTCAGGCTTCACAATTTACAACTAAATTGAATACTACAGAACAACCCTATTGTAAATCCATATGCAAAACGGCATATGGGCAACTGTAGATTACAGACTTTTGGAGGCTTTTCCTAAAGTCCACTGGAGTAATCCTAACTGAATTGGTATCCTGATCAAGACTCAGTTGGACCATGACTTGCACCAGTGATACAGATGCTAAAACACAGCTACCTGAGACATTAGTCCATCTTCTCAGGTGTGGGGGAGGGTGTATTGGCCAAATGTGGTCTTCATATTAATAATGTGGTCATGGTTTCACACTTATTTTTTCAGTTGCGCTAATTCAACAACTAACTGAGTTTTCTTTTAGACTGGAAGACGTGTTGCCCACATATCCTTGTACGAGCACATGGCTAATAAGACGGTCTACCAAATATCTTGTAATGGTGACCAGGCTGACTCTGACTACATGACACCAATTATAACATGTACCAAGGACTATATTATGGTAAATGGATTTAACTTTATCCCATCTCTTGGTATTGATGATCAAAGTTTAGATCTTAACTGGCACTATTGGGAGACAAAACCCAAGTTCTGAGAAATCTTCCCAATACTCAGGTGGTCTATTTACTGGTTATATTTTGAGTGATCAGAACTTTTCTGGTATATAATCTCCTAAACCCCTAAGCAGAGTTAATAATTTCTAAGCTTTGTTTCATTATATCCTAAACTTACTGTCAAATTACACTTTATTCCAGGCAATGATTCCAAGGACGCTGACTGGCTTTGACGATGAGGTAGGGTTTGTGGGCTGATGGGTAAACTTGAAGTGGGTTTACATTGCCTGATCTTATTAAGATTACTAAACATTTTCCAATTGGGATTCACTTAGTATCCCGTTCACACTGGCAGACTGCACTATAGATGCAATCTGAAACAGTAATTCAGAGAACAGGCTGCTATTGTTCTTGGCAGTGCACAGTCCTGTGCAGGATGATCTGCCAAGAACAATTCTTTGGTTCAAACCAAAAAAAATCTTCATCCAACAAATGATTTTGTTTGGGTGATCAGCAACCTCTTTAAACTGTAATGAGCTTTCCTAGGAATGTTCATTCACAATCTTGAAGTGAGAATGGCCCCTTACATCACCCAATGTTTCAATCACTGAAGATTAGCCAGGATCTCTCAGTAACTGAAATGTACAGTGCACTTTTCAGAAATTAAATCAATCTCCAAATGTATGGACATTTCATCCTTGATGTGGACTACCTGTGCAACCTATACATGCTTCATATTGTCAGTTATGATAAACTAGCAAAAGGGAGTAACTTTCTGTAGCCACCACCTACAGAGATATTCCCTCTTTGCAGGTTAACTTGCAGTTAGTTGTCTTTCGTAACTTCTAAGCAGTTCTCTTGTGCACCTGCTTCTGTAGATAATCAGTACACCATCTCCAGCATCATCATGGACCATTGGAATTCATAATGGCACACTCGTAAAAGTCAATGTGGCGGCTGCTAATGCTTATGGATATACCCTGACAAGTGATAGAAATTTCCTAATGATCCGCTGTAGATTTGATGCCTTTGGAATTCAAGAAGTCATTGTAAGTCTAGTACTAAGAGTCAGTGACTGAAATGAAATCACGTGGTTTTACTGACTATTCTAAATCCTTAGTTTCAAGGTCAAAAGTTCTACCGTGGAAACATTTTGCTCCTCCAGGAGAGGCGCAACCCAAAGATTACCATTGATGTGAAAATTATTTGTGCGAGAGGTAATCGGCTACCCTACTTGCTATATTCCATGAATAGTGATGGGTCTACTGATAGTTTAACATTCAATCTTACAAGGGTGTAACTTTAGCCCTATAGAAATACAAGGTGCATACTAAAATAATTCAATCTTATAACCTAGGACCTCCAACATGCAATAAAACTCACATGACTATACAGATTCCTCATTTTGATGGTTATCTCCAGCACATTGCTGTGTCTGACCAAGACATTCCCTTGACCACCTCTGCACTTCAAAAACAAGGAATAACCCTGGACACTAGAAATGGTGTCCAGATGAACATTGCTCTAACTAAACTGCAGGTACTGTAAATTGAGACTGTTATTGGTGGTGACATTTGATAAACCATATTAATCTCTCATATTTCTGTAGTCTACAACAGTCCCTGGAGGGAATTCTTATCGCTTACCATCTCTAACACTGACATTTATTATTGATGAGCTGAATGTACCGATGACACTAAGTCTTGAGTGTTTTGTCGACAACACCAGTAGTTCTCGTAAGTAAGAGGCTCAAGTGGTTTGTGAATCTGATTAATGGCTTTAAATAACTACTACTCCTCTAACCAGGAATGGCTGCGTGCACAAAAGATGGTTTCATGGAAATTGAAGTCTTTGCATCAAGCACAAAACCCAGTTTGGACTTGAACACGGTCACTATAAGAGATCGTATGTGCCAGCCACAGGACAGGACCAGCAGCAGAATCTTATTTAAATTTCCTTTAAGTAGCTGTGGTACTACTAAACAGGTAAAATGTGGTTTACAAGACTTGCTGCATCTGGTTATTTGAGTTGAGGATGTGAAATTGTCCCACAAAAGGTATGGAGGGAGAAAATGTACAAACCTCTAGTCAAACAGAAATTGGCCATTGTATAGACATCTAGTCGTTGACATGGATTACCTCCTGGCTTTTCTAAAATGGGCAAATCAGAGTTGACTTGCTACATTTTCTAGCACTCCATTACTGATAAGAAATCTGCCTGTGTAAAAGGTTTTGCACCCAGTTTAACTTGCTCACTTTTCTTTGTCTTGTGACATTGGTGCAATGAATGGCAAACTCTTCAACATGGCACATGCAGTTCATGACTCTTGCATACAGTAAACTAAACTCTTGGGTGCCAAATATGCTGCATTTTGCACTAAAGTCATTGTGCCAAATTTCTGGCATAAAACTGAGGGTCTAGAGTACAATTGAGCAAAAAAAGCTCCAACTTTATAAGTGACTTAGGTGAAACATCTGGAATGTATTAATCCTACCCATGGTGGAGACTTTTTCACACTATACAAACCTATACAAAAACAATTGAATTGGCTCCTTGGTATTTAAATAGACTACTTTAATAAAGCTCAGTATCTGTTTTTATTACTCTTGTGCTAAAACTTGCCCTAGTTTGCCTTTGTAAAACCATCCTGTTCTGTATCAATCTAACTAGTCCACTTCTGGATTTTGGTTACAAATGCACTGAATCTGCTACATTACATGTAACTTTAGGTTGTAGGTGGAAGGCTCTTCTATGAAAATGAAGTCAGTGCCCTATGGAAGGACTTGCCACCTAGGATGATCTCAAGAGACAGTGAATTAAGGTATTGTCTAGAGATCATCAATAACTTTTGCTTACAAACACGAGAAACTTCATGTAACTTTTCAGTAAGTGGATTGGCGCTGAGCAAAAGTAATTTGTAAATGCCATGTAAGTCTACTCAATGTATTGCAAACTGTATTTTCAACAGGGAGACTGTCTGGTGTTTCTACAATGGCTCTGACTTGAAAACTATTAATGCAAGTGTGGTCACTCTACCACCCCCAGTTTCCACCAGAAATGATGGCCCTCTTCTATTTGAGATCAATATCTACCCAGGTATGACCTTTAAATAAGATCACCTCTTGCGTAAGTATACTTGCAGCACAAGCCAACAGATATATTTTTCTCTCAAGATCTGTCTTACCAGAGACCCTATAGTGAAGATCAATATCCCATTGTGAAGGTCTTGCGTGATCCAATCTTCTTAGAAGTGCAGGTTCTGAATCGCAATGATCCAAACATTGAGCTAGTCTTGGATGACTGCTGGGCAACAATGTCTCAAGATGCCAATGCTTTACCCCAGTGGAATGTCATAGTTGATGGGTATGTAATTCAGATACATTTGACTGTCTAAAGATCTGGATTTCTTGACCAAAGTCTTAATGGGAACAGAGGTGGTGGCAGGATTCCTCAACACAACTTTGCTCAGTGTTTGCACTTGTAATGTACGATAAAGCCTCTTCAAGCTTTGTTATTGGCCCTCTGAGGGAAAACTGTTTCCTTTTGCCCAACTTCACAACTCTGACTTTTTTTTTTTTTTTTTTTTTTTTTTTTTTTTTTTTATAGTTGCCAAGAAAGTAAAGACAACTATCTCACAATCTTTCATCCTGTTGATGCTGCTGTGCCAAAAGCTACACACCACAAACGGTTTGAAGTGAAGGCATTTGCTTTTATGCAGGGTGGAGACCTATCAACCAATCTGGTAAGTATCAGACTATAAAGCCTTTCCATGAAATGACTTGGAGAATTGTTATATATACCAGATCCATGGCCCTCGTTAAGACATCTATTAATCTGTAGTTATTGTTCATAGGTCTACTTTCACTGCAGTGCCATTATATGCAACATCAATTCTCCAGACTCTCAACTCTGCACTAAGAGGTGTCTCCCAGGCAGGAGGAGAAGAAGGGGTAAGTGTTCTTAATGCCTACTTGTGCACATACATGACGCCTAGATACTGATGAGAACTCTTCTTTCTAGATGAACTCTTCCTGAACAGGCACTCTAACTTGGCCAGCCTTCCTGGTCCTATATTGCTGTTGGATTCTGAGCCTTCCCTGAATTTTAATGGTAAGATTTTGCCCTGCAGTTTGGCCTGATCTGTTTAATTGAAAATAAGTAATTACTTTCTGTTCCTTCTAGATGAACAAGATGTTGTTAAGCAAGTTACTATTGGAGTGCTGCCTGCCTTCGCTCTGGTTGCCGTGATTTTTCTAGTTGCTTTGTTGATTAGTTTCCGATGGAAATCAAAGCCTTGAATTAAAGGGCTATTTTGCTGTGTTGTAACAAAAATGAGTTGTGTCTTTTGTGATAGTTTAGGGTTGATATTTTACCTAGAATATTAAGTTTTTACATAAGGTTAAGATGGTTGTCCACCAAAGTGCTGTGGACTGTTTAATAGTCAAAGCCCAGGAGTTGAGGAGCAAATTAAAATTGCCAGATAAACTTTAGCATGTTGGCCTTAATGTCCATCTTGTTCTCTACGGAGGTAAGACATCTCTAACAGTGGCTCAACTTCAGTTGAGTAGATGCATGTACATGCAGGAAGGGTCAGTGTAACTGGTTGGACACACTCACATACTAGCAAGTCATATCCACTTTTACAGATTGATCCACATGCTAGGTACTACTAGCAGTATTGAAAAAAGCACACTTTAGCCTCATTCACACCACTATTTTGGTTAATATTTTTCACCAGTCTCTGTGTGAAAATCAGGAGTGTAACTTGCATAGAAAACTAATTGCAAAATTGACACCTGTTCTGTATCACTCCATGTTTTGGCAAAGAAATAATGTTTGAAGGAAGCCTAAGTCTGTAAAACAGACCCGTGCATGCTGTGGCTGTGCCCACACTAACATCACACGCTTTTAAATGGTGCCTAGATCTAAGCCAGTCTTGAATATGCAAACATGCCCTTGTCCCATCTGCCAAAAAACACAATCCCCAGTGGCGTCTTATGGGCCCCAATGCAAAACTTTAAAGGGGTGGGCACATGTTGATCAGATGTAATGACCCCTGACCTGGCGATGTATCTTTACAACTCATAATTTTATTTTAATATAACCCTCCACTTCCATGGCAAGCAGTAGCCTCCTCCTGCAGCCCATGATGGTGGTATCATATGATGTCAGCTGCTGTTCCCTGACTGGCTGAGTATAATTATTGGGGTGCAGGGAGCCAGTGACTCTTTACCACAATATACATCTTGGCATCAATGGCCTCCCTGACTCCACACACCCGGTCGCACCTTCTGTGGCTGCAATTGATGACCCCACTTAATTACATTTTGCCACTCAAATGGGGTCTATATGAGATTTAGAAGAAGCAGGAAAAGTTATAAATTCTGAACTTGCTAATTGTATAGTTGGACTTGTGGTTCTCAAATGGCCATGACAACAATTTTCCCCTGCCCTTAAACATCTGACCCTTGCAGCCCTACTAATCACAAGAACAGAGGGGCTGTTGCTCCACCATGTGACTGGCCTGGTATGCATGCATACTTAGCGTGAACTAGGCTATGGGACTACTGGAGAGCAGCGACTTCCACAATCCCTTGACGTGTTTAGCATGTCACTCTCTGCAAGGAGAAACATTACTTCTTAGATATTGGTCTGACGCCCCTCACCCAGCCAAACCAGAACTCACACTTTGCACTGATGAGGGGCAGTACCCTGAAACACTGTCTGCAAATTGAATTTCTGGTCTTAGGATAAAAACCAAGTCATGTGACAAGGCTCGTTAAAGGGTCAATATTGACTTTTAGGATTTACTCCCTATGGGTGGCACTAGAGTTCTAGTGCTCTTTGGCTGCGTGCCCACTGTGTTTCAAGCGTTTTGCCGCAGAATTTCCACAGCGAAAACTCTTGGTAATACGTGCCCCATGGTCCCCAATGATCCGCATATGCTGTGCAAATTTCCGCTGTGGATTATCATTGCAGAAAAATCCGCAGCATGTCCATTATTTTTGTGGAAACTCGGCGTAATTGCTGCCATTGACTTGCATTGAGTCACTTAACATCCGCATGACCACATGCAGATATTAAGCGATTCAATGTGCGGATGGTACCCGGGTCTGGACAGGAGGAGACTCTAATCCAGACCTGGGTACCATGGTACCTGTTAAAAAAAAGTTCTTAAATATACATTATAATCACCTTCTGATGGCCAGCAGTCTTCTCTCCGGTGCATCGTGGCTCGCGCTGGTGTAAAAGGACCTTCCATGATGTAATTTAGTCATGTGACAGGTCACTATACCGCAGAAGTCGGCAGTTGCGTGACCTGTCACATGACTTAATGCCGTCATGGAAGGTCCTTTTATACCACTGCGAGCCAACCAAGACACCAGACGCACCGGAGAGAAGACGGTGGGGTCTTCATGAGAAGGTGAGTATAAATTATTTTTTTTTTCCCACTATTAACTTGCTCACACTATATAAAATCATGCCGGTTGCATGGATTTATATAGTGTGACCAAGTTGTCAAGCACTTTTCCAAATGATGCTAAAATCGCTAGGGAAAGCGCTTGATAGCCTGCATACAAAAACACTTGACAAACGCTTCTACCATGCATGTGTTTTTCCAGCCAGGGAGATGCAGAAAAAATCAGCATCATTTCTGCATCGTGGGCACTTATGCAGATTCTCTCTTCAGAGAGGAAGGCTAGTTCCCAGAGGCGCATTGCAGCTCAGTCTCCTCACCTTGACGTGCTTAACACGTGTCACTCGCCGCAAGGAAAAACTTTACTTAGATTGAGCAATCCCATAACTTGAATGGAGTAGCAGTATGTATGTTTGACTACTAGTGATGAGCGAGCACTAAAATGCTCAGGTCCAGCACATTAGAATTCTCGGGTGCTCGACCCGAGCAACGAGCCCAATGTAAGTCTATGGGAAACTGGAGACGCCCCCATTACTAACCCCATAGTGAAAGTATGTTTTATTTCTGTTTTATTTTTTTTTTAAAACGCCCAGAGTAAAGTCCTTTAAAGGAATGTGTCTTATTTCAATTAATGTTCTAAATTAAACCCTACTTGCTGTATTGCCCATTCCAGCTGAAGCCAACTATCTCATGCAATAAAAATAAAATAATAAACCAACCTCCTCAGTGTCTGGCTGTGATGGCATCCAGATGAGCCGAGTTCATGTCCAATGAACTCAGCTCACCTCATGCACGTCACTGACAGCGTGGGAGAATTCTCCTGCTCAAGCGGTGCTGGCAAATGATGTCACCGCTTGAGCAGGAGAATTCTCCCATGCTGGGATGGCATTGAGATGGCAGGCTGGATGGTAGCAAAACACTGCCATCCAGCTTGTCATCTTTCAGAGACACTGCAGAGCACAAGCATGCCTGCGCTCTGCAGTGTCTCTGAAGGATGACAAGCTGGATGGCAGCGCTCAGCTGCGATCCAGCCTGTCATCTCAATGCCATCCCAGCGTGGGAGAACTCTCCTGCTCAAGCGGTGAGCGCAGGAGAATTCTCCCACGCTGTCAAGGACGTGCATGAGGTGAGTCGAGTTCATTGGACATGAACTCAGCTCATCTGGATGCCATCAGTCAGACCCTGAGGAGCTGCTCAGTGTCTGCAGCATGGCAAGCTGGATGGCAGCGTTCTGCTGCGATCCAGCCTGTCATGTCAATGTAGCAGAGCTGAAGCTGTCCTGGGAACCATGGTAAGGATGAGGTTAGTTTATTATTTTACTTTTATTGCAGGAGATCACTGGCTTCAGCTGGAATGGGCAATACGAAAAGTACAGTTTAATTTAGAACATTAAAGTATTGTGTCTTTATTTCAACTAAAGGACTTTAGTCTGGGTGTTTTTGTTTTTTTTTTTTTTTACCTTTTCACTATGGGGTTAGTAATGGGGGTGTCATATAGACGCCTCTCCATTACTAACCTGGGCTTGATGCCAGCTGGCATTAACCCCAGCCCTATTACCCCACTCCAACCGCTACAGGGCCGTGGGAAGAGCGAGGCTAAGTGCCAGAATTGGAGCATCCTATGGATGCGCCATGTCTGGGACGGCTGACGGCTGGTTTCTAGCCTGGGAAGTGGCCAATATTCATGGCACCCTTCCTGGGCTATGAATATCAGCCCCCAGCTGTCTGCCTAGCCTTTGCTAGCTATTAAAATAGGGGGGGCCCCCTTTTATTTATTTTTTTTTTTGTGGTCCCCCATTTTAATAGCTAGTAAGGGCTAGGTATTCAGCTGGGGCCTGATAATAGTAGCTTGGGAAGCTCCGTGGGTATTACCCTCCTTCCCAGGCTTCAAACATCTCCCCAGCCGTCTGCTTAACCTCCGCTAGAGACTAAAATTATGGGGAACCCCATGCCTCTTTTTTTTTTTTAATAAATCATTTATTTTAACACTAAATGACAAGTACAGTGACCAACACTGTCACTGTACTTAGAAACATGTCAGTCACATAGATTAGATAGATATTATGTGTGATGCTCTATTCTTTCTGTTCTAAATTGTCAGGTACCGGTGTATGCCGCTGAATTGCTGGCGTTTCATGTTTCACTGTGAACACTGTTCCCATCAATTTGGGCAATCACTGTAATGCCACAACCACCATGGCTGTGGCATTACAGTGAGTGGCAGACAATCCCTGCATGATTGGTGCTCTAAATAGCACCAGACATGTAGGACGGGGACCCAAGCTCCCGCCAGAGCATCTCGCAAGTACTCGGCGAGCTCCGAGCAACTCGAGTACTGAGATGCTCGGGCAAGTACTGAGCAGTGGCGCGCATGCTCGCTCATCACTATTGCCTATGTGGCGCCCCTGAGGGTTCGGTCGCCACAGAGGTATTGCATCTCACCCAGAGGTGTGGTATCTCACTCTCAGGTAAGGAAGGAGTATGGCTCAGGACCCTAACACTACATCCACTGCACCACATTTCCGGGCGACAGGGCGATAATGCTCCTACAGTAGAGCACAAGTGTCCCTGATCCCTGGCTGGAGTGGGGAGGAACAACCTAGAGAGGGGAAACTATGTAGTGGGTGGGTGGAGGACGTAGATCCTGGGAGCACTGGAGTAGGAGGTATAAGAGAGAGGAACCATCTTAGATCAGTGTGTTACAGTCAGACAATCTGAGAAGTGACAGGAGCAGAGGCTCTGCTCCACAGGCGGGCCTAGTCAGGAGGCCTGAGCCTGGAAGGAGAAGAGAGGACAGGGAGCAGGAAGGCTCCAGGAACCGAAGGGACTCAAGGGGTATGGGCCGTGCAGCAAGCCACCCGTAAACCCGCCGCTACTGGAAGAGTAGGGGGAGGGGTCCCCCAACCAGCAGAAACTACAGGGCTCAACTGGGAACCGGAGGCTGCAGGACTTTAGGTACAGTAGGCCGTCCACACCAGCCACTAGGAAAGTAGCCACATAGGACTCAGGGGACGGAACATACGTCGCCCTTAAGGCCCGAGGACACTGGACAGAAGTGCCGCTAGGTGTGAGGTACAAGGAAAGGAGGCCAGAGAAAGGACACACAGAAGGGGGTCCTGATAAATACTCTGGAGATACCTGAGGGTCGGCTGAACCCCTCACTGCGTGAACACAGGACGCCGTGGGCCTTGCAGTGGTGCCTGTAACTGGAACTACTATAATCGTGAGTAAGGACCCTGGGACTGCACTATCTGACTCCGTGTTATTACGGACTACCTGCACCATAACCACCATCATCTACACACGCTGCCCTGGAGCTACACTCTTCCGGTGGGGAGCTACATCACCTTGCGGCACACACCATCAGCTTCAGTTGACTGCTCTGCAGCGGCGGTTCCCACTAACCGCATTCCACAAGTGCCGTAGTCGGACTATATATAACAGACACACAGACTACCCTTGGTTTGACCGCCCTGGGTCATGGACTGGGTCACCGCCACGGTGACTACAACCCCCAGCGTCTACAGGCCCGGCTCTGGGTACCCCCATGGCCCAGGGGGCGCGTCAACTTTGGCGTAGTTGGCAGGATTTCGTGCCCGTTGCCACCGGGTACTGTGCGCCTTTACAGACTGTGTCGCATACCGTGGTGAAGATTTCCCGCCATCTGATGCCGTTTTCCCACCATTGTCCGCCATTTTCGGGTCGCCGCGTGGGAAGAAGAGGGGCGTGATCGCTGAAAATGCATGAAGTCCAAAGCCCCTCCCCACGCACTGACGCAGCGCCAGGTCCTGGAAGGAGCCCCAGCGAGCGCTGACGTCAGACGCGTGCGACGCCAGGTCCTAAAAGGAGACCATCGCCTGCGGAACTGCGGCCTATGGAAGCAAAGTCAAAGAAGGTAGGCCACGGTTCACTAGGGGGGAAGAAGACGCCCAATATGGAGGGAACTTCAGGCGTGGCCGCTGCCACGGTAATGCCGTTATCAATGCCATACATACCGGGGGCGGCTCTTCAAGTGATCGGCGGCGCCCAGGCCCTGGCGGAGCTGCTCATGGATCGGGAGGTGATAGGCCGAGCTGAAGCGGTCGCGGGAGCGGGTGGGAGTGATGTCCCTGTCTCGGACGCAGCTGGCGCTGCACCGTCCCTGGTCCCCCTGCCGGAACCGCTTATCCCGGGCGCTCACACCCCAGACCTGTACCCTGGTGATCACGTCATCTACACCAGGCACCGAGGCGAGAGGGGCTGGTATGCTCTCAATGTCCACCGGGTGGAGACAACACCCTACCGTGCTGAAGACCTGGCTGGGTCAGCCTGCGGTGGACCAGAGCCTCCCCGAAAGGGAGCACCCTTACTGAAGCACAGTAAGTGGGACTGAACTGTTATTGTAAATAGTTACCCGTCAGGGTATGCAGGGACACTGCCAGTTAACTCTTGTGATGTTACCCGTAACGGGTCCAAAGACTGACCGGCTGAGGACTGGGAACAGCCACCTTTTGTAAATAGTTGCACCTCTTAAAGTGCCCCTTATTGGTTTTATAAGAAAAATTACAACGAGTAACCTCAGAACAAAAACCCGTTGGAGGTGGCCGAAGACGAGTTCCAGCTTCTGGATCGTCTAAGCCCTGCAGCCACCCCAGGGCCTTCGTTGAGGGTTTGGGACGGGTCCCTCATGTTCGTGTTTGCAAGTTTGCACTTTACAGGAAAAATGGACACCTGGTTGCAAATAATACTGTAACCTTTTTAAAAAGTGTTTATGAAGGAGAATGTTTTATATACACCAATGTGCTTATACTAGAGAAAAGTTTTATGATGTTTTATATGTGAAGGGAAGTGTTATTAAAAGTGCACTTATAATGTTTTGCAGCAACGTTAAAGAGGTATGCCTCCCATAAAGGGAAGAAGAATTGCTTATGATCTTGTATGCGGACATGTCCTAAAATTTTGCATGTCTTTAAAATTGTTTTTACTCTGTTCCAGCCCGCGGACGTGCTGTGTTTTACCAGGGGGGTGTGTGGCGCCCCTGAGGGTTCGATCGCCACAGAGGTATTGCATCTCAACCAGAGGTGTGGTATCTCACTCTCAGGTAAGGAAGGAGTATGGCTCAGGACCCTAACACTACATCCACTGCACCACATTTCCGGGGGACAGGGCGATAATGCTCCTACAGTAGAGCACAAGTGTCCCTGATCCCTGGCTGGAGTGGGGAGGAACAACCTAGAGAGGGGGAACTATGTAGTGGGTGGGTGGAGGACGTAGATCTTGGGAGCACTGGAGTAGGAGGTATAAGAGGGAGGAACCATCTTAGATCAGTGTTGAGTTCCAGTCAGACAGTCTGAGGAGAAGTGACAGGAGGAGAGGCTCTGCATGAGCTCTGCTCCACAGGCGGGCCTAGTCAGGAGGCCTGAGCCTGGAAGGAGAAGAGAGGACAGGGAGCAGGAAGGCTCCAGGAACCGAAGGGACCCTAGGGGTACGGGCCGTGCAGCAAGCCACCCGTATGCCTGTCGCTACTAGAAGAGTAGGGGGGTCAGGCCAGAGAAGGGGAACCGGGTCCCCCAACCAGCAGAGATTACAGTGCTCAACTGGGAACCGGAGGCTGCAGGACTTTAGGTACAGCAGGCCGTCCACACCAGCCACTAGGAAAGTAGCCACATAGGACCCAGGGGACGGAACATACGTCGCCCGCTAAGGCCCGAGGATACCGGACAGAAGTACCGCTAGATGTGAGGTACAAGGAAAGGAGGCCAGAGAAAGGACACACAGAAGGGGGTCTTGCTAAATACTCTGGAGATACCTGAGGGTCGGCTGAACCCCTCACTGCGTGAACACAGGACGCCGTGGGCCTTGCACTGGCGCCTGTAACTGGAACTGCTATAATCGTGAGTAAAGACCCTGGGACTGCACTATCTGACTCCGTCTTATTACTGACTACCTGCACCATAACCACCATCATCTACACACGCTGCCCTGAAGCTACACTCTTCCTGTGGGGAGTTACATCACCTTGCTGCACACACCATCAGCTTCAGTGGACTGCTCCGCAGCGGCGGTTCCCACTAACCGCATTCCACAGGTGGCGTAGTCGGACTATATATAACAGACACACACAGACTACCCTTGGTTTGACCGCCCTGGGTCACGGACCGGGTCACCGCCACGATGACTACACCCCCCAGCGTCTACAGGCCCGGCTCCGGGTACCCCCACGGCCCAGGGGGCGCGTCACCTACCACTCTAGTCAAATGGGGACATGAAACCCCTGTTCTCATGAGTGGTCCGACTTTAGCGTCTGCTCACTATCACCAGGATAGATATGGCTCTCATCAAGGGGGTAGAGTAATCTTATAGGCTAAGCTTTCAGGAGGGAAAAAATTGGTAGTTACACAGCCTTGTGCATCACAAATCTTGCCATTTAATGGCTGCTGTCGGTGACTAACAATCACTGCCATTTAAATGGCATGATCTCTGGGTTGCTGCTGTTACAGGAAGGTGCCAGCTGCTGGACACAGCTTGTTCCATGCAAAGGGGCACACAGACTATGAGTGATTCAAAGCTCCAATCTGTAATCAAAATCAAACGCCTTTTAATTTTGTGGGTTTTTTTTTTATTTTTTTTATTTTTATTTTTTTTTTTAAATCCATAACATACCACTAATATCAGCTGCCTCTAGTCTATAGGGTCATTATGCTGTTTATGTGGGGAAATTTTATTTGGAAGGGCGTGGTGGTGGTCAATTTTCGGTTTAATATGGTGTGTCCAGAAGAGTTTTATGTTGAATTTCTGAGACTATGGTTATAATTAATTCTATGTAGTTGAACAATCAGTAGTAAGCTGTTAATACAACCTATACGATGTTTACATTTTGTATCTAATCTCTCTGCTATGCTCCAAAAGATACTGTATAAATATGTATTGCCATCTAAAAATAAAAAACCCGGAGAATCTTGTCATACTCTTAACTGGTCTGTAACCTCATTCCCTCTGATGGCATTCATCTGTGACATGAGGCTGCTCCCCCACCCCCCAAATCCCCATTGTTGCTGTGACAGGGGTATCATACTGTGTGGTGGACGCTGTTTTTGGCATCATACGCTTTTCATGGCCAAGGAGTATCTTGATGAACGAGACCACTAAGGGCGGGGGGCCCATAATGAGAAAACTACTGTGTAAGTGCATACATGGCCCTTTCTGTCTTTAAAGGGAACCTGTCATGATTCATGGTGCTCAAACCACGGGCTTCCTGAATCAGATCCTGCCTGCTTGACTAATTGACCCAATACCCTGCCGCTAAAACGTGATCATACATTTGTCAAGTATAGTCATCCTACCAGCCTCCGTTTTCTTCCTGCTGCCTTCTCTGTGGACACAGGTGTTTTGGTCCTCCTCCATCTAAGATGGCCACCAAAATGGCATAGGGAGTTGAGGTCTATATGAGCCATGCCTCTCCTGCCTTTACTGTGCTGTGGAGGTGTAGTTCAGACCATTGACCTCCCGATAGTTCAGAAGCCATCTTAAATGGAGGAGGCGGTAAAAAGCCAATATCAGAAGAGATGGCAGCGGGAGGCAAATGGAGAGTATCCGGTAGGATCAATATAAATGGCAAATGTAAAATCACTTTAAAGTGACCCTCCACTCTGGCACTGAAAAGTGAAACTTTTGTTTCAGAACTTGCGCCATCTAGCACCTTCTCCTCACGTCTCCAATTTCTGTAATGGGAACATGTGTCTTCACTGCATACATATTTTACCTACTAAAAGGAATCTGTCAGCAGGTTTTCACAATCCAAACTATATGTGCATGTAGCTCTTTCAAAGACCATTTCCTCAATAAATTACATGGACACTACGTTCTTCCGTTACTGAGAAATCAGAGTTTGATATATGCAAATAGCCATTGTAAACCTGAAGCCTCAGTCACTCCAGCTCTATTCCCCAGCCAGCGTCTCCTCATGCTTGATTGATGAATCTTTTGCCAGAAATAAAGATGACCACGGCACTACGGTAAAATGGTGCACAGGTAGGATCCAATCCCCGTCAATGATACGTAAGAAAACTTGGCACTCAAAGTAGATGACCTTAAATAAATGATTTAATATGCAATCCAACAATAAAAGTTCACAAATGTTTCGGTTTACATTAGACCTTCCTCAGTGTAAAGATTGCGTTTTATCCACTGGGTCAATAGGAAGCGCTGAACGTGGTGTCCACTGATCATTCAAACAGACGCTTTGCCAGGAATGATACAGCATAGAAGCTGCCAGTCAGCGGGCCCCTGAACTACGCTGAGCTCACTGAGCAGTGTCATTTCAATCAGTGAGCTCAGCACAGTTCAGTGGCCCGCTCGCTGCAGTGAGTCATTCTCCTCTGCCCATCAGTGTGTGCGGTCACATCAAGCCACCGCAGACACTGATGCAGAATTGTCGGTCAGATGGACTACAGCATGGGACAGTTTATTGACAGGTAAATGTAACTGGTTTTTATTTTATTCTTATTTTTACACTTGCTGGACACAGCAGGAGCTGAATACAACTGTCAACATTTGTCCTCTGCTGGCGCTGAAAGCAGCGCAAGCAGGGGACAATGATAACAGATGCCTTCAGCACCCGGTGCCTGGGAACAGAGCTAAATGTATCGCTGATTCCCAGGCGCCGGTACGTGTGATCCCGATGCGGTACGGACGCACTAACATCTCCGGTACTGTTTTTTCCAGTACCAGAAATATCAGGATGTGTGAAACAGCCCTAACATGTAAAGGTATAGCTGAACTTGTCTTTGGAAGAGCCACATGCACATAGATTCAATTTAATGATCAGTCCAGTAGAAGAAAGAAACAGATGTCACTAATAAGATATATTACGAAGTTTCCTTTTTTCATTTGATCTATTAATTTATTAAATTAAAAATTAAACTGATGGTTACTGTTTAACTGGTGCCAGTTGAAAGATTCCTTACATGTAGTAAAATATAACATTTTAGCCGGGATCATGTTTGAATGGTGGTTGTGATTTCATTTTACGTGTGTGTGTGTATAGAAATATATTACTGTGTGTGTAATATACAGGTGCATCTCACAAAATTACAATATCATCAAAAAGATAATTTATTTCAGTTCTTCAATGCGAAAAGTGAAACGCCTATATTATAGTCATTACACACAGAGATCTATTATCTATAAGCAATAATCATCAACATTAACAGAAATAAACACTTGAAATAGATCACTTTGTTTGTAATGACTCTATATAATGAGTTTGACTTTTTGTATTGAAGAACTGAAATAAATTAACTTTTTTCCTTCCCCCACGACGGCACCACAGAGAGGAAATCACCCTCCCTTCTTCCTGCCCCAATCCTAGAAACAAAAAAGAGAGACTTGCATACTCTAGACGTCAGAAGGTGCCTAATCCGTTACCTAGAGGCGACACGAGTGTAGGGAGGATAGTTCTCTTTTTGTTTGCTTTCAGGGTCATTGTAAAGGGCAAAAAGCTTCTAAGGGCACGCTGGCCAGATGGATAAGGGATGCCATCACAGTATCTTACTCCTCACGCAGGGAAGCTGCCCCTGAGAAACTGAAGGCCCACTCAACAAGAGCAGTGGCTGCCTCCTGGGCGGAGAAGGCCGGTTCCACAATAGAGCAGATATGTAGAACGGCAACCTGGTCTTCCCCCTCTATCTTCTTCAATCACTACCGGCTAGACTTAACCTCTTCTTCAGACCTTACTTTTGGGAGAAGGGTTCTGGAAGCTGTGGTCCCCCCCTTAATAAGTCACTTCTCTGTAATTCTCTCCGTGGTGCCATCATGGGGGAAGGAGAAAGACGTAGTTACTATTGATGAGCGAGCACTGCTCAGTACTTGCCCGAGCATCTCAGTACTCGAGATGCTCGGAGCTCGCCGAGTACTTGCGCGATGCTCGGCGGGAGCTCGGGTCCCCGTCCTGCATGTTTAGCACTATTTAGAGAACCAATCATGCAGGGATTGTCTGCCACTCACTGTAATGTCACAGCCATGGTGGCTGTGGCATTACAGTGATTGCTCAAATCGATGGGAACAGTGCTCACAGTGAAACATGAAAAGCCGGCAATTCATCAGCGGCATACACCGGTACCCGACAATTTAGAACAGAAAGAATAGACCATCACACATAGATTAGATAGATAGAAACATGTCAGTCTCATTTAATAAGTACAGTGATAGTGTTGGTTACTGTACTTGTCATTTAGTGTTAAAATAAAGGATTTATTAAAAAAAAAAATTGGCGTGGGGTTCCCCGTAATTTTAGTCTCTAGCGGAGGTTAAGCAGATGGCTGGGGCAGATGTTTGAAGCCTGGGAAGGGGGTGATACCCACGGAGCTTCCCAGGCTACTAATATCAGCCCCCAGCTGAATACCTAACCTTTACTAGCTATTAAAATGGGGGACCCATCCTTCAGAGACACTGCGGATCGCAGGCAGTGTCTCTGAAGGATGACAAGCTGGATGGCAGCGTTCTGCTACCATCCAGCCTGCCATCTCAATGCCATCCCAGCGTGGGAGAATTCTCCTGCTCAAGCGGTGACATCATTTGCCAGCACCGCTTGAGCAGGAGAATTCTCCCACGCTGTCAGTGACGTGCATGAGGTGAGCTGAGTTCATTTGACATGAACTCGGCTCATCTGGATGCCGTCACAGCCAGACACTGAGGAGCTTCACTGAGGAGCTTCTCAGTGTCTGCGGCATGGCAAGCTGGATGGCAGCATTCTGCTGCGATCCAGCCTGTCATGTCAATGTAGCAGAGCTCAAGCTGTCCTGGGAACCATGGAAAAGTAAGGATGAGGTTGGTTTATTATTTTACTTTTATTGCAGGAGGTCGTTGGCTTCAGCTGGAATGGGCGATAGGATAAGTACAGTTTAATTTAGAACATTAAAGAATTGTGTCTTTATTTCAATTAAAGGACTTTATTCTGGGTGTTTGTGTTTATTCTCTTTACTTTCACTATGGGGTTAGTAATGGGGGTGTCTTATAGACGCCTCTCTATTACTAACCTGGGCTTGATGTCAGCTGGCATTATAAGCTGACATCAACCCCAGCCCTATTACCCCACTGCCACCGCTACAGGGCAGTGGGAAGAGCGAGGCTAAGTGCCAGAATTGGCGCATCCTATGGATGCGCTATTTTTGGGGCGGCTGAAGGCTGGTGTTTCTCGCCTGGGAGGGGGCCAATATTCATGGCACCCTTCCTGGGCTATTAATATCAGCCCCCAGCTGTCTGCCTAGCCTTTGCTAGCTATTAAAATAGGGGGGACCCCATGTCATTTTTTGGGGGGTCCCCCATTTTAATAGCTAGTAAAGGCTAGGTATTCAGCTGGGGGCTGATATTAGTAGCCTGGGAAGCTCTGTGGGTATTACCCCCTTCCCAGGCTTCAAACATCTGCCCCAGCCGTCTGCTTAACCTCCGCTAGAGACTAAAATTACGGGGAACCACACGCCAATTTTTTTTTTTAATAAATCCTTTATTTTAACCCTAAATGACAAGTACAGTAACAAACACTGTCACTGTACTTATTATATATGTGACTGACATGTTTCTATCTATCTAATCTATGTGTAATGCTCTATTCTTTCTGTTCTAAATTGTCGGGTACTGGTCTATGCCGCTGATGAATTGCCGGCTGGCTTTTTTAAAGAGACGGGTGCATGAAAATCAGAGGGCACTAGTGTGTTCCAAGTGCCCTGCTATGTTTTTCATGCACCCTCCTATATACCCTGCCTGCCTGTCTGCCTATATATTCTGCCTGCCTGACGTTTAATTGAGCACTGTTCCCATCAATTTGGGCAATTTTTGACCTTCTGCAGACCGCCGGGGGGGGCGCCATAAAAATGCTCGAGTTTCCCATAGACTTACATTGGGCTCGTTGCTCGGGTCGAGCACCCGAGTATTCCAATGTGCTGGACCCGAGCTTCGAGCACCCGAGCATTTTAGTGCTCGCTCATCACTAGTAGTTACTTACCGGTAACGGAATTTCTCAGAGCCCATGACTGCACCCGAACATTCCCTCCCTTCACATGTGGGTGCACACACTTGTTAGCAGCTTGTTTGTAGCCACATGGTGTTTCTGATAAGTTCTTAAAATGTTAAATTTTGCGTTCCTAACCTGGTGGTCCTCTCATGCTCTGTAAACAACTGATGCGGGAGAGAGGTACCGCCCTTTTATCTGTAGGTTTCCTGTCCTTGAAGGGCGGATCCCCTCTCTCCGTGGTGCCGTCATGGGCTCTGAGAAATCCCGTTACCAGTAAGTAACTACGTCTTTTGATGATCTTCTAATTTTGTGAGATGCGCCTGTATGTGTGTGTGTGTGTATATATATAATGTGCACAGATAGATCTATCTTTATAGTTATTCTTTTTCTTATTTTTTAGAGTTCACTTTAGGCTATATTCAGAGCGTTGCATATTACATGAGTTTCTATAAAGTCAGCTAGCGAAGCAGAGGAGAAGAAATTAATTTAAGCGTTGTTCTAATAATGGAGTGCATGGCCTATTCTTTTACAAGACTGAGCTCTGGGACGCGATTATGATTTGCCCTAAGGCAGATTGTATAAAGTTTGTTACTGGCATCCCACCCACACTGGTGCACATGAATTCCCTATTGCAGCTGGAGGCCCCTGGTTAAGAAGCTTCCAGATCTGCATAGTAAGGTGATATTGAAAGACCGGAGCCAGGATAGGTGTTCTACAACTCTGATTTACCTGGTGTAATAATAATGATTAAATATTTGTTCATTAACAGTATGTAATAATACTGGAATTAATAATTTTATATAGTGCCAAGATATTCCGCAGCACTTTACAATTAAGCGGGGACATGTACAAACAAAGAATTTACAAAGTAACACACAGTTCAACAGTTACAGGACAATCTATAAGGAAATAAGGGGGACACAATATGTAGAAAGTGCTTGTCATGTATGGTCCAGCCATCGTTATAATAAACTAGATGGTGGCCCGATTCTAACGCATCGGGTATTCTAGAATAGGTATGCGGCTGACCGGGCGCAAGCAGCAGAGCGGTGTTTACATTTGGCGCCAAAATCGCTGATTGGTCGAGGCCGGCAACCGCGACCAATCAGCAAAGCGGTGTTAAAATTTGGCGCCTATATCGCAGATTGGTCACGGCCGGCGGTCGCGACTAATCAGCAGAGCGGGGTTTAAATTTGGCGGCAATAATGCTGATTGGTCGCGGCCAATCAGCACAGCGGTGTTTAAATGTGGAGCCAAGATCGGTGATTGGTTGCGGCCGACATTTAAATGTGGCGCCCAAATCGGTGATTGGTCGCGGGCAGAGTCCGCGACTAATCAGCACAGCGGTGTTTAACTTTTGAGGTAAGATCAGTGATTGGTCGGGTCCGAAGACCGCGACCAATCATCGAATCGTCTTGGTGAGGACCGGGAAGCGGCGCTGCCTGTGCGGGTACTTCCGCTGCGAGAACCCGGGACATGAGCGGGCGCTCGCAGCAGAAGTATCCCGACCCGCAGCGCCGCTCCCCGGTCCTCCCTTCCGCATGGAGGTCAGCGACGCCGGCGGTCCTTCCGCTGCTACCGGCCAGGAGATGAGCGCCTCGCGCTGCTCATCTCCCGGCTGCATCTCCATCCCGCAGATGGGTCCAGCGGTCGAGGTCCTTCTGCTGTTACCGGCCGGGAGATGAGCGCTAACGGCCGCCATCTTTTTTCAGAAATCCCGCGGCGCTGATTGGCCGCTGCCGGACCAATGAGCGACGCGGAATTTCCAGGACAGACAGACAGAAAGACAGACAGACAGACAGACGGGATAAGACGATTATATATATAGATAGGGCATGTCAAATAAGCTGCATGATCCTGTCACCAGCCAGTACCTGTCTAAGTACAGTTACCAAGTGCTATTGGGTGCATGGAGGATGTGGGTCAGATGACGAGGAGAGACCAGATTCTGAGAAAAATTTAGGCCAAGTTCACACGTTCATTATTTGGTCAGCATTTTACATCAGTATTTGTAACCCCCTACAACTAGAATGCACAGCACACAGTAATGAAGATCAAATAAACTTTATTAAATAAAAAGGACAAGATAAAGAAAAATGAATAAAAATACAGAATCCGACAGGTGATATAATACGGGATACAGTGCCAAAACAAATAAATAGATAGGTAAATGTACAAAATCCTGGGAAATGGACTAAATAATATGAGTAACAAATAATACTCAAAATTAAATAAACCCAAGAGAAATGAAAAAAACACCAATCTAATAAATGGTAGGTATAAGCGAATATTATCACAGTAGAAAAAATCTCTCAACAGCTCAAAAAGTAGATAGGTGGATAAAACACTTATCAAAATGTACATATATCACAAAATTGTAAAATTTGTATATAAATATATATTTGTGATTATTCCCATAATAATGGAATAAAGTGACAGTGCTAATAATAGTGAAAATATGCAGCGATAAGTGCAAAAAAGATAGTTCAACATTTGAAGTGTAATATCCACAGATCAAGCAGACAATTGTTCATATAATATAGAGGGGAGCAGATATAGAGAGCAGTAGAGTGAACATGCTTACCACCAGTATATAGGCACTGAGCCCCGCATATCCCGACGCGCGTTTCGCCTTGCTGGCTTTAACGAGGGATAGTAAGACTATGGGTACATGGTCCTTTAATAAAATCCATTGGCCAATGGAATGCGATAGGTAATTATGGACCCCCGCGACAGGTGATCGTGCGGGGCCTTCCACAAGTCACAGCGCCACCTCCGCAACATGTGACGCGACCCAGAGGTCGCGGCACAAGAGCGGACATGACGTCTGGATGCGTTCCACCGTGGGACGCACGGCGCCATCCCCCCCTCATGCGGCGCAACCAAAGGTCGCGACACAGAAGCGGAAATGATGTCAAGGTGCGCTCCACCATGGAACGCAGAGTGCGCTTCATCTTGGAACGCATGTGGAAAATAACGGGGATAATGGGGAAGTTTGTGATAGAACAGAAAAATATATATTCCTATAAGAATGATGAGGTATATAGATAATCTATTACACAAAATATATTAAAGATATTATCCAATATCAAATACTCATAATCAATATTAAATCCACAGTGATCTCCCAATCACATAGTGATAACCAAAATTAACAATAATATAGAATAGTAAATATAGACATGGAATCGGGTCCAAAAGAAGAAAAAGTGCCATAGTGCGTCCTCTGTGCAGAAAAATAATCATCCGTCCAAGTGAATAAACTCCGGCCAAAGGAATAAAGGGTAACTCGTTGGCGAAAGAACTATAGAATAAACAAAAATATATTAATTAAAATCTAATAAAAATCAAAATAAAATAGATAAAACAATAGATGAGAACTAAGACCAAGTAATAGGGACAAAAGATAGAACAAAACAAGAAATAAACAACTCAAAGAAAAGGTACAAAACTTACCGTTTCGTTGAGACCTCTTGGGGTGAGGGTGTCCAAAAGAGTGATCCATTTTACTTCCTTCTGTGCAAGAATTTTCTTCCAATTTCCGCCTCTCTGATCTACATAGACTCGATCAATGCCTCTGATTGACAGCTTCGAACTGTCACAGTTATGGTAGTATTTAAAATGGCGTGGTATTGTTTTCAGTTCCCGTGAATCAGAACTTCCTTTCGCCGCCTCAATGTCTAGCACATGTTCCCTAACACGTCTTCTGAGTTCACGTGTGGTTAAACCCACATAATATTTATTACAAGGACAATTAGCTAAATAAATAACGCCAATGGTTTTACAGGAGATAGTGTGGGTAATTTTATAATTTCTTGTCATAGATGAATCTGTGAAGAATTCCGTTTTGGCAATATTTGGACAGGCGACACAGGATCCACAGGGTTTACAGCCCCATTTCGGCTTTCCAGTATTAAAGATTGTTTTTTGATCATCTTTTTTGATATAGCTATGTACTAGTAGATCCTTAAGGTTCTGCGAACGACGATAAGTAATCGCCGGATATTTTGCAATATAATTAACAAGGACAGGATCCAAGGTAAGTATGTTCCAATATTTCTTAAGACTTGCCCACATGTCTTTATTGCCAGAGTTGTATGTGGATATGAATCTCACAATATCATTATCCTTCCTTGGCTTAGTGCTATATAGAAGTGTATTTCTTTTTGCACATCTTGCACGGCGATAGCCTCGTTGAATAGATTTATTTGAGTAGCCACGTTCATGAAAACGCATGGTCAGGTCCTGTGACTGTTTTTCAAAATCATAATCATTAGAACAAATCCTGCGCATGCATAAGAATTGGCCTATCGGTATACTATCAATGAGTTTCCTCGGATGTGAAGAATCTGCGCGCAGTAAGGAGTTAGCAGCCGTTTCTTTTCTAAAGACATCTGTTTGAATTATACCCATAGTGTCAATTTCTAATCATACATCTAGAAAATCCATATTTTTACGCCCCATCTTGTAAGTTAGTTTGATGTTCAAGGTGTTGTTGTTCAAAGATTGCATAAAGATAGATAGTTCTTCATCTGTGCCCTGCCATAAAAATAGAACATCATCTATGAAGCGATGCCAAGATAGAACTTTATCTAAATGAGGCAGAGAATCAGATGAGAAGATGTCTTTCTCCCACAGCCCCAGGAACAGGTTAGCATAGGAGGGCGCACAAGCTGCCCCCATTGCTGTGCCCCGGAGCTGTAGGAAAAAAGAGCCATCAAACAGAAAAAAATTATGTGTCAAGGCAAATGCCAAGAGATCAAGAACAAAATTGATGAATGGAACATCGTATTTAGACATTTCTAAAAAATATCTGGCTGCTCGTAGGCCATCATTGTGGTTAATCGATGTATATAGAGATTCTACATCACATACAACAATCATCGTATTGGTATCAACAGTTAATCCATCCATCTTTTTGAGAAAATCAGAGGTATCTTTAAGATAAGAAGGCAATGTCTCGACCATAGGTCTGAGAATGTGATCAATAAAACGGCAAATAGGCTCACACATATTTTCGATTCCTGACACTATAGGTCGACCTGGAGGATGGATCGGATCCTTATGGATCTTAGGTAGCAAATAAAGAACAGATACCTTCGGTGTTTTATTGAAGAGACATTCTTGTTCTTTTTCAGTGATTGTTCCAATGGTGACTGCATCTTGAAGAAGAATCTGAAGTTCATCCTGGAATTTGGAAAGGGGATTGAAGGTAAGTTTCTTGTATGTAGTGGTATCTCTTAATTGACGTTTAGCTTCATTGTTGTACATAGCAGAGGGCCAAACTACAACATTACCACCTTTATCAGATGCTTTAATTACAACATTATCCAATTGTTGTAATTCACTGAGGGCCTTCCTTTCTTCTTTGTTCAAATTATCATATGGTAATGTGGTTGGAATTTGTTTGAACTCGGCACTAACTAGTTGGACAAAAAGATCTATGTTTGGATATAAAGATAAAGGGGGAAATTTTTTTGATGTGGGAATGATATTCTTTGGTAACCTACCTGTCTGAGGAGCAAATTGTTCTTCAAATAGACTTTCCAGAGTTCTCACCGCCTCTTGTTCTTCTATGGTAGAGAAGACATTATCAATGGGTTTATGAAACATCTTTTTAAATAATAATTTTCGGGCAAACAAGTGCAAGTCTTTTAAAGCTGTAAAATAGTCGAGAGGTGGAGAACAATGACCTTACTAAAATATCTGATATTAAACGGGACTTGAAACATCATCTCCACCAAAAAATCAAAGTTTGGTGGAACAAAACTACCTTAGAAAACTATGTGAAGGAGAAATTGATTCCCCGGGGTTTGAGAGTGCAGGTATTCCCTTCCTATGGCCGCGATGATGATGAGTTCACTAAACAATGGAGGATCACCTGTGACGAATGTTCTGAAAAGTTTCTCCTTCTCATCATCAAGAAGAATGCTAATACTCTCTTATCATTAGATAAAGAGATTCTTAAATTACAAGATGATCTAAAACTATTAGCGACCACTATAGAACTAGATGACTTTAACAAGGATATGGACGACAGTTTTACCACATGGGAAAAACATATTCAAAATACGAAGTTGACAAAATTTCAACGAGATCTACAAGACTTTCGAACTGACAAGGTTTATAAGTGGTTATCTACATCACAACAAGACATACGCCACACGTCTTTTTCATCTATTACATCAACTGACACTGAAGGCATACCCGATGAACATTTGGGGAAACAAAAAACTGGACATCGACACTATAATTTTAGACGTAATGTATCAAAACACCTGGCGGATATCAATCCAGGAGGTTCAACTTCAAAGGTAATTAACCTCTCTAACATTGAGCTAACTCAAACCCAGCTAGATGTCCTCAGTAGGGGCCTTTCTTTTTCCCCTACGTCCAAGTTCGACTATTTTACAGCTTTAAAAGACTTGCACTTGTTTGCCCGAAAATTATTATTTAAAAAGAGGTTTCATAAACCCATTGATAATGTCTTCTCTACCATAGAAGAACAAGAGGCGGTGAGAACTCTGGAAAGTCTATTTGAAGAACAATTTGCTCCTCAGACAGGTAGGTTACCAAAGAATATCATTCCCACATCAAAAAAATTTCCCCCTTTATCTTTATATCCAAACATAGATCTTTTTGTCCAACTAGTTAGTGCCGAGTTCAAACAAATTCCAACCACATTACCATATGATAATTTGAACAAAGAAGAAAGGAAGGCCCTCAGTGAATTACAACAATTGGATAATGTTGTAATTAAAGCATCTGATAAAGGTGGTAATGTTGTAGTTTGGCCCTCTGCTATGTACAACAATGAAGCTAAACGTCAATTAAGAGATACCACTACATACAAGAAACTTACCTTCAATCCCCTTTCCAAATTCCAGGATGAACTTCAGATTCTTCTTCAAGATGCAGTCACCATTGGAACAATCACTGAAAAAGAACAAGAATGTCTCTTCAATAAAACACCGAAGGTATCTGTTCTTTATTTGCTACCTAAGATCCATAAGGATCCGATCCATCCTCCAGGTCGACCTATAGTGTCAGGAATCGAAAATATGTGTGAGCCTATTTGCCGTTTTATTGATCACATTCTCAGACCTATGGTCGAGACATTGCCTTCTTATCTTAAAGATACCTCTGATTTTCTCAAAAAGATGGATGGATTAACTGTTGATACCAATACGATGATTGTTGTATGTGATGTAGAATCTCTATATACATCGATTAACCACAATGATGGCCTACGAGCAGCCAGATATTTTTTAGAAATGTCTAAATACGATGTTCCATTCATCAATTTTGTTCTTGATCTCTTGGCATTTGCCTTGACACATAATTTTTTTCTGTTTGATGGCTCTTTTTTCCTACAGCTCCGGGGCACAGCAATGGGGGCAGCTTGTGCGCCCTCCTATGCTAACCTGTTCCTGGGGCTGTGGGAGAAAGACATCTTCTCATCTGATTCTCTGCCTTATTTAGATAAAGTTCTATCTTGGCATCGCTTCATAGATGATGTTCTATTTTTATGGCAGGGCACAGATGAAGAACTATCTATCTTTATGCAATCTTTGAACAACAACACCTTGAACATCAAACTAACTTACAAGATGGGGCGTAAAAATATGGATTTTCTAGATGTACGATTAGAAATTGACACTATGGGTATAATTCAAACAGATGTCTTTAGAAAAGAAACGGCTGCTAACTCCTTTCTGCGCGCAGATTCTTCACATCCGAGGAAACTCATTGATAGTATACCGATAGGCCAATTCTTATGCATGCGCAGGATTTGTTCTAATGATTATGATTTTGAAAAACAGTCACAGGACCTGACCATGCGTTTTCATGAACGTGGCTACTCAAATAAATCTATTCAACGAGGCTATCGCCGTGCAAGATGTGCAAAAAGAAATACACTTCTATATAGCACTAAGCCAAGGAAGGATAATGATATTGTGAGATTCATATCCACATACAACTCTGGCAATAAAGACATGTGGGCAAGTCTTAAGAAATATTGGAACATACTTACCTTGGATCCTGTCCTTGTTAATTATATTGCAAAATATCCGGCGATTACTTATCGTCGTTCGCAGAACGTTAAGGATCTACTAGTACATAGCTATATCAAAAAAGATGATCAAAAAACAATCTTTAATACTGGAAAGCCGAAATGGGGCTGTAAACCCTGTGGATCCTGTGTCGCCTGTCCAAATATTGCCAAAACGGAATTCTTCACAGATTCATCTATGACAAGAAATTATAAAATTACCCACACTATCTCCTGTAAAACCATTGGCGTTATTTATTTAGCTAATTGTCCTTGTAATAAATATTATGTGGGTTTAACCACACGTGAACTCAGAAGACGTGTTACGGAACATGTGCTAGACATTGAGGCGGCGAAAGGAAGTTCTGATTCACGGGAACTGAAAACAATACCACGCCATTTTAAATACTACCATAACTGTGACAGTTCGAAGCTGTCAATCAGAGGCATTGATCGAGTCTATGTAGATCAGAGAGGCGGAAATTGGAAGAAAATTCTTGCACAGAAGGAAGTAAAATGGATCACTCTTTTGGACACCCTCACCCCAAGAGGTCTCAACGAAACGGTAAGTTTTGCACCTTTTCTTTGAGTTGTTTATTTCTTGTTTTGTTCTATCTTTTGTCCCTATTACTTGGTCTTAGTTCTCATCTATTGTTTTATCTATTTTATTTTGATTTTATTAGATTTTAATTAATATATTTTTGTTTATTCTATAGTTCTTTCGCCAACGAGTTACCCTTTATTCCTTTGGCCGGAGTTTATTCACTTGGACGGATGATTATTTTTCTGCACAGAGGACGCACTATGGCACTTTTTCTTCTTTTGGACCCGATTCCATGTCTATATTTACTATTCTATATTATTGTTAATTTTGGTTATCACTATGTGATTGGGAGATCACTGTGGATTTAATATTGATTATGAGTATTTGATATTGGATAATATCTTTAATATATTTTGTGTAATAGATTATCTATATACCTCATCATTCTTATAGGAATATATATTTTTCTGTTCTATCACATCCTTCCCCATTATCCCCGTTATTTTCCACATGCGTTCCAAGATGAAGCGCACTCTGCGTTCCATGGTGGAGCGCACCTTGACGTCATTTCCGCTTCTGTGTCGCGACCTTTGGTTGCGCCGCATGAGGGGGGGATGGCGCCGTGCGTCCCACGGTGGAACGCATCCAGACGTCATGTCCGCTCTTGTGCCGCGACCTCTGGGTCGCGTCACATGTTGCGGAGGTGGCGCTGTGACTTGTGGACGGCCCCGCACGATCACCTGTCGCGGGGGTCCATAATTACCTATCGCATTCCATTGGCCAATGGATTTTATTAAAGGACCATGTACCCATAGTCTTACTATCCCTCGTTAAAGCCAGCAAGGCGAAACACGCGTCGGGATATGCGGGGCTCAGTGCCTATATACTGGTGGTAAGCATGTTCACTCTACTGCTCTCTATATCTGCTCCCCTCTATATTATATGAATGATTGTCTGCTTGATCTGTGGATATTACACTTCAAATGTTGAACTATCTTTTTTGCACTTATCGCTGCATATTTTCACTATTATTAGCACTGTCACTTTATTCCATTATTATGGGAATAATCACAAATATATATTTATATACAAATTTTACAATTTTGTGATATATGTACATTTTGATAAGTGTTTTATCCACCTATCTACTTTTTGAGCTGTTGAGAGATTTTTTCTACTGTGATTATATTCGCTTATACCTACCATTTATTAGATTGGTATTTTTTTCATTTCTCTTGGGTTTATTTAATTTTGAGTATTATTTGTTACTCATATTATTTAGTCCATTTCCCAGGATTTTGTACATTTACCTATCTATTTATTTGTTTTGGCACTGTATCCCGTATTATATCACCTGTCGGATTCTGTATTTTTATTCATTTTTCTTTATCTTGTCCTTTTTATTTAATAAAGTTTATTTGATCTTCATTACTGTGTGCTGTGCATTCTAGTTGTAGAGGGTTATTATTTTGTGTCTGCACAGTCATTTTTTGCTGATTAATATTGGTGTTAATCAGTATTTGTAAGCCAAAACCATGAGTGAGTGAAAAATGCAGCAGTGGTGACGTTTTTGAATTAGGCTGTGTGCCCACTATGCACTATGCTGTGCACATGCTGCGGAAATTTCCGCTGCAGATTATCATTGCTGAAAAATCCGCAGCACTACCAATTATTTTGTGTAATCGCAGCGTTTTTGCCGCCATTAACTTGCATTGAATCGCTTAATATCTGCATCACTAAATGTGCACATGTATGGATATTAAGCGATTCAATTTCCGGATGGTACCCGGGTCTGGAGAAGAGGAGACTCTCATCCAGACACGGGTACCATAGTACCTGTAAAAAAAAATAATGAAAATAAAAAATATACGGTACATTATACTCACCTTCTGATGGCCGCCGGTCTCCTGTACGGTGTGTCCTGGCTCCCCGGCAGCTCGCGATTGTCTAAAAGGACCTGCCATGACGTCATTTAGTCATGTGACTGGTCATGCGACCACTGACGTCAGCGGTCACGTTACCTGTTACATGACTAAATGACGTCATGGAAGGTCCTTTTACACAACCGCGAGACATCGGGAAGACCGGACGCATCGGAGAAGGAGAGCTCAGCACAGTTCAGTGGCCTGCTCGCTGCAGTGAGTCATTCTCCTCTGCCCATCAGCGTGTGCGGTCGCATCAAGCCACCGCAGACGCTGATGCAGAATTGTCGGTCAGATGGATTACAGCGTGGGACAGTTTATTGACAGGTAAATTTAACTGTTTTTTATTTTATTCTTATTTTTACACTTGCTGAACACCGCGGGGGCTGAATACAACTGTCAACATTGTCCTCTGCTGGCGCTGAACGCAGCGCAAGCAGGGGACAATGATAACAGATGTCTTCAGCACCCGGTGCCTGGGAACAGAGCTAAATGTATCGCTGATTCCCAGGCGCCGGTACGTGTGATCCTGATGCGGTAAGGACGCACTAACATCTCCGGTACTGTTTTTTCCAGTACCAGAAATATCAGGATATGTGAAACAGCCCTAACATGTAAAGGTATAGCTGAACTTGTCTTTGGAAGAGCCACATGCACATAGATTCAATTTAATGATCAGTCCAGTAGAAGAAAGAAACAGATGTCGCTAATAAGATATATTACAAAGTTTCCTTTTTTCATTTGATCTATTAATTTATTAAATTAAAAATTAAACTGAATTAAAATTAAAATTAAACCGGGGGTCATCAGAAGGTGAGTATATGTTTTTTTTTTATTTTTTACCATTTTTATTCTTTTTTTTAACTAACTTGGTCACACTATATAAAATCCATGCCGGTTGCATGGATTTATATAGTGTGACCAAGTTGTCAAGCACTTTCCAAGTGATGCTAAAATCGCTTGGAAAGCGCTTGACAACCCGCATGCGAAATCGCATGATCAAAACGCTTCACTTCCACTTGTCCCTGGCAGGAAAAACGCATGTACAATCCGCATATACAAGCCGCATGCGTTTTTCTGCCAGGGAGATGCAGAAACGCTCAGGAAAAATCTGGAGAATTTCTGCATCGTGGGCACTTAGCCTTATACTTTTCCTCTGGTTGTTCCACTCCTGATTTTGGCTTACAATACTGATGTAAAATACTGACCACATACTGAATATGTGAAAGTGGCCTTGGAAAGCATTAGATTAGTGGAGTGAGGCGATAGGTCTGTCTAAAAATGTGTTTTTTTTTTAAAACATGCTTAAAAATGTGAGGACTAGATATAAATCGGAATGTCCAGGTTAGTGCATTCCAGAAAACCGGCACAGCACGGGAGAAGTCTTGGAGACGAAAGTAGAAGGTTCAGATTACATAGTATTTTAGTCTTAGATCAATTGCAGAACGGAGAGCACGGGTAGGGTGATACAGAGATGAGGGTGGAGATGTAGGATGGGGCAGAACTGTGGAGAGCTTTGTGGGTGATAGAGATAAATTTGTATTGTATTCTGTAGGAAATGGGCAACCAGTGCAATGACTAGCACAAGATGAAGTGAGGGTGGAGAGGATGATGTTTTACCTCTCTGGAAAACTCCTGTTATTTTAAATGTATGGAAAATGTACTATTTTTAAGTGTTATACTTCTGGAGGCGGCAGTTCCTGCTAGTCAGGCATGTTAGGGTTAATTGTAGGGCAGGCCTATGGTTGGGGAGGAGTAATATGGACCTGTGGGTTAGTTTCAGTTTGTGTAGTCAGTTAGTGGGAGAGAAAGGAAGAAAGGACACCCTCAGGAAAAGGTGTTCATCACAGGGTGTGTGTGGGTGAAGAAAGCAGGGAGAGCAAGAAAATCCCATCGGTGGCAGGGGTCTTCTGTAAGCAGGCAAGTCAGAGGGAAACCTACTGCAAGAAACTTTTGAAGGGGTCACTAAGGGATTTTAGAGGGTGAATTAGTGTCGGCCAGGCCTTGGAAGCTGCGATCTGAGAGAGATAGAGTCAGCAAGGCTGGGGGAACACTCAGTGAGGTGATAGCCAGAGGTGCTCCTGGTTCCCTATAAGTGGGCTGAAGTGTAGTAGTCACAGTGCAATAAATTGACCCATGTGGCACTATATTGGGAAGATGGAGGTCCCCAATTTAAGCTGCAATTCCTCAACTGTGACGCTGTTCATATCCATAGGAAGTGGACCACTGTATCATACAAAACCACATGACAACTGCAACTCTTGCTATTCTATAGTCCTCCATATAGTATAATGCAACTCTCATAGTCCTCCATACAGTATTATGGCCACCTTTCCCCCTCGTTCCCCCTACTGTTCCGATCTCTGTAGCGAGCATTCTGAAGCTTTGTCTTCATTGCTGACATCAGATCTCAGTAGCTGACGGAGAATGAAGAGGAGAGAGTGAATGCCCTTCCCCCTTTTCGCATCGCTTTCAGCTGTATCGGCATCAGGACGCCGATACAGGTGAAAGTGCGTTGCCAGGTGGGCCGGGCCCCCCTGACTCGCGCGCGCCACATAGCGACCATGTGGTCTGCTGCCTTGGAAGTCCTGGCCTTCAGCTTATCTTCTAGTCCCTGTAATCATTTTTAAGGACCTTCCACCTCCCTCCAACTTTGTCATTAGCACCAATGTGTACAATGACTACAGGGTTTTCCCTAGCCTCACCCAGCAATCTGTCTATCCAATCCGCAATATGCCGAACTTCGGCATTCACGGTCTCGGCATCAGATGACCCTGTCTGTCCACTTAATTATAGAGTCCACTACCACCAACATCTGTCTGGCCTTTGCTGCGCTCCTATTTCCCTCCTTCCTACAGCAGTTATTTTCTAGGTTGCTATGAGCAGCATCCGGCTGTAGTGATCCCAGTCTTGGGTTTGCATTCCTAATATCAGCCAAACAGGGATATTTAATAGGACTATGCTCCCTGACACCTTTCCCCCTACCTCTTCTTCTAAGGCTCTGTTCACACATCTTGGTTTTTTCAGTGTTTTTTGATTTATTATTATTATTATTATTATTTATTTATATAGCGCCATTGATTCCATGGTTCTGTACATAAGAAGGGGTTACATACCAAATACAGATATCACTTACAGTAAACAAACTAACAATGATAGACTGGTACAGGGGGGAGAAGACCCTGCTTTGAGTTTTTTTATGCAAATTTGCAGCTGCGTTTTACACTACCAGCAAAGTCTATGAGATTCCAGAAATCTCATGCACACATCTTGTTTTTTTAATCATGATTTTGTGCTGTGCATGGTTTTTTTTTTCAAAATAGAGCATGTCACTTCTTTCAGTGTTTTTTCAGCGTTTTTCACCCTTTGGAAGTAATGGGTAGTGAAAAAACGAACAAAAAACGCCTAGTGTGAACATAGCTATCAGATTTTGCTGCGTTTTTAGTGAAAATAAGCAAGTACAAAAGTATGTTAAACACATTTATTTTTGTGATTTTACCATCTTGTCTTGGTCACTGAGAGGGTAGTTTGTATTTGGAGAGTTTAATTAAATTAGTGCTATGTAATCATTGGCTGAGCTACTTGTGAGACTGAACAATAGCTGTGGCCCAGGGAGGTGTGAAATTGAACAATGCCTGTGCAATTGAATGGCACACCATAGTGTGAGAGTAAATATTGTCATACAAACTCAATGCACTGCCAGTGTCTTAGGTAAACTATTCCTGAACAATTCACTGTTACATTTGAAATTCTGGTTAATATGGTTTCACATATGTCTTGCATTGGTGATCAGTGTTCATGCTTCTGTGGTGGAAGTGTGTAGATCTAAATGTGGGAAACAGAGGGCACAATAGGGTGATACCCTATGGAGGGAGAGTAAGAGAGTGTTGGTTCCACTCACCTGATGGAGTTGTGACAGGCACAACTCCTATGTAGGCATGAAGAAAACCAGCTGCTGCTGCCCCGTGGCTGGAAGATGAATCCCCCAGGAGATATTGGATCCAGTTGGATAAACACGTAGCTGGGCTGCGCTGCTGAAGTGAATCAATTCTTCAGAGATGATGATGATGATGAAAAGGCTTTTTATTAACAACGCGTTTCAACGCCGTACTGGCGTCTTTTTCAAGTAAAAAAACCAAGTGTGTCACTCCAGGCCTGGATGCCACAAATATCAAAGGCTGTGTCTGAGAGCAGGAGGGAGGTTCCCTGGTCAGGGACCATTAGCATGCAGCACCTCCTGTCCCAGGCCAGTAGGGGGAGCAGGCTGCCCCTATAAAAGCTGGAACTGAGGGCAGGGTTAGCGAGACCAGGACCCACTTCTGAAGCATCTAGAAGGGTTCCCAGAGGAAAGGGACAGGTCAGCAGCAGCTGAGGAGTCCGGGAGGCAAAGGAGGAACAGCAAGCCAGGGACAGAGGCGACGAGAGCCGGTCCTGGCTGAGAGAGAACTACACAACCGGACACTGGGGTCCGAGGCTGTCAGAGTTGCAAGCCCGGCAGCAGATAACCAACCCGCAAGGGATTTCAGGTCCCTTGGCCTAAGAAGCCTGGAGGCTCCGCCACACAGAGGGACCGGTACAGCACAGAGAAGCAACAGGTACCTAAGGCCCAAGTCGCAAGCCATACAGGCGTAGTACACGGCCAGCTCAGGGACGTGGGCTATCACACCACGAAAAGGGGCATAGTCAGCAAGGGCAGAGAGAGAACGGTAGGCCTACCCACTCACCCTGATCAGTAGGGCTCGCCCAAATGCTCTCAGACACCCAGGCCCATTCCTACCCTGTTCTCCTGTTGGGTCATTAGTACTAACTACAATAAAGACCCTGGACTGTTTGAAGCAGACTCTGAACCCTTATTATTACGGCCTGCACCATCACCCCCAGCATCCTATCACACTGCCCTGAGGCTACACTCTTCCCGTGGGGAGTTATCCTATCCCTGTGCTGCATACCAACATCAGCCTCAGCGGTCTGCCTTGCAGCGGCGGTCATCCCTGACCGCAATCCACGGGTGGCGTAGTCGGACATTCAAAACCCTACAAATAGACTGCCACAGCATTTGGTCTGACCACCCTGAGCCATGGGATCTTGTTGCCACTACTACCCCCAACATTGCACTGAAGCCCGGTTCCAGGTGCCCCACGGCCCAGGGGGCGAGTCAGAAGCAAAGCTGAACTTTGGGATCCTGAAAAACGCACCAAAAAATGCACCAAAACCTGCGTTTTTGATGCTGCTTCTTTCCTGTCAAGAGATCAGGTTTTGTTGCAGAGAAAAAACCGCTGAAAAACCGCAATGTGTGAACATAGCAATGGAAAACTAATAAGGAAAACACCAAACTATGATACTGTGCTTAACTATGCACTTCTTCTGTAGCTCCGCACTTAAAATGCAGTTCCCGCTTTGCTCAGCTACCCTCGCTTAGAGTCTGTGGAACTTGTTCTCCAACCAGCAAGGACAAAAATCACCCAACTTTTCTCCAAAATAAATAAATAATGAAATGTAAAAAAATGTAACATATTTGTTATTTCATTATTGCCTGAATAAAATATAAAAAGATTTATCTCATATGGTAAATGCCAAAATGGGAAGATAAATCAACAGGCCAGAATTTTTTTTTCGGTCTCCGCAACTTCCCCCCAAAAATATAATGAAAAATGATCAAAACATTGACAGAACCCAAAAATCATACCAATAAAAATGTCAGTGACATGAAAAAAACAAGCCCTCAAAAAGAGTAAAAAAGTTACGGGTCTCAAAATATGGAGACAAACCAAAATTTTTCCAAATTATGACTTTTTTTCGACAATAACTATGAAAACATAAACACAAAAAACTCACTTCATCCCACTTGTAATTTTTTACCATTTTCCATACATTATAAACGTAAAATGAATTCATTCCAAACTACAATTCGTCTCATAAAACACAAGCCCCTATAAGGCTATGTCGGTGGAAAAAAAAATTTTGTTTTTTGGAAGATGAAAAATTTCCGGGTCCTTGAGGGATTTAGGTATGATTATAAAGGAAATTGTATAATTTAGGAACGTACAGACTGCCCCTGTTTTTTAAGACTCTTGTCCCTGTAATAAAATTTCATAAGCATTATTTTGGTCCTATAACGCTAAAAGAACAATTTGACTTTTAGACAAAATAATACAATCCCAAGCCGTATTTGATTGGCAGGTCTGCTTACAAGTTTATGAAAACCTGCAATAGGGATAACTGAGAGCCTGTGGCAAAATGCTGATCATAAAAATAGTACCGCTCTCAATTTGCTGAATTGGATTGACCTGCAAAAGTTCCAACCTATTGTGAAAGTCACTTTGCCTAGAGATAAAAACCTGTAAGTATTCATTATCCACGTGGCGAGCTTCCAAATCTGTTCTTTTGTTGGTCCTCGAATAAAGTGGAGGATTGATCCAAAGACCCTACTGTAAAATGCTGAAATGGCTGTCAAAGACCAAAACGGAAGCCCATTAATTTTCAAGGATTCTGACTTGGGACCTGTTCACATGTGGCTAAAAATCTGCAAAAAAGTACACTACAATGCATGTGAACAGGGCATTCTATAATTTTCTGGGATGGGTGCATAATTTAAAATTTGCAGAATGCCATTGCTTTAACCATTTTACAACTCTAAAGGTGAAACTTCCTGCTAAATGTGAACATGACACATTTTATCACAGATTCAACACCATATCTGCAGATACATTTTCTGCAATGAGAGAACATACCCTATTCCATTTAAAGGAGCAGGAGTGGGGTGCGATTACATGTTGCTGTGAGCTCAATAGACATATATGCAATTGGTGACATTTTTGAGATCACCTACAAACAAGCAGTGTGGGGGTAGAGGCAGTACAGCAGAGGTGACAGTGCTATGAGAGGAGGAGAGCTGATAGAAAGGTTTGTCATGTGACTCAACTAAACTCAGCTGTCCTGTCCCTTCCCCAGACTGACTGATGGGATCTTATCTGAAAGGTGTTGGTTATCTGTGCTATACATCTAGTATTTTCTAATCATGCAGGAGGTTAAACCAGGAGATCAGGTCTGTTTAAATTACACCTCACACGCTGACAAACCTGCTCTAAAAGATGGTGGAGGCATGTTCTTCTTTTTCCAGTGTGTTGCTGCCTGTTTATAATTGGTCAGCCTCATACAGGGAGAAGAAATACACACCCCCAGTGAAAACTACCTGATAACACCCACTTGGACTCAGCGAAAATTAAGGAGGGTTGGAACTTAAATGTCCCAGGAAATGCTAGCAACTACGGTGTAAGAAAATGGGTCTGTTTGATTTTTTTTTGTTACCTTTTTTGTTAAAAATCTCCTGTCTGTGTCAAATCCATATTTGACCATTTCTTAGGCCAGATGATGTTCCAAGGGTCTGGAGTGCCTGGCAAGGGAGGGATATGTAATCCAACTTTCTACCGTTAGTAAAAATCCTTTACTGTCACTGACCTCCTAGTGGAAATAATAACTGAGTCATAAGTTTTACTGTCTTGGCGGCAATCCAACTTAAGGCTGGCTTCAAACATCGATTACTCATTGTCGAGTATGTACCATGATCATGATGTGCAAACTGGCCTTGGGTCTCCTGGCCCACACTCAACAGTCTCATAGGCATATATGAGGTTGTTGAGTTCGAGTCACAAGACCTGCATCCAGTCCGTACATAACAGTCTATACTCAAACCAAAAATGTCAGATGTGGGAAGCCGGCTTTAGGGCAATCACATGAACACAAGCAATTAAAACATGATCTGTCTATGCATCAAAGGGGTCAAGTAAAGGTACAATACGCTTTTCTGAATGAGTTCTAAAGTTTTTTTACTTCTTTACTTTTGCTTGTCATCGAGTTCCATTTCTGTTGCTCTCTGTAGCCAGAATAGCCAAACTCTACTTCTTCTGATTAATTCACAGTTTAGGATCCCTTATCTAAGATTTCTTTCATGAGAATTTTAAATCACATGAAAAATCTGTGAATTAAAGGTTTTGTGGCTGGACATTGAGTTTTACAAGAACCCATTTAACAAGAGTCTCGCTTTAAGACTCCAAAAGTGCTATTAATTAGGTCTTGATTTACTTGAGTGGTAATATAGTACTACTTCCCTGGTTCATGGATGGAAATAAGGCTCATTTTTTTATGTTTATGGAAGAGAAACTCATCTAAAAGCAACAATAAATTAGAACTAGAATGGAGCTATAGGACTGGCCCTATTGATCTGAGTAATTATATATTATAGACTGGTCAGTAAGGTTATCTCAACCATAGAAATGCATGCAAATTGACATGGTTAAAGGTGTTTCCCATCCATTTCTTTTAATTATGACATGCTATAAAAAATGAATAGCACATGCTTACCCATGGCTCTCTCGCTTGTCCCCTATCTTTTTTTTTCAGGTTTGTTAGTTTGAATGCTGAAGCCAATCAGTGGTTGCAATGGTGAAACTTTGGTTTCTGCTGCCAAGAATGATTGGTGGCCAACCAGGCAGCAAGACAAATACAGGGGACAGGCAGGGGACCCCACTAGCTGGATAGAGGATTGGTAAGGGATCCATGGATGAGCAACCTGCCATACATTACACTCTTACCTTTGCAGAGATCATTTGACATTCACAAATGAGCAACAAGCAAAGGGTTGTGCCTCCATGGCCACCAGACTTAAGGCCCCCATAGATATTAAGCTAACGTGTTCTGAACCTGTATATGGAGGCACCAGCCACCAGCAAAGATGCCTATCACCAGCTTTCTCATAGAAAACACAGGAGTGGTTGGCCAAGCAAATACTTAAGTGTATGGGAGAGAAGGCCGAGATGGCTGTTGGCCGAATGATCGGTCAAAGCATTGTTGGGCCAGCAGTCTGTATACTTTGGTTCAAGGTCTGGTGGCTGAAAAGCAAACCAAAAGCACACACACCATTTTCAACAGTAGGTAGGAGTTGTTTGTGCTGATGTTAAGTGTTTGTCTTTTACCAAATGTTGCATAGGTTATTATGGCCAAACATCTCCATTCTGGACTCATCTCTCCAGGGGACATTGTTCTAGAAGTCTTATGGTTTGTTCATATAAAACCATGCTTCCATGTTCTTTTAAGATAGAATAGGCTTTCTCCTGGCAACTCTACCAAACAAGCCAGACTTGTTCAGTCTTTTTCTAATTGTAGTGTCATGAATTTGAACATTTAGGTCTCACTCACATGAGCGTATAATACGAACGAGTGCTATCCAATGTTTTATCAGATAGCACTTGGTCCAATGTTATGCTTTGGGGCAGTACAGATCTGCGATCTTTTTCTCACGCTTATTCAGCATTAGAAAATGATTGCAGCATGCTGCGAGTGGCTCCAATATTCGGATCAGTCACACCCATGCAAGTCTATGGGTGCACGTGAAACATCAGAAGCAGAGAATGGAGAAGGTGGAAAAATTAATTTCTCCATCTTCTCCACACAAAACAGAGTTTGATCCTAGTGACTAGTGATGAGCGAGCAGTAAAATGCTCGGGTGCTCGGGTCGAGCATATTGGAATACTTGGGTGCTCGACCCGAGCAACGAGCCCACTGTAAGTCTTTGGGAAACTCAAGCATTTTTCAGGCGGCTCCCCCCGGCGGTCTGCACAGGGCCTAAAAATTGCCCAAATAGATGGGAACAGTGCTCAAATAACGTTGGAACAGCATGGGGATGACCCCTGGAAGCATTTCTGACTCCCAGGTCACTTCTGTCAACAACGTTGTCAGAGGTATTACGCCACTTTTACGGACTCACAATAAAACATACCAAAACGAAACCAAAATGGAATTTCCTGGGAAAAAAGTTAAGGAGCATCCTTTCCAGGGTAAGAACTTGTATATAAAGCAAAATAAATAACCAAAGACAAAAATGCTCCTCCACACCTTGGGCTAAGTTCACACGTAGCGTTTTTGATGTGTTTTTTCACTTTTGCATTGCTTTCAACCGTGACAAATGCATTCACCAGGAAATGTCATTTTAACATTTTACAACCTTATCTGGCCATGTGGTGTGTGAGATATCATCAGACACATCGTGTTTCATTTATGAAGGAGGGACTCTGAGAGTCACAAAGCCTATTTTTATAGGGCCATCAGGCGGCCTTTACTATTCTTAGAGAGCCATCAGCCGGCTATGTTTTATTGCTCCCATTACTAAAGAGTGGGTTTCCTATACTGTTATTGCATATGACATGAGTGCCAGGGCTGCCCAAAATTTGGATGCACCCCAATACCCCTTTGAACAGACTTAGAGGAGGGCCTCCTGAAAACAATATTCCCATTATTAGGAAGTGGGTCTCCCATTGTGTTTGTCTATGCAGTGAATGCAAGGGTTGCCAAAAATTGGGAGGCACTCCAATGCCCCTTGGAAGAGCTGTGGAGGAGGGCCTCATAAAAAAATGCTCCAATTAGAAAGGAGAAGGCCTCCTATACTTGTAATGCCCATGCACTAAGTGTATGGGCTGACAAACATTTACCCCTGGGGGGTATACTTGAACATACTGTATAAAAATTTTTTTTTACGGGCATCATAAACACCCTTTGAAAAAATTATGTGGGTGTAGCATTATAGCATTACGGACCACGGTCACCCTGGTGATATGGTGGTGGAGGATGAGGAGAAGGAGGAGGACAAGATCAAATAGCCAAAATCAGGAAGCGTATACCCATGTGTGGGTGTGAAAAGGTGCATGGGAATACACCTCTCAAGAAAAGACACTGGATTTGAGTTTATGTTACGCTGCTATCATTCGGTGGTGTTGAGAAGTCTGGCCCAATCCAGCCCTTGTTCATTTTTATAAGAGTCAGCCTGTCAGCATTTTCAGTTGACAGGTGGATGCGCTTATCAGTTATACTTTCACCAGCAGCACTAAAAACCCGCTCTGATAAAACGCTGGCGGTAGGGCAGGCCAGGACCTCCAAGGCATAGAGAGCCAGTTCATTCCACGTATCCAGCTTGGATACCCAATAATTATAAGGCACAGAGGAATCACGGAGGATGTTGGTATGGTCGGCAAGGTACTCCCTCAGCATCTTCCCAAACTTTGCACTCCTTGTGAGAGTACCCCGCGCCTCAAGGCCTGGGCGATGGGAGGGGCTGAGAAAACTCTCCCAGAACTTTGACAGTGTTCCACTGCCTCCGCTGGATTGAAGTTGTGTCTCTTTCTCCTGTACTCCTTGGTTGTCCAACGAAGGGTGCCCTCTGCCGCCAGCATTTTCAGATGGGAATTTTTTTAATAGTTCCGCAACAAGGGCCTTCTGGTACAGCCCCATTTTTGTAGACCTGTCCGCCTCAGGAATAAGAGATATAACGTTCTCCTTGTAGCGTGGGTCTAGAAGTGTCACCAACCAGTAATGACTGTCACCCAAAATGTTGAGAACCCGAGGGTCATGGGAAAGGCAGCATAACATAAACTCAGCCATGCGTGCAAGACTACTAACAGGCAAGACTTCCATGTCCTCACCAAGAGGATGACTGACCATGCTCTCCTCCTCCTCCTCCTCCCTGTCATGTGGCAATCAATGCTGAACAAACTGTATGACAGCTGTGCAGGTAGTACCGTCTATATCACATGAAACTAGCTCCTGTCCTTCCTCCTCCTCCTTCTCTTCCTCTTTGTCACCCAATCCACGTTGGGATGAGATGAGGCTGGGCTGTGTGTAATTACCCTGTATGGTTCCTTGCTCCATCTCATTGTGCTCCGCCTGCAATGCATCCTCTTTGATTGTGAGCAGAGAGCGTTTCAGAAGACAGAGAAGTGGGATGGTGACACTAATTATGGCGTCATTGCCGCTCACCATCTTGGCGAAGTCCTCAACGTTTTGGAGGATGGTACATATGTCTGACGTCCATGTCCACTCCTGAGGTCTTATGTGTGGAGTCTGAAATGAATACCGATGGCCTTGTTGATGCTGGTACTCAACAACTGCCCTCTTTTGCTCACAAATGTTAGAACACTCCTGTTTGTTTTTTCCATCTTGTGTTTTGCGGTCACGTGACCATCTGCCCTTATATTCCAGCTCCGCCTTTTTGGCTGTGCTGGACTTCAGTGTTGTTTGACTGTTTTGCTAGCCAGGTGCTTTGGTGCCTATCTCTCAGTTCGCTTGGTCCTTTGAGACCTCTAGTACCTTTTTATCAGTTTTTCTCTTGTTTTCCTCATCAACTTTCTCAGTTCAGGAGGTGTCCCTTTTTGTTCCAGTCCTTAGTTCCTTTAGGGATCCCTTCCTTTTATTCTATAGGTCTTCGTTCAGACTAGCCTAGGACTAAGGCAGGTCTGTTCGCTAGGAACAGGCAGCCCACTACATCGTAGGGATTCAGCTTTGTCTTACTGTAGGGAAAGCTTTCTCCTTCTTTCTTTAGTTCTCGTTGCAGACCATAACAAAATGCTTCCCAACATCTGCAGTGTAGAGTTCCAACGCATGGGGACATCACACACCAGTCTGTGAGCCAGAAGCTGCAAACGCTGCTGAAACACGGTAAGGGCGGCGGAAGCTGTAGCTGACTTTCTAAAATGGGCACACAGGCGGCTTACTTTAACAAGCAGATCCGGCAGCTCCGGGTAGGATTTGAGAAACTGCTGAACCACGAGGTTAAGCACATGGGCCAGGCATGGTACGTGTGTGAGTTCGCCTTGCCTCAGAGCCGCCACCAGGTTCCGGGCATTGTCACACACGACTATGCCTGGCTGTAGGTTCAGCGGTGTGAGCCACAGATTTGCCTGCTCTTTCAGAGCTGTCCACAACTTTTCAGCATTGTGCAGTTTTTCACCTAAGCATATTAGCTTCAGCACAGCCTGTTGCCGCTTGGCCGAGGCAGTGCTGCAGTGCTTCCAGCGTGTAACTGATGTGGTCATTTCAGAGATGAAGGCTGAAGAGGAAGATGAGGTGCAGGAGCTGTAGACAGCCCTGATTGACCTAGGGCCCGCAATCCTCGGCGCCGGGAGGACGTGTTCCGTCCCAAGTTC